>NC_041817.1:0-1200000 GCF_900964775.1 Scleropages formosus
CACCAGAGAGCAGGACTGTGGTCCAACCCACTGCGCCACCACACCCCGGAACTTGATCAGCTGCAATTTTATTAGTCCTTTGAATGTGTGCTTCGGGTGCTAATTGGATTTGTGTAGCAGACAATGTTTGTCTGTTTTTTGAAAAAGACCTTAGTTTTTAGTGATTTAAGGCCATCCTGAGATTCACTGTAGTATACAGTTTTGTCGAGGAAGTTTACTTCCCGTGTGTCCCAGTATTGTTTTACTGCTATTTTTTGGGTGGTGTGTGTTCATTATAGCTGTGAAAGTGTTGAAGTCTGCGAGGCTGTGGTGCCAGACTACGAAAATGTCATCTAGATATCTGTAGTAGAGAAGTGGTTTGATTGGGCATTTGTCAAATAATGTTTGCTTCCAGTCTGCCATATATATGTTAGCACAGGCTGCTGCAAATTTATTGCCCATTGCTGTGCCCTGGATCTGTAAGTAGCTTTTGGAGTCTAATACAAAGTTGTTTCTGGTTCGGCTTATGTCCAGTAGTTTTAGTATTAGTATTTCCACATCTGGTCTATTCGGGTCTGGATACTTGTTGAAGAGTCTCCTTACCGCTTCTAGGCCCAGATCTGTGGCAATGTTTGTGTACAGGCTGTTGATGTCAGTAGTGAATAAAATTGCATCCTCTGGAACGGAAATGTTCTCCAGCTTGCTAATGAAGTCGTATGTGTCCTTCAGGTAGCTGGGATGTAGCTGGAACAGAGGGTTCAGGTAGCTGTCAATGTACTCTACTATATGGTACATTTCACTATTGCAGTCTGACACTATAGGTCTTCCTTTGGGGATCTCTCCAGGGATTGTCCATGTTTCGGGGTCTGCGTGTATTTTTGGGAGGAGGTAGAAATTTCGGGCCCGTGGAATTTCAGGTCCCATTAAGTAATGTTTTTGTTTCTTTGTTATGTACTGTTTGATTTGTAACTGTTAAAATCTCAACTTGTTTCTGCTCCCAGTGGATGCTGGAGCGGAGTGTAATGTTCCGTCTTACTTAGTTGTCATGTGGCCTCGTATTTGTGCGTCCATTATTACGATTGCAGAACCTTTGCCTGCCGGTTTAATGACTACGTGTTTGTTTTTCCTTAGTGTCTGTATTGCCCCCCTTAAGTGTGGGCTGAGATTTCATTTTTGGTTGTGTGTGTGTGTATGTGATGGATCGTATTATTTTATTGTTGTATTTGATTAATTTCCGAATATTGGGACTGACTTGTTTCAAATTTGGTTCCCATTTAGGTGATTTGGTAAATGGGGTTAGCTGTTTCTTTTGTTGGAAGCTGAAGTATTCTAATAGTTTTAATTTTCTGTTGTATGAATGGATGTCCCTGAGGAGTTCCCCCAAGTCGGGTCCCTCTGGTGTGGGAATGAAAGTGAAGCCTCTCTCCAGAAGTTCCTCTTCTGGTTTTCGTCAGGGTGAACGTTTTGGACAAGTTGATAATGTTGGTGTGCTTTGTGTTGTTGTCGCACGTCTCCACCCTTAAAAGTTTAACTGGTCCAGCCAGTGTCCAATGGTGGCGTTGTTCTCATATCCCTGTTGTAATATGCAGGAGATCTCCACTGGGAATGCAGCAAACCACTCCGAGGACAGTGCTCTCCGGTACGTTTAGTTCGATACCCTTTGCATCGCTCACATTCACACTCGCACTCATCCACACACAAACATCAGCACAGTCATGTGACCTCACAGAGGAGACTTACCAGCAGCTGGCTTGCGAGACCTTGGAGGAGCTGGACTAGTGCTTGGACCAGCTGGAGACCATCGAAATGCACCGCTCCATCAGCAACGTGGCCTCGACCAAGGTGCAGATCTCACCTGTGCTGACTGACACTCGTACCGCGGCACCGACAACCACCACGTGAGAGTGTGTGACAACCCCCCAAACGTGGCCTGCGGTCATCCTTCCACTGTGTGTTTTTTCTCACTCAGACTGCCCCCCATCTGTGCGTAGCGTCACTTAGATTAACACCCATCTGTGTGTGGTGCGTTTCCCGCTGCTGTCCAGCTGGGCACTCTTTGTGCCCTCTCTTAGAGACGCCCGCTGAGTGCTACCGTGTGTGGTGTCTCTCTCCGAGTCTCACTGCTGTAGGATGTATGTCACGTCTCTCCATCTGCTCACCACTGTGGTGTTTTTCCAAAACACCAACACTGATCCTGAACAACGTGAAGATTCGGTTGCCAGGGAAACCTTTTTTCTTGCCATGGAGACTGGTTATGAAATGCTGTGGGTCTGTGAGGATGAGCATGTACAATGGACTTCACAGGGCTGTGTGTGTATATTCACTGTGAGAGAAGGAGCACAAAACAAACACACTCTCTCATCCTGATTGACTCCGCCCACAGTTTAAGCAGATGCTGAACCGAGAGCTCTCCCACCTGTCTGAGATGAGTCGCTCTGGAGTCCAGGTGTCCGAGGACATTTCCAGCACATTCCTTGACGAGTGCAGCTGCTGCACTTGGACAAGGACTCCTGTGACACCAAGCCCACCTGTGCCTGAAAGCTACTCACCTGTCTGCTTATATTTACTCACTCAAGACACACACCCTTTCATTTTTACAGCAGCTAATATCTAATATCACGGCTAATATCTTCTGATCAGTTACATTTTTATACATATAGTTTTCTCTTTTTCTGAACACTGAATGCAACGAAAAGTAACTTTACTACAAATGCGTGACTTTCCAGAGATTCAATTGGTACTACCTCTGTGGATCATTCCGCCTGCGTTTCCTCTTCCTGTGATGGCCACAAACATTTGTTGACTGATTTCTGCACAAATAGATTTTTATGCTGTGTGGTTCAATGCTCCACTGGAAGTTTAAAAGATGAAGCTATAAAAAAACACACCTTACTGAAACTGGGTGTGTGTGTTTGTGTGTAACAACCTCTATTGACCCTACGTACCCGTACATGTGATTTCCCTCAAACAAGCAGAATGAGGTGGAGCTCCTGCCCCCCAACCAGAAGGAGCAGAACTAAGCACCATGTCAGACCAGTGGAGTTGGGGTTTTGTCCCAAGACTCCAGGGCAACTCTACCTCGATTTGGGGTCCAAACCAAGCATGAAGATGTGTTGGCCCAGGTTAGCTCCAACATTCATGTGTCACTACTAAATAACACACACAGGTAGGTGCTCGTGCACACTGTTATTCACAGAGACGGATACCACTACACATGAGTACACACAGGCACTGAGACATATTAAGTCCAGTATCATGACAGTACTAAAGTGCATCCACCTGGAGGATAAGGTGTGTGTGTGTGTGTGTGTGTGTGTGTGTGTGTGTGTGTGTGTGTGTGTCAAACTTGGTGAGCACATTGATTTTTCTCTAATTTCAATTTATTGTGCTTTAACACAGAAACGAACACAGTCTTCGGGTTCTGTGGGACTTTTACATTCACTCTGTGACTCCTGTTTCTCACACTTGCATTATTGTTTCAAATTCCTCCTTCACAGAAGGATAGAACATCTGCAGACTTCTCTTGTAACTTGGCACATCTTTTGTTGCACTACTTACTGTGGCTGCACTGATGGAGGTGAAGCCGATACGAGTCATCCGTGGCCGTCTGCTTATTGCGACACTTCCCTGTTTCATCATCCCCTTAGGTGATACTTGGAGTTTTTAAATAAATAATTAATTTTTATATCCCAGGACGATATCTCCGTTCGTTAGATGCAGGTTACCTTAAAGTACCTGTGATCAATAAGACCTCAGTAGGAGGTCGAGCCTTTAGTTATAGAGCACCTAAACTGTGGAATAGTCTACCAGTTACTGTCAGAAATGCCCCGTCTGTTTCTGTTTTCAAATCCCGACTTAAGACTTATATGTTCACTCAGGCATTCCACCTCGTAATGTAATTCGACCTGCCATTGGTTATTTATTTTATCACCTTTACAAAAATGCATTTTAAATTTACTTAAGCAACAAATTACTAACTGTCCTATCTTCTCGTTGCGCACTACCTCGCTACATAAGACCTGAGGAGGCTGGCCAGTGGTGACAGACGAATCCCATGCTGACAAAGGATGATGTCCATCTGCCGTGACAATCGAGACGTTCGATGCCGAGCTGGGGATCCAAGATGCCATTTACCAACATTATAATCACTTGTTAAACACTAGCTTAGAAATTGTTACTTTCTAGAATGCCCAGGAGGGGTGGGCAACCACTGGCCCGTGGACCTCCAGAGTCTTTTTTTCTCCCTCAACCTTCAGCTGGGAGTTTTTGTTCCTTTCCCCGGTGGCCGGTAGGTATACTTATAGCTCTATAATAAGTTCTTCATTATGGTAGCCATTAGTTGACTGTCTTCTTCGTTTGTATCAATTTTTCTTGCTGTATGCCTGCGTTAAAGCGCTCTGTGTCACTGCGTGAGAAGAGCGCGCTATAAAAAATAAAAATAATAATAAAAAAATAATAGTGGTGACAGGTGACACTTTTCTAACTTCTCCAGGAACTGGAAAATCTGGATAAATGCAACTTCAACATTTTCACTGTGGCTCAGCTGTCCTGCAACTGGCCACTCAGCTGCATTATGTTTGCCATCTTCCAGGTAGGTGTGTGTGGAGAGTTGCAAGATGACCAAAGGCAGGCCTCAAGTCAACTTGAATGGATGTCCATCTGCTCCAGCTACAATTTTATTTGTATCATTATTGATTTATTTTCTATTTTTCAATTGCCAGTTAGTTTTATCAGCATTTGCTTATCTGTGCTGATGTACTTCATTTTATGTTCGATATATAAACTGACACACTGTCAAAGTCTGTACTTTAGAGAGAGCAGGATGAGAAGGAGCTCCTTCAGCCCCTTAGGATTGCAGTAATCTGTTTCATTCCAACATCTTCAGTGGACCTTGGCCAAGTTTACATGGCTCTGTGTGTGTTTGCATGGCTGTGAGAAAGAAAGGGATCTCATGAAGACCTTCCGAATGCCAGAGGACACATTGATGGCGTATGTGATGACCGTGGGGGTGTGGTGGCGCAGTGGGTTGGACCACAGTCCTGCTCTCTGGTGGGTCTGTGGTTCAAGTCCCGCTTGGGGTGCCTTGCGACGGACTGGCGTCCTGTCCTGGGTGTGTCCCCTCCCCCTCTGGCCTTACGCCCTGTGTTGCCAGGTTAGGCTTCGGTTCCCCTGCGACCCCGTATGGGACAAGCGGTTCTGAAAGTGTGTGTGTGTGTGTGTGTGTGTGTGTGTGTGTGTGTGTGTGTGTGTGTGTGTGTGTGTGTGTGTGTGTGTGTGTGATGACTGTAGAGGACCACTAGAATGCGAGTGTGTCCTACCACAACACTCTGCATGGAACAGATGTTATGCAGTCCACTCATGTCCTGCGTGCCATGCCTGCCCTCAAAGTGTGCAAACATCTCATTAAATGTCAACATTCTGAAGTTGGACAAAAACACTTTCCAGTGCCACACAACAGCAATGTGTGCCTTTACACAATAAGCTCCTTTTTTATCTCACGAGTGTCCGGATGTGACGGGTGGACACCTTATTCTTCTATGGCTGTCTAGAGCAGGGGTGTCCAAACTTTATTCACTGAGGGCCACATACAGAAAAAAACATGAAGGGCTGGGCCACTCACTAGAGGTGAGGTATATCGCCTCACCTCTAGTGTATTAATGTTAGCAAAATCAATCAAATGTAGGTAAAATATGCTTGATAATTGAATGCTTATGCTTAGAGAAAAAACAACCTACATCACAGCTTTCAATTAATGAGTCATTTATTTAGTTGCTGCAGTCCAATTAAAAATGGACTACGGGCTGCAGCTGGCCCGCGGGCCATAGTTTGGACACCCCTGGTATACACGTTTAAGTTCTTGGAAAAAAGTGAACTTTTTTTAAAAAAAAATCTATTTCTAGCACGGGGGTGTGGTGCCTCAGCGGGCTTGGCCAGTCCGAAGAGTTCGAGTTCCGAGGTTCCACTATAGTTGTCATATACTGTACTGTGTATTATAAACATGCTGCAATGTATACACGTTTAAGCTCTTGGAAAAAATGTGAACACACACACACACATTTTCAGAACCGCTTGTCCCATACAGGGTCACGGGGAACCGGAGCCTACCCGGCAACACAGGGCGTAAGGCCAGAGGGGGAGGGGACACACCCAGGACGGGACGCCAGTCCGTCGCAAGGCACCCCAAGCGGGACTCGAACCCCAGACCCACCGGAAAGCAGGACCCGGTCCAACCCACTGCGCCACCGCACCCCCAAAATGTGAACATTTTCTTAATATTCTAGTTATAACACGGGGGCGTGGTGCCGCAGCGGGCTTGGCAGGGTTTGAAGAGTTTGAGTTCCGAAGCGTTCATGTTCCAAGGCTCCACTGTAATTGTCATATACTGTACTGTGCATTATAAACATGCTGCAATGTGTACACGTTTAAGTTCTTGGAGAAAATGTGAAATTTATAAAAAAATCTGTTTTTTAGCACAGGGGCATGGTGCCGCAGCAGACTTGGCAGGGTTTGAAGAGAGTTATAAGCGTTCGAGTTCTGAGGCTCCACTGTAGTTGTCATATACTGTACTGTGTATTATAAATATGCTGCAATGTATACACGTTTAAGTTCTTGGAAAAAATGTTGACCATCCAAAGTTGACCATCTTAACGGAACACGGTGGACAACAGGAACAGCACATTTGACTGTCGGGCACTTGCTGGACCAGTTAAACTTTTAAGGGTGGAGACGTGCGACAAAAACACAAAGCACACCAACATTATCAACTTGTCCATAACATTCACTCTGACAAAACGGGAAGAGGAACTTCTGGAGAGAGGCCTCACTTCATTCCCACACCAGATGGACCAGACTTGGGGGAACTCCTCAGGGACATCCATTCATACAACAGAAAATTAAAAGTTTTAGACTGCTTCAATTTCCAAGCAAAAGAAACAGCTAACCCCATTTACCAAATCACCTAAATGGGAACCAAATTTGAAACAAGTCAGTCCCAATATTCGGAAATTAATCAAATACAACAATAAAATAATACGATCCATCACATACACACACACACACACACACATTTTTAGAACTGCTTGTCCCATACAGGGTCACCGGAGCCTACCCGGCAACACAGGGCATAAGGACGGAAGGGGAGGGTACACACCCAGGACGGGACGCCAGTCCGCCACAAGGCACCCCAAGCAGGGACTTGAACCCCAGACCCACCGGAGAGCAGGACTGTGGTCCAACCCACTGCGCCACCGCGCCCCTCATAATTGACGCACAACAAGACAAATACAAGGTCACACGACAACGAAGTAATACGGAACATTACACTCCGCTCCCGCATCCACTGGGACCGGAAACAAGTCGAGATTTTAACACAGTTACAAATCAAACAATGCATAACAACACACACACACACACACACACACACACAGTTTCTGAACCACTTGTCCCATACAGGGTGGCGGGGAACCGGAGCCTAACCCGGCAACACAGGGCGTAAGGCTGGAGGGGGAGGGGACACACCCAGGATGGGATGCCAGTCCATCACAAGGCACCCCAAGCGGGACTCGAACCCCAGACCCGCCAGCGAGCAGGACCCAGCAAAGCCCGCTGCAGCACCACGTCCTTGTGCGATAAAACGAAGTCAAAAAAAAAAAAAAAAAAATTACATATTTTCCAACTATTTAAAAGTGTCTAAATTGCAGCATATCACAGTTTAAAAAAAAAAAAAAAAAAACAACATAACATTTACGGTAAAAAGAACCGACTGCTGTGGATGCCAGGACTTTACCGTGAAAAAATATGGTAGCAACATTTTAGGTTGTACGGGACGGCACTTAGTGTGCTGTTTATTTTACAGTTCATAACTGTCTAATTTCTGCTGCCCAAACCATAGCGCCGGCGCCACAAAAAGCTGAAACCCTTTGCCTGGCTCCAGCATTTCCCCATGCTCGAACCCTAACCCTAGCTCCACCCCTAACCCCAGATCCCAGCTGAAATCCGGCTGCTGCGCAAGCCACAACGCCGGCCCCGCAAAAAGTCGAAATCCTTAGCCGGGCTCCAGCACTTGCCCCAGCTGAACCCTAACCCTAGCTCCAGCCTTAACCCTACCTCCAGCCATAGCCCAGGCTCCAGCCTTAACCCGACCTCCAGCCCGAAACCTAGCTCCCAGCTGAAATCCGGCTGCTCTGCAAGACACAGCGCCGGCCCCGCAATAAGCCGAAACCCTTAGCCGGGCTCCAGCACTTACCATTCTCTAACCCTAACCCTAGCTCCAGCCTTAACCCTACCTCCAGCCATAGCCCAGGCTCCAGCCTTAACCCGACCTCCATCCCTAACCCTAGCACCCAGCTGAAATCCAGCTGCTGCGCAAGCCACAGCAACGGCCCCGCAATAAGCCGAAACCCTTAGCCGGGCTCCAGCACTTGCCCCAGCCCGAACCCTAACCCTAGCTCCAGCCTTAACCCTACCTCCAGCCATAGCCCAGGCTCCAGCCTTAACCCGACCTAAAGCCCTAACCCTAGCTCCCAGCTGAAATCCGGCTGCTGCGCAAGACACAGCGCCGGCCCCGCAAGAAGCCGAAACCCTTAGCCGGGCTCCAGCACTTACCATTCTCTAACCCTAACCCTAGCTCCAGCCTTAACCCTACCTCCAGCCATAGCCCAGGCTCCAGCCTTAACCCGACCTCCAGCCCTAACCCTAGCTCCCAGCTGAAATCCGGCTGCTGTGCAAGACACAGCGCCGGCCCCGCAAGAAGCCGAAACCCTTAGCCGGGCTCCAGCACTTACCATTCTCTAACCCTAACCCTAGCTCCAGCCTTAACCCTACCTCCAGCCATAGCCCAGGCTCCAGCCTTAACCCGACCTCCAGCCCGAAACCTAGCTCCCAGCTGAAATCCGGCTGCTGCGCAAGACACAGCGCCGGCCCCGCAATAAGCCGAAACCCTTAGCCGGGCTCCAGCACTTACCATTCTCTAACCCTAACCCTAGCTCCAGCCTTAACCCTACCTCCAGCCATAGCCCAGGCTCCAGCCTTAACCCGACCTCCAGCCCTAACCTAGCTCCCAGCTGAAATCCGGCTGCTGCGCAAGACACAGCGCCGGCCCCGCAATAAGCCGAAACCCTTAGCCGGGCTCCAGCACTTACCATTCTCTAACCCTAACCCTAGCTCCAGCCTTAACCCTACCTCCAGCCATAGCCCAGGCTCCAGCCTTAACCCGACCTCCAGCCCTAACCCTAGCTCCCAGCCGAAATCCGGCTGCTGCGCAAGACACAGCGCCGGCCCCGCAAGAAGCCGAAACCCTTAGCCGGGCTCCAGCACTTACCATTCTCTAACCCTAACCCTAGCTCCAGCCTTAACCCTACCTCCAGCCATAGCCCAGGCTCCAGCCTTAACCCGACCTCCAGCCCTAACCCTAGCACCCAGCCGAAATCCGGCTGCTGCGCAAGACACAGCGCCGGCCCCGCAAGAAGTCGAAACCCTTAGCCGGGCTCCAGCACTTGCCCCAGCCCGAACCCTAACCCTAGCTCCAGCCTTAACCCTACCTCCAGCCATAGCCCAGGCTCCAGCCTTAACCCGACCTCCAGCCCGAAACCTAGCTCCCAGCCGAAATCCGGCTGCTGCGCAAGACACAGCGCCGGCCCCGCAAGAAGCCGAAACCCTTAGCCGGCTCCAGCACTTACCATTCTCTAACCCTAACCCTAGCTCCAGCCTTAACCCTACCTCCAGCCATAGCCCAGGCTCCAGCCTTAACCCGACCTCCAGCCCGAACCTAGCTCCCAGCCGAAATCCGCCTGCTGCGCAAGACACAGCGCCGGCCCCGCAATAAGCCGAAACCCTTAGCCGGGCTCCAGCACTTACCATTCTCTAACCCTAACCCTAGCTCCAGCCTTAACCCTACCTCCAGCCATAGCCCAGGCTCCAGCCTTAACCCGACCTCCAGCCCTAACCCTAGCTCCCAGCCGAAATCCGGCTGCTGCGCAAGACACAGCGCCGGCCCCGCAAGAAGCCGAAACCCTTAGCCAGGCTCCAGCACTTGCCCATTCTCTAACCCTAACCCTAGCTCCAGCCTTAACCCTACCTCCAGCCATAGCCCAGGCTCCAGCCTTAACCCGACCTCCAGCCCTAACCCTAGCTCCCAGCTGAAATCCGGCTGCTGCGCAAGACACAGCGCCGGCCCCGCAAAAAGTTGAAATCCTCAGCCGGGCTCCAGCACTTGCCCCAGCCCGAACCCTAACCCTAGCTCCAGCCTTAACCCTACCTCCAGCCATAGCCCAGGCTCCAGCCTTAACCCGACCTCCAGCCCTAACCCTAGCTCCCAGCCGAAATCCCGCTGCTGCGCAAGACACAGCGCCGGCCCCGCAATAAGCCGAAACCCTTAGCCGGGCTCCAGCACTTACCATTCTCTAACCCTAACCCTAGCTCCAGCCTTAACCCTACCTCCAGCCATAGCCCAGGCTCCAGCCTTAACCCGACCTCCAGCCCTAACCCTAGCTCCCAGCCGAAATCCCCCTGCTGCGCAAGACACAGCGCCGGCCCCGCAATAAGCCGAAACCCTTAGCCGGGCTCCAGCACTTACCATTCTCTAACCCTAACCCTAGCTCCAGCCTTAACCCTACCTCCAGCCATAGCCCAGGCTCCAGCCTTAACCCGACCTCCAGCCCTAACCCTAGCTCCCAGCCGAAATCCGGCTGCTGCGCAAGACACAGCGCCGGCCCCGCAAGAAGCCGAAACCCTTAGCCGGGCTCCAGCACTTACCATTCTCTAACCCTAACCCTAGCTCCAGCCTTAACCCTACCTCCAGCCATAGCCCAGGCTCCAGCCTTAACCCGACCTCCAGCCCTAACCTAGCTCCCAGCCGAAATCCGGCTGCTGCGCAAGACACAGCGCCGGCCCCGCAAGAAGCCGAAACCCTTAGCCAGGGCTCCAGCACTTACCATTCTCTAACCCTAACCCTAGCTCCAGCCTTAACCCTACCTCCAGCCATAGCCCAGGCTCCAGCCTTAACCCGACCTCCAGCCCGAACCCTAGCTCCCAGCTGAAATCCGGCTGCTGCGCAAGACACAGCGCCGGCCCCGCAATAAGCAGAAACCCTTAGCCAGGCTCCAGCACTTACCATTCTCTAACCCTAACCCTAGCTCCAGCCTTAACCCTACCTCCAGCCATAGCCCAGGCTCCAGCCTTAACCCGACCTCCAGCCCTAACCCTAGCTCCCAGCCGAAATCCCCCTGCTGCGCAAGACACAGCGCCGGCCCCGCAAGAAGCAGAAACCCTTAGCCAGGCTCCAGCACTTGCCCCAGCCCGAACCCTAACCCTAGCTCCAGCCTTAACCCTACCTCCAGCCATAGCCCAGGCTCCAGCCTTAAACCGACCTCCAGCCCTAAACCCTAGCTCCCAGCCGAAATCCGGCTGCTGCGCAAGACACAGCGCCGGCCCCGCAATAAGCCGAAACCCTTAGCCGGGCTCCAGCACTTACCATCCCCTAACCCTAACCCTAGCTCCAGCCTTAACCCTACCTCCAGCCATAGCCCAGGCTCCAGCCTTAACCCGACCTCCAGCCCGAAACCTAGCTCCCAGCCGAAATCCGGCTGCTGCGCAAGACACAGCGCCGGCCCCGCAATAAGCCGAAACCCTTAGCCAGGGCTCCAGCACTTACCATTCTCTAACCCTAACCCTAGCTCCAGCCTTAACCCTACCTCCAGCCATAGCCCAGGCTCCAGCCTTAACCCGACCTCCAGCCCTAACCCTAGCACCCAGCTGAAATCCGGCTGCTGCGCAAGCCACAGCGCCGGCCCCGCAAGAAGTCGAAACCCTTAGCCGGGCTCCAGCACTTGCCCCAGCCCGAACCCTAACCCTAGCTCCAGCCTTAACCCTACCTCCAGCCATAGCCCAGGCTCCAGCCTTAACCCGACCTCCAGCCCGAAACCTAGCTCCCAGCCGAAATCCGGCTGCTGCGCAAGACACAGCGCCGGCCCCGCAATAAGCCGAAACCCTTAGCCGGGCTCCAGCACTTACCATTCTCTAACCCTAACCCTAGCTCCAGCCTTAACCCTACCTCCAGCCATAGCCCAGGCTCCAGCCTTAACCCGACCTCCAGCCCTAACCCTAGCTCCCAGCCGAAATCCGGCTGCTGCGCAAGACACAGCGCCGGCCCCGCAAGAAGCCGAAACCCTTAGCCGGGCTCCAGCACTTACCATTCTCTAACCCTAACCCTAGCTCCAGCCTTAACCCTACCTCCAGCCATAGCCCAGGCTCCAGCCTTAACCCGACCTCCAGCCCTAAACCTAGCTCCCAGCCGAAATCCGGCTGCTGCGCAAGACACAGCGCCGGCCCCGCAATAAGCCGAAACCCTTAGCCGGGCTCCAGCACTTACCATTCTCTAACCCTAACCCTAGCTCCAGCCTTAACCCTACCTCCAGCCATAGCCCAGGCTCCAGCCTTAACCCGACCTCCAGCCCTAACCCTAGCTCCCAGCTGAAATCCGGCTGCTGCGCAAGACACAGCGCCGGCCCCGCAAGAAGTCGAAACCCTTAGCCGGGCTCCAGCACTTGCCCCAGCCCGAACCCTAACCCTAGCTCCAGCCTTAACCCTACCTCCAGCCATAGCCCAGGCTCCAGCCTTAACCCGACCTCCAGCCCGAAACCTAGCTCCCAGCTGAAATCCGGCTGCTGCGCAAGACACAGCGCCGGCCCCGCAATAAGCCGAAACCCTTAGCCGGGCTCCAGCACTTACCATTCTCTAACCCTAACCCTAGCTCCAGCCTTAACCCTACCTCCAGCCATAGCCCAGGCTCCAGCCTTAACCCGACCTCCAGCCCTAACCCTAGCTCCCAGCCGAAATCCGGCTGCTGCGCAAGACACAGCGCCGGCCCCGCAAGAAGCCGAAACCCTTAGCCGGGCTCCAGCACTTGCCCCAGTCTCGAACCCTAACCCTAGCTCCAGCCTTAACCCTACCTCCAGCCATAGCCCAGGCTCCAGCCTTAACCCGACCTCCAGCCCTAACCCTAGCTCCCAGCTGAAATCCGGCTGCTGCGCAAGACACAGCGCCGGCCCCGCAATAAGCCGAAACCCTTAGCCGGGCTCCAGCACTTACCATTCTCTAACCCTAACCCTAGCTCCAGCCTTAACCCTACCTCCAGCCATAGCCCAGGCTCCAGCCTTAACCCGACCTCCAGCCCGAAACCTAGCTCCCAGCTGAAATCCGGCTGCTGCGCAAGACACAGCGCCGGCCCCGCAAGAAGCCGAAACCCTTAGCCGGGCTCCAGCACTTACCATTCTCTAACCCTAACCCTAGCTCCAGCCTTAACCCTACCTCCAGCCATAGCCCAGGCTCCAGCCTTAACCCGACCTCCAGCCCTAACCCTAGCTCCCAGCCGAAATCCGGCTGCTGCGCAAGACACAGCGCCGGCCCCGCAAGAAGCCGAAACCCTTAGCCGGGCTCCAGCACTTACCATTCTCTAACCCTAACCCTAGCTCCAGCCTTAACCCTACCTCCAGCCATAGCCCAGGCTCCAGCCTTAACCCGACCTCCAGCCCTAACCCTAGCTCCCAGCCGAAATCCGGCTGCTGCGCAAGACACAGCGCCGGCCCCGCAATAAGCCGAAACCCTTAGCCAGGCTCCAGCACTTACCATTCTCTAACCCTAACCCTAGCTCCAGCCTTAACCCTACCTCCAGCCATAGCCCAGGCTCCAGCCTTAACCCGACCTCCAGCCCTAACCCTAGCTCCCAGCTGAAATCCGGCTGCTGCGCAAGACACAGCGCCGGCCCCGCAATAAGCCGAAACCCTTAGCCGGGCTCCAGCACTTACCATTCTCTAACCCTAACCCTAGCTCCAGCCTTAACCCTACCTCCAGCCATAGCCCAGGCTCCAGCCTTAACCCGACCTCCAGCCCTAACCTTAGCTCCCAGCCGAAATCCGGCTGCTGCGCAAGACACAGCGCCGGCCCCGCAATAAGCCGAAACCCTTAGCCGGGCTCCAGCACTTACCATTCTCTAACCCTAACCCTAGCTCCAGCCTTAACCCTACCTCCAGCCATAGCCCAGGCTCCAGCCTTAACCCGACCTCCAGCCCTAACCCTAGCTCCCAGCTGAAATCCGGCTGCTGCGCAAGACACAGCGCCGGCCCCGCAATAAGCCGAAACCCTTAGCCGGGCTCCAGCACTTACCATTCTCTAACCCTAACCCTAGCTCCAGCCTTAACCCTACCTCCAGCCATAGCCCAGGCTCCAGCCTTAACCCGACCTCCAGCCCGAACCTAGCTCCCAGCCGAAATCCGGCTGCTGCGCAAGACACAGCGCCGGCCCCGCAATAAGCCGAAACCCTTAGCCGGGCTCCAGCACTTACCATTCTCTAACCCTAACCCTAGCTCCAGCCTTAACCCTACCTCCAGCCATAGCCCAGGCTCCAGCCTTAACCCGACCTCCAGCCCTAACCCTAGCTCCCAGCTGAAATCCGGCTGCTGTGCAAGACACAGCGCCGGCCCCGCAAAAAGCCGAAACCCTTAGCCGGGCTCCAGCACTTACCATTCTCTAACCCTAACCCTAGCTCCAGCCTTAACCCTACCTCCAGCCATAGCCCAGGCTCCAGCCTTAACCCGACCTCCAGCCCTAACCCTAGCTCCCAGCCGAAATCCGGCTGCTGCGCAAGACACAGCGCCGGCCCCGCAATAAGCCGAAACCCTTAGCCGGGCTCCAGCACTTACCATTCTCTAACCCTAACCCTAGCTCCAGCCTTAACCCTACCTCCAGCCATAGCCCAGGCTCCAGCCTTAACCCGACCTCCAGCCCTAACCCTAGCACCCAGCTGAAATCCGCTGCTGCTGCAAGCCACAGCGCCGGCCCCGCAAGAAGTCGAAACCCTTAGCCGGGCTCCAGCACTTGCCCCAGCCCGAACCCTAACCCTAGCTCCAGCCTTAACCCTACCTCCAGCCATAGCCCAGGCTCCAGCCTTAACCCGACCTCCAGCCCTAACCCTAGCTCCCAGCCGAAATCCCGCTGCTGCGCAAGACACAGCGCCGGCCCCGCAATAAGCCGAAACCCTTAGCCGGGCTCCAGCACTTACCATTCTCTAACCCTAACCCTAGCTCCAGCCTTAACCCTACCTCCAGCCATAGCCCAGGCTCCAGCCTTAACCCGACCTCCAGCCCTAACCCTAGCTCCCAGCTGAAATCCGGCTGCTGCGCAAGACACAGCGCCGGCCCCGCAAGAAGTCGAAACCCTTAGCCGGGCTCCAGCACTTACCATTCTCTAACCCTAACCCTAGCTCCAGCCTTAACCCTACCTCCAGCCATAGCCCAGGCTCCAGCCTTAACCCGACCTCCAGCCCTAACCCTAGCTCCCAGCCGAAATCCGGCTGCTGCGCAAGACACAGCGCCGGCCCCGCAAGAAGCCGAAACCCTTAGCCGGGCTCCAGCACTTACCATTCTCTAACCCTAACCCTAGCTCCAGCCTTAACCCTACCTCCAGCCATAGCCCAGGCTCCAGCCTTAACCCGACCTCCAGCCCTAAACCTAGCTCCCAGCTGAAATCCGGCTGCTGCGCAAGACACAGCGCCGGCCCCGCAATAAGCCGAAACCCTTAGCCGGGCTCCAGCACTTACCATTCTCTAACCCTAACCCTAGCTCCAGCCTTAACCCTACCTCCAGCCATAGCCCAGGCTCCAGCCTTAACCCGACCTCCAGCCCTAACCCTAGCTCCCAGCTGAAATCCGGCTGCTGCGCAAGACACAGCGCCGGCCCCGCAAGAAGCCGAAACCCTTAGCCAGGCTCCAGCACTTACCATTCTCTAACCCTAACCCTAGCTCCAGCCTTAACCCTACCTCCAGCCATAGCCCAGGCTCCAGCCTTAACCCGACCTCCAGCCCTAACCCTAGCTCCCAGCTGAAATCCGGCTGCTGCGCAAGACACAGCGCCGGCCCCGCAAGAAGCCGAAACCCTTAGCCGGGCTCCAGCACTTACCATTCTCTAACCCTAACCTAGCTCCAGCCTTAACCCTACCTCCAGCCATAGCCCAGGCTCCAGCCTTAACCCGACCTCCAGCCCTAACCCTAGCTCCCAGCTGAAATCCGGCTGCTGCGCAAGACACAGCGCCGGCCCCGCAATAAGCCGAAACCCTTAGCCGGGCTCCAGCACTTGCCCCATTCTCGAACCCTAACCCTAGCTCCAGCCTTAACCCTACCTCCAGCCATAGCCAGGCTCCAGCCTTAACCCGACCTACAGCCCTAACCCTAGCTCCCAGCTGAAATCCGGCTGCTGCGCAAGACACAGCGCCGGCCCCCGCAATAAGCCGAAACCCTTAGCCGGGCTCCAGCACTTACCATTCTCTAACCCTAACCCTAGCTCCAGCCTTAACCCTACCTCCAGCCATAGCCCAGGCTCCAGCCTTAACCCGACCTCCAGCCCTAACCCTAGCTCCCAGCTGAAATCCGGCTGCTGCGCAAGCCACAGCGCCGGCCCCGCAAGAAGCCGAAACCCTTAGCCGGGCTCCAGCACTTACCATTCTCTAACCCTAACCCTAGCTCCAGCCTTAACCCTACCTCCAGCCATAGCCCAGGCTCCAGCCTTAACCCGACCTCCAGCCCTTAACCCTAGCTCCCAGCTGAAATCCGGCTGCTGCGCAAGCCACAGCGCCGGCCCCAGCAAGAAGTCGAAACCCTTAGCCAGGCTCCAGCAGTTGCCCCAGCCCGAACCCTAACCCTAGCTCCAGCCTTAACCCTACCTCCAGCCATAGCCCAGGCTCCAGCCTTAACCCGACCTCCAGCCCTAACCCTAGCTCCCAGCTGAAATCCGGCTGCTGCGCAAGCCACAGCGCCGGCCCCGCAAGAAATCGAAACCCTTAGCCGGGCTCCAGCAGTTGCCCCAGCCCGAACCCTAACCCTAGCTCCAGCCTTAACCCTACCTCCAGCCATAGCCCAGGCTCCAGCCTTAACCCGACCTAAAGCCCTAACCCTAGCTCCCAGCTGAAATCCGGCTGCTGCGCAAGACACAGCGCCGGCCCCGCAATAAGCCGAAACCCTTAGCCGGGCTCCAGCACTTACCATTCTCTAACCCTAACCCTAGCTCCAGCCTTAACCCTACCTCCAGCCATAGCCCAGGCTCCAGCCTTAACCCGACCTCCAGCCCTAACCCTAGCACCCAGCTGAAATCCGGCTGCTGCGCAAGCCACAGCGCCGGCCCCGCAAGAAGTCGAAACCCTTAGCCGGGCTCCAGCACTTGCCCCAGCCCGAACCCTAACCCTAGCTCCAGCCTTAACCCTACCTCCAGCCATAGCCCAGGCTCCAGCCTTAATCCGACCTACAGCCCGAAACCTAGCTCCCAGCTGAAATCCGGCTGCTGTGCAAGACACAGCGCCGGCCCCGCAATAAGCCGAAACCCTTAGCCGGGCTCCAGCACTTACCATTCTCTAACCCTAACCCTAGCTCCAGCCTTAACCCTACCTCCAGCCATAGCCCAGGCTCCAGCCTTAACCCGACCTCCAGCCCTAACCCTAGCTCCCAGCTGAAATCCGGCTGCTGCGCAAGACACAGCGCCGGCCCCGCAATAAGCAAAAACCCTTAGCCGGGCTCCAGCACTTACCATTCTCTAACCCTAACCCTAGCTCCAGCCTTAACCCTACCTCCAGCCATAGCCCAGGCTCCAGCCTTAACCCGACCTCCAGCCCTAACCCTAGCTCCCAGCTGAAATCCGGCTGCTGCGCAAGACACAGCGCCGGCCCCGCAAGAAGCCGAAACCCTTAGCCGGGCTCCAGCACTTACCCATCCTCGAACCCTAACCCTAGCTCCAGCCTTAACCCTACCTCCAGCCATAGCCCAGGCTCCAGCCTTAACCCGACCTCCAGCCCGAAACCTAGCTCCCAGCTGAAATCCGGCTGCTGCGCAAGACACAGCGCCGGCCCCGCAATAAGCCGAAACCCTTAGCCGGGCTCCAGCACTTACCATTCTCTAACCCTAACCCTAGCTCCAGCCTTAACCCTACCTCCAGCCATAGCCCAGGCTCCAGCCTTAACCCGACCTCCAGCCCTAACCCTAGCTCCCAGCCGAAATCCGGCTGCTGCGCAAGACACAGCGCCGGCCCCGCAAGAAATCGAAACCCTTAGCCGGGCTCCAGCACTTACCATTCTCTAACCCTAACCCTAGCTCCAGCCTTAACCCTACCTCCAGCCATAGCCCAGGCTCCAGCCTTAACCCGACCTCCAGCCCGAAACCTAGCTCCCAGCTGAAATCCGGCTGCTGCGCAAGACACAGCGCCGGCCCGCAAAAAGCCGAAACCCTTAGCCGGGCTCCGGCACTTACCATTCTCTAACCCTAACCCTAGCTCCAGCCTTAACCCTACCTCCAGCCATAGCCCAGGCTCCAGCCTTAACCCGAACTCCAGCCCTAACCCTAGCTCCCAGCTGAAATCCGGCTGCTGCGCAAGACACAGCGCCGGCCCCGCAAGAAGTCGAAACCCTTAGCCAGGGCTCCAGCACTTACCATTCTCTAACCCTAACCCTAGCTCCAGCCTTAACCCTACCTCCAGCCATAGCCCAGGCTCCAGCCTTAACCCGACCTCCAGCCCTAACCCTAGCACCCAGCTGAAATCCGGCTGCTGCGCAAGCCACAGCGCCGGCCCCGCAAGAAGTCGAAACCCTTAGCCGGGCTCCAGCACTTGCCCCAGCCCGAACCCTAACCCTAGCTCCAGCCTTAACCCTACCTCCAGCCATAGCCCAGGCTCCAGCCTTAAATCGACCTAAAGCCCGAAACCTAGCTCCCAGCTGAAATCCGGCTGCTGTGCAAGACACAGCGCCGGCCCCGCAATAAGCCGAAACCCTTAGCCGGGCTCCAGCACTTACCATTCTCTAACCCTAACCCTAGCTCCAGCCTTAACCCTACCTCCAGCCATAGCCCAGGCTCCAGCCTTAACCCGACCTCCAGCCCGAAACCTAGCTCCCAGCTGAAATCCGGCTGCTGCGCAAGACACAGCGCCGGCCCCGCAAGAAGCCGAAACCCTTAGCTGGGCTCCAGCACTTACCATTCTCTAACCCTAACCCTAGCTCCAGCCTTAACCCTACCTCCAGCCATATCCCAGGCTCCAGCCTTAACCCGACCTCCAGCCCTAACCCTAGCACCCAGCTGAAATCCGGCTGCTCTGCAAGCCACAGCGCCGGCCCCGCAAGAAGTCGAAACCCTTAGCCGGGCTCCAGCAGTTGCCCCAGCCCGAACCCTAACCCTAGCTCCAGCCTTAACCCTACCTAGAGCCATAGCCCAGGCTCCAGCCTTAACCCGACCTCCAGCCCGAAACCTAGCTCCCAGCCGAAATCCCCCTGCTGCGCAAGACACAGCGCCGGCCCCGCAATAAGCCGAAACCCTTAGCCGGGCTCCAGCACTTACCATTCTCTAACCCTAACCCTAGCTCCAGCCTTAACCCTACCTCCAGCCATAGCCCAGGCTCCAGCCTTAACCCGACCTCCAGCCCTTACCCTAGCTCCCAGCTGAAATCCGGCTGCTGTGCAAGACACAGCGCCGGCCCCGCAAAAAGCCGAAACCCTTAGCCGGGCTCCAGCACTTACCATTCTCTAACCCTAACCCTAGCTCCAGCCTTAACCCTACCTCCAGCATAGCCCAGGCTCCAGCCTTAACCCGACCTCCAGCCCTAACCCTAGCTCCCAGCCGAAATCCGGCTGCTGCACAAGACACAGCGCTGGCCCCGCAACAAGCCGAAACCCTTAGCCGGGCTCCAGCACTTACCATTCTCTAACCCTAACCCTAGCTCCAGCCTTAACCCTACCTCCAGCCATAGCCCAGGCTCCAGCCTTAACCCGACCTCCAGCCCGAAACCTAGCTCCCAGCTGAAATCCGGCTGCTGTGCAAGACACAGCGCCGGCCCCGCAAAAGCCGAAACCCTTAGCCGGGCTCCAGCACTTACCATTCTCTAACCCTAACCCTAGCTCCAGCCTTAACCCTACCTCCAGCCATAGCCCAGGCTCCAGCCTTAACCCGACCTCCAGCCCTAACCCTAGCACCCAGCCGAAATCCGGCTGCTGCGCAAGACACAGCGTCGGCCCCGCAAGAAATCGAAACCCTTAGCCGGGCTCCAGCACTTACCATTCTCTAACCCTAACCCTAGCTCCAGCCTTAACCCTACCTCCAGCCATAGCCCAGGCTCCAGCCTTAACCCGACCTCCAGCCCGAAACCTCGCTCCCAGCTGAAATCCGGCTGCTGCGCAAGACACAGCGCCGGCCCTGCAAAAAGCCGAAACCCTTAGCCGGGCTCCGGCACTTACCATTCTCTAACCCTAACCCTAGCTCCAGCCTTAACCCTACCTCCAGCCATATCCCAGACTCCAGCCTTAACCCGACCTCCAGCCCTTACCCTAGCTCCCAGCTGAAATCCGGCTGCTGCGCAAGCCACAGCGCCGGGCCCGCAAGAAGTCGAAACCCTTAGCCAGGCTCCAGCACTTGCCATTCTCTAACCCTAACACTAGCTCCAGCCATATCCCAGGCTCCAGCCATGACCCGACCTCCAGCCCTAACCCTAGCACCCAGCTGAAATCCGGCTGCTCTGCAAGCCACAGCGCCGGCCCCGCAAGAAGTCGAAACCCTTAGCCGGGCTCCAGCAGTTGCCCCAGCCCGAACCCTAACCCTAGCTCCAGCCTTAACCCTACCTCCAGCCATAGCCCAGGCTCCAGCCTTAAATCGACCTAAAGCCCGAAACCTAGCACCCAGCTGAAATCCGGCTGCTGTGCAAGCCACAGCGCCGGCCCCGCAAAAAGCCGAAACCCTTAGCCGGGCTCCAGCAGTTGCCCCAGCCCGAACCCTAACCCTAGCTCCAGCCTTAACCCTACCTCCAGCCATAGCCCAGGCTCCAGCCTTAACCCGACCTCCAGCCCGAAACCTAGCTCCCAGCTGAAATCCGGCTGCTGCGCAAGACACAGCGCCGGCCCTGCAAGAAGCCGAAACCCTTAGCTGGGCTCCAGCACTTACCATTCTCTAACCCTAACCCTAGCTCCAGCCTTAACCCTACCTCCAGCCATATCCCAGGCTCCAGCCTTAACCCGACCTCCAGCCCTAACCCTAGCACCCAGCTGAAATCCGGCTGCTCTGCAAGCCACAGCGCCGGCCCCGCAAGAAGTCGAAACCCTTAGCCGGGCTCCAGCAGTTGCCCCAGCCCGAACCCTAACCCTAGCTCCAGCCTTAACCCTACCTAGAGCCATAGCCCAGGCTCCAGCCTTAACCCGACCTCCAGCCCGAAACCTAGCTCCCAGCCGAAATCCCCCTGCTGCGCAAGACACAGCGCCGGCCCCGCAAAAAGCCGAAACCCTTAGCCGGGCTCCAGCACTTACCATTCTCTAACCCTAACCCTAGCTCCAGCCTTAACCCTACCTCCAGCCATAGCCCAGGCTCCAGCCTTAACCCGACCTCCAGCCCTTACCCTAGCTCCCAGCTGAAATCCGGCTGCTGTGCAAGACACAGCGCCGGCCCCGCAAAAAGCCGAAACCCTTAGCCGGGCTCCAGCACTTACCATTCTCTAACCCTAACCCTAGCTCCAGCCTTAACCCTACCTCCAGGCATAGCCCAGGCTCCAGCCTTAACCCGACCTCCAGCCCTAACCCGAGCTCCCAGCCGAAATCCGGCTGCTGCACAAGACACAGCGCTGGCCCCGCAACAAGCCGAAACCCTTAGCCGGGCTCCAGCACTTACCATTCTCTAACCCTAACCCTAGCTCCAGCCTTAACCCTACCTCCAGCCATAGCCCAGGCTCCAGCCTTAACCCGACCTCCAGCCATAGCCCAGGCTCCAGCCTTAACCCGACCTCCAGCCATAGCCCACGCCCCAGCCTTGACCCTATCTCCAGCCCTAACAATAACACCCAGCTGAACTCTGGCTGCTGCGCACACCACAGCACCGGCCCCGCAAAAAGATGAAACCATTAGCCGGGCTCCAGCACTTGCCCCAGCCCGAACCCTAACCCTAGCTCCGGCTGTAACCCTACCTCCAGATATAGCCCAGGCTCCGGCCTTAACCCGACCTCCAAACTTAACCCTAGCTCCCAGCTGAAATCCGGCTGCTGCGCAAGACACAGCGCCGGCCCCGCAAAAAGCCGAAACCCTTAGCCAGGCTCCAGCACTTGCCCCAGCCCGAACCCTAACCCTAGCTCCAGCCTTAACCCTACCTCCAGCCATTGCCCAGGCTCCAGCCTTAACCCGACCTCCAGACTTAACCCTAGCTCCCAGCTGAAATCCGGCTGCTGCGCAAGCCACAGCGCCGGCCCCGCAAAAAGCCGAAACCCTTAGCCGGGCTCCAACACTTACCATTCTCTAACCCTAGCTCCAGCCTTAACCCTACCTCCAGCAACAGCCCAGGCTCCGGCCTTAACCCGACCTCCAAACTTAACCCTAGCTCCCAGCTGAAATCCGGCTGCTGCGCAAGCCACAGCGCCGGCCCCGCAAAGAGCCGAAACCCTTAGCCGGGCTCCAACACTTGCCCCAGCACGAACCCTAACCGTAGCTCCAGCCTTAACCCTACCTCCAGCCATAGCCCAGGCTCCGGCCTTAACCCGACCTCCAGCCCTAACCCTAGCTCCCAGCCGAAATCCGGCTGCTGCGCAAGCCACAGCGCCGGCCCCGCAAAAATCTGAAACCATTAGCCGGGCTCCAACACTTACCATTCTCTAACCATAACCGTAGCTCCAGCCTTAACCCTACCTCCAGCAATAGCCGAGGCTCTGGCCTTAACCTGACCTCCAGCCCTAACCCTAGCTCCCTGCTGAAAGTTCACATTTTTTCTAAGAACTTTAACGTGTATACATTGCGGTATATTTATAATACACAGTACAGTGCATGGTAAGTACAGTGAAGCCTCTTCACTCGAGCGCTTCTAAACTTCTACTCATCGGACCGGCCAAGCCCACCTAGGCACCACATCCCCTCATGCTGTAAATGAATTTTTTTTTTAAAAGAAGTTCACATTTTTTCCAAGAATTTTAACGTGTATACATTGCAGTTTATTTATAATACATAGTACAGTACATGGAAAATTACAGTGGAGCCTCGGCACTCGACCGCTTCGGAACTCGTACTCATCGGACCGGCCAAGCCCACTGAGGCACCACACCCCCGGCGTGCTGTAAATGGATTTTCTTTAAAAAAAAAAGTTCACATTTTTTCCATGAAATTTTAACATGTATACCTTTCAGTATATTTATAATACACAGTACAGTACATGGCAACTACAGTGTAGCCTCTGCACTCGACCGCTTTATATTTACTCATCGGACCCGGACAAGCCCGCTGAGGCACCACTCCCCCGTGTTGTAAATACACTAAAAAAAAAATGATATTTTGAATTTACTCAATTTTATTATATCAAAGGGATGCACGAAATAAACATGTTTAAGTCCAGACATTTTCAAGTTGACTGTACTTAATGTTTTTAAGTAATATCTTCTCTGTTCTATTTGTATTTTCAGCTTAACCATTTTAAGTACACACACACACACACACACACACACACACTGTCTGAACCGCTTGTCCCATAAGGGGTCGCAGGGAACCGGAGCCTACTCGGCAACGCAGGGCGTAAGGGACACACCTAGGACGGTACGCCAGTCCGCCGCAAGGCACCCCAAGCGGGACTTGAACCCCAGACCCACTGGAGAACAGGACCTGGTCCAACCCACTGCGCCACTGTGCCCCCCCATTTTAAGTTCAGTTTACTCTAATTCAAATCAATTGTTAGATTTTTACATTTTTACATCTAATTAAACATTTCTAGCCATTATTAGCTTAACTTTCAATAGACTAAATATTCAGACAAATAAAAGAGACAGTATATTTTAACAACTGTGACTTTGTGGCACTTGAATGAAGCAATTCAGAAACATCTGTCAGAGTGAAATCTAATAAACCAAGACTGCAGAAAACATACAGTATAATTTCTTCGACAAGTATCACTTGCATGAACTGAAACCCTTAGCTGACTTACATAAAAGCTTCTATAGAAAATAAAAGAAGAATCTTTTACAGTGGAGAAAAACGAAATATGATGCTCAGATTCTACTAAGCAACGGAAACATAAAAATAAATTACTCGCTGACAAATCTGAAAGCTTTTGTCAGTCATGAACCGTGACCAGACCTAACACAAATTTTGTTCTCAGAAACAAGAGTGCCTGTAATGCAAGTCACTTTCTCAACCCTTGATTGGCTTAAGATCTTAAAACAAAATGTACCAGTAGCATTAATAAGAAGTAACAGCACCATTCCTGACCACTACCAACAGAAACAGCACAAATTCTAATGAATTTCTAATAGATTTCTAATGAATAGTCCTCAAAATCCCTAGGACACCTTTAAATATTCATTTTTTTCCAATTTGTTCTTCAGTTTACAAGATCTTCTGAAA
This sequence comes from Scleropages formosus, assembly GCF_900964775.1. Taxonomy (NCBI): domain Eukaryota; kingdom Metazoa; phylum Chordata; class Actinopteri; order Osteoglossiformes; family Osteoglossidae; genus Scleropages; species Scleropages formosus. The sequence continues at coordinate 24,352 of NC_041817.1, forward strand.
CTGCATTTCACATCATTGTATATGTTCTCTCTCACCCCCCAGCAAAAAAACATAAATACCACTGCAGCTTTACAGGGTGCGGCTGACAGAATCTTACAGTCCAGCACTGATTTTGTTCTTTAAATCAAGGATTTTGGGGGACCATTTTTCACTATCCATCCGAAAGAGCACTTTTTGAATAAATTCATAGTAATACTTCAGATGTTTGGGGTAAGCCATGTTCAGTGCATAGATGACTCCAAGCATCATTGCAGAAGCTCAGGGTACAGATCCAGTGTTCTCCAGAACGACAGCTCCTTCAACAAACGCCAATATCATCATAATGTCCAGTTTCTGCACCCTCCTTGTTGACGACATATATGCCGGTTGTAGATTTTTGCAGGTCTCTTAGGATGTCATCTCCATTAATGTCCTGTAGATTTAATATAACAGGAGAAAAAAGAAAGCATGTATTCATGCAATTATTTTAATGTTAATTACATACACTTGCTCACATACCTATCAACCCCTAATGATAACTCTGGTGATATTGTGTATATCTCTTCCTATCAAGTCTTTTTTGCAGAGCCGAACTGATAAAGAATGTCTCCTACTAACAAGTATTATGTGTCTATCAAAGCCTTATATATACACTCAGTTGTCAGTTTCTTCGGTACAATTAGCTAAAAGCAATGCAGTTTTTATACAATGGTTATGAAATACTACTTTCATTATGGTTATAATGTTTAAATTTTATTCAAACTTTCAAAGAGGTGGTAATTCAGCTGTATCGTAATTTTGGAGGCTGCAGTTCGTGGTGCTGTTAAATTATATTGGATTTACTGACATGCGTTTCTATTATTTTGACCACACTTATATCAATGAAGCTCGGCTAAATAACAGAAGCACCTCTTTTTATAACATTGTGAAAGCTATTTTTTCTACCTATTCAAGAGTTTTGAACCAAAGTTATTGGTGCTGACACAACAGCTTGTAATGATTAGTGGGCAAGTGACATTAAATCATAAAACATTTTCTTGAATAGAAAACAGTACATGTGACACTGACTTATCACATACTCCTGAACAAGAGGTCCATCATCCTCACCTAACTAGATGCAAAGTGCTTTGAGGACTGCTGTTCTTTTACGGTTAATGTAACGTAAGCTGTGCTTCCGACTTTTATGCGACTTGAACGTGAGTATCACAGAGTGAGTGTGTTTCACTGATGCATGGATGAGTAGCTCCTTGTAAGTAGTTTATCTAGCAGTGCAGTCACCTTGGTGAATAAGGTGTGTGGGCTAGTACACTACATAATGTTCGTTGTAAGTCGCTTTGGAGAAAAGCGTCTGCTAAGCGAACTAATGTAAATGTATTGACAGCCTTTAAACATACAAGTGACTGTCTCATTGTTTTTCAGATGATGACTTATGTGCACAAAAATAGTCACGTTCCGTTCCAAATTCACTACGGCCACATGCATGACAGGAGAATGTCGTAACTATATCAGAGTGCATTAAGGTATTGGCATGATTCCTCGACAAGTGTGTCAAGAGTGAATTCCAAGTCTTATAAATACATGGACAATGAGGATATACACATTTAATACGATGGCCTTTTCCGAAATGACCACGTTTTAGTCTGCAATGTTTAAGAAGTTCTGATCGCCTAAGCCCTGGACACTTCAGTGCCACAGTCTTTACACTGCCACATAAACTAGACAAACAACAAGAGAGAAAAGGGACAAAAAAATGAAACATTAGTGATGATCTCTGGGGCACGGATATCCGCATCACCTTTGATTACATAAAGCCGTACGCGGTGAAATAAATACAATCTGTTCAGTGTAACATATACTTTTGGCCATGATGGAATCTCACATGATGCTGAGTAAACAGAACTAAAATCCCAACAGTTCACTGAAAACATGAAGAGTTAGGCTGTCGACACATGACCTGCGGCAGGTTGACTCTGTGCTGCAATTAGTCATTATTATACTAGAGGAAAACCAAAGACACAGAACCACATCTAGCAAGAAGCTGAAAGATGAAGAAAGTGAAAGAAATGTGTACCAGTACTTTTTTCAGCATGAATGTAACAGGTCTTCAATGTGAATTATAAGATGACGACCTACTGGTGTCAAGCTCCTCCTTCTCCCCTATATATTTTCTCTTCAGCTTAGCTTTTTTGTATGGTCATTTACCATACCATAACCATGGTACCAGTAAAGAAAGAAAAAAATGGATACCACACAATTAGCTGTTGCAGATCTATGTAGTTGTGGTTTAAATCATTGTTTACACTGAATGACTGCTGAAATACTGCTGCCATCAGTATAGCTTTTAAGTGTTTGTTAAATGCACTTACCAAAACAATATGGGGTCCCCAAAAAGTTAAGTTCTGTTCCACACCACACCAAGATCAGACATGAGAAAAACCTGTAGTTAAAATAAATCAAAAATGAACAGGAATTAGCTAAATGGCAAGCCTGTTGGTGAAGAAAATGTAGTTGTCTAATAATGACCAAAACTTGTGTCTACACAGAACATATGCCTGCGGCACAGCTCAGATCACCACAGACTTATTTGCGAAGATGTTAAGCGCAAATTTTCATTATTTTACATATGAAATATGCAACAAATGCCAGTTTAGGAGAGAACAGACTTTCAGTAATTTATTAACTTATTTCTTAATTCACTGGTGGAATATTTTCTAGCGAGTGTGATATTTCTCTGATGAGCGATTATGAAATCACGTTACAGCATTCAGAAATTATGCTTTCAAAGCCGAGCTAATCACACAGACAAAATACTCGTAGTACTCCGGTTTCATAGTACATTAGAATTTCTGATAAAAGCAGAGCACAAAACAGAACTAAAAAACGTTAACCTACTAACTAATTTACGATTAACTTATCCCTGTTTTATTCTGCCTTGACTGGTGTTTCCACTTGACTCAGTGTCTGTGCTCCTCAATCCATTCAGAGCTGCCTCTGCTCAACGTGGCAAAACTAGTTATTATAAACTGAGAAATTTTTCTCACTCATTTCAACAGACTTAGCTTCTCTGAGCCTTTTGGTCTTGCCTTCACATTTTGAGCTTTGCTATTCATCATGACACGTTGCAACAAGTGCATTGCACCGCTTACATTAAGTTAACCCGGCCTTGGTACCAGAGAGAGCAGAGGGGGAGCATCCTAAGCAACACATCATGATGATGATGATATACTGTTAACGGCACTGAGCTGAGGGGAGTCAGTTGTACCAGCGTCCGTCGTGTAAACAGTTGATATTAGTTAGTGTTCATGTGTGTACATAGTTGCGTGTCTTGTATTGTCTGGAGCGTCTTTGTTAAGACTGCTAGTGAAAGACATGATCACGTACGCGTCGAATATTAGAAGAGCACGTTCCTTTTATCCTGCAGTGCCTGCCTCCCGCACCAGTTTGATTCTAGTAGTAGCTCCATGGAGCGGACGGACACTACAAAATACACCAAGATCATTCATTTCGCATCATGTTAGCGATTTTCTGTGATAATGCTGCATGCCTAACTGACAAGACACACATCATCTGAGCCACTTGTCCCATACGGGGTCACGGGGAGCCGGAGCCTAACCCGGCAACACAGGGCGTAAGGCTGGGGACACACACCCAGGACTTCTATTTGTGCCTGACTGGACTGATGGAGGCCCAGGTTTTCTTAAATATTTCTGTAGCCAATTCCTATTTTATGAGCTGCAACAATTCTTCTTTTGAGGTCCTCTGAAATCTTTTTTGATCTGGTCATGTTGCACTTCAGCAGGTCTCTGCTACGGAGGCCAGGTAGCCAAATTGAAGAATTCTTTAATAGAACAGGTCACCTCAGACACACATACCTGAATGGCATCTCACTAATTGGAAACCCTGACTTTAATTACCGTGCTTGCTAGAGGTTCATATACTTTTTCCCTCCTTGATCTTGAATATTTAAACAATTTGAATTACACACACAGACGCCGTTTGTACCTGACTCTTCTCCACAGATGCGGTGTGTCTATCACACATAGCACTGATATCCATGCTGATATCACACATAGCACTGATATCCATGTTCGCTCTCCTTGTCCCCGTCTGAAGAATTTTTCCATGATACGTTCGGTGCGCTGGTGGTACACAGCCAGTGGCTTCGTGGGATTGCTGAGGTCTGCACAGTGCACCATGATCCTCAGTACCTGCAGTAAGACCCCACCACAGGATCCCGGTGGTTATTACAGCCTTATACACATTAACCCTAATACAGACACACACTCGTACAAGACCATAGTAGTATTGTGCATAGCACAATAGCATAGCATAGTAGTTATTGTGATTTACATATATAAATACAGAAACATGAAATGTCTGAATGACTTTTATACACATACCAAGAGCAGAATGTTTACTTCAGTCTTATAACAGTTTTGAAGTTGTTTCATTCAGTTCCATTCCGTCCAATTCAACGTATTTTTATAGAGTGCTATTCTCATCATAGAGCACTGAACAAAGTTTCAAGTCAAGAAACAATACAGTATAACAGGGAAAATTGTAGCTAACTCTCTGGAAGAACCAGCTAGCAGCTGAGGAGCAGAAAACAAACAAAAAAAAAGCTCCCATTGCAAAGAAGGGGATGCCAAAACGTGCCATGCACACATAGAGCACACTCAAGAGGTTACAGCATAGAAGCCCATACTCATTCTCTGTGGTTACCGTAGTCCTCAGTCTACTGGTCTATTCTTACCTCTATGCGGTGAGTGTAATGGTCCAGTAACAGCACTCCTCAACTTGTCACCTTTTTATTCTCTACCATTGTTTTCAGATTGGCTAACAGACTCATGTGTTTAGACATACCAGTTGCGAGGACCTACACGGGGAGCAGAAAATTAGTTTTTCAATTAACTGAACCAGAAGATAATCCAAACCAGCATCTACAAATGCTTTCATGAACATGTCAGTGCCCTCTGCCCTCTTTTGCTGGGTTGATGTTGGTCTCTTAAGACATGATATGCTGTTCGGTTCTGTGCTATGTGTTTTGGTGAAATGAGTTGGGTGTCCATTACTTTATTCCCTATTCCACCAATCTTTCAGTAGTGTGAGTCCACTACGAGTCCAAAGTGACGGCACTCTGATTCCCAGGAGTTTCACTGGTTCCTTTCTTTGGGGCTGAATCCTTCAGTTTAGCAAAGTAACCCTCTTGACAGGAGTCTGTGGTTTGTTAGACTCACGCATTTTTCAGATGCGATTAAAGCCTTCACCAAGAGTTTTGGTTTGATATGATGTATTATCAGCAGTCCTTGCTTGTAATTTACAGTATGTGTTACAAGAAAGTCATGCCCAGAGTCCAGTATCGCACTGTTGTTGCGTTGATTTGTTGTGCTCTGTTTATGCACATTGTAGAGTTACACTTTTCTACTGCAGTGACTCACTAGTGTTGATGAGGAACTGGTTAGAGACTCCAGGGTGATCCATATCATGAATGGCAGCTGCAAAGAGAGCAGCGAGAATCTCGAGATCAGTAAAGACTGCCTAACAAAGGGGGGGGGGAGAGAAAGAGAGAGCAAAACACATTCACACATGTTCATTCAGGGGGTCCTCTTTAAAAGAAGCACCAACATGGCATGTGCCTACAGGTCCTTCCTGGTGGGTGTTTCAGTTCTTCATAAGAAGTTATTGGTCTGCTAACGACTCTAGTGAAAAAAACTAGAAGTGTGTGATACCGCATGGACTGCAGGCAGAGTGTTTGCCCCAGCAGAGATCACGAAAGAAAAAACATCAGGTGGTATAGCGGACATCATTGTCCACGGCGGATTGTCCCTACTGTGGTGCTCTAGACAGCCATAGAAGAATAAGGTGTCCACCCGTCACATCCGGACACTCGTGAGATAAAAAAGGAGCTCGCTGTGTAAAGGCACATACTGCTGTTGTGTGGTGCTGGAAAGCGTTTTTGTCCAACATTAGAATATTAACATTTAATGAGATGTTTGCTCACTTTGAGGGCAGGCGTGGAGCGCAGGGCATGAGTGGACTGCGTAACATCTGCTCCACGCAGACTGTTGTGGTAGGACACACTTGCGTTGTAGTGGTCCTCTACGGTCATCACACAAGCCATCAATGTGTCCTCTGGCATTCGGAAGGTCTTCATGACATCCCTTTCCTTCTCACAGCCATGCAAACACCCACAGAGCCACGTAAACTTGGCCAAGGTCCATTGAAGATGTTGGAATGAAACATATGACTGCAATCCCAAAGGTCTGAAGGAGCTCTTTCTCATCCTGCTCTCTCTGAAGTACTGACTTTGACAGTGAGTCAGTTTATATATTGAACATAAAATGAAGTACATCAGCACAGACAAGCAAATGCTGATAAAACTAACTGGCAATTGAAAAATAGAAAATAAATCAATAATGATACAAATAAAATTGTAGCTGGAGCAGATGGACATCCATTCAAGTTGACTTGAGGCCTGCCTTTGACTGGTCATCTTGCAAATCTCCACACACACCTACCTGGAAGATGGCAAACATAATGCAGCTAAGTGGCCGGTTACAGGACAGCTGAGCCACAGTGAAAATGTTGAAGTTGCATTTATCCAGATTTCCCAGTTCCTGGAGAAGTTAGAAAAGTGAAACTTGTCACCACTATTTAAAAACTCCAAGTATCACCTAAGGGGATGATGAAACAGGGAAGTGTCACTGTCACGTCCCACGGGGTCACTGCCCCTCCTGGTCAGAGGCGGCGCCACTCGGTGCCGCTAGGTAACGCTCACGTATCACCTCACAGTCTCATAAGACACGGAGGTATAAAAGGAGCCAGCGGAGCAGAACTACTTGCGGATTCTTAATCAGCGGTTCTATTGTGCTCTCTTGGCAATTCGTAGTCTCTTGTTCCCTCAGTCTGTTTCCTAGGTGTTCATGTTCCAGTCCCGAGTGCCCGTCCTGTCAGTTCCTGCCTCTTGTTCTCCAGTCCTGGTCCAGTGTTCCAGTCCGGTATTTCGTCACGTCTCGGGGTTGCGGTCACACTCACAGAGTAGCGTTTCACTGTTCGCCGTAGTTCAAACACTGTGTGTTTCCTGGTCTCGTGTTTCCTGTTTCACTTCCACCGAGTGTTTTACAGTACGCACAGTGCACTTTTAACATCACACTGCACGTGAGGTCATTTTACGTTTCGTCCATGTTCGGACGTAATAGCAACGCGTGTCCGTGTCGGACTCCTGTCCGGACGCTACAGTCACAATAAGCAGACGGCCACGGATGACTCGCATCGGCTTCACCTCCATCAGTGCAGCCACAGCAAGTAGTGCAACGAAAGATGGGCCAAGTTTAAGTTACAAGAGAAGTCTGCAGATGTTTTATCCTTCTGCGAAGGAGGAATTTGAAAGAATAATGCAAGTGTGAGAAACAGGAGTCACAGAGTGAATGTAATAGTCCCACAGAAGCCGAAGACTGTTCGTTTCTGTGTTAAAGCACAATAAATTGATTTTTCTCTAATTTCAATGTGCTCACCAAGTCTGACACACACACACACACACCTACCTACCTTATCCTCCAGGTGGATGCACTGTAGTACTGTCATGATATGATACTGGACTTAATACGTCTCAGTGCCTGTGTGTGTACTCGTGTAGTGGTATCCGTCTCTGTGAATAACTGTGCATGAGCACCTACCTGTGTGTGTTATTTAGTAGTGACACATGAATGTTGGAGCTCACCTGGGCCAACACATTTTCATGCTTGGTTTGGACCCCAGATCGAGGCAGAGTTGCCCTGGAGTCTTGGTGCAAAACCCCAACTCCACTGGTCTGACATGCTGCTGAGTTCTACTCCTTCTGGTTGGGGGGCAGGAGTTCCACCTCATTCTGCTTGTCTGAGGGAAATCACATGTACAGGTACGTAGGGTCAGTAGAGGTTGTCACACACACACACACACACACCCAGTTTCAGTAAGGTGTGTTTTTTTTTTTTTTTTTTTATAGCTTCATCTTTTAAACTTTCAGTGGAGCATTGAACCACGCAGCATAAAAATCTATTTGTGCAGAAGTCAGTCAACAAACGTTTGTTGCCACCACAGGAAGAGGAAACACAGGCGGAATGATCCACAGAGGTAGTACCAATTGAATCTCTGGAAAGTCACGCATTTGTAGTAAAGTTACTTTTCGTTGCATTCAGTGTTCAGAAAAAGAGAAAACTATATGTATAAAAATATAACTGATCAGAAGATATTAGCCGTGATATTAGATATTAGCTGCTTTAAAAATTAAAGGGTGTGTGTCTGAGTGGGTAAATATAAGCAGACAGGCGAGTAGCTTTCAGGCACAGGGGGGCTTGGTGTCACAGGAGTCCTTGTCCAAGTGCAGCAGCTGCACTCGCCAAGGAATGTGCTGGACATGTCCTCGGACACCTGGACTCCAGAGCGACTCATCTCAGACAGGTGGGAGAGCTCTCGGTTCAGCATCCGCTTAAACTGTGGGCGGAGTCAATCAGGATGAGAGAGTGTGTTTGTTTTGTGCTCTTTCTCTCACAGTAAATACACACACACAGCCCTGTGAAGTCCATTGTTCATGCTCATTCTCACAGACCCACAGCATTTCATAACCAGTCTCCATGGCAACAAAAAAAGTTTCCCTGGCAACCAAATCTTCACATTGTTCAGGATCAGTGTTGGTGTTTTGGAAAAACACCACAGGGGTGAGCAGATGGAGAGACATGACACACATCCTACAGAAGTGAGACTCGGAGAGAGACACCACACACGGTAGCACTCGGCGGGCATCTCTAAGAAAGTGCACAAAGAGTGTCCAGCTGGACAGCAGCGGGAAACGCACCACACACAGCTGGGTGTTAATCTAAGTGACGCTACGCACAGAGGGGGGGCAGTCTGAGTGAGAAAACACACACAGTGGAAGGATGACCGCAGGTCACATTTGGGGGGTTGTCACACACTCTCACATGGTGGTTGTCGGTGCTGCGGTACGAGTATCAGTCAGCACAGGTGAGATCTGCACCTTGGTCGAGGCCATGTCGCTGACGGAGCGGTGCGTTTGGATGGTCTCCAGCTGGTCCAAGCACCAGTCCAGCTCCTCCAAGGTCTCGCGAGCCAGCTGCTGGTAGGTCTCCTCTGTGAGGTCACATGACTGTGCTGATGTTTGTGTGTGGATGAGTGCGAGTGTGAATGTGAGTAATGCAAAGGGTATCGAACTAAACGTACCGGAGAGCACTGTCCTGGGAGTGGTTTGCTGCATTCCCAGTGGAGACCTCCTGCATGTTACAACAGGGATATGTGAACAGCGCCACTTACTGGCCATTGTGAGGAACGCAATATTATTTTGAGGCCCACACAAAGAATCATACTTTCACAGTTCAGTGACACAATGCTACTCACACACACTCTGTCAAACACGCTCTCACACACTCACAGACTGTCACAGAGGAGGTGGTAACATGGTTCTCACTGACTGCAGTGACAGTTTAGATTGGCAGGTTTCACCAAAAGCGAGACACCAACTTGACCGTAGGTGATGAGACGCTGGCGAGGAGGGCAAAGTTGATCCTTACAGATCGCAGACTTGCCAGAACCTGGAAAGAGAGGAGAGCCCGATGAGTGATTGTGAGCGATGCTCTAGGCTGGATGAGTCGTCCTCAGGGGTAAACCCAGCTGGAATTCAGGGCTCAAGAACCGAGGGACTCGGATCACCGACTCCGTGTGCAAAACAGCTTCACCTGAGCAAAAGGGGTGACAATGAAGTCTTCTGTGAGCCTGAGGAGAGGAACGACAAGAACATAAAAGTCAAGCGTGCAAACAACAATTAGTGAATAAAACGAAGTACATAAAATTTCCTCCCACAGTGCAAAGACATTCTGTTCAGGTGAGCTGGGAACTACAAACTGACCTTTCTGAACATCAGCGCATGTGTGAGAAACGTCCAAAGAAAGGTCAAGAATGAGGAAGGTGATGACATGTGAAGGTACAAACAATGGGACTTCAAAGTCACAGTGAAAGAAACACACAGTATTGGAGGAGAAGTGATTACTAAGCAGGGGGCGCGGTGGCGCAGTGGGTTGGACCACAGTCCTGCTCTCCAGTGGGTCTGGGGTTCGAGTCCCGCTTGGGGTGCCTTGCGACGGACTGGCGTCCCGTCCTGGGTGTGTCTCCTCCCCTTCCGGCCTTACGCCCTGTGTTACCGGGTTGGCTCCGGTTCCCCGTGACCCTATATGGGACAAGCGGTTCTGAAAATGTGTGTGTGTGTGTGATTACTAAGCATTTTATGCACAGGCTCCTCAGGTTTTGGATGTCTGAGCCACAAATTGCTAAAGGCAAAAACATCTTCCAGTTTATTTGTGATTGCACTTTTCTTTAACTCTTTTTTAAAAACATCTATGGAGGAATAAACATGACCTGCGTTTACCCTCTGAGCTGAGAGATGGCAGTAAAGAGCAGCCAAATGGAAGAGAAGTGCGGGACACCTGAATTCAGCTCACTTCCACAGTGTTTACAGCTCCTGTCTAGGGATCCTGAGTGTCAGCGATCAACAGCAAGATGAGGAACGCTACGTACGCTTATGGGATCAATCAATCAGTCATTACCTGGCATTCAATGGGAACTTGTGGAGGTCACATATTTTTATTTACATTTATTCAGTTAGCAGACACTTTTCTCCAAGGCGACGTACATCCCAGCAAAAATACAATGTGTTCATTACATTAGGAGAAAGAGACACGTGATTCTTAAGTACAGTTAGTTTGTTTCTTTCCACCATATGAACCAATGTTCAGTCATATTTTGAGTCATTGTTAAATTCTGCAACGGAGTGTCATCACATGCAGAGTGTACCCTGCCTAGCCTTGGGCTCTGTGCTTCTGGAACAGGCTCTGGACCACCGGGACCCCAAACTGGCCAAGTGGTTAACAACAGGAAAGGTGAAGTGGATCATTTTTCAATTGGAACACAGCTTGAAGTCCATCCAAGATGCCATTCACCAACATTATAATTACTTGTTAAACACTGGCTTACAAATTGTTATGTTCTAGAATGCCCAGGAGGGGTGGGCTACCACTGGCCCGTGGACCCCCAGAGGTTTTTTTCTCCCTCAACTTTCAGTTGGGAGTTTTTGTTCCTTTCCCCGGTGGCCAGTAGGTATACTTATAGCTCTATAATAAGTTCTTCATTATGGCAGCCATTAGTTGACCGTCTTCTTTGTTTGGATCCGTTTTTCTTGCCTTATGTCTGTATTAAAGCGCTCTGTGTCACTGCATGAGAAGAGCGCTTAATAAAAAAATAAAATAATAATAATAAAAATACTAATGTCTCTAAAGGTTTTTTTTTTAACCTATTATAGCTATCTGAGACATTTACAGAAACCAATCAGCAAATCAATCAAGTGACACCTCAATAACAATTAACCTTCCATGGATTGTGACTCGGTGGTGAAAAATGACTTTGGACTTACAAACAAAAAAGACTTCCGAACACACATGGAGCCCCAGTTGTGTTTGCAGCTGTGAGTTCCGAGGACTAGTCAGTGAGCTTGTGAGATACACAGTGCGTTTAGAGACTGTGCAGAGATATGGAGCGGGAGCCTCTTACCCTTCGCTGGTAAGAGAGGAGTTGTAGGACATGGCCCTGGGAGACGGGTCGTAGTCGGAGTCCGAGCGGTACAGGAAGGACTCGCGCCGCTGGCTCAGTGGGAAGTAGGGGTGCAGCAGCAGACCTGGACTCGTCTGCAAAGCCAGAGGACTCCGTTCTTGGGATGGAACATTGTCCACCTCCAGGCTGTGAGAAACACGCAACTTGTGAGACCAGGGAGGGACTAGTGGAAACATTCACCTGGCCAGGTGCGCCTCCCGCATGGCTCCTACCTGTCCGAGTCGGCGTGAGCGATGGCGATACGCGTTCTGCCGTCAGACGATACATTCGGGATGGAACTTACGTCGGACAGGGACTCGATTCTTTCGAAAGACGCCGTCTCGGCTACCGTTGTTTGACTCCTTGCTCTGGACGCTCTGCATGCTCTGCCTCGCTCTCTAAAGGAGAGATGTAATGCTGCACGCTGTATGAAGGAGCAGGAACTAACAAAGACAAACTGGGTGAGAAAACTGTTGTGTTGATGCTCTCATACACAAGTAGAGACTGAAACAGGGCATGGTGACCCAAAGCTGGAAAAAAGATAACGCGTTTGCGTCAAGTGCGGAAAACAGAATAAGGTTCAGGTGTTTGCAAAATCCCCAGAAAAGAAAAAGCCCGAGAAAGCGGAGAGTTCCAACCCTAACCCTAGCTCCAACCCTGACTGTCACATCCTGAGCTGTGACAGGCATGCCGGTAGCAAAGAATCAGTAAGATGCCAGCAAAAATACCATTGAAGTATTGACTCTTGCTGTTGCTGCTGCCTGTTCACATGCATTTCACTTTGTGCTGTTACACTGTTTGTTTTGGTCCAGTATTTCACTTAACATTTTCTGTTTGAACCAGGTTTGCTGCTGGGGGAAAGGCCTACCGGTATCCGTTTGTCCTTAACTATTAACATTTCTTAAATTAAACTACGACAAGTACATCATGCAGTTTTCAAGGATCATTTCTGTAGTTTCTTTCCTTAGCCTTCAGCAGTTTAACATTTTTCTTGTGCTGGTTAGCCTGTATTGCAAACCAGATGGACTGAACCGCTTGGGGTATTTCTAGGTGGGAGTCCTTGGGCTCCCTAGGGGTGATTTACTGTGTAATGGGATAAATGTTTTTGTATACTGTAAGATAGGGATATTTATAATAGACAAATGTTTCATATGGTTTGTATGGTTTTCTATTTATGTTGGGTGTTATTCTTGAGAATATGCATTTTGGAATTAGTTGTTGAGGCTGTTATGGTGTAGCCAGAAGGGCGAAGTTTCTGCTATAAAGCTTGTATTTGGTCACTAATTAGGAGACTCACGCAGACTCATGGGGGAGACATTACTCTGCAACAAAAAACTAAAAAAATTCTCTGACAACACATGCGATTCTCCCACAACTGGACACCCCATAAACACACACAACTCCTTTACACACCCCCCAGCAACGCTTCATTCACCAGCATCATTCCACCATGCACAAACACACCGAAAACAAAACTGACATGTTACAACCTGGAAGAGAACACATGTTGCCAGAGCAACCAAAATACAACTGTGCAAACGAAGTCCATAACTCTCCTCAGCCTAACCTTAACCCTAGCCCAAGCTCACACCCAAAGACGTGCTCCGAACCTAGCCCTAGCTCACACCGTAACCCAAGCTCTATGTGTAGCTCCAGCCCTAACCCTAGCTCCAACCTTAGCCCAAGCTCCAACCCTAGCTCCTGCTCTATCCATAATTCCAACCCTAAAACTAGCTCCAACCCTAACCCTAGCTGCAGCCCTATCCCTAGCTCCAACTTTAACCCTAGCTCAAACCCTAACCCTAGCTCCAAACCTAAAACTTGCTCCAGCCCGAATCATAGCTCAAACACTACCCCTAGCTCCAACCCTAACCCAAGCTCTATACTGAGATCCAGCCCTAACCCTAGCTCAAACCCTCACCTAAGCTCTATCCCCAACTCCAGCTAAAACCTTAGCCTCAACCTTAACCGTAGCTCCTGCCCTATCCATAGATCCAGCTCTTACCCTAGCTCCAACCCAAACCTAAGCTCCAACTATAACCTTTGCTGCAACCCTATGCCTAGCTCCAAATAACCCATTTTATTATACCTTCATCCCCTAATAACATTACGTGACAGACAGTACAAAAAAAAAAAAAAATGGAGGCCTGGATGAAAAGTAACATGTATATACTCCAGTCCCATTATGAAGGCATAATACACACACAAAAACCAACTTCTGACTTAGCCAGTGTGGCAGAATGGGAGGTGGTGGTGAAGTTGGCAAAAAGTAGATACAGACACCAATTAAAAGAAGAAACATTGATCAGAACGATGTATATCCTGGGTCTTAATAAATGAACGGAAAACAGTGAGGAAAAAGACAGGGTCAGAACAGTAACCTGTCTGAGGCCAGCAAACAGCCACCGGACATACGCACAAGTAAGAAACATGGAACAGAACAGAGTAGGAACGGGTAGGACAGGTAAAACAATAGCAGAAGTACATAGGGAAGCAGACACACCACCTAGGGCTCCACAGGATGGACAGACAGAGCGGGACAAAAGGAAAAACAAAACAAACAGAAAGTGGCTACAGTGAAGTAAATAAACAGAATGACAAAGGGAAGGAGACGGAAGACACAGGCAAGGGAACGGGAGGAAAGGGACAGAGACGTAGAGGACCTATAAGAACCAGCACCAGCGTAGGGTCCCAGGAGGTAGCAATAATTGAGGCCCTCCCAGAGAGCAGAACAGCTGTGGAAAAACAGACAAGCGGGGAGGGAAACAGACAGACTACAGTGGAAAGGACACACAATTTACTGAAAGTAGAACAGGCCATAGGCGGCAGTGCAATACTCAGTACAGAAAGGGGTGTGGAACAGGAGCAAACAGATAACATAAGAAACATGCACAGGAGCCGGAGCCCCCCCCCGCCCGTCAATTCGGAGGAGGAAGAACTGGTGCCACACACTGCAGTAGCACTTCAGATACCTGCACAACACTCGGCCACGGAGAGGAAGATTGCAGAGTGGGAATCAGAAGTAAGGGAACCGACCGTAATTATAGGGGATAGGAAGAATCGCAGGCACCACGCCGAACGGGGTTCAGGTAGACAGCTACCCAGAGGCCAACTTCTTTCACATAGCCAAAATATTAGGAAAAAAAAAAAGACAAACATACACCTCCAGACATAACAGGTAATATTAGCTGCAGGACTTCATAACCATCTGCAACAACCGTACAAGACAGCTATCGAGCGATTACAGCACATGTGGAGGGCGGCAAGGGAAACTTTCCCGAATGCCTCCATACACACGCCCCTGATACAATACTCGGACACGTTACCCAGGGAGCAAAAGAACACACTGGACACCATCAACAGACACACTGAGCAACACGGGAGTTCATTACTGATGATCAACAAACTTCTCTTCAAAATTGACCGTCTTAACGTAACACGGTGGACAACAGGAACAGTGCATTTGACCGTCAGACACTGGCTGGACCAGTTAAACTTTTAAGGGTGGAGACGTGCGACAAAACACAAAGCACACCAACATTATCAACTTGTCCAAAACGTTCACCCTGACAAAACCGGAAGAGGAACTTCTGGAGAGAGGCCTCACTTCCATTCCCACACCAGATGGACCAGATTTGGGGGAACTCCTCAGGGACATCCATTCATACAAGAGAAAATTAAAACTATTAGACCACTTCAATTTCCAACAAAAGAAACGGCTAACCCCATTTACCAAATCATCTAAATAGGAACCAAATTTGAAACAAGTCAGTCCCAATATTCGGAAATTAATCAAATACAACAATAAAATAATACGATCCATCACATACACACACACACACACACACACACACACACACACACACAACCAAAAACGTAACCTCAGCCCACCCTTAAAGGGGGCAATACAGACACTAAGGAAAAACAAACATATAGTTTTTAACCCGGCAGGCAAAGGTTCTGCAATCGTAATAATGGACACACAACAGGACAAATACGAAGCCACTCGACAACTAAGTAATATAGAATACTACACTCCGCTCCCGCATCCACTGGGACCGGAAACAAGTCGAGATTTTAACACAGTTATAAATCAAACAGTACATAACAAAAAAACAAAAACATTACTTAACGGGACCTGAAATTCTGCGGGACTGAAATTTCTACCTCCTCCCAAAAATACACGCAGACCCCGAAACATGGATGATCCCTGGAGAGATCCCCAAAGGAAGACCTACCGTGTCAGACTGCAATAGTGAAACGTACCATATAGCAAAGTACATTGGCAGCTACCTGAACCCTCAGTCCCAGCTACATCCCAGCTACCTGAAAGGCCCCATACGACTTCATTAGCAAGCTGGAGAACGTTTCTGTTCCAGAGGATGCAATTTTATTCACTACTGACATCAACAGCCTGTACACAAACATTGCCACAGATTTGGGCCTAGAAGCAGTAAGGAGACTCTTCAACAAGTATCCAGACCCGAATAGACCAGATGTGGAAATACTAAAACTACTGGACATAAGCCTAACCAGAAACGACTTTGTATTCGACTCCAAAAGCTACTTACAGATCCAGGGCACAGCAATGGGCAAGAAATTTGCAGCACCTATGCTAACATATACATAATATATGGCAGACTGGGAGCAAACATTATTTGACGAATGCCCAATCAAACCACTTCTCTACTATAGATGTCTAGATGACATTTTCACAGTGTGGCACCACAGCCTCACAGACTTCAACACTTTCACAGCTATAATGAACACACACCACCCAAAAATAGCAGTAAAACAACACTGGGACACACGGGAAGTAAACTTCCTGGACACCACTGTATATTACAGTGAATCTCAGAATGGCCTTAAATCTCAAAAAACTAAAGTCTTTCTCAAAATAACAGACAAACATTTTCTGCTACACAAATCCAGTTATCACCCTAAGCACACATTCAAAGGAATAATAAAACTGCAGCTGATCAGGTTCCACAGAATCCGTTCAGAACGAATTCACGACACGGTGGCTCAGCGAGTAGCGCTGCCGTCTCTAACCCCAGCTCCAGGCAAAACCTTAGCCCCAAGCTCTCGTGCCTGGGTGGTGTGACAGAACGTGGGTTTGATCCCTGCTCAGTCTGTATGGAGTTTGCATGTTCTCCGTGTCTGCGTGGGTTTCCTCTGGGTGCTCCGGTTTCCTCCCACAGTCCAAATACATGCTGTTCAGGCTCCCCCTTAGTGTGTGTGAGTGTCACAGAGTGAGTGCTTGTAAGTAGTGTATCTAGTAGCATAGTCACCTTGGTGAATAAGGTGTGTGGGTTAGTACACTACATAATGTTCGTTGTAAGTCGCTTTGGAGAAAAGTGTCCGCTAAGCAAATAATTGTAAATGTAAATCATCGTGCTCCAAAATGTCATACCTCTGATAAAGTACTCTCAACAGCAAACTAAAAAACTGTTTCACTGAAATCAAGGAAGGGTATCCAGCCCACCGCTGCAAAACACACATACATTGTCTGAAGCGCTCGTCCCATACGGGGTCCCAGGGAGGCCTAAAGCAAGTCTAACCCAAGCCTAACCCAACAAGCCAGCCATCCAGCCAACCCACTAACAATACATTGTCTCACACACATTGTCTGAACCGCTTGTCCCATACGGGGTCACGGGAAGACGGAGCCTAACCCGGCAACACAGGGCGTAAGGCTGGAGAGGGAGGGGACACACCCAGGACAGGACCACACGCCAGTCCATCACAAGGCACCCCAAACGGGACTGGAACCGCAGACCCACCGGAGAGCAGAATCCGGTCCCCATTGCACCATCATGCCCCCCACTTGCTATAAACTGATTTTTTTTTTAAAAAAAAGTTCACATTTTTTTCCCACAAACTTAAATGTGCAGCATAGTTTATAATACACAGTACGACAACTACAGCGGAGCCTCAGAACTCGAATGCTTCGGAACACGAACTCTTCGACTGGGCGAAGCCTGCAGTGCTGCGGCACCACGCCCCCGTGCTGTAATTTTTTTTAAAAAGTTCACATTTCTTCCAAGAACTTAAATGTGTATACATTGTGTAACACGTGGTGTAATGTTTTGTTCTTAGGCCAGTAGGTTCGCCTGTGGAGGGGTAAATAAACTGGACCACTCGATTTGGGGCAATTATTAAAATTAACTATTAAACTTTACCAAAAAACTGTGTTTCTCTTGTTTTCTCATATATATATACACAGGATTTTCAGTAAAACATTACCTTAAATAACATGAAACTGAACTCTGATAAAGCAACAAGGAAAAAAATAACAATTTGCTTACACACAATACACACCATACAAATTGTAGCAACTAAGAGTTAGACTAGGTCAGGTGCACCCCAATATTATAACTATTTAGGCATACCCAAGCTAACACTTTAACAATTGGAGTTTAACACACCAGTGTGAAACAATCACCAGTGCCAGTTCAATATTAACAGTTCAAATATTAATTTCTCACTGTTTCCAGCTATTCCCACTCAGCTACTGTACGAACTAAACAAATCTGCGGGCAGAACACCTACCACACTCTGTGGAAATCATGCGTCTCAGTCACAGTCAGTCCTCCAAGGCTCGGTTCTTCGGGTGGTTCGCCATCATCGTCATAGCGTAGAAGTTCGTTGTTGCTCCATGGGGGGGAAGTAAAACTGACCGAATCCGTCTGCAACCGAAACAACAGTGGAAGGACTTTCTCAAATTCTTTAACTTTATCCCACTAGAAAAAAATTTCGCTTGTCAGCTCGATTCACGAGGGAAGGCGGGACTTCCAATTGTGCTCCCACCCTATTAGATGATTGAAGAAGTCAATCAACTCAATAAAAAAAAAGAGGAAAAAAATAAAAAAAATTCATCCCTATCATAAATTTACTTCCCTTAGTTTATATTAAACCTGCTAAATCATGTAATATATTGTACAATGTATTTACAGGCATACAATTCCAGCAGACATATACTACACAAGAACAGTGGAGCCTCTGCACTCGACCGCTTCGAAACTCGACCGCTTTGAAACTCGTACTGATCGGACCTGGCCAAGCCCGCTGAGGCACCACGCCCCCGGCGCGCTGTGAATGGATTTCTTAATAAAAGTTCACATTTTATCCAAGAACTGAAATGTGTATACTTTGCAGTACATTTATAATACACAGCACAGTACATAGCAAGTTAAATGGAGCCTCTGCACTCGACTGCTTTCAAACTCGACCGCCTTCAAACTCGTACTGATCGGACCTGGCCAATCCAGCTGGGGCACCACGCACCCGGCGTGCTTGGATTTTATAATAAAAGTTCACATTTCATTTAACAACTTAAACGTGTATACTTTGCAGTACATTTATAATACACAGCACAGTACATAGCAACTTAAATGGAGCCTCTGCACTCGACTGCTTTCAAACTCGACCGCCTTCAAACTCGTACTCATCGGACCTGGCCAAGCCCGCTGAGGCACCACGCAACCGGCGCGCTGTGAATGGATTTTAAAGTAAAAGTTCACATTTGTCCCAAGAACTTAAACGTGTATACTTTGCAGTACATTTATAATACACAGCACAGTACATAGCAACTTAAATGGAGCCTCTGCACTCGACTGCTTTCAAACTCGACCGCCTTCAAACTCGTACTGATCGGACCTGGCCAAGCCCGCTGAGGCACCACGCAACCGGCGCGCTGTGAATGGATTTTAAAGTAAAAGTTCACATTTCATCCAAGAACTTAAACGTGTATACTTTGCAGTACATTTATAATACACAGCACAGTACATAGCAATTTAAATGGAGCCTCTGCACTCGCCACCTTTGAAACTCGACCGCCTTGAAACTCGTACTCATCGGACCTGGCCAAGCCCGCTGAGGCACCACGCCCCCGGCGTGCTTGGATTTTATAATAAAAGTTCACATTTTATTTAAGAACTTAAACGTGTATACTTTGCAGTACATTTATAATACACAGCACAGTACATAGCAACTTAAATGGAGCTGCTGCACTCGACTGCTTTGAAACTCGACCGCCTTGAAACTCGTACTCATCGGACCTGGCCAATCCCGCTGGGGCACCACGCACCCGGCGCACTGTGAATGGATTTCTTAATAAAAGTTCACATTTTATTTAAGAAAATAAACGTGTATACTTTGCAGTACATTTATAATACACAGCACAGTACATAGCAACTTAAATGGAGCCTCTGCACTCGACTGCTTTGAAACTCGACCGCCTTCAAACTCGTACTCATCGGACCTGGCCAAGCCCGCTGAGGCACCACGCCCCCGGCGTGCTTGGATTTTACAATAAAAGTTCACATTTTATTTAAGAACTTAAACGTGTATACTTTGCAGTATATTTATAATACACAGCACAGTACATAGCAACTTAAATGGAGCTGCTGCACTCGCCTGCTTTGAAACTCGACCGCCTTGAAACTCGTACTGATCGGACCTGGCCAATCCAGCTGGGGCACCACGCACCCGGCGCGCTGTGAATGGATTTCTTAATAAAAGTTCACATTTTTTGCCTTGTCCAATAGTGGGTCATGATGGTCCAGAACCAATCCCAGTACAAGAATGCTAAATTGGACAAAATACACTGTAGAAAGGAAAATGAAGTGGACTCGAATTCCATTATATTTGGTTTGTTTTGAGTTGGAAATCACTAAGTTCTCACAGCTCTTTATCCATTTTCTCTATTTTGCCAAATTATGAGCTCTTGAGACCATATAAATATGCTGCTAGACAGATAGACTTCTAGATAGATCCATGTGTTGACCTCACACTGCTCTACAGACTTTAAAACATTCAGCTTCTCACTTAAGAGTAGATTTTCTTTTTTCTAATAAGTTATATAAAGATACCCAATAAGGTGTTAAAGAAAACAACAAATCCACATTCTTAAAAGAAATAAAAGTGTTTAGAATGCCCAGGAAGGGTGGGCAGCCACTGTAACTTGGACCCTAGGAGGTTTTTTATTTTGTCTTTCGGTTGGGGAGTTTTTTTACTCCTTTTCACTGTGACCAGTTGTCTTATCGATAGCTTTAATAATTAATATAGTTATTGTAGTACTTTAATGCATAGCCAGCCTTTTAGGTGTATTATATCTCTGAACAAATGTTCAGTGCTCCATGTGTGCCTTGCTTTCTTAATCTTTACAAGCTCTTAACTCTTAATATCATTCAGTTTTCAGTAAGGTAAATTAGGTTGAGGATTTTACCATTATTGCTTCTGTATATGATCATATTTACCAGAAATTATACAGAGATTTAAGAAACATTGTATGTTGAGATCAGATTTGCCGCGTAAAAACAAGGAAAATTTCTTTGTTTCTGTGAAATCCACTTTTACTTTCAAGTATTTAGTTAGATTTTCCAATTCACAGTAATTAAGCATGTGTTGTAAATACAATTGACGTATCGTTGGTTCTTATCCTATAACTCAAATACGGCTACGTCCAGTGTTTTTTTTGTTACTTTTTTACGTTTTTTGCGGAATCGTCCGTGTTTCCAAATTAGCGCGGCATAAAAACGTCAGTCAGGACCCCGCCAATCAGCGCGCAGAATGACGTCATACGATTGATCATGTCGTTCAGTTTCCCGAGTGAACCGTGTATTTGGGGTATCGTCCGTACCTACGGTGGTACTATCCAAAGTTGGTGTTTTTACTTAGTGCAGCATTTCCAAATGATTTTTTTCATAACCGAAACTTTTCGCTAGAAAACTGTTAGGACGTAATGCTTAAAATATAAACGTTGATCAGATTATCACGACCTTTATTTGGCTTATTATGCTTCATAATGTAGTTGGTGGATACGACAGTTTATTTTATTTATGTTATTACAGTGTAACATTCTTGCCATTTGAGTAATCGCGAAAAGTGCAAAATGTCCTGTACCAGGATGCTAAGTGCTACAACGTAAAGTGCAGGAGGAGGAACTAGGGACTGTGTTCTGTTTTATCTAAGGGTTACGGTAAAAGAGTAAGGGGGTTAGGCAAAATGTATACTTTTTTGTTCCACCGTCAAACACAAGAAAGAGCATTTTTCCTGCAGTAAGATGATTGCTATGCTACGTGTACTTTAGGTAGCCAATTTTTTAAAAGAATATTTTATTTCCCTTCTTTGTTTTGTCCTTAGAATCAACCTCTTTACAACTGTCATTTTGGCGTTGTAAGATGATGTTTTGTTCCATGGTCCCTTAGCGATGTGTTCTAACAACACATAATCATGTATTCCTTAGTCAATTGTAATGGAATATCGCACATTGCTATTAAATGTTCACCTAAGTGAATACACCAGGTAAAAATGACAGATAAAATATCATATTTTATATTTAAATGAAAACAAAATCCGGACGACGAAAGTGGCGGATGTAAGCGTTCTCACGTGGGGCCCCAGCGAAGCGCCATGCTGTCGGCGCCGGCGTGACTCCACTCGTCAAAGTCAGACTTGAATATCGTTCCGGAGATCGGAGTGCCTCTTCTTGTGGCTGTAGCTACGATGTGGAAAAGTATACTTATGCTCTTTGCTTTGTGTGTAATAACTTAAGGAATGTGTGACGTGAAGGGGTAAGATACACGACTAGATATTGTACAGCTGAACAGAGAGATCCTCATCATTTGATTGAATGACAAATACGTTTTTTCAGAATTCTAGTGATTTCAGAGAGGAAATGTATCATGTATGTTTCTTCGAAATATAAAATCCCTGCACTGAAATAAACATAAAACTTGACTGCATAATGCTCACAAGATTTCTAATGTAATTTCTGCGCGGCGCTAGTATGAAATTGACAGCAGCAATTAAATAAATATCGCCATTCATAGTAGTTTTGTTTATTTGTTTTGATTGACTTTTTTGCAGCTCACCTTTCCTCATGTTCTGTCTTTTAAGTTGAAATGTTTGACCGCCTTCCTTATGTTGCTTTTCGTGTCATTCAGCAGATGTTTCATGACGCAACTATTATGGCACTCATTTCTCCTGTTCAGCTGCACACCTGTGAACTCGCCTTCTTAAGATGTGGACTTTTGTCGGAATCCGAGTCTGAATCCGTGCTGCCCGTCCTGCCATGCTGAGACTGCGGGCTTTGTGGCGCCATCCTTGCCGGGCTCTCCATGTTGGCAGAGCAAACCGGGACCAGATTTTGGAGCAGCTTCGCGTCTGCTCTGCAGAAGTCCAGGTGTTCGACGTGGTAGGCAAGCACAAGGCCAAGTTGGGGGCCGGCCATGTGGCCGGTGCCCTCGGGATGCTGTGGCAGTTCCAGAAGGAGAAACCTCACATTCTGCGCACCCTCGAGATGATTCGGACCCACCCGCAGTTCCTCACACTCTGCGTGCTGGCTGAGAACAAGATTGCGGTGATGGATGATTCCGCTGTTGTGGACATGCTGTACAATGTCCTGAGGTATGACGGAGGACTCACTTAAACACTTTAACGTGCACGGCGTAATGGCATTTGGATGGTAATACACGTTTTCTTGGAGCATAGTTAATATCAAAGTTTTTTTGGCAAATCTGTCAGGGGAGCCTGCTTTTGATCTGCAGGCTCACGGTGGAACCTCATGATTCTCTGGTCCAACAGCTGGTTACCGAAGCTTGGAACAGATTGGACAGGTAGGTAAAGACAGGAATGTAATATCGCATTTATTTTCAGTAGTTGCATTTGCATGCTATGGTCCTTGTGTCAAGTGTAGGTGAATGATGTCTTGTTTTGAAGATTGCAGTTGTCGACACTGTCCAAGTTTGCCGTCTGCCTAAGTGATCAGCACCTGCATCACAGCCCCTTAATGGGTCAAATCACTGACATTTTAAGCCAGAAACTGGAATCTGTGGAAGATATCAGGTATACATCACGACTTATCAGTTCGCCTCATCTATTTGTTGCCATGTATTTTATTAGTCTTGTTGTTTTGTCGATACTTTTATCAAAAGTTAACTATTTTTAAATGTGGATGTGTTACGGGACCAAATAAGGACCTTGATAAAGGATGAGACGGCTGGTTCCCTCGTGAGATTTAAGCCTCAGCTGTTGTGATAACTACTGCCTAACAAGTAGAATTTACAGCATTATTCAGTCTTGTGAACAGGCTTAGCAAAATCTTAACATATTTCTATTCTTGCCACTTCTGCAGGGTTCTGACTAACCTAATGGTCAGTGTATCCACTCTGGCCTCTCCGCATTTGAGGGACAGATTGATTGAGCGGGCAGATGCTCTTCTGGACACCATGAACCCATCCCTCCATCGCAACTCCAGAAGGGTGGTCCAGTTTCTGCGCAACATCAGATACTGCTACCGCCCCCTGCTGGAGAAGTGCAATCGTGTCTTTCTGCACGGCATAGGGGACATGGATGCCGAGAGCATTGGCATCATTCTGGGGCTGTACCAGTCCCTGCAGTTCAACAGCTGCGACTTCCGCTTGGCTGTCCGGGAGAGGCTCGCCGAACTTTCAGACACTTGTACAGACCCCAACTCCTTCAGCAAGTATTTTGCTGCCCTTGGACCCCTTGCCAGGCTGGAAACCAGAGAGGGGTAAGGTGTCATTATTGTACTAGTGGTAAAGCAAAGTCTAAAAAGGTTTACGTTGTTTATGGTGTCTTGACATGCGGAGAGTTCTCAGTTATTGTTGCATGTTTTCTAAAATGTTTTTCCCTCCAGATTCTTATGTTTTTGTAACCAGGCCAATGCAGTGTATGATTTCAAAGGCAGTTCTGTGTTTCATACTCTCAGAGACGGACATTTTACAGTATCTCCCATAATAAAAATGTTTATGATGCATAATTTTAACTTTGTTGGTCTTATAGCTTGGAAAGTTCAGCCCTGCTGTTGGTTGATGAACTTAACCCCCAGCAAGCATTGGCCGTCGTAGAGACACTGGAGGAGACTCAATGCAGGAACCTGCAGCTGATCACCAAGTCAGTTCAACTGTCGTGGTGTGGTTCACGTTGTCTGCTGTTCTGCTATGTGCTGTTGCTGCCTCTGGAACCGGGTTTTCCTTTTCCAGAATTGCGTCAGTGCTGCATAGGAACTTGGATGTGTTCCGGCCAGCAGAAATCGCCAGAATCACGCAAGCGCTCATTGTACTTCACTATCAGAGCCCAGAAATGTTCACCAAACTGAGGAGCAAGCTGGTGGGGTGAGTGGAGGTCCAACAGTCACTCGCATCAGTCTTTGTTGAATGTTTCTTTTTTTTGTTTGCTTGGGATTATGTTTCGATGTTGGGCGGACAGCAGATGTCCACAACAAACCTTAAACATCAGTTTAGGTGGGCTAGATCCCCTTACAGTGGCTACAGCAGTAGACGCAGTAGACATATTAACCAAGAGACACTGACTCCTTTGGGAACTAGAACTCCCCTGATTCTAACGCACGCTGTTTTTCACAGCCACTTGGAGGTTAGCGTGATCCCCCAAGAGGTGGCCATGCTGACACGCGTGCTGTCTATGCTGCCCTGCCCTCGCGTGGAGGAGACGGTCACGTCCCGTGTGAAAGCAGTACTGCCCCAGTGTAACCTGAATGAGCTCAACAGCATTGCCCAGGCTGCAGCCCGGTGGGCACGTGGCAGCATCCCGTCTTACCATCACAGCACACCTGGCACCTATGTCCAGCTGCTGCAGGTGCTCAGTCGCTGTGGACTGGAACGTGTGCGCATGGCCCACAGGCTGGACCTGCTCCTGGAAGAGCTCAAGTATGTTTCAGGGGAGTGGTTTGAGGAGGTGCTTCTGGAGGAGACCATGGTTACCCTCCAGAGACTGAAGGGGCAGATTACTTTCAATGACCTACCTGAGTTGTGCATGGTTCTAACCAGAAGCGGCTATCTTTTCCCCTCACTTATGGATCACATTGCCAGTATAACCATGGAGAACATCCACAAGGTACGACAAGCAGGACAAACAATTCCAGTTTAAGACTGATATGTTCATGAGAGAACATTGCCACAAATATTTTTTTTACATTGAATTTATTATATGAAGGTGTTAATTCCATTATGGAAAAGTTTTTTAAAAGACTTTAACATGATGCTCACAAGCTAAATTTCATAAACGGGAATTAACGTCATGCTGTTTTGAATTTCTGTCCAGATTCACTATTCCACGACCTATTCTATTCTGCTTCCATTTTCCGTGCTGAACTATGATCCACCGAACGGGGAGTTCTTTGAGACCTGCATCGAGAATTTCACCCCTTACATTGGTAATCACTGCACATGTTTAAAAAGAAAATCCTTTTGCAAGGTTTGAATTGAAGTTCCGGTGATTTTACCAGCTGTGTACCCGTCTGTCGCTCTCCCTCCAGGCTTATTTGACCCCCACCTGTTGGTTCTGCTGGCCTGTTGTTTGGCAGTGGCTGACTACTTCCCCGAGAGCCTGATTAGGGAAATCTTCACCGTGGACTTCTTGACCAAGTTGGACTCGCAGCTGGAAAGTACGTTGAAGCGTTTTCACAGGATAACCTCAAGAAGGAGCATGTGGTGCACCCGCCCATTTACCTTTGGGTTTCAGTAAAATATGCAACTCTGAGGCTGTCAGCTCTTGTGGTAAAACCACTGGCTCTCCTAACATGTCACCTTTGCAGCCCTTCCAGACACCCTGAACATGCGGATTCGCCTGCGCCTGATGGAGCTGAACCGAGCAGTGTGTCTTGAGTGCCCAGAATTCCAGGTGCCTTGGTTCCATGAGCGCTACTGCCTGCAAATGCAGAAGAAAGGTAAATGCACAGATCTGAAGAGTTACACATGGCGGTTTTGAACTGAAAAGAGGCCAGTGTTCATTAGCAGTTATGTGTTTGTATGCATATAAATGTACTCATTTCATCTTGGGTATGTCATTTTAGGCCATGGTGTCATCAGCCCTTTTCAACAACAAATCCACAAGATGCTGGGAGAGGTTCTTGGAGGAATGAACTATGCCAAAGTGGCTGTCTTAACTCCCTATTTCTACACAGTAGGTATGTTGACTGAATAAATCTGATTTTTCAGAGTTGAGGATTCCTCTTCACAATTGTTTCACAATAACCTATGAGCTGCAAATTGAAGGTATTTAGTAACTTAAAATGGACTGTTTCCTTTGTCTAGAAGAATCTCATTGTGACTTGTGTAGTGTAAGCCTGTCGTTCCTTCCCCTGCAGACTTTGAGTGTGTCCTGGACAGATATATGCGACCAGTACCCATCGCTGAGCATAGCCAGCTGCAGGTCACAGAGGAGGAGAAGGTCCAATGGGGACTAGGTTCTGCATGGAAGGAGCAAAATGAGCTGCCAGCTGGGGCACAGCGGTAGGAGACCATAAAAAAACCAGCTGCTGTTTTACATGTGGGTAGCATGACCAGGAAGTTGGGATTTTCTTCAGGACAACAATCAGAACATTTCTCTTGTGTTCCACTAACAAAGGACAGAAAAGGGTAGACCATTATTTGGGTATAGATAGCTTTGAGTTTTAGTGTGCTGTTTTTGACCTTTTATTTTCTTACCTTGTTTGCTGTCTCCTCAGCATTGCTGTGGACTTCCTGGACTCAAGGTCCTTCTGCAGGAACTCGGGTCACATGAAAGGAGATGCCGTGATGAGGAAGAGACACCTGGAAATTTTGGGTTATCATGTTGTCCAAGTGTGTAGGATCAGTCAATGTATCAGACTGTGTTTTGTTTGGAAGTCTAGAATTTATGCCTTTTGTGTCTTTTGTCTTGTATTTACTTTGTCTTTTGCTTTTACTCCTTACTATAGATCCCTCACTTGGAGTGGAATTCAATGGAACTGTCCAACATGGAAGCTTGGAAGGAATACCTGAGAAAGAAGATATTTACTGAATACTCCAAATGTGACTAGTGTGTTAAAACACAGGAAAAAAAACATCCATATTTATTTCAGATGTTTTATATTCTGGAATTTTGTCATTTAACATGGTGACTGTATGAAGGTATGTGTATTTAAGGGACAGATGTCACATTAAGTGCTTCTTGAATGTTCTGAAATATCAGTACCGCTTTCGATGTGTACTCCCTACATCTGATTTTATAAATGTTTTATATTTTCAGTGTATAGTCTTTATAATAAAATGTTTATTTTTTTTCAGTTGTTTTAACTGTTTTCACTGGGTGCTTAAATACAAATTCACCTTCTCTTGCACAGTATGCGGTGAATCAGAAACTGACATAACTGATCTATTTCTCCATAAATGAAACTTTGTCATTTTATAAATTTTTATTAAAAAAGGAAACACAAATACCATCTAGGCAAAGCTGTTTAAATTTAATACATTTTTGATGTATTCATGTGGTGTTATCTAACTATAGAAAGCTGACTCCGTTTGAAAAAATCTTGCTTAAAACTGTCCTTTGCTGGTACAGTATCTAATGGTCCATGCTTTAATAAATAAGCATATCTAACAGTAGTAAGAGGCTCTGGACAGTGAATTCTGGGCATTGAGTTCAGGGTGCGGTGCTTAGAGCTTGGGCATCTTGATGGGGTTGAGGCGCATGGAGACGCAGGAAGCCCCAGAGGCATAGCGCATCTCTCTCAGCATCCCGCACCACTGCTTCTTGTCCTCCTCATACCTGGCACAGAGTGAGAGGGTAGGGTTACAAGTACATTCGAAATCAGCAAACTAAAAATGGGAAATGGTAAAGAATCCAAAACAAGACTGAACACCTGCCACTTTTTACAAACAAGTGTATCATTATTTAAAGTGGTTAAATTTATCATACAAAATGCATATTCTTAATCAGTAAATTGTCAACCACAAAGTTCAGCTAAGTTTTACAAACATTTTCTTATGGGTTCTCAATACCACAATTTGTGATTCATAGGACACCACTGCACGGGACTGATGTTGAGACTTACTGCCAGATATCGGTGACCTCTGTGGGGGCACACTCTTTATTCTCCACCTGAACCATGGCGAAGCCTCCCACGGCATACAGAGCACCTCCACTGCTGACCAGGTTGATGGAGCTCCTCTCCTGGGGGAACTCAGTGAAGGGCTCCCACCTGAAGGGGACCCATTAAAATTCTGAGATATCCTTCCATGACAAAGTTGACCGGTAACTTCTAAGACATTGGTGAGTCTCAGTCACAGAGAATATATTTGAATGTAACTGGAATTAGGACATGCATCTACCAGTATGAATAACATAGATCAGATTTACTTGTTGGTCCTAAAGTCATAGACTTCAGAAGCAGCTGTGAGGCCATCTTCGTTGACTCCACCAGTCACCACAATTTTTCCATTGTGAACGACAGTGCCGAACATCGCCCTTGCTGTTTTCATGGCGGCCAACTCTCTCCATTCCGACTGCTTGTGATTGTATGCGAACATCTTGTTGATGACTTTGCTATGGATGAGTTGAAACAGTGATTTCAGAACCCTTTATACAATCTATAGGCATGTCCATACAGACCTCTCCTACTCGAATTATGGCCCTTACTTGTCATCTGTCTTTCCGCCAATGCAGTATAACAACTCATTGTGGGAAACCACAGCATGACCATGGATCCGGAGAGGCAGCTTTTTGGCCTCAGTCCACTTCATTTTCCTATGAAACATGAAAAATAATAAAGGTCAAGTCAGTATGATCATAGTAAAAATATTATTTAATGACATTTAATTATTTGCCATGTGGGCATTTCTTTTTTCACACACATGGAATTGCTAAACATTTAATGGGGACATCTAGAAACCTTCAAGAAGAAATTTTACAGAAAGGTATTAATTTAGAGAACATTATGGTGATTTATGATATGCTTTGTTAGAAAGTAGTTCTTTTTTGGCCATTATTGTGAATAAGACTGATGGCCGCATATGTATAAATATCATAGTAACATACTTCACGTACGTTAAACATCTAAAGACATACAATAAACAACTAAACATCTAAAACCATATATATAAACAAGACATACCTTAAATGTCTAAACTGAAAAATTATTTATTTTTCTGCATTTTCCTTAGGTGTATGTGTCTAAATGTATTATCATGTGATTCTTCAACAGAATTTTGAGAATTTATGTTAGGTATAGTGCATATATTAATAATTTTACAACTGTTGTCATGGGCTAAATTATATGATATGGCTGCTGTTCCGTTCTCGAGATGTCAATATTAAAAATAAATATAGATGACTATTTTTTTCTTACTCTGTATCATAGCACATCACTGAGTCAAGAGACTCGTCAGTTTGCAGGTCTTTTCCTGCCACTGCAAAGAGAAGGTTCCCACATTCTGCCATGCCGAAGAGACATCTAGGAGAGGGCATTGGAGGGAGAGCGATCCAGTCAGCAGCGAGACTGTCCAGCTGCAGCACAAAGTGTTGGGTGGCAAAGAGAAGGATAAGGGTTTAAGTCTGCCAAAGGACTGCACATCAGTTACAACTGATGCCCAGGTAAAATAATAAGCTCAATCAGAAAAACATTTGTTAAATTAAAAACTCATGCTCCAGATGTAGGAATGCACATTTCCACCCTTTAATTCACTTGCAGTACTATGGCCTGCTTTGATGGAGGTATCATATATACGAGAATTTGACTTTGTACTAAGGAATGTTCCCATCATGCAACATAATTTCTGACACATAATTTTCCTTATATGAAGGCTGCAAATGTAATGTAGTAAATTATGTACATGCAAAAAGTTTAAGCATTAAGCTAAGTATCATTTACAGCCCTTCTTGTATTATGTTTTAATATACACACATTTCTGAACCGCTTGTCCTGTAGAGGGTTGTGGGGAGCTGGAGCCTAACCCGGCAACTCAGGGCGTAAGGCTGGAGGGGGAGGGGACACACCCAGGACGGGATGCCAGTCCATCACAAGGCACCCCAAGTGGGACTCGAACCCCAGACCCACTGGAGAGCAGGACCCGGGCCAACCCACTGCGCCACTGCACCCCCCCCACCACTGTTTTAATATAGCATACATTTAAATTTTCAATTTTTGAGTAAATCAGCAATTTGTGCAGGTAACTGTGGAGCTGTGGCTGATCACCTGATAGAAGTAGCACTGCAGTGGGGTCTCCTTGTTCTCCTCGTCCACAAACAAACCCCCAAGAATGTACAGATGGTTCTTCTTGGAGGTCAAGCTGACGTGATTACGGGGGATCTGCTCCGCCATGGCAGCCAGGAAGCACTCGTTCTCATTGGCATCGTAGGCCACTGCTGCTGTGTCATTGATCATCAGGATCAGGTCTCGGGTGTACATGCCGTGTCTGCGCACATCATTCAGATAACCAGGAAGCAAGTCTTCCTTCCCAACATCCTCATCCCCCACAGCTTGCCCAGAGTCCCCTTTCTTCTTCTCCTTTGCAGGGAGCTTTCCTGCAAAAGCATCTCTTATAACCTTGACCTTCTTCAGGAGCTCTGGGTCTGCCTTGATGATGTCATCCTTCTCCACCTTCTCTTTGAAGTACTTTTCAGGCATAAGGCGGAATCGAACACAACTGAAGGCATCATTCAAGGTCTTGACCCGTCTCTCCTTGTCAGTCCTGACCCATTTCATCAACGCCTCAAAGACCAGCTCCTCCTTCTCCACGTTCAAGGAGTCTCCACCGATGATGGCAAAGAGTTCATGGGGTTCCAGCTGAAGGAAGTCCTCCTCTTGGGCCAGAGACTCAAAACGGTCTGCAATGTAGTCCCGAGCGGCTACTGCCAGGCGTGGACAGTTGAGGACTAACCCTAGTCGGAAAATAGCCAAGCAGTTGCCAAGGGACAGGCTTCTCTGCAGGTAATTCACACATACTGTAAATACCGAAGGGATCTGGAAGCGGTTCGCCACTGCAAAAATTTCCTGCACATTCTCATCTGTCAGTTCGATCTCTGCTGAATACAGGTAGGTCACAATCATATCCATGATGGCAGGGTCCACATTTTCCAGAATCACTTCGTTGTTTCCCTCTGCTTTACCCTCCTCAGAGAAGAACAGCTCTCGGAAGTAGGGGCTGCACGCCGCCATGATCAGACGATGGCAGGGCAAACTGCGATCCCCCACCTTGAGTATGCAGTCCACAAACTTGTTCTCATTCAGGAGCTCCTTCAGGCCATCCTGGAGGAGGGTGCTCTGGTACAAGCGTAGGTCTTCCTTCAAGCTCTTTGGGTCCATGCTGGCGGGAGCGTGGCTTTCAGAGGAGAGATGGCCGTGCTGCTTCTCGTCTCGCGGTCTTGGCTAGAAAGGGCTGAGCAACGTAGGAAGTCCGGCTTGAAGCCCCTGCAATTTAATCCCACTTCTCTAAATATAGACCCCCAGCACAGTCTGCTGGAATTCAGGCTGGACAAACTGGAAAGAGGTCCCAGCTCATGCAGCTGTCACTGACCGAAAAAGCAACTGTGGGCCTTGTGGGTCACCATGGAAATAAAGCTTTGCGCTCGCAGCACATGCAACATGTTAGAAATATTCACAGAGCTGAGAATTGCCTAACTGGTTCCGCTTATTTGTCTTGTGCTAATGTCTCAGTTACATTGGGATATTAATGACCATAAACCAAATTATATTTCTTACCTTTGAACGGTGAATGTTTTTCAAATTCACCTTGGTTTAGTTAAAAAAGGAGTCTATCCACTTTACACATTATTAAAGCAAAACAAGACATTTTCAGCAACAAAAAACTTGAAGCTATTAAATGAACAGCAGAGAAATATACGTAAGAGTCATTAATAACTGTGAGTAAGGCAGGAGTAGGCAGGTGGGTGTGAGAGTGACAGCGAGCTCTACATCGAGCCGTCGTTTGTCTCAAAGTAGAAATGACACAACAAGGAGCTATTTGTACTCGTATCTCTGGAACAAAAATCACCAGGTAACTCAACATTCCTTCATGCTGATTCTGTCACAAATTAAAACTTGCTATATGCAGCTACTCGTGTAATGTGCACTGGTATTTATGGTGGAATGTGACAAATTGGCTTCATTCAAGAGTCACATGTCTGCATTCAAGTCTCCCCTTTTGCGTTGATTTAATGCACTTGTTGTATTGTTCTCTGACATGTATGTTGCTTTGGAGAAAAACATCTGCTGAATGAATAAATGTAAGTATAAATGTAAATTCAAAGTTTTATTTTCCAAAGTACAGCCCCGCTTGTGAGCAAGGTCAAGGAACAGCTGCTTCGCCTAACAGGTGACGGTCAATCCTCTTTACCCAATTGTATCATACTTCATCCCCTCAGATGCGTTTGTAAATAGCCTCTGGGTCACTGCTTGCAGAGGGGGACGTCACATCTCTAAAGCGAATAAATCACTCAGCTTTCTTTTCATACACTGAATTAGGACTTGACATTTACAAGCCAGATACTTTCAAAAACTACAATAAAAATACAAGCCAAATAACAGACACAATTTTGACACAATAAAAGTTTGCAAAACTTAATACTAAAACTTTAGCTGCAGTACAGAATTTTGACACAAAAATGCAAATTAGTTTACAAATGCCGGTACCAATAAAACAACTATGAAGAAATATACTAGTCTCAATTCAAGTAAGGTTCCTTTTGGAGTTTTTGCCACAAAGCAAAATTTTAATACTGTTTATGTGGGTATTTATAAAATTTACTTATAATATATTTAGAACTGACAAGTTTCTTGCTATTTAAACAGTGTTAAATAACTGGCCATATTCTTTAACCTATTCAAATGACACTGAAAACATACAATAAAAAAAATTCCAACAGTCTTATTAAGACATAACTTCCCAGAGTCCCTGAAGAGTAAATCCTTCTTTCGGCTTTTCAACGGCCAAGCCAAGCTCTTCAGAAAATACTGGCTCTCGGTCTTGTTGCTTTTCAGCAAAAGAAACAAATATTTATGTTTTTGCATGTACCATAATGAAAATTAGATTAAAGCTGTATACATTTAGATATAGTGGTATTACCTTATTGCCATCTGCAAAGTATGCCTATAAAAAGACAGAAAACCATAGAGCAAACAAATTAAAGTGTTATTTTTATTTTATCATTCAAAGGTGAGTGTTCATAAATTGAATTCCCTGAGCCTGAAGCTGACACAAACATTTCAGAACCCAGGCAACTGCAGCATGTTTGTGTGACACTGCTCTACAATGCTTTAGCAACCTGCTATTTTGAGAGCGTGACAAGCAAACAGAGGGCTCCGCTCCATAGATCCACACTCACCGTGAAAGCATCTGTCTGCTCATCTGGCTCGATCTCCACGTCGTCGGCAGGCTGCTCCACTGTTAGCTCCTCTAGTGGCTGGGGCTAGTATTGCAAGGGCAAAAAATGAGCAACTGTTATCTATTGTTGGTAGGAGACTGCAGTCAGAACCTGAAGCTTGGGGGGGGGGATGCCAGGGTGTGGAGGAGCGGTAAGAAACCATGGTGCAGCAGCTGGTAGCGTAGTGGTTAGTGCTGCTGCTTTTGGACACAGAGGTCACAGGTTCAAATCCCACTACCAGCTCCAGTAGCCTTGACTTGAGCTAAATTCCTCCAGTAAAATTACCCAGAAGTATAAATAAATAATTGGAAGTTGCTTTGAAGAAAATTGTCAGCTAAATGAATACAAGTCTATGCATACAAAATGAAAAAGACAGGTCCCCTTCAGTTTTTTAAAGAAATTCGCACAATTATTGCCCACGCAGATTCGCAAGACATGTTAGGAAGTTAAAAATACTGTCAGGGAGGTCTAAAGGACATTGCATATTTAGAACGGGGGAACCAACAGTTTCCTAAGGATGGGGTTAATTCAGGGACAACAGGCTGTCAGAATGCGCACCTTCTCCTCCATCTCGTAGTCCACTCCAAAGATGGGGCTGGCAGAGTAAACTTTGTGCAGTGAGTTAATCTCTTTTACCACATCCTGCAGTTTATCCAAAGGGTCAATCTTGAAGCCAAGCACATATCCCCCTGTCTAAACAAAGTTAAACATGAATCCACTTTAAAGAAAAAGCAAGGCATTCAAAATAGACACTTTTTAAAGCATATCGATATTAGGGAGGGGCAAATCTGATCAAATGGATAGTAGCTATTGGATAGTATCCACTTGGCAATAAAGCTCGTTCTGCTTCTGATTCTAATTCTGATCAGGTCAATCTGAGAATGATGTTCGGACAGTAATTCTCTGGAAATCAAACTTACTTGTTGAGAGCTCTCAATCACCAGTGCCAATCCAAATTTTGAGTCTCTGATCTTAATGGAGCGCTTTGGGAGAGAAACATGGAGCATTACGAAATAACAAGAAGAATTAAAAATTAACTGCCAAATGCGGTGTGTAAGCAGACTAAAGCAAAAACAAGTGAGGAGTTTGGATCCTTTTTGTACTCATTAACCAGCAGGTAAGAGCAATGCTTCACAACAGTACTGGTCATGCTGACTGTTCCTACATACAATCTGCAGGTAAGGAATGCTGACGTTGAAGCTCTCGTTCATGTTTGCATGCCACACAATTCGCACGTTGGTGATAAAGAAGGTTCCCAAGTTTCCCTGCAAGGAACAAGATTAAGATGACTTAGGACAAATTCACACTCGGAGACAGTAACCACATATTTATACAGATACGGGAAGAAGATCACCGTCTAATTATCGGGAATGAAACCATCAGCACTTAGTATTAGTAAAAGTGGACAGATGCCATGGTAGTTCCCAAGGCAAAACAGTCCTGGGGTTTGTGTCGGGTATAACACGTATGGAAGGAGGTAGCAAAAAGTCCTCTAACGAAGGCTACTGGAAAATCTTCAAGAATTAGTGTGTCATTTAAGGAAAGAGCTGCATCTACATTTTCCAGATGCATATAATTTAATGTAACATCTGCCCTTGGAATTCATTATGATACCAAAAACTGAGGTGTCACTATCACAATGGAGTTCATCTGCTCTGACATGAATCATGTTACTGAATCGATGAAAACCTCTGCCTTGGGTGGAATAACCTTACAATGGACATTGCTAACGTGATATATTCAGAGCTTCTTGGAACTGATTCTTCCTGTATTTTGCTGTGGCTCAGAGCTGTCGGAATGAAAAAATGGACATTGTTAGTAGGTAAGTACCATAAAAGGTCAAATAGGGTCATGTACCTGGTCACTAGATAAGTTCCACACTCCGTTAATTTTGTTGTAGAGCTGCTCTTGAGGCAAGAGCCTCAGGTGCTTGTTATGAATGAGAGCCGCTCGTAATTTCAGATCGCGGTACATTTTAGACGTTTCATAAGCCCTTGAAAGGAAAGAAAAACGCGACAGATGAACAACTTCGCGAGCCTCTATTCGAAACGTAAAACTGAATATGAATGGTCAGATTATAAAGATTTCACCCTGCCTGTAGTGAGAATAAACTCTTGAGACCAGATTTCAAGTGTCAAGGACACAAAAGAAGGACGGCTTTGTGGACGGACTTGAGGAACCACCTGTGGACTGCAATGACGGAGGTGAACAGCCGTGGACTTCCAGGAACAACACTGGTGAAAATGAACTCAAATCTGGTATTATTGCTCTTGGTTAATATGTAAAGTGCTTCGGTCTGCCCTCGTAGCTTCTGAAACACACGCGAGACACATCTCAACGCATACGAAACACATGGGAATTGTTTCAAAGCAGGCTGGAAAAATTAAAAGGTTAAAAAGCACAACAGCATCACTGGATGTACTTACCGAATTAGCAGTTCTTGTTGTGATGTTAATAACAGAATTGTATCCCACCGCTGAAAAAGAGTAATCGATAATACGCATTTTTTTCCCTCCAAATTAATACATGCATTTGACCAGAATCATAAACACTGATAAACATATTTGGTCCAGAAGAGGGCAGCAATGGTTCTGAGAAGCTGAGTGACTCATATTACATTTACTTATTTAGCTCACACTTTTCTCCATACCTACTTACTACATGAAATTAAGGTACCTGCAATTATTTACCCATTTATACAGCTGGGTAATATTTACTGGAGCAATTTAAGGTAGGCACCTTGCTCAAGGGTACTATCGGTGGAGTTGGGAAACAAAGGTCCAACCTTTGGATCCAAAGGCAGTAGCTCTAACCACTATGCTATTGTGTCAAAGGCACCAAATTCTGAATTTATTTATATATATAAAATAGAATTAAGTTGGTCAGTGAAAACACTGAAAATCTTTTCTTTGTACTTTTGTCAGTTAAATAAAGGTTCAATAGAACTGACAAATCACAAATTCTTTCTAAAATTGCATTTTAGAAAATATCCCAACTTTTCTGGAAATGGGGTTTGTATTTGGAAATAGCAGAAGCCAGTTTTGTACCAAAACTTCATTTCATACAATTTTTTTAATGGCATTTTTTACATCAGCAGCCTCAAATTAGATAGTCACCACTTTTTAGGAAAACAATACAAAGCTGTTTTCAAAATGCAGGGCGGTGTTATGCTTTTCCTTTTAATTATACTAGTACTGGGTATTAGTGTGTTTCGGGTGATGTGGGGGCGAAAAAAGAGAACCGCAGCACAAACAGCCAGGTCTAGATCTGCGCAGGGATCTCGACTGGACTTTCTTATTTACACCATGCCATAAACACCTCTGCCAAGGGACACAAAACACACAGGCATGTGTGCAGCTCATACAGACAATTCTCAAAGTACAGTCACTTTGTCTAACAGCTCCGTTTCTGCTGGTGTGCATCAGATAAGAACCTGCGTATAGAACTGATGAGCAACCCTTCACCTGCTACGTTTTACATTTGACTTACAAACTTTCCGAGTAACGAACCAACTCGGTTCTAATTAAGTTTGTAAGGAAGGGACCAACCGTACATGAATACCTCCACTGATCCGTTACACTCCAGTTCAAAGCTCACCTCAGTTTGCAAGACATCCCGAGGGACCTGTGTGTGAAACTGAACTGTTGCGTGATCCTTGGATGAGAATGTGCGCTCTCAAGTGTCACGAGTGTTCGCAGGAGTGTTCTTACACAGGTTAACTCTGGGCAGAGCCAAAGAGTGCCAGATGATCCTCAGGTTGGTCACAAGAAGCCTCCCTGCAAACCGGAACCCAGATCCGAAAGCAAGGTCATTCAGAGGCGGTCCATACTGCAGCTGCTGTGTGCACTGATGTGCTTCGTACTGCTCTTTTACCTCTGTCCCCGTTGTTTCCTTTCGTATCTTCAATGGAGTCCAGGCAGTCGATGAGCACTTCACCCGGCCTCGTCTTCATTTGCCTTCACAGACATCGGTGTTAGCAGCTCTAGCCAAACTCTCTCTTTTACCTTCTTCTGTGCACAGAATTAGAATGTAGACTTCATACATACTATGCAGTGGCATTTTACGTGAGTTCAGAGCCCAGGCGAAAATGTTGGAGAAAATATGCAAAAACTGGACTTCAGTGCTTCAATGATGCTTCTTAACCCACCGCATGCCAGCTGAGTTAGGGTTCCTACAGGGGCCTGTTCCTGAGTGACTGAGCACAAGCGTGGAAAAGGGTGAGCGCTCTGCTATTGCACGATGAACGTCTGGACATTTCTCATTTTATTACGTCACTTCTGATCGTAATGTTTCTTTAAATTTAAACTACGCCAATCTATTTTCAAAAAGCGATAAAGATTGGAGCGAAAACAGCTCTAATGAGCACTACAATGAACCCAAACTGAGCAGGACTAAGACTCACTCTGGACTCATTCCACTTGTTTCCACAGTATTTACAGCTCCTGTATGAGGTCTGAGAGTGTCTGTGATCAGTAACAAGATGCGGAATGTTGGAAGTGTTTATGGGACAATGTGGTCAACATCTGATTTTTAAATGTGGTTTAATGTACTCACTCACTTCCATTAATCATTAGTTCTTGTCAGGGTCGTGGCGGGCCAGAGTATATCATGGAATCACTTGAGAATAGGCAAGAAGTGGTATACCCCGGACAGGATGCCAGTGCACTGCAGGGCAGCCGCACACACTATGGGCCATTTTAATGTCACCAGTTGATTTTAACTGCATATCGTCAGACTGTGGGAGAAAACCCACACAAACTGAGCTGGATTCAAACTTAAACCTAAACAGCCCAGGCACTGTGAGGGATCAGTGCTACCCGCTGTGCCACCATGTCACCCAATTTTACTGTAGCAAAGAAGTTCATTAACCTAAAAGTCTTACAGAAAGGTTTCTCTTTATTAAAGCTAATGAGTCTAATTCATTCTGTGTCATTTTTTACACACAACCTAATCTGTGAATAAACTGAGGGACATCTGTACTGTTAAGGTTTCATTGATCATTGTAACGAGGTGTGGTGGCACAGGGGGCTTGACCAGGGCCTGCTCTCTGGCAGGTCTGTGGTTCGAGTCCTGCTTGGGTCCTTGCAACAGACTGGCATCCTGTCCTGAGTGTGTCCCCTCCAGCCTTATGCCCTGTGTTGCCGGGTTAGGCTCCGACTCACTGTGACCCTGCCTGGGACACGTGGTGTGTGTGTGTTCATTATAAATTGGTGGGCTTTACAAAAAAATTGAGATATGAGCTGATTTCCAGTTTAAATTGCATTCATAATTGGAGGACTTAGTGTATTGTTGTTTCCTTATTCATTTTATCAGTAAATACAGAGTATTTCTCATAAATGTGTTTATTAATGGATAACAGGGTGGGGTAGCAAGTAATACTGTGTCTCATACCCCCTGACTGCGAGTTTGGGCGTAGGTTTGAATCCGACTGCGTAGAGTTTGCCTGTTGCTCCTGCTCTGGTTTCCACCCACAGTACAAAAAAATTGCTATTACAGAACTTTTAAAATCAAACTTACCAGTCCAGCAGTATGTGTAAGTGAATGAGTGTGTGTCTGATTGCACTGTGATCTACTGGTCCCGTTCAGTGTGTACATCCTAACGCCCTATCCTTCCGTGACAGGCTCCGGACAACCGCGACCCTCACTGGACAAGCGGTTACCGGGAAATAAGCGTTAATCATTATTTACTATATACTCCCCAGTCGGACAAGCACTTGACTTGTTCCCATGGCATGAGATTATTGTTTTGTATGCACAAACGTACGATACCACACTCCAAAGGTTCAAGGCGACCTGTCCTGTTTAAATAATTTATATGCGACTTCACGCGCTGACTCACTCACTGTGCCCCCGCGTTTGTTAGCGTACAGTCTCACTCAACTAATCTTGAGTCTTCAGTCTCAGACAAACAAAGTTTGTTGCCACCAACGCCGGCCGCCGGGTCGGGAAAATCCCGCACACGAACGAACCTGGTATCTATTACAACAATATCTACCTGAATCAATCATAAGCTCTCAACACACTGCAAAGATTATAGTCGCTGAAATTCTGCAGGTTAGCCCCGTTTAGCATGATCTTGCTAGCTCACTAGCTGCTCTCTCTCACACACACACACCCCCGCGAGTCCGTACTTACTGCGCGGTAATATCGAATCTGACATCTCTGTCCTCCCAGAGAGCGTCCAGTGTGGATACCATGGTAGTCTGCTATGTTCTGCTTATGTATGCTTTAGATTTTCTACGGATTTGTATGGGATTTTCTACGGATTTGCAGTAGGTTTAAAATGCCTTAGCATAGTTCTAGCCGTCATGACGCTCTGACGTCCCCTTGGCAACAGAGACGACGGTAAGCAGAAAAGACCAAATTGTCCGAGTCAAGATTTGGCATCGCGATTTAGTCAAAGTACCCCTGACCGAGGCTCAGTATTTGCAGTATCTTAGTACAGTGTCATTGTAACAATGATGATGTAACACTGTAATTTGCCTTGTACAAAGGATGGCAGCTAAATATAGATTAATAATACACACACACACACACATTTTCAGAACCGCTTGTCCCATACGGGGTCACGGGGAACCGGAGCCTACCCGGCAACACAGGGCGTAAGGCCAGAGGGGAAGGGGACACACCCAGGACGGGACGGCAGTCCGTCGCAAGGCACCCCAAGCGGGACTCGAACCCCAGACCCACCGGAGAGCAGGACTGTGGTCCAACCCATTAATAATAATTATACTTATTATTGGTATTATCTAAATTTAATTTATCTGCAATATTTTCAGCAGGTAACCAAAGAACCATATAACAAATCATAAAAATGTATCTTATTTATAGAAATGGCAATCCTAAAATGAAACAAAATATAACATAAAATAACAAACGTGAAATTCGCATTTTCTTACATATCACAAAAATGACTCTGCTCAAGACATTACAGCATGTATTTATACCAGCCTCACATACTTTGTGGATACAAGATTTGGATTGATAAGCAAAGTCAGGAAATGTTTGATTTATTCTTTGTCAAACATGAAAAAGTCCTAAAAATCGCATAAAAACTAGCATTTATTCATAAATGTTACAATATGAAGAGGTGATGAAAGCTGATACTGAATCAGAAATTTCCCCAGCAGAAACATCAAGTTACAATGTTACATTACTGTTATTGTCCAAAATGGGTGATTCTAAAATTTACATGAGGTAAATATTAGGTATACATGGCTCAACAGGCTGCCTGTATA
Source organism: Scleropages formosus (assembly GCF_900964775.1). Lineage (NCBI taxonomy): Eukaryota > Metazoa > Chordata > Actinopteri > Osteoglossiformes > Osteoglossidae > Scleropages > Scleropages formosus. Next base: position 65,346 of record NC_041817.1, read on the forward strand.
CATGGGGAAAATGTATATTCTGCATCCCAAAAAATTAATTAATTTAGTTTAATTGATCAATTAAAAATGAATGAATTTAGTTTAATTTAGTTAATTGAATTCAATTATTTGTTTATTATCAGACAAAAAATATATAGAGAGTATCCAGTGTTTCAGCCTAATGTCATCAGTGCAGAAAAAGTATTGCATAACTTGAGGAGTAGTGTATTATTTATATCTGCATATTTCATACCTCACATGTTGGAAATTACAGTTAAATACTAGGGTACTGCATAATTCTCGGCATGAAATTTGATATAACCTGCTTTAAAGAGACCTGCAAAAATGGCGAAAACCTGGAAACAGGAAACAATTCTGGTGTATTTCACCGAAAGTACTCCTGTAAAAAATATTTTTGTCATACTTTATATTTACATGTAAATAGCCACATAGATTGTCTGTGCATTAGTGCCCAATTCTGGTTCTCAAAGTCCACAGCCTGAGTTGGCTTTTGCCGTACATCAGCTTTTAACATACTTATTTCGAGAGCACAGTGCCGATCACCTGGTATTTCACATCAGTTAAGAGGAGATTAGAATGTATGAACAGGTCAAAAGAGAAACACTCAGTAACAGGTGTATAATTCAAAGTTCCCTTTCACAATGTATAAGACTAAATAAGTCCCATTTATCACACACTAAAACAAGTTTTTATACAGAAGATGATTCATGCTACGATAGATTTTGTAGACTTTATAAAAATACCATTTTGCAAAAGTCAAACTGTTTAAACCTAGAAATGAAATCTTAAAACTCAGAAAAGATCTGCATTTTAGTAGTCACGGTTGAATGGCCATACTATTAACAGAATAGCATGTAAATTGTGTGAGATATAAAAGCTCTGTCGCCATCCCATTTAGCCTCCTGGTGAGATAAAAAGAGAGAGAAATAGAACGCATATGTTAAAAGAACTGTTGGAAAAATATACAAAGAATGATATTTAACAGTACTGAAGAGTATATGTAAAACATAACTGCAAAAGATAAAAAGAATACCACACCTGTTCTAGATACTATACAGTTCTGGTTGCATTCCATCTCTGTGTCAAAACGATTATCATTTCCTTCGCAGCCTCCATACCAGAACTGTGCACAGGCATTTGCCTGCTTGTCATAGTACCAGCGAATGCTGTATTCACGGCAGGGACCCTGGTCCAGGATTAGGCCGCAGTGAGGGTCCGCAGGGATAAACTCTTAAAGATCGACAATGGGATATGTTTATGAATGACATTTGATAATAAATTTTGTATAAATTATCACTCTGTATAGATGATCTCTGCATAAAAACTGTCCAAAAAGTCAAGCAGCAGCTAATTCTCCAACTTTTTCAAATTTCAACGCTGCATGTTGGAGGGAGTTGCCAGTTTCCCCAAAGCTCACCTAATCTCCCACAGTTGTATTAAACGTATAAATACACAATGTTCTCGGACTGTGTTTGTGCAAAACACAAACATTAGTGATCTTATTGCCAGAGACGGCTGTTACCCTTTGGCAGAGCAGGGCGTGGTGCAGGCTTGAGCTTTGTGGAGACTGAGGTAGAAGAAGAGGATGATGTTGACAATGAAGATGACGAAGAAGCGGAAGGATCTGTGGCACCTGAGATTAAAGTTTCCCTTACAGGAGTGATGGGAGGAGGGGACCCCATGATCTCATTCACCACGACCACACTGTTGCCTCCCTGAACTGGTGTCTGTACGATCACCTCTCTTCCGTCTTCATTCTGGGAAATATCAATTGAACAACATCATAAATGTATGTAAGCATTACAAATTTAACTATAAACATCTACTGAACTCATGGGTGAAGAACAGCCCATACAAATACTAAGAGAAGAATAACCTCACAGAATCACATGCCACTTCACCTCACAGACTGTCAACGAGAATACCGCACAGTTATCATCCCTTCTATGGAGAACAGGAACAGTTAAAGACTGGGAATAACTAAATCAGTGACTAGACAGTGTTCTGTTACAAAATTATTTAGATTAAGTATTTGTCTTAAAGTGAGTGTGAAAAAACGTGTTTTGAATGAATGGTAGTTTTGTGCAAAGACCCATACTGTGCTTGTGTCACGGCTGTGAGGCAGAGGTAGGCTGTCCCCTCTTCCGTGGCCTTGATTCTGAAGCCTGGTGCTCTCATAGCCACTGTTGCTGTAGCCATTGTTCCTATAGCCATTTCCAAAATTGTTTGCAATGCGGTTGTACACCACTGCACCATTCTCATCTTCACAGAACTGGCTGACAAGTTTGGACTCCAAAGCTGAGAAAAGACATTGACAGCATGTGTCAGGTTTTTTCATGCTGGACCGAAAAGAAAGAGCTAAGAGAGATGGTAAAGACTTCAATGTAGAACCTAACACTCATTTAGTGTCCAGATTTTAAACAGGGCAGCTCATGAAAGCTTTATACACATACCGTAAGTTGACATATTTTCTCTGATTTGCTTCATTTTCACCTATATACTGTACATTCAATTGTTAAGCTTCCTTGATACTGCTGCAGTTAAAGGTAAAAGAAATATAATAAACACCTGGAAGTGTGTTGAAATCATCAATAAGATACATGTGTTCACTGTCAGGGTCAGAGGCAATAAGGTTCAGCTCCTGCAGGAACTCTGCCTGGGTAGGGTCAGAGGTGTTTACGATGCCCAGCGCATACATCTCAATGTTGGCTGCGTGAGCCTCTCGCACAGCAATGTCCAGCTTTACTGGCTCCCTTTTGTCTGTCTGCCCATCGGTGATGACAATGGCCACTTTGCGGACCCCGCTGCGGGTGCTGTAGAAAGCCTCTTGGGTGGCCCGGCGGATGGCGGTGCCTGTGTAGGTGCCTTCGCCCATATAGGGCATCTTCCTGATGGCCTGTTTGATGTCGTCTTTGGTCATGTAACGGGCCAGGTTGAACTCCAGGTGGATGTCCAGGCTGTAGAGCACCAGGCCTATTCTGGTGGCATTGCGGCCCACTGTGACACGGTCCACTAGAGCCGTGACAAAATCCTTCACAATCTCAAAGTTCTCCGGGCCAACACTCTCTGAGCTATCAATGACGAAGACTAGCTCCATCGGCCTCTCTTTGCACTTGATTCCACAGCCTTGTGAAAACAAACAAAATGGGCAGTTAATCTTAAGAGAAAGATTCAGGGATTTAAACAGATGAAGTTAACATTTACATTTACATTTATTCATTTAGCAGACGCTTTTGTCCAAAGCGACGTACATCTCAGCAAAAGTACAATTTATGCATTACATTAAGAGAAAGAGACATAGCTGCAGACATGTGACTCAAGTAAACCTAGTTTGTTACCTACCACTTGATCAAGTTGATCAAGTCCAAAGTATATTTTATGTGTATCCAATCTATTATCATCATTGAACTGCAAGAAACTTACCACATATCTCTTTGATAATTTTAATAATGTCCTCTCTCTGGAAACAATTAAAGCATGAAAGTTAAATTTTTCATTTTATTACATGATATTCACATAGCTATAAAGAATTTTCTGCCTAACAGTTGAGTACTTACTGTGAGACCAGCTTCACCTTTGACCCCCGGTTGTCCCTGAAACAGCATATTTTGATATTATGCTTGTATTTATCAGAAAATTCAGAAATTTCAGTGCTATTTATACATTATTACAGTATAACTAATTAGCTTTGTTCCTTCTTGCAAAATTTTAAAACAAAGTATCAGTTGCATGAAATCATAATGTAATAATGAAGGTACTCACCGGCTGGCCAGGAACTCCAGGGTCACCAAGGCCACCCTTTGAGCCTTTCAGCCCTCTCTCACCCTGCATACCTCGATCACCCTGAAACAGACAAACACACAACATCATTGTCACTACATAGATGCAAATGTTAGTATGAGAATTGAAAACTTGTTCTAGATAGCGGAAACCAGATTAAAACATGTGAGGTTATACTGTTCAACCACCCCACCTTGACTCCTGGGAATCCTTCTCCTGGGGGTCCCCTTGGCCCTGTCACACCCTGGGATCCCTGCTCACCCTAGAAATGATAGAAAAAAGACATGGAGTACCTACCTGCCTTTGCTTATTATAGGGATATTAGCAGCCAAAGTTACATCAGCTGGATGAGACGCATGCTAATAGTAAGGAATACATATTGACTGATTACCTTCGGACCTTGTAGGCCCTCCCCTGGAGGTCCTCCTGGACCTGGTGGACCTGGCCGTCCCACAGCTCCCTGGAACAATAAGGCAGCAGTGTCAACTAAATGAAATAATGTAAATGTAATGTAAAGTGGCGAGCCTCAACCCATCCTTGCTTGTAAATGACCAAGCCTTTCATGGATGCTCCTTTTATACGCAGTTACGATAGCATCACCTGTTACCTATTCACGTACTGCATTTACCTGTGGAAAGTTCCAAACAGGTTTTTTGACGTAGAACTACGTCTTTCTCCTCGCTAGGTATGGGGGTTAACTTGGGAATTGACCGTCACATAAAAATACAACCCCCTCTCGCCACTACTGCTCGCAAATGAAAAGACACAGAGAGACAGTGCATGTACCGTTGGATAGAGGAAGGAACACCGCATCAAACGAGATATGAACGGCCACTACCGGTTCAGCCTGAGCGCACTGGCAATGTTGCGAAAATGTCCCACATTTGGCTCGTTATGGAGTTGCCGTGCATTGCGCTAGATGTCACCACGTTCGAACCACATGTCATAGTGTTGATGTCAGCACCTCAGTTCGTCGCTACGGAGCCGCGCTATCGGACACGTATCGCGCCGGCAGGAAAACCTAAATTTAGACTGAGGTAGGGGGCCCGAAGGCGGATCATCGAATTAAAAATTTCAGAGATGCCTTCTCTTAATGTAATGCATAAATCGTACTTTTGCTGAGATGTATGTCGCTTTGGACAAAAGTGTCTGCTAAACGAATAAATGTAAATGTAATGCCCAAGAAACACAACGCAAAGTACTTTTGCGACCGACGGGCTGCACTTAGGGAGCAAGCCGAGGCCTCCGGGACTCAAAGGATACCAGCCAAGACACCGGCTCTGCGAAAGCGTGAGCAGCATGCGCGGGAGAAAGCAACGCAGTAGGCTGCAAAATTGACTCAGGTGGCCTCGGAGCCACAACTATCAACTTCTTGCCATGCAGCACGAGCCCATGGACGTAGATGCAGCAGTGACCGACCTGATATCTGGGCCGACTGGGTTGGGGTTCACCACCCACGCATTGTTCTACGTAAAGATATGCAGCATAGTAAAGCTATGCACCTGAAATTTTTTTTTGACACATTCCACAGGTAAGTAGGTGCCTGTCTAAACTTTTTTGGTATGTGTTGCAGGACAAAATTAGAATTAGCTTATATTAAGAAATTTATTTTAAGTTTATGGTGTAAAACATAAAATATCTTGTCTTTGTACTGTTTTCAATTAAATATGGATAAAAGAGCATTTACAAATCACTTTGGTTTTTGTTTACATTTTACAAATTGTCCCAGCTTTTTTAGAAAAGGGGTTGTACATACATGCAAATATGAGTGGGATAATTAATGCTGGGTGACTGACACTCCTCTTTACTGGAAACACTGGCCTACCGGCAGTCCTTGCAGTCCTGCACCAGGGGCCCCTGGAAGACCTGGCAATCCTCTGAATCCAATATCTCCCTGGGTCAGAGTACACAGGCTGATATTAACAAATCATGACAGAATGTATATACATACATACACATACCTACATCCTTATTGGCACTTAACCACTAGAAAAATACCTGATATTAATCCATTTTGGAAGGAAAAAGTCATTATAACATAACTCAAAGAGTAAAACTCAGTAAATACAAAGACCTGCAGACTTGTTCTGAATTTATGTAATGTTTCCTCCTTTCAAAAAGACCTACCTTTGGCCCTGGAAGACCCACTCCTTCAGGGCCTGGCTCACCAGGAGGTCCAGGGAGTCCAGGAAGACCCTGTAAAAGAAGAAAATATCAGGATCTCTCCGTTTTGTATATGGAAAAGGCATTTTTGATGTATGCGTGTGGAAATGCTTTCACCACAAAATTGTTAATAAGCTTATGCACTCACTGGAGGACCTGGGTAGCCATCACCTTTTGGACCAAGTGGACCTGGAGGCCCAGGGCTTCCGTGGTCTCCCTGGAGACAAATATTTATTCAAGGTTACTGATACCAAAATGGAAACTCACCACTTTCCTTTGTTAAGTGAGCTAATGCTACTTACCTTGGGACCAGGCAGTCCATACCCAGTCTCCCCAATAGGTCCAGGAGATCCAGGTGGACCAGCACCACCCTAGCGTAGACAGCGATGTAGCCACATCTTCACTTGGGCAAGATGTTAAGGTGGAATAGTTAATAAAAATGAAAAGGTTACCTTGGGTCCAGGGATAGAACGGCCTGGAAGTCCAGGCATACCAGTACGACCTTGAGTTCCAGGCTCTCCCTATAACGGAGGGCAGAAAGTCATTCAGCATTCTGTGTAACTTTACCTTATTTCTTTCTGGCAGCAAAATCCTTCCATCCTGTGTCAATTAGGAAGTGCATGTACATCAATGTAATTACAAAAAGAGTCAGAAACAACAAAAGCAATGTTTTGAATTGCAGTAAGACACTTTCAAAAAATTGTGATTTCACCATGCAGAACACAATTTTATGTTGAAATTTATATTTAGTTGACATTCTTGCTTTGATATGTACATCAAATAGAATCAGTTCTTTCTGCTTTGTGTTAGTTAAACTAAGTCATTTATTTAAACATTTTACTGTACAAATGGAAACAGCTCTGAAATGATTTTTCTTGTGAATGCATTACACCTTCATATTAATGGAACTGCAGTTATAAATATGGCTCACTTTTGCACCTGAAGGCCCAGTGATGCCAGGAGGACCAGGCAACCCACGAACGCCTCTCTGGCCCTGGTCTCCCTGGGACAGGATTTCAACACATCACTTACATTGACAGAGCATGCAGGTATGATCCGCTGCAACTGACATCAGGTGGAATCTCCTCTCACCTTCTCACCCTGGGTGCCAACCCCAGCTGGTCCCTCTGACCCTCGCAAACCTGGCACTCCGGGCTCTCCCTGTTGTAGAGTAGAGGACACAGTGAAGTGTATATGAACTGGTGTGAAAAATGTGCCAAAACTCTGAAGAAGCGCAAAGTACATGCGCATAAAAAAAAGTGGCAGTGCCAAGCAGAAAAAGCTAGTACATCAAAAGATAAAAGTCATGCTTGCTGGTATCGCAGACCATTAAATAGCATCCTAAAGAAGCACCGCAAAAAACCTGAATCCTATTATAAATCTGTTTCGTATTGAAAATGTTTTAGTGATATGGTTTTCTCACTACAAAAAGGAGAGAAGTGCCTGGAAGGGTTGGAATACCTTTTGCCCTGGAGCACCATCCTCTCCAGGAAGTCCTGGTAGACCACCTAATCCTGGAGACCCTGGATCACCCTTGAAATGGATTAAAATGCATTGGCTTCCCTCCATCACCCCACTCGCCTAATGGTAACAAAAGTCTATAAAACATCTCTTTGCATGAGAACAACTCGTGACTAAAATAAATTAAGCTTCTTTCCCCTCTCTGGTAATCACAATCCCGTGGTGACTAATTCAGGATACAGGAATTCCTCAGCAATCAGGATTTTAATATTTTTCATTTTTTGCAAGTCTGTGTACAGTATTCAAGCGACTGCATTTTGGTGGTTTCAGTTTCTTCAATCTTTGCTGGTCACTGAACCCTTATCAGTCAACAACAGGAAGGTGAGAAAGCAGTTATGCATTATGGGAAAAGGCCAAAATGTAACTGCTGCTCAAGATGACATTAAACCATCTTTGCTGGGTTGGCCCATTGCATAAATCAAACCCTGAACCTCATTGCTGAAGACAGTGATTTTAACTGTATTACAAATCATTCAAAGCCTTTTTGCAAGGCCTTTGTGACTGCTGATATATTGGAGTCTTTTTGCTTTTGTACACCTAATCCTTATTCAGTGTTCCGTAGGTGAAGTGTACATTTTCAGTTTTTGCTGAAGGTTACAGTTAAAAATCTGTTTATGGATTTAGTCTATAAAAAGGATTACTTGCAAAACATTGAAAATTGCTACATTATAATTTACTACAGTTTGCTAAGAGTAACATAAGATGTAACACAGTGCACGGTGAACAGGGTGAAGCACGATAGTTTAAATTGTACCTTTGGTCCGGGTTCGCCAATCCCTCTCTCCCCAGGGGCTCCAAGCTCTCCTGGTAACCCTTGATCACCCTATAAGTGATCGTAGACAACAATGTGCACAAAAAAAATCAATCTCAAAATAATAATGCGGATATCAGTCGTTTGTTGGTTTTGCATAAAAAAGGTTAACCTTACAAACCTTAGGTCCAGGATATCCTTCTCCTGGAGGCCCTCTGCTTCCTGGTGGCCCTCGAGGCCCCTCAGTTCCCTTAAAAAAAGACAAAAAGGTTGTTCTGATTGTGTACGATGTAGGGACAGCCAGTAGCACAGTGGTTAGAGTTGCTGCTTTTGGACCCAAAAGGAAATAGCTGTAACCATTACAATGCCAGCTGCAGGTTTGAATCTCATCTGCAGTTACATTACATGTGAGCAAGGTACTTACCCTGAATTGCTACAGTAAAATTACCCAGCTGTATAAATGGGTAAATAACTGTAAGTATCTTAACATTGTAAGCTGTTTTGGAGAAAAGCATCAGTTAAGTGAATAAATGTAATGTAAAATGATAACTGGAACTTGGTTGCTCAATCTGGATGAGAAGCACTGAGTGCTTGCAGATCAGACTCTGTGTATTATACAGTATCAGTTTGTAACCAAAGGTCTGAGAACACTTGCTGGAAACTATTTTTAAAATTATTGACAGCGTTTTACATCTAAGTTTTATGAGCTGTCATTCACTTTCCTTCTTTGCCTGATGTTTGCCATGTCACTGTCTTGCTAAAGAATGATGAACTGTCCAACTTGTTGTACTCCTGATGAAATGACTTGCCTTTTAAGTTCATCATGATCACCATTCTTGTTCAGATTGGAATGGACTTGGTTAAGATCACCAGCCCCATCACCAGGAAAGCAGCCCCATGCCATGACACTGCCTCCATTATGCTTGGCAGTATTGACTCATCCTCTCTGTGTATTTCAAATACTCAGATTTCTCCCAAATACTGTACTGTCATTTTACTTAGAGTCCATAAGATTGATTTCCACTCTATGTTTTTGGACTAGCCAAGTCTAATTCAAAGCAGGTCTACTGAAGCTCTTGACTGCTGGTACTGTACACACTAAGACTTTGTAGGTCAGCCAGCATGAGAGAGAATTTACACGTTAGACTCTGAGTATTCCACTCAGTGACAGTTTGCTGTTATGTTGGTTTGTATCAATTGCTGAGAAATAGGAAATCTAAAAAACATGCTCTCTGAAATTTATCAGGTCAGCCTGTATTTGAGACTGAGTGAAAAACACACAATGTTTAACCTACCTTCTCACCCTGGATGCCAGTTCCAGGCAGGCCAGTGGGACCATGTAGGCCTGGTGGCCCAATTTCTCCCTGTTGGTCAAACAGAAAATGATCGTGGTGGTCAGAGGAAGACCTCAGGAAGAACAGGAAACACTTGCAGATAATGATTTATTATTCAGCAAAAATCAAATCCAAAAACTCAAATACAAGCTAGGGACAATAATAAAGTAAGAGAAAATACTCAGTCTTCCTACGGTAAATGAACTAAGTAATAAGGTAACCTGTCATGCTTGATCAACAGTGTTTCTTCATACAAAAATCTGAAAAATGTTCTGCCCTTCCACTGTTTTTTCTTTCCCTGTGATGGACTGTTGCCTCATCAGGGGGGGTTTACCCTTCCTTTCACTCTCTGTTTCTAAAATAGGCTCCAGGTCACCCTGACCCATTTAAAAAAAAAAAAAAAAACACTTACTGATAACAAATGAATGAATAACTGTTACACAGTAGTTACTATTGCCATTATATTGTGGTATTTTTTATTTTAGTGTATTTGAGGTGAAAAATGGGTGACTTGGTGGTCCTGGAGCGTATCAGACTTTTACACATTTAAATTAATGAAGAGGTCATTTGGTAATGAGATCAATAGAAAACAACCAGTTTATCAATGTAGATTTATTGTGGACAAGCTTTATTGATTGATTTAGAGGTTTTAGAAGACATTCCCAAACCGCTGAACTTTCCGACACAGTCCATAGCAACCTTTCAATGCTTCCTTGCAAATTTTTCTTTTCATTTAGGCTGGTTATCTGTGCCTAACACCAACAACCAAAGTTTGCCATAAGGTCTTGTTTACACAAATTAAGCCTGTGGTCTAGAAAAGGCAGTATGCTCATAAACATGCCATTCATTGGCTGACGTATTTGTAGCCCACCTTTTCTCCTTTCATTCCAATGCCTGGCTGGCCCTGAGGGCCCTTCAGGCCAGTTGGGCCCCGCTCCCCCTGGAACACAAAGATTGTTCTGCATTATCAAGCAGTCCCATGTCCACACAGACACCAGGTCACAGAGAATTGTACCCATTTCACAACCTTTGTCAGTGAGCCCGTTATCTAAGGGTTCAGTAAACACCTGGTTCTTCCAGAACAGGTCAGAATGTGTGGAGAATTGCAAATTTCTCATTCTTTCCATTTGATTTTTATTTACACTTGACCTTCATCAGGCTTTACCTTTTTCAGGAATCCAATTATTGACTGATTGATTATTGCAAACTATTATTTTTCAAATTCAAATTTTATTTGTCACATACACAACTATACACAGTACGACGTGCAGTGTTATGGCGCTGGTGAGGTCGGCTGCCATCACGACTGCTCCGACTATACCTTCCTTGTTATCAATGTAGATTTATCATTATTATTATTATTATTATTATTATTATTATTATTATTATTATTATTATCATCATCATTCATACATATTGTAAGAAAATTATTGGACTAAAACTAAATTTCATCTGATTGAACTTAGTGTGGTAACAAAGTTCAAAGTAGTGTAGTCTAGTCTACACCCATTGTCATCTTCCACTGTAACTTAAAATCTCTTTTGCCTTCCTGCCTTACCTCTGCCATGCTGTCCGCTCTCACTTATGCTGCGCAATTCTCAGATCTATCAACAGACAATGCTACTAACATTATCCTCTCTGCCCTATCTTCCTTTCTTGACTCTCTCTGTCCACTATCTTCTAGACCAGCACTCCCCAGTGCCAACCGATGGCTGACCAAACTCTGGGCTGTAGAGCTACGATGGCAAAAATCCAAGACTCGCATGGACCTGGATGTCTACAAACTTCTCTCAGCTACTTTTCACTTTGCCATCTCCTCAGCTGAAACAACCTCCTTCCACAATAAAATACAGTCCACAACTAAAAAAACTTCCATTCCTACTATGTCCTCCACCGCCCCCTCCTCCTTCTTCTCTCACTGCTGAGTTTGCTTTGTTTTTCAGAGACAAAGTCAACGCAATCACGGACAAGTTCTTCACATCACTACATCACCCTGCTCTGTTCACGCTGGACTTCCCTGTGAAGTCATGCTCTCCAAATTCAAGCCACTCTCAGAATCTGAAATCTCCAACCTCCTGATATCACACAGAGCCACATAACCTGCTTTCTAGATCCGATCCCATCGTCACTCCTACAGACCATTTCCCCGCAACTCTCCACCTTCATCTCTAAGATCATCAACTCCTTGCTCTCCTCTGGCTGCTTCCCATCTGCTTTCAAAACTGCTCTAATTTCACCTCTGGTAAAGAAACCCTCTCTGGATCCTAACTCAGTCCAAAACTACAGGGCAGTCTACCTCCTCTCCTTTCTGTCTAAAACTCTAGAGCGGGCAGCCTTTGATCAACTCTCTGAATTCCTCACCCAAAACCATTTCCTCAATGGATATCTGTCTGGATTCAAAGTTGGTTACTCCACGGAGACGGCACTCCTGGCAGTGTCTGATGCTCTCCAGTCAGCTAGAGCGGCCTCCCTCTCCTCGGTCCACATCCTCGTCAACCTGTCTGTAGCATTCGACACTGTCAACCACCAGATTCTACTCCTCTCTTAGTCAGCTTGGAATTAAAGGAACGGCACTAAGATGGTTTAAGTCCTACCTATCTGACAGATCCTATCAAATGGGCTCGGTACTGGGTCCTCTGCTCTTCTCAATCTACACCTCCTCCCTCAGCCCGGTCATTGGCTCCCATGGATTCATATACCACTGCTACGCTGATGATACCCAGCTCTTCCTGTCCTTTCCACCTGGAGCATCAGACATTTCTGCACGCATCGCTACCTGCCTGTCGGACATCTCTGCATAGATTTCTGATCACAGCCTACAACTCAACCTCTTCAAAACAGAGATCCTACACCTCCATCTGGCCTGTCTTCCTGTCATAATCTCTCGATGAAACTGGACAACTCACACATTTTGCCTACCTTCTTAGCTAAGAGTATGGGAGTGATGATTGACTCAAGTCTATCATTCTCTCAAGACATCAAAGCCACAATCTGGACCTGAGGCTACATCCTGCATAACATCCGCAGGAACCGTCCTTACCTCACTACTGACTCTGTGCAACGACTTGTCCAGGCCATGGTGACATCCCGTCTGGACTACTGCAACTCTCTCCTGTCTGGCCTTCCTGCTACTGCAATCAAACCTCTACAGCTGATACAGAATGCTGCTACATGCTTTGTGTTTGACTTGCCGAAGCATTCCCATGTATCTTTTCTACTAATTTTTCAGCACTGTCTTCCTATAGCTGCCCAGATCAAATTTAAGACCCTGGTTACGGCCTGGAAATGCATCAACAGAACTGCTCCCAGCTATATACAATACTTGATCATCCGCTACACCCCAACCAGACTGCTACGCTCTTTCTCAGCTGCTCGCCTGTTCGTCCTACGCACAAAAGGCAAAGCAAGGAGATTCTTGGTCCTGGCTCCGTTGTGGTGGAACGACTTCCCCCTCTCACTCAGAACTGCTGAATCTTTGTCCACATTTAAAAAGCGTCTTAAAACTCAATTCTTCCAGACTCACTTCGCTTATGGTCTCAGAAGTTCATGTAAGGTATAAATGTTCATGCACTGTAACTTTAAGATCATGCCCATATAAGTCCTTTACACAGCTACTCCTGCAATGCAACATAAATGTTTATATGTATCTCAAAAGAGATGATAGGAAGGTGACCAAGAATCGTTGATATTCTGATAAAGGTTAATGCAGCTACTCGTGGGATAAACACTGGTGCATGTGGTGAAAGAAACAAACTAAGTGTACTTAAGAATCACGCATTTGCATCTATGTCTCTCTTTCTGCTAAGGTAATGCACAAATTGTATTTTGTATAAGATGCATGTCGCTTTGGAGAAAAGCAACTGCAGAATGAATAGGTGTAAATGTAAACAAGGTGTTCATTCACTGTATTGATACTTACCAATTACTTTAATTTTATATTGCTTACCGTAAACAACAAATACTACCCAGACATCTGATTAGAAGATTTTCATTCAAGTTAACTGTAACTTTAAGTACACATCAACCACAGTTTCAGCACATCTTATGAAACATTTATGATATAAGGGCAGGGCTGCTTAGATGGATGTGATGTAAAGTATGTGTGAAGAATACTGTAATGCCAGCCACACCTAAGAAACTAAAACATGGAAGTGATTTATAGCAGTGGAGACACCTGACATTCCCAAAGAACAGACAGGTCAGAATATATGGCTTTGTTATCTGTATGCCAATGATTTTCAAAGCAGATAGAGAGTGTTGGGGTAAAGACATGTAGCAGTACAGAAATCATATTACAATTAATGTTTTGGACACTTGAGGACAGGTTAGCCAGTGCAGTTTATATTTGCAATGGTGCAATAACGTATTGATGTTGTACCGTTGCTCCTAGCGCCTTTGTTGTATTTTATCATGCTAAACTTAAAATTACCTGCAATTATAGATTTTCATTCACGTCACCTCCCAACAGAGTTTAAGTACTCACTTGCTGCTCTCTAGTATGTCCTTATGTAAACCTATCAATCATATTTCTGCAGGTTGTTTTTACAGTTACAAGTTTCAACAAAGAATATTTTTACAAAGGCAAGTCAGGCACTTCAATGCACCTCTCCAAAAGTGGGGGCATGTGTTGGACAGGACTGCTCTACACAGATGCAGCACACATTTGCACAGACTCGAAAAGCAGATGGATTCAATATTTTATCCCTTCTCTTACTCTGTGACTCACTACTTGGTTTGGAGGAGCTATTGTGCGTTTCCTAGGTATCCATTTAGAGTAAACAAATCAACTTAAATTCAACCTTCACCTCACACTCATGCCCGCTTCTATGCTGATGTACTGTATAGAAAATGATACTCTGATTAATTATGAGGCATACATGAAAGAGTGTTCAAGAGAAGAATTTTGTAAATTTTGTAGATGTAAATGGTCATACCTTTGGTCCAGGAAGACCTTCTCCTTGTGGTCCTTTTTCACCCTGGGCCCCAGGAGGTCCCTGAGGCCCCTAAAGAACTCAGAACAATCAGAACCAGAACCTTTGCATCATTGGTAATGTTGACAGTGCAAAGTGGTAATATTTCACAAGCTGTATTGACAGGGCAGAGAATACTTAAAATCTCTAAGATTGTTTAGGCTACTGACAAAATAATGCAGACTTATATATTGAGCATCTCTTGTGAACCTCTGCATACTCACAGGAAGGCCTGGTTCACCAAGACCTGGTGGGCCAGGAGGGCCTGCTCGCCCCTGGTACCCAACGTCACCCTGCAGGAAGAATGCACACAGTGAACCAGAGCCATTACCATTCAAGTGTATATCAATGACATCAGAATATAAATGATGCAGTTTACCTTCTGTCCAGGAAGACCAATCCCAGTTTCCCCCTGAAGGCCAGGTGGACCAGGAGAGCCTCGTTCTCCCTTTAAAAGTATAAAACTTTAGTGATCCTGGCACGATTGCTATGTTATTCTGAGAGGCAGGCAAGGCACACCACCATTTTACCACAAAGGGGCTTCACTGCATATAACATGGTGAAGAAAGAATAAAATGAAAATCTCAGCCTGGCCTCAGAAACATTCTCTGTAACTATTATTGATAATAGTAGGGTCCCAGAAATTATGATTCATGTTGTGTCTGAAACCACATCTTCAGTTGATAATACAGTCCAGATGAGGTGATGTAATTTCCTTTGAATGCCTTTCATCAGTGGATTTCAGACATTGACCTTATCCAACATCTGTATTAACAAGTTCAAAATACAAAGTTTCCACAAACCTAACTGGTATCATCAGGAAGTTAAGAAAAGAAGTCGTTAATAAAATAAGTTCCATATCAACACTGCTTTCTGGAATGTGTGTAATTACTCAGACAACTGTTGTAAATGGCAGGGCTGCTGTGCTGACAAGATGTTACAATGACTGATAGCTGATGCAAGTCAGGACAAATCCAACAGTCAGACACCAGTCCACACTGAAGCTAATTTCTTGGAAGAGAAAAAAAAAACCACAGACGCTTGATACCATAAAAAATATTGTGGATTTTCAAGGGACTCCTTCATTCAGATCTGACACAACAGTAATTATAAATTCAAATATATCACTTTCCATGAGGTGCAGTTCATGTCTTCAATGAAACATAGGATTGTGATTGTAATTGAGGAATGTGACTGACTGAACACTTACAGGTGACAAGGTTGTTGATATTTATCCTTTTCTTCTGCTACAAAACATGCTAGTCAGAACCAAATTAAACACTTTTCTTTCAGTGATAACTTTATGATTCTTTGCAACAAAGGGAGTTCAATTTGAGCTATGGCTGCACATCTGGGCTCTTTGGCCATAGGTCTGAATTGAGATCTTACGTGTTCTCCTCATGTTCAGTCCAAAGACATGTGTTTCAGGTTAATTGATTACTCTAAATTGCCCTTACTGTGTGAATGTGTATGTTTTGTGGCTACCCTGTGACAGGCTGGCACAATCTGAACAAGGTTCTAATGTGACGAAACTGGACACAGTTCACAGCATGTAGCAAACTAGAGAAAGAAAAACACCATTGTTCTGCTGACAATAAGTTATAACAGTTAGCGTGGTAGGAGGGTGTGGTGGTTCAGTGCATTTCGCCAGGGCCTGCTGTATGGCAGGTCTGGGGTTCAAGTCCTGCTTAGGGTGCCATGTGGTGGACTGGTACCCTGTGTTGCCGGATTAGGTTCTGGTTTGCTGCAACCCCGCTCAGGACAAAGCAATTTTGTGTGTGTGTGTTATACTAATGACGCCTGTGGTAATATTCAGAAGAAATAATGACAGAACACCTTAGAGGGAAGGTGAAAACTTGCTTCTAGTTGCTCAATACCTCAGTCTTCACATGTTGCATAAAAATCCATACATGACAAATGTGCTTAAAAAGGATTTTTTTTAGATCAAATTCTCTTGAGGTCAAGTTGGTTTCAGACATCAACTTTAAAATATAATTCTAAAACTTTGGTAAAAAGTTAATTCTCCTTAAAACTTTGTTATTGAAAAAAAGTAATTTTTCATGAATTTGGACCTTGATAATCATTAGCCAAAATCCAATAAAGGACAAAAGGTACAAATCATTATACTTATCCCTAGTTTTACTTGTTCCATTTCAGGTAATGATTGCATGTATGAAAATTAAAAACATCAGGCAATTGTGGATCTGCAAAACTGCTGCGTCCGCAAAGCCACCAGCATTGTGGATGACCCCTCTCACCCCTTTCATGGACTCTTCGCCCTTTTGCCGTTTGACAGAAGGTACAGGAGCATCCGCGCCACCACCAGCAGACTCTGCAACAGTTTCTTCCCTGAGGCAGTCAGATTACTCAACATCGTGCTGCCTCCCAACGCTCATCTGCTACAGACAAACAGCTAACCCAGCATGACTCCATACACTACAAACTGCCTACAGTACAGCCCTTGTTTTGTTTTGTCCTGTGTATTTATTGTCCTGTACTCCTGTTCTGTGTTGCACCATGGTCTCCAGGGAAATGACATTGCATTCCACCCTCTACAAGCTATATAGAGGAATGACAATAAAAAAACTTGAACTTGAACTGGGATGCTCACATCTCTAAAAATTTCTTTGTGAGCAATTAAAGGTGCTGCCAGAGCAGTTTATACTTCCTGATGTGGGTTTGGAGAAAGAATCTGTCTGTTGAAAGATGCCAAAGGAGTATGATTAGATGTATTTGCTATAACTTTCTTTGTTACCCTATTAATAAAGTGGAAGGCACAAACAGATGGACAAGCTCCCAAGGTGTTCTGCAATACCTGAGGCACACAGCACAAGTTCATCTAGAAAATCTAATGGAAAAATTACATGAATCTTCATAATAATTTCACACGCATATAAGTCTGAGGTGTGACTGAAATTTGCTTTATGTGTAAGTCTGGAAAAACACTCACTTTCTTCCCTGGAGGACCTTCAGGCCCAATGTCACCCTGTTGGCCAGGAACCCCCTTGTAAAAAAGAGAAAGAATAAAAAATGAATAAAATATAGTGATGCACCAAATATAGGATTAAAACTATGGCTTGATTTTCCATGCTCTCTTACCTGTAGACCCCTAGTTCCTCTTGTACCAACTGGACCTTCTGGTCCCTATAAAATTAAGTCCACATGTAAAAAAACATTTACTTGGCATAAGAGGTCAAAGGGAGTATTGTATATGTTTTATTTATCATCTGTCTGTGTATTTTTTTACATTTATTTAGCAGACACTTTTCTCCAAAGTGATTTCCAATGAACTCTATGTAGTGTTACCAGCCCACACACCTTATTCCCCAAGGTGACTTACACTGCTAGATACACTACTTACAATGGGTCACTCATCCCTACATCAGTGGAACACACACTCTCTCTGTCACTCACACACTATGGGGGAACCTGAACAGCACATCTTTGGACTGTGGGAGGAAACCAGAGCACCCACAGGAAACCCATACAGACATGGGGAGAACATGCAAACTCCACACAGACTGAGCAGGGATCAAACCCAGATCCCCTCACACCACAGAGGCACTGTGAGACAGCAGCGCTACTCATTGTGCCACCGTGCCACCCATGTTTAATGGTTTAATTCACATCAAACATGTTTTAACCTTATATTAATTTACTATTAAAAAATACTGTAGAAAGGAAAACCCCAGCTGCCATATACATACTCTGTCTCCTTTATTTCCAGGAGTGCCGCATTCTCCTCTCTCACCCTTCACCAGAAGAACAGAAAATAATTCAGTGTATCATATTTGCAAAATAACCCCATAACTCATGGATGTGACTGAGAAATGGAACTTATCTAATACCTTCTCTCCTTTGTAACCAGGTTTTCCCTGCAAATGAAAAACAAAAATAGTATTAGGGAGGTTCAGGGTAACAGAAAAAAAAAGAAAAACAAGCTGTCAGACATGTCATGTTAGTGCATTGAATTCCTGGAATAATCGGATAATAAATGTCAGCATCTATCACTGTGAACATTGCAGGATCTCCCTGGAGAACTGTGCTCTGCTGACCTCTGACCCCTCTCGACCTGGAAGTCCACTCAGCCCTCTGTCACCCTGTCGGAAACAGTTGGAAATCACTCAGGACAGCCTATGGTAAACGACACATAAAAAATAAGCAAGCTGCCGTTGACTATACTGACACTTTCTGACATCTACACAGTATTTGATCACTTTAAAGATGTAATTCCTGGCAGTGTGCTGGAAGATATTCATTGCTTTGACAGAGCGAGATTTGGGTTGCAGATATAACTCTGCATTGTTCTATAATAAAACAACCCCTCTATACACCATATTATATAAGAAAATAAGAAATGTGAGAATAGATACCTTCTGTCCCTTTGGACCCGGGGCTCCATCATCACCTGGACGGCCCTTCTTTCCCTGTGGAAATAAGACGAAATACATTAGCAAGAGAGAGCAAGAAAACTCATAATCACATTTTTTTTTTTTAGTTGTTTCTAACTGACCTCATGTATTATGAAAAAAAGCACTGAAGCTGATCTAACAAGAACATGTAAGTCTCAGAGTATAAGCCTCAGGTTTTGTTTACTGTATGTAGGGCTACTCAGCTATGAACAGACATGGACACAAAGTATGGAATAGAGCAGGAAAAAAGCATGAAGTGCTGCTATGAAAAAATATTTGTTGGTTTCATCTGGGCATATCAATCTGTGCTCAAAAATGGACATTTTAATAGCAAACAGAGATCAAAAGGCCAATGGACACAAGTTTAAAGGCAGTTAGCTTGTCCAGATGGTGCTTTGGTGTATCCCTGGCTGAAAAATCACTGTTTCTGACAAATAAATTAATAACACCCCTTTTAATAACACACACACACACACACACATTTTCAGAACCGCTCGTCCCTTACGGGGTCACGGGGAACCGGAGCCTACCCGGCAACACAGGGCGTAAGGCCGGAGGGGGAGGGGACACACCCAGGACGGGACGCCAGTCCGTCACAAGGCACCCCAAGCGGGACTCGAACCCCAGACCCACCGGAGAGTAGGACTGCGTTCCAACCTACTGCGCCACCGCACCCCCCCTTTTAATAACAACTATTTGAAATTCTGTTGCCAAGAAAGATAAAAGCATCTACAGTACAATCATACATGTATGTTAGCACTGCACTGACATGCTGACACTGCCTGAAGCTAATGCCCTATAATTGCCAGACAGCGGAGCTCTTATGAACAATAAACATTTTGTGATTATATTTTAATAACTTCATAACTAAAGTAAAAGTAAAAAACTATCTGATTATGGTAAAAACAGTTAATACAAATGAAATTTTTAGTACTCCTATTGAATGTTTATATCAGACTAAGAATTTCTTTGATTATATAGTTAATTACAGAAAACAACAGGTCATGGTTATTGTTTGCTAAAAACTGAAAAAAAATTCTTTAGAAATTATGAAAACCTCTGCTGGTTAATATAAAACACAAAGAGCATTGACTTTTGTTTAACTTGCAGTTGTATAGAGAGTCCAGACTGTGAACAGTGCACACATTTTATTAGTAAAACAAAAGCTCAGTTTTCTTAGGAAAAGAGTCCTGCACAGTAAGATGAAGAAAAGTAGCTTGGTTTTACTGTCACTGTGAGCAAATAAATGCAAAGATGTTGGTTAGCAAATATGCTCTAACCAAAACAGTCAAGCACAGCAATAGCAGGTGAAATGATACTAGAAAAGTTTCTAAAAGTACACAAAATGGGCTTGTGACTTGTGTGGTTGGCTGATCATAAATCTATGTGTTATGTGTTAATCTCTTAATTGTGCAATTTCCGTTGAGATTACTAAGATTACTATTCCACTGAGATTACTTTTATTCATCTGTCTTCACAGGAACTATTCACTAAGGTATATTGCCAAAGCAGGGGTAGAGTGTTCGGATGCTGTTGTTGCAGGAATGGTTCAATTCTGTTTAATTACATCAACTTGCAGCGCCTTGTGCTACAAGATTCTGCTCAGGGGCTTGCTTTGCCACAGTCTATTTATAACAACGGGGAGAAACTTTTGCATTGAGTTGCTTCTTTCTGTTTTATTAATGAAATACCGAATGCAATTTTCTTTCTTTCGTTTGATTTGGAGAAATGTATGATGCCTGTTTTATTTTCTAGTCACAGATTTGTTAAGATAATATGTGACACGGCTGCCACTTTCTTTTGGTTTGAGCAGCCTGTGCTTGCGGTCCTTGTTTCGCTTGTAAATGTGCTGAGAACTGAGCATATATTTGGCTGAGACTAGGACTGTTTTCCTACCCAGCGCTCGTGTGAATTTTTTATGCTGCAGGCAGCAGAATTGAAGAATAAATACACCAGTCCCACAACTGTGTGTGCAATTGTCCTCCTTTCACTTGGTTACACCGTGACTGCGTATCTGAAGAATGTCTGTAGAAAACTTCAGGTGACAATACTTACAGCTGGACCAGGAGGGCCCTTCTCCCCCTTTTCACACGCGCACTTCTGGGCCAAAGGACACTAAAACAACAACAACACGCTTTAACATTTACTCAAGTCCTCACGCAGTTTTCTTTAATTTAAAGTGCATCGATATTCAGATAATGTTGTGGGTGGGCATGTATTACGGCAGAAGTTAATGGAAAAGGACCTTACTCCTTCATCAGCCACCTCTGCCTGCAAAACAGAAAAAGGGATGAAAATGCTGAAGCTTAACCTGAACAAATTCATCAGCTTTAGAAGTCATTCAGTCTTTGCAAAGAAAAGTTTTTTGAATTTTATAGAGTTCAGCAATGCTTCATTTTCACAAGAGAGAACAAAATCAGAGTTTATAATTTTAACATGTTAGTGCTGCAAACCAATATACCAAAATAAGTTTAAACAGTGACAAAGAAGAAAAGTATAATTAATCTTGCCATGACACAAACAATATTAAAGTTACACAGATAATTACATCAGTAGACAATGGTTCATGTAAAGATTTAAAATTTATATCACATTTATGTCATGTTTTAACATCACTGACTGTATTTTTACACCTATTTGCTTTCTATCAGTCTTTACACCTATAGTTGTAAAGACCGATAGGAAGCAAAGTTAACATACAGTATTTTACTGCAAAATTCTGCACCCCAGTGGTTGGATTCATGGCTGACTATTAATATACTTACAAATTATTGCAACCTGCTTAACTTATTGCAACAATATGGAAAGAAAGTAATTTTAAAACATGGAACATTTTAATTAAAAAGTCGAGTTCATGGCCATTTTTAAGGTGAAAATGTCCTAAAACTAATTTTGTTTACACATGTACATTCATTTTTCTGCCAAAAAGCAAAATCGGGTTCTTAATTGCATAAAAATCAAATCTGGAAAGAAATAAACATATATATATATATATATATATATATATATATATATATATATATTTTGGTATCATATTAAACACTCTTTGTGTTAGAATACAGTTTTAATAGTTTATGAATAAGATTTCGAAAATATTAATTGGTGTGAAGAAGAAATATATTTTGCTAGTCCTAAGAGAAAATTGAAGGATAAAAACAATAAAAAACAAAAAGTGAAAAAGCCTGATGTAACTTTTCAGTGACTATTCGCTCCACCCTCTCTAGACTCTCAGTGGTCTTCAGTCTTTCAAAGGCAGTATGGTGAAGACAGGAGGTGTCATTTAAGATTCATATCCAATAGACTGCAACACTCACAATCTCCTTAAAAATGGTATCCACAATGCCAGCATTTTGCAGGTTGTGAAGATAGCGGGATGACGGAGAGCTGGCCAGCAGTCGCAGCTTCTCCATGTTGCTGGGCTCATTGGCTGCTGGGGTAATGCCCACTATGAAGAAGCGCACTCCCTGGTTCTTGGTGTTGGCTGTGGCAGCAAAGATGTCCGGGTTCCTGGGGTGGAACACGCCATCAGTCAGCAGCACGGCCACCTTGACATTGTTAAGGCCTGACTCCTTCAGATAAATCTGAGTAAGGTTTGTGATTGCATAGGTAGCGTAGGTGCCATGGCCAATGTAAGTGAGGGGGACCGAGGATGCCTTGAATATCTCTGCACCCCTCCACTGCTTGAAGGTCTGCTCGATGATCACATGGCTGCTGAACTGCAAGAGAGCTACCCTCCAGCTCAGCCTTCGGCTCGTCTTCAACTTAATACTGGATAGCCGGTCCACCACATCCATGACAAACTTCTCCTCTTTCTTATGGTTTTCCTTGGCACTTTCTGAGCTGTCCACCAGAAATGCCAACTCTAGGCTGCAGTCCTCCTCTAAAGCAAAAGCAAGAGAGACTATCAGATGTGCACAAATATATCCACAAGAAAGCATAAGCAGTTGGCTTGTTTTGAAAAACACTCAAATAGTCATAAGTCTTTCCATTCAAATTCAACATATCATTCCAACCTACTACAATGTGCTCGGCTAAGAATTACATATGAATGATAGAAGTATTAACCTCACTATATTTACATCACTAACATGTAAAATCTGCTAAGAGTTGGATGATACTGTATGTACATTCTTAACCCATAATAAAAGACATCTGTCCACACATCAGCTTTTGGGTTGAGAGATATATGGTTATACAGCTTATTTATAATGTTTGTGCTCAAGGTCATGTAACACAGAGAATCTGCCTCAGGAAACAAAAACAAATGCCTTGGCAAAATAAGACGGAGAAGTAAAAGAAAGACATATGCCTCCAGTAATCAGACCACATAAGTTCAAGTTAGGTCACTCTTAATTCAGCTTCTCTCACCTTTCCCATACTTTTGTATTGTGTTAGCAGTCTGTAACTTGCTTCTAACCCTCTTCCCCTCTGTTCTCTTCTCACTGTAGCCTTGAGCCAAAACATTGTGGAGTCCCATCAGCAGCAGGAGCCAGACCAGAGCTGGCAGCATTTTGTTATCCTTTAGGAGAAAGAGTAGGACAGTCACAAAAACTCCAGTCGACCCCAAAGAGCTCTCCATTCACACGCGCTACAAGTTTCAACAGTGTCCTGCTTGAATACCATAAGTTATGTGCAATTACGCCTATACAGTTTGAATTTTAGTGAAAGAAATTTGTACTTTAGTCAAAAAGAAATTGGAATGCCCTTCCACCAACAAAACTATTCCTGCACAGTCCCCAGAAACCACATGAAAATCAGCACATAGCCCATGCATTAACAAAACAAAGCTCCAAAATCAAGCAAGTGATAATTATGAGAAAAGGCCCTTACCATACACACAGTGTCTCAAGGTAGAGCTATGAGCTGTTACAGACAAGCTTTTGCATGTGCTGCAGGTGAAGGTGCTCCTGTGTTGACAGTGGTTTGCAGTCAGTTGCAGGCAGCACAGTGAACTGGATTTTCAGCTGCTGGAGTTCACAGAGCAAGCCATCCTGATGCAGAATATGTCCGGGTGTACCCCAACCCCACTCCCATCCCGTTTTTCTGATAGGGCGGGGCCTCCTTCACTATCATGCTTTTCAAAGGACTCACATTACACACACACACACACACACACACACACACACACACACACACACACACACACATTTTCAGAACCGCTTGTCCCATACGGGGTCGCGGGGAACCGGAGCCTACCCGGTAACACAGGGCGTAAGGGGACACACCCAGGACGGGACGCCAGTCCGTCACAAGGCACCCCCAGCGAGACTCGAACCCCAGACCCACCGGAGAGCAGGACTGCGGTTCAACCCACTGCGCCACCGCACCCCCTAGACTCACATTAATTATCTATAAATTTAAAGACAAAGTATTTTTGATATAGACCATGTTTTCAACATAGAAAATAATGTAAATTAATTTCATGGGCACTGAAGAGGAGGTTGTTTTATCAAAAGTACTTTGCTATATTTAATGTTAAGAGTTTCTGAAAATGTCTTATGTACCCTAACCTTTGCTGTCTTCTTTGGATGACAACATTTTCCTCTGTATTTGCTCCATTTCAAAGGCCAAAAGCCATGGAAAAACTAAACACTACAGTTTTCATACAGTTTAGCCATATGTGACTTTAGTATATATGTAACAAACTTCAAGATAAAAAAGAAATAAGTAATTAATCAATAAGACAATTTTTTTTCCATATACAGATTTTTTTTATTATTATATTGAAATCATACTTGAAAGCTGAACACAGATATAACAGCACACAGTACTTTGCATGGTAAATAGTATATCAGAAGTGAAAAGAGGCTAAGAAGTCACAACTTACACAAGTTCTTCTCTTGCACACACTATTTTTGTCCTTTGTTCCTCTGTGACCCTTTTGCTTTTCTGCTGGATACAGATGTACAACAGTGTGCAAATAAAAAGAATCTGTGAAACAAGCTGCAGGGAAATGTTTACAACGGATACCTGCCGCATTACTTCCAGCTGCAGCTGCTGCTTTTAGAAGTGGGAGTGTGGAAGATCCACATCCTGCTAAGAGCTACGGATTTTCACTCTTGATGAGAGAGCGATTTAGTCATTGGCACCTCTTAACGTGAACTTTAACAGCAAGTTCACTCAGTGTAAAAAGAGAATCTCCTGCAAAAGGGTTATGAAGCATAGTATGTTTATTGTAATTATCACGGTACGTCCAATTAAGGCCCTAAATGCCAAAATAATCAGTGATGTCATTGCTTAGCACTGAAAAATCACAAAGTGTTCTTTTATGTCCTTTTACAAACACTGCAACTTATGCCAACAGATTGCCACTGAGACATATACATACTACTCACATACACTCACACCCATGTCATGTGTCTGACTTCATAAGCCCCAGTGTGAGGCTTCTTGCTTGGTCTCTGCAGCATGTAACTTGAGCACACATGGAGGTCTATCCTGTGCTGACTGGTCCGGGAGAATCACGCACCACTTTGCCAGCTGTGCTCGGGGTGACAGGCCGCTCTGTTCCATACCTGGAGGCAGAAAGCAATCAGAGGTGAGCTGTCATTGTGGAATGCCACACTGAATGATTTTCTCTGTGGAAATTAGGCTGTGAAGCCAGGATTCTGAAAGCTAAAGCAGAATACTCTTAAAATTCACACACACACACACACACACACACACACACACACACACAGAGTCTGAAACCGCTTGTCCCAAGTGGGGTCACGGCAAACCAGAGCCTAACCCAGCAACACAGGGAGCAAGACCGGAGGGAGAGAAGTCACACCCCAGATGGGACGCCAGTCTGCCGCAAAGCACCCCAAGAAGGACTCGAACCCCAGACCCGCCTCTTAAAATTCAACACATGTAAGTCACCTTGGTGAATAAAGTGTGTGGCCTAGTAACACTACACAGTTCCATTAGAAGTCACTTTGAAGAAAAGCATCTGCTAAATGAAGTGAAGTAGCGTAAACGTAAATGTATTTTGAGACCAGCAAAACTGATCAGTTTTGTGAAGAGCTCAGCGTGGGTTATGTACGTCATCTGTCTGGGAAATTGTGATAATACATTACAACTAGATATCTGAACTTGACTGCTGTGAGGAAACATCATATAATGCCTGGCATCTGGGTCATAAAAGAAATGTGATATGGTCTGATGAGTTTGTTAACAATGTCATCTTTAGATGTCAGGTGCTTATGTCTGTAAAATATTGGGCTCCAACATGTGTTTGGTTTTTTCGCAATTCCATTATGGTGAGAAAAGAAATTTTTTGAATGACCTGATTCCAAGCATTCTCTTGCAAGGTGAGCAACCATCTACATCTTACAATTAATTTTGTAATTGCTTACTGGGATGGAAGTTATTTTTTAGTGTACTTCAATTTACTGGTCAGTTATTGTTTGATATGAAGAAGATAGAGCTTTTCATCTTCCATGACTTCACCAGTTCTTTGCAGAGAACTGGAAGCAAGAAGCACAAACTCATAAGCAACAAAGTAAATTCACCACAGACTCTATAAACACAGCAACACACAATACATATAAAATAGATGTGTATAGCTGTAATGAGAAGACAAACAAACTGAACATACAGTGCCTTCTATGTTCAATATCCTCTTTTTTTATCAACCTGGTCTAAATCTGTTGAAGTTAGGTTGATACTCACAAAGTATTGGGGCATATAGTGCTCTGGATTCAGATGAGGCAAAGAAAAATGAACACAGAGCATGCAATACAAATATGTACTAGTACAGCACTATAGTATACACAGAAACAATGTTCACAACCTAAGGAGTCTTTTCACCAAAGGACCTACACCTCACCCAAGCCTTTCTAGATTGCTTGACACCTCAGAAACTTTTTCCCTCTTAGCCTACAAAACAGTCACCCCATTACATTCCCCATAAATCCCCCCAACGGTTGAACACTTTATTTACATCTTACCCACAATCCAACTATTTACAATGGACCCGTTTTCCCACCCAAACTCCCGGTAACACGGGTCGTTACAGTATTTGCCTAAAAAAGTTTGCGGTTATCCTCCTTAAATGATGATTTACGCAAGAGTTCCTGCTGCAGCTAAATTCATGTCTTCCTCTTGTCTCCTTAGCCTGATGAAAGAGTCTTTAAATATATTATTTGATTTGTCACTATTCTTCTCGTGAAGGTCCAGATTTCTGCCCATCCATCCATCCATCCATCTCTCGTCAATAACCGGCGTTTATCCAAAGTAGGCTCGGGGATGGTCCGGAGCCTATCCAATACGCGTAACCACAGGGGCCAGAACAACAATCACATGTGAAACAAAAGTTCTATATTATTACCAATTACTGCAATAACATTTTCACTGTTTCAAATGCTTTTACTTTTTTCCAAGCACGTCAGAGAATGGTGAGATTGAAAAATACTTCTGCGCGATTTCACACGCACATTTCATACGATAAAAACACCTTCGTTTTGTCCCTTAACTGACTAAACACTTGCTGGTCTTGGGGAATCTCATAATTTGCACAAGTCTGCAGAGCAAAGAGATTTGTATTAAACGGGGTTACACTGCCCTCTAGTGACATGAAACATAAAATACATAAAAAGTGTAAGCAATAATCAAAGTGGCAATTTGTTCCCCGGCAACATCATTTCTTCCTGCTCTGTTTTTTTTTCTCTCCACTGGAATTACATTACCGTAACCCTTAACTTAAGGATATACTGCGCAGCAGTCACTAACCCAGAACCAACCCGATTCTGCCAAATACGCATGCGCAGTTTTGGCGTTTCGCTCGTCAGCCCGTTCTACGCATGCTCAGGCTGACGTAGGGAAGTTTATATAAAGTTACCGGCGCGACTGTCCCTTTCCACCTTCAGCCATTTTGAAGATGTTGGGTGCTGTCGGACGCTGTTGCACTGGGGCGCTGCAGGCGCTGAAGCCTGGTGTAAACCCATTGAAAGTCTTTAGTGGAACTCCGGCTGCTCTTTATTCCTGTAAGTCAGCAGACCTGCCATGTGCATGTGTTTGCTTGTGGAAAAATTAGTAATTCTCTGCACCGCGACGTTGAAATGATATGGAGTTGTGGGATTCCTCTGGCGCGCAGGCCCAAAAAATTTTGTAAGACTGATAATACTAGTGCTCAAATATACACAATGAATGAGTGTTATCACCAGGACGTTGTGCAGTAGTACTGTCATTAGATGTTCAAGAAAACGTTTTAAGACCCGTGAAATACTGGATTCATTCTGAAATCTTTTTGAATGACCTTTATTTGACATGATAATAGTACAGAGTGTGACACAGTTTAGTTCTGGAATCAGTGTCTGAGGTTCAGGTACAACTTAAGTGTGTATGTTTGTACAGCACAGTAACCTAAATGTTTTTTGACGTGTTCATGTGTAATAGTCAATATAGTGTGTGCACATGACATGTATGCATTTTTAAATACTTTTAACCAACCCTACTGTTTTTCCCTTGTCTTGCACGCAGTAAGGTGACCCTTAGACAAATTGTTGCTTTATTACATTTCTCTTATCAATTTAACATGAGAATGGTTTATATAGATTTTTTTTATTTTATATGAAATAATTCTAACTTTATCATACAGGCAGGAACTATGCTGCTGCCGCTGCTCCATCAGCTAAGCCTGCAGCTGCCAACGGCCGCATTGTTGCGGTCATCGGCGCTGTTGTGGATGTACAGTTTGATGAGGGTCTCCCACCTATCCTTAATGCACTGGAAGTTGCTGGCCGTGAGACCAGACTGGTGCTGGAGGTTGCACAGCATCTTGGTAAGACTTGTTTCCATGTGTCACTTTGAGAATATCAGATTTGTCCTTTTGTGTTTGAAAAAGAGTTGCAGGTGACTCAAGTGCGTCATCTTTGTCAGGGGAGAACACAGTGCGTACTATTGCCATGGATGGTACTGAAGGTCTGGTGCGTGGGCAGAAAGTCATTGATACAGGTGCCCCCATCAGAATTCCTGTTGGCCCAGAGACCCTGGGTAGGATCATGAATGTCATTGGGGAACCTATTGATGAAAGAGGACCAATCACAACCAAACTGTAAGTCCAGATTGGTCATTTATTTATTTTCAACTTTGGTGCAATTCTAAAATGTTTTGTTTTTCTTGAGTAATTGGTAAATGGATATAATTTTATGGCTCCTGTTAGGACTGCTGCAATCCATGCTGAAGCCCCTGAGTTCACAGACATGAGCGTGGAGCAAGAAATTCTGGTGACTGGTATCAAGGTGGTGGACTTGCTTGCTCCTTATGCAAAGGGTGGCAAGATTGGTAAGTTTTGGGGGGATTCTGTATTATGAAGTGATCCTGTTTTAATTTGTGGATAGTCAGAATGATGCATGTCATTAGTAGTGACTCTTGATTTTTAGAAAGAGAATGTCTTTGTTTTTATGTAAGGTTTGTTTGGTGGTGCTGGTGTGGGCAAGACTGTACTTATCATGGAGCTGATCAACAATGTTGCCAAAGCCCATGGTGGATACTCAGTGTTTGCTGGAGTGGGCGAGCGTACCCGTGAGGGAAATGACTTGTATCATGAAATGATCGAGTCTGGTGTCATCAACCTGAAGGACAACACTTCTAAGGTGGAAGCTGCTTCCTACCTTACCTCTTACTTTAATTTGCTCACTTAGACTTGTATGCAATGTAAAATATATTGTATAAAGTATTTCTCTGTTCTCTAAAATATAGGTAGCACTGGTGTATGGTCAAATGAATGAGCCCCCAGGTGCCCGTGCTAGAGTTGCTTTGACTGGTCTTACTGTTGCTGAGTATTTCCGAGATCAAGAAGGACAAGATGTGCTGCTGTTTATTGACAACATCTTCAGGTTCACCCAAGCTGGGTCAGAGGTAAATCTCATTTCATATACCATTTTTGTACCAGTCATGGAAAAGGACTGGCAAATAAAGGGACATGTTTTCTAGTTCAACATAGGTAGATAATATACTTTTGTCACTGTGTACAATACAATGAAATGGCCTGTGGCAACCCTCAGAAGGACAGCAACACAAAGAACACTTGATAGAAACAACCAAATAAGTAAATAAGAATTAGACACACACAAACACTGACTGAAACCGCTTGTCCCAAGCGGGGGTCATGGCAAGCTGGAGCCTAACCCAGGGCGTAGGGCTGAAGGGGAAGGGGCACACCCAGGATGGGACACCAGTCTGTCACAAGGCACCCCAAGCAGGACTCGAACCCCACACGCGCTAGAGAGTGGGACCCGGCCAAACCCACTGCGCCATCACGCCCCTCTTAAATAAGAATTGCACTGAAGAGTTTTGGAGTCTTCAGTCCTTAACAGCTTTCCTTCAGGGAGGGGATAGATGTGGGGGGAAGTAATGGAGGTGGCAGCTGGCTTTGTGATCAGTCTCCTCTGGTTGGGCAAGGAGGGTGTGATGGAGGCCACAGCTCTGGGAAAGAAGCTGCTCCTATGTCTTCTGGTGCGGGCTTTTACTGTCCTGAACCATTGGCCAGGCGGCAGAGGGTGAAACAGTGACCGGTGCGTAGTGTCCTTGATACTGCCAGGCTTCTTTCTCAGTCAGCTAGCATAGATTGTCTAAATTCAGGAGCTCCATCCTGACAATGCACTGGGCTGCCTTCACCACATGATGCAGATCTTTCTGCTCAGCAGCTGGACAGTTTCTGCTGTACAGCTGGCATACCGCACAACAGCACGGTTGGTCGGGATGCTCTCAATGGCAGTTCTGTAGAAATTTAGCAGGATTTTCTGGGCTTGTTTCAGCTTCCTGAGGAAGAAGTCTTTGGGCTTTTTTGACCAGGTGTGGGTTTTGGAGGTCCACGTCAGTTGTTTTGACATTTTTGTAATCTTTAAAAGGTTAATTTTTAATGCTTTAGTGATGCTGAAGCTTACCTTTTAATTTCTTAGGTGTCTGCCCTGTTGGGTCGTATTCCCTCTGCTGTGGGCTACCAGCCTACTCTTGCTACTGACATGGGTACCATGCAGGAGAGAATCACCACCACCAAGAAGGGTTCCATCACTTCAGTGCAGGTAATTAATTTATTAGCATCATAATGATTTGGCACCTTGTACTTTCCTTTATGCCCCACGTGACAAAATCTTTATTTCAATCTCAAGGCTATCTATGTACCTGCTGATGACTTGACTGACCCTGCTCCAGCCACCACATTTGCCCACTTGGATGCCACCACTGTGCTCTCTCGTGCTATTGCGGAGCTTGGCATCTACCCTGCTGTGGATCCACTGGATTCCACCTCCCGCATAATGGACCCTAACATTGTTGGCGCTGAGCACTATGATGTTGCTCGTGGTGTACAGAAGATCCTCCAAGTAAGCATTCTCTCAGACCTTATATAGTGGGAGATGCATGAAAAAATTTAAAATCTTTTGGTTTGACCTATACATCAATAGCTGTTATATATATTATCCCTGGCTTTAAGTGGCCCTTCATTTTATGTGTTTACTTTTAACTTTGGGTTTATCTCTTTCAGGATTACAAATCTCTTCAGGATATTATTGC
Organism: Scleropages formosus; assembly: GCF_900964775.1. NCBI lineage: Eukaryota > Metazoa > Chordata > Actinopteri > Osteoglossiformes > Osteoglossidae > Scleropages > Scleropages formosus. The sequence goes on from NC_041817.1 coordinate 96,775, forward strand.
TATCCTGGGTATGGATGAGCTTTCTGAGGAGGACAAATTGACTGTTGCCCGTGCTCGTAAGATCCAACGTTTCCTTTCCCAGCCATTCCAGGTGGCTGAAGTGTTCACTGGTCACTTGGGCAAACTGGTCCCACTCAAAGATACCATAAAAGGGTTCAAGAGCATCCTAGGAGGTATGCACCCACTTATGGAATGTAGATATCCAAATTGCAGAATAAAGTTATATGTCTATGGTTGCATGCTTGTCTGACTAATTCCTTGTTTGACTGTTCTAGGTGAATATGATGCGCTTCCTGAACAGGCTTTTTACATGGTTGGTCCCATAGAAGAAGTTGTCCAGAAGGCTGAGAAACTGGCTGAAGAGCATTCATAACTTTTTGATGTGAAGGGAAGGTTTTATGATCAGAGCACTTGGTTTATAATCAAAACCATCAGTCTTGTCATGTTCTATTGAATGTTCCCATTTTCATGGGAATATGGATGGAATGCAAAATAAAGTGATCCTTCTCTGAATTAAAGATGTTTTGTGAACATGTGCTCAGGCATTTTACCTTTCATAGCTCAAAGTTAGGTCTTTGAAATTGCCATCTGCTAATATGTGAGCACAAGTGTAATGAATACTTCAGAAATATTTTAGAGCATTGACTGCAGACTGTAATCAATATTTGGAAGCTGGTGAATTGTTCCTGTGGAATTCAGAGTGAAAATACATCTTACCTCACCTCTCCCTTTTTGAGATCCTTGCATTTTTGTTCATTCCTGTAAAACTTTTACATATCAAGTGGTATAAGGTTTCTGGAACTTAGAAAAAAAACTGACTTTTTTTTTTTTAAAGATCATGCAGCAAACAAGACAAAGTGGGAGTAGAATTCTGCTTTGTTTCCTTTGAGACCTTAATATGCACTTTACCTAGTTTACATTGTAAAAACCCCTTCCAAAGTTGTCATTATGCTTAGAATACACACCCTTGCATTTTCGTTAACAGGCCAATTAGGTACTCGAGGTGGACAGGGCAGGAGTTCTGATGCTACAGTCCAGCTTAATACTGTACACAGCTTGAGAATGGGAGCAAATGATCTGTACAATACCTTTACTAGAAAATCTGAGTGGGTGTGCTTAGACCTGCAGACCAACAATTATAATACAAAGTTTTGCTGTTTATTGCCAAACTATGCAATAAGACTTAAAGGTGTGTTAAAATCATATCTTTCAGGTGCATAGTCAGTCAGTAGGTGGTGGTGTGTACTTGGTAAAAACAGCCTTCACCTGCCCCTCTGCCTACTTCATTCCATGACTTCCCATTGCCTGTCCTGCTTGTCCCCTGGTTTGGAAACTCTGTACCTTCAGTGAGGGGATTAGATCAGTAACCCAACTGGGTTTGTCACACACTGCACCACTCCTAGAGCGCTTCTTTTTGCTCACCATCATTGTCCACCTGTTGCCGGAATAATGTCTCCATTGAGTTGTAACATTTTCCCATTCAGAATAAAGCGAAAGCAGTTCTGTATGCTAATTTTTCTTTTGATGACAATGTTTTAAGTGAAATGTAGGCTTTTTAGACTTTTTTTTTGCATGTACAGTAGTGTATATATTTATAGGTTACTTACCAGCCTTTTGAGCACTGGTGTCGTGATATTTATGCGGGAATAATATACTAGGAATCGCTGTTTGAATCCGGAGCGAGAAATTTCTTGTAAATACACCTTTAGCCTACAGTTAAATCGGAATCTGATGCCATACTTCAGTCAGTATTGACACGGCGCATAACGAGCTTTACGTTTGTTTTACAGCGGAGTCGGAGTGTTGAATGATTTAATTTTTCATACTATTGTGCCCACGTGATGTCATTGCCTTTATTTTCTGTTCGAATTTGATCACTCATTCACTCACGCACTCACTCGCTGTCGATAGCTGTTTATTCTGCGACAGGGTCGCGGTGATCCGGAGCCTATTCCAGACGCCCACGGCGCTGGGCTGGTGAAGAGACACCCTGGACCTGACACCGGTCCACCGCAGAGGAGCCGCACACACTTATTAACTCACACACACGGGCAATTTACAGTCCTTACTTTCGGAGGTAATGATTAATGTCCCGAAAAATAATTTCGCCACCTCCTGTAACCATTTCGTGATCAAATAAAAGATTTATAATGTTGTTTCTGTTTTTATTGTTATTTTTGAAAAGTTTACTATTTCTAAATGCTTGTACTGCATTCTGAGTTCTGTGCTGGTTTTTAATGACATATCAGCTGTGTTGAATATGTCACATCAGCTAAATGTTCTACTTTTCAGAACAAAGAAATATTAAGATAACAAGGTATAAAAGAGGATCTTAAAACTCACCTCTTCCCATGATGTCTTAAGTTCAGGTGTAAATGTTCATGTTCTATAACTCTGAGGTCATATTGATAACAGATAAACTTCAAGCAGCTACCCGTGTAATGTAAATGTTAAAAATATATATTAGGAAGGTGATTAGGAATCGTCGATAACCAGTTTTATGCAACTACTCATGTGATGACATATCATATGTGGTGGAAAGAAACTAACTGCACTGAGGCGTCTGCATCTTTCTCTCTTTTATGAGACTTCGCTTTGGAGAAAAGTACCTTCTAAATGAATATAAATGCAAATAATAGATAATTAAATTGAAGATCATAGAGAATATTGGTGGTCTTCAGATAATTAAATATTATCTATATTAATATCAAATAAAATTAATTAAAAAGTAAACATTAATAATTAAATATTGTTAATATAATAATAAATATAATAATTAAATATAATCTAATATTGTCAAAATAGATAATCTTCGGTTTTACATCTTCCAAATCACTTTTCCTAGTCTTTGCTATCACACCTGACTCATATAAATGCGTTTTTATTTTCGGCATGACTTTTGATGTGTGAAACGATGACGGGCCGTGCGCGCGCTCACTTAGAAGAGCGGCTCTCTCCGCGCGAGACGCGTCCTGCCTGGACTCCAGCTAATGATGTTGGCCCCCGTGAGATGTGGTTGACCCCGGTGCAGTTCCGTACCAACACACCAAAAGCCGCAATTTGGATGATCACCCTGAGGAGGCCTTTCCCTAGAGAGCAGCCCCAGCAAGTGCTTTTCACATAAAACCTTTCTTCTGCAACAACAGGTCATTGCATCACACAGCAGCCAGGCGCGTTTTAAGCCGGTACCTACAGAACACTTGCACAGATTACTCGGTAAAATACAGTATAATATCATCCTAGTGTATGTACATCTGTATACTGCTGATTTATTAAAGTAATTATACCGTTCTTGTTAGTTAATTTCAGCAAGTAACAACGCTGGCAGTGTCTATAAATTTCACACGTGAACAAAGTTCATTTTAATATAACGTCGTTATCACCCCCACAAAAGACCGTCGTCCTATGTATGTGAAATTTTGCAGGAATAGCGGGAGAACCGTGGAATTAAGCGTCTCAGAAAAACAACAGGTTATATTATAAAAGTGCGTGGGTCTAAAAAGCTGTATATGTTTCCCTTTACAGTGGATTTTACAATTTTTTCCCGAAAAAAAACATTTAACAACCATTTATCTCAAAGTTTTGTTTTAGGCGAGAGAACAATATACGCCAAAACAGATTCATTTGCATATTAATATTTGGCCACTACATGCAAACAATTATTCCTGATTAAGTACTTACATATGACGAATACAAAGGCAGACATATAGTTAAAAATACACTTTAAAGAACTGATATTAGATAATACAGAAAACCCTTGTTACTAGCACAAGTTGTAGTACTTATGAAAACTCACTGACTGGTAAGGTGATATTTCACTGCGAAACGGAGCGGATGTGGATAGGGCAAGGTGCTAATATGGTATAGAATTCTGTGCTCTGTTTGACATGAAACTGCCTTTGTTTTAGCTTGATGAAAGGCCCACGCTCGATCACTTGTGTTTTCTCTGATGGACAAGCGCACACAGCCATTGTCCGCGGACGAGATAAAATGGCTCATTTGTCTGAGTGACCGAATTATGCACATTCCTGGGTAGTCCGGGTAAAACGGGCTTTACCCCCGTGGGTCAGAATAGAGGGCAGAACAGAGCGCATTCAAAATGTAATGACCCAGGGCTTGAACACGCCCCCTTCCATCAACTAGCGCTCGACACGCCCCCTTTCCACAAGCCACCGCTTAGACACGCCTCTTTTCCCATCTCCCGGCTCTTCAACGTGCCGCCTTTTCGCCGACTTCCCATTGGACACGCCCCCTTTCCCGATAGCAAGCGATGAACACGCCCCCTTTCCTTCAGCTAGCGGGACAAGAGAGAGAGGAGCGCGCGGCAGCATCCCAGTCCCTGAGGCAGCACTATCCCCCCCGGCTTCGCTCGGAGCTGGACAAGCAGCCGGGACAGTGTCTCAGAATGTGGAAAGCACTTTGTAACCTTCTTGTTCTGTTAATTCTGTGTACTCTCCGGTGCCATTCTCAAGGTAAGTTAATGCCTTTTTATCGAAAAAACACCACAGAGACAAACAACATTTGCTAAGTTTTTCACCCAGGCAGTGAGTTGAGCATCAACAAACCCTCTTCTTCTCGGTCTTCTTGTAAGTTGAACTATTAACGAACTTATATTGAGCGAGCAAACTTTTGTTTGTCTCACTACTATTGTCCACTGACTGAAGCCTAGTTTTTTTTCCACTTTTTCACATAAAACTGTTTATTTATTAACCCAGGCCAAGGTGCGTCCGCTAGCCTAGAGTACACAGACTGTAGCAAGAGTGACAAAAATCTGCTTTGATTCTCTTCAGAAACTTTTGACAACAATGCTATTTTAGTTCCATTCTTCGTAATAATAGCAAAGGGTAAGTTAGGTGGTCCGTGGTGTATGCAAGCAAGGTGTACTATGATTTGCATTTCAATTACTCTTCAAAAGTTGTTTATTATTTCCTTCCTTTTATGGCTAAATTCCTCTAAACTGAATTCTGTGTATTCTTATACGTTCAATTTTTTTCAGTTTTTCTTATGAATAATATTCATTACAAGCCATGTACGTGCTACATTTTGGATGTTATGACAGACAAGATTTATTTAGAAGTGCTATGCGATTCAGAAACGTTACTTTAATCTAGAACACAAAGCCTCCCTCAGACAGATTTGAAGTTCTCTCAGAGAACTTTTGCCTGAGCTTTGCCGTTGCTAGGTAACAGAGGATAGCATGTGACCAGGACACAGTCTGTGGACTGCAACTTACTGGTACGAATCTAAGCCAAGGTCCTGCCCATGCTTTGGACTGTACAAGTATCAAATGCATCCACAATTATAAAATTACTTCTGCTTCAAGAAATTTGCTGCTCATTTGTGCTATAGATTAATTTCTGTGTTCTAGTCTTGAATTTGACAGTGAATGCCGGTAGTTGAGACCTGCCTACCCAAATTGTAATCTGCTTTCTTTTTGCTCAACACTTAGTGTGTAAGCTCCTTAGTGTGAATCAAGCAACTAATTACGCTGCAGCTGCTGCTAAAAGCAACCTTTTCTGCCTGAGAAACAATGGACAAATGCTACATGTAAACAACAAGAATAGTCACATTGCTATTAAACTTTCTATACAAGATCTTTGTGGAGTAATTATTAGAACCCATGTTAATAATGAAATGTAACATACATTGTGGAAGTGTACGGACTGATATTTCACTTTTACACTAAGGTAAAATGTAATTATCTGAAATAGGTTTATTGCTTCATTTCACCAGGTTATTTTTAAGCCGAACATCTATGCAGATATTAACTGATAATTGTTAATTAGCAGCTAACAGCTGTAATAAAAATCATATGAAATGCAAAAGAACTGGTTTAAGCAATTTCTCAGGTATGTTTTTAAGCATATAGTTAGTGCAGTGGTCCATGCATTTATGCACCTTAGTTTTGACAATATTTATTTTTTTAAGTTTTTAATCAAATGTGTTATGTTTCTTTAGTGATAGAAGTTGTCACTTCTTTATTTGTTTAAGTTAAACAATATTAACCTCTGGGAGGGCAGTACATGTTAATTATTAGCATGTTTCGAGAGAAAATGAAGTATCACATAGCCTGACATGGGCTGAAGCCTTGTTGCTCTAAAACTTGGCATATACTGAAGTTAATCTTCACATTATTAAGGAGACAAAGTCCAGGGCATTTCAGCCAGTGGTATGTTTCAGCAGAGGTTTCCTCCAAGATGGTGAGGGAAAGGGATTCATCCAAATTTAAGTCTGGTCCTGTTTGCGTCACACCAAGTGATACTGGGTGTGCTGATCTCTTCAGAAATGTGAGCGCCGGATGGCTAATTTAATCCAGATTTATTTAGCATGTGTTTGGGAGGAAATAGCCAGAAAAGGCCTTAGAGCAGGTGGACAGGTTACTTTCTGTAACACGGCCTCGTTTCTACGGGCCAGCATCTACAATAATTTCTGCTGCAGCTGCAAAGTCTTCTTCAACCCCAAGGTTTTTTGTTTGATGATTAGTCATAATAGGTAAACTACTACAATGCATGGGCACATTGTTAACTGCCTCAAACACCTTCAGGGATTTTTCAGAACGCCTGACTTTGCACAAAACTGCCCTCATGAGTGGGAAACCCAGTGTTAATACGTGATGTGTTTTTATCCCCTGGGAAGCAGGGACAGTAATTATACATGTTGATCAATGACCGGTGTCAAGGCTAGTTGACTTTCTCTTGTTAGTTAGCAGATAATTGTCCTTCAAAACATGTTTTAAGAGCTTCTGAATGTCAAATGTTTTAATTTTAAATGATTGCCTGCCTAATTCCTGTTGCCCAGGCCTGTTTTTATGAAATTGTGCTAATCATCTAACTGTCAGTTTCGGGCTGTTCGGACACTGATATTGTTGATTGGGGTTTAACAGTTAAGATATGGTTGAAGACACAGCCACGTATTTCACATCTGGCATTTGAAAGAAATGCTCATTTATATGTAGTGATAAGCCTATTCTGAGTGTTTCCTTCAGAAGTACCAAGAAATGGGACAGCACACAATGAAATACGAGATTCAGCAATGTCTGAAAGCTATTTTGACATTTGAAGCTGGAGTCAGTAATGACTGTAGAGTAGGATCATGGGGCTGAAGTTATTTACATGTGATATAATTTTCATCTCCATTAAGCACTTCTGTTTTTATTTTTTTTTTTTAGTATTTTCAGCATTTCATAATATAAAACAATGAAGTATAATTTGCTTAACTGCATTAATGTTGATTATAGATTAATCAGTTAGGATCTTCTTGTCTATTGCCCTTGCAAAAGGCATTAACCCTGTTTAAGTAGGATGCCTGCAGCTTGTATTGCAAGGCCTTATCTAGCCCCCATGGATCAATATTATCAGCAAAAGGAGTGCATTACTTAACAGGATTCACACTGACATGCATGGAATGTGTGTGTATATGGAAGTACTCAAACTCCTTAAAGGTTTCTTTTATCTTTAGATCTTCCATATCAGTGACAAAACACGACGATGTATATCTTCCTTTAATCCCATTTTCAACATAGATAGCATTGTGAACAAGGAAAAGTGGGAATTGAACAGAAATAAATCCCTATGTGGTTTGTATGGTAAGTGTATACTATATTTTGAAAATATCTGGTTAAATGTAATGCATATTCTGTCAGTGTCACACAAAAATCCACATCAAGTTACAGCTACACCCGTTATATAAATAACCATATCATATCTTTTGTTCTGTTCTAAAGAATGCTACAAAGAAAAAAGAAACAGCTAAGAAGTAGTCTGTGAAATTTTACACAGATTTTTGTTAATTTCCTGAACTGCACGTGTTTTTTAGGTCTCACACATATTGCAGTCCATTTGGTGTAATGCTAGAACAACATTAATACTGTATTAGGAGATATTCCGAGCAGAAGTTAGCACAGTTGGCAGGAACAGGATCCAATAATCCTTTCTGTTTTAAACAGCAGTGAGCTGTTTCAATGAGCCCGCGTTACTGAAATGAACATCATTGCTGCACTTAGTAGTGTGTTATAAAAATGTAATTTATGCAGCATTCATTATGGACGGCTGTTTAAATGTTTGGCTTCTTTATCCAGAGAATTACTTCTCAGTGATTGATTTCATATTATGTTTTATATTTAATGAGGCCATTTCAATTTGCAAAAATATCAAGATAGTGAAATCAAGCAGGAGAAGGATGGCTCGTGTTGGCGAAAACCCGTGAACACAAGTGAAGAATTAAAGGCATCTCGCTTAAGTCCTTCATCACATTTTTGTTTATCCTTCATTTTCCACTACTGCCAGACACATTTTGCTATGGGCTTTGTATGTGTCTCCTAGAGCCAAAGTCACTTGTTTGGCGACTGACTGCTTTCTGTGCCATTGATTTCCATATGAAGAGAGGGGAAAGTGCCATAGTCCACTCTGACCACACGGCAGGGTCCCAGGCACTCTGTTCTGCCAGCCACTTTACCTATGCACACTGAAGGAGAGGTCAGGGACACCCCTAAAACAAGGCGGCACTGATGAAAGAAGGAATCCCACTTTCTCAGGGGCCCACAGAAATGACGAAATATGTTTTGGGGTTCAAGCTGCAGGTTTTTTTTTGGTGTGGGGGTGGGGCAACGAGAGTGAGAGGTGGAGACTGGGGTGCACTTTCATTTTTTTCATTACAGGAAGCTGTACTGTATTCCACAAGCTGCCATCCATCTCCATAGTCCCTTTGGCGTGCTGACACCTCCAGTAATGAGGCTGCCGCCCCTGCCGGCTCCTCCATTGTGCCATTGTGATTTCACAGTGGGGCCTGAGCCTTCTGGAAGCTTCTTTCTAATGAAAATTCCTCCGTGGCGGCTCTTTGTTTGCCTGGGGCAGGGCGTCCTTATCATTCTTCCTGGATGGTTTGGGGTACTTGCCTGCTGTGGGTTTAAGCTGGCTAATTAGAAAAGACATGGCCAGGGAGAAGGGCTGAATGGTAGAAGTATAGGAAAATGCCAAACAAAACAACCAAAGGACACACCAGTGGAAAAGTACCAATAATTTTACTGTCTGTGTAACTTTCTCAAAGCAATCAGTGGAATCATTTTGTGTTTTTCATTGTCGATCAAGTCAGAATATTCATTCAGTAGTCACTATTTACCACCACAGTCCCAGTTTGCATTTTACTCAGTTTTTGATTAAAGATTGCAGGTAACCTGTTCATGTGTAAAGGCAAAAGAGTAGCAGGACACTACTATATAAAAAGCCCTCATTAGATTGTGTGTCACCATTCCCAGAGCAGTGATGCTATCATGAAACACTGGCCTCACTTGAAGGCCTTAGCATATTGGTTTCATTTTGGCAAAGGCTCGTTAGAGCTATTAACCCAATGTATAGGAGATAGAATTTATGGATATATACAGTGTTGCTAGGAGGCTCTTCCAGTGTCCTTCCTTTGAACTTGCTCCCCAATGGGGTTTAAAGACACAGCTAATCTCATAGGCTTTACCAAAGTTTTTTTTTGGTGATTTTTTTGGACCTCCATTGTGTGTTCAACTGTTGCCTAAACCTTCCATTGTATGATTCATTGAACTTAAAAGCAATGCCTGAAATGGTTTTACATCACAGTCAGAAAGTGATCTTACTTTGCATTTTTCTGAAAATTGTGAGTTTTATAACATAATATGATAACAGCTCATGACAGTGAATTTTAAAAGTATTGATTCATAATAATTTATTGCAAGTATAATAAAAATATGCCTTCTCTTAGCTACAGGAGCAGAACAGCAATACATAGAATGGAAGAATGGATTGTATGCCTTTTCTTCATAGCAATAAAAGTTGACATAGCATGTTTTAGTCTGTAGGACATAGACAGGTGTAGTCATTCTTCAATGGTGCAATTGAAGTGGTTGCTCTTCCGCTTGGATGCTGTGCATGCTGCTTGTCTTACCTGAGTGTTACAGGCGTTGCTGCAACCTCCGGGATCATGCCCTCCTAACAAAGGCTTCCATTGAGCTAATGGAGGGGCAATTTTATCATTAGTAAACTGATCAGGAAAGGGCCTTGCTAACCAATTGGCTGCTGAAAGAGTTAAAAAGGAAGTCCATTTGGCTGGCACAGTCTGAAAGTAAGAGACTGATGTTGGCTAATCTGAGACAGGACCTAATGGTTTCAGAGCTGCTCGCTAGGCTTTTAGCGCAGTAGCATGGCCAGTGACCCCACAATCTAATATGGAAGGGATCCATTTTTAAAGTACGCTCTACATAAAAGACATGATAAACTACTGACTTTCATATAATGAACTTTTGACCCACACCACATTTATCAAGTTGAATAGCCTGTGATTTCAAAGTTCTTTCCCTGCTTGCGTTGTTGTGCGCTATATTAGTATGTGCACCAATCTTCAAATGATTCCGATGCTCTTTGGTTCATTGGCATACGTCTTGGAAGTCCTGTCACTGACAGAAGAGGAGTTGAGGAGGCCTTTTTCCACTGGCCAGGTGTTAGAGCTTACTGCTTTCATTCAGGCTTCTTTTCTGTGAACATCTTGCAGTATGTCTCAGGTCTCTGTTTTGCTCTGTTAAAAAGGCAAACGCATTAATAAAATCACCCCAAAAGTGATGTCATGCAGGGGTTTTACAGCTGTTTGTTTTAAGTATAAAATCTTAATTCAGTATATTGAATGGGCTTGTTGGCAGTCATTTCCCTCTCAGTTAAATTAATCAGCTAAAGATCAAAGGATGACATCATAGCAATGTTCAGTGGAAATCTTTAACCCCCTACAACATTCATATGAGTATTTTCTCCTTTCACTTTCTTCCAGTTTTAGTTGAATTAAATTTTACTGGTAGAGTTAAGTGTTTGTTGCCGACACAATACAGTTCCATGCAATGCAATAACCCACAAATCTACCTGCTATTCAGGCATGGGCTAGTACTATTACATTTATAATACATGCTGTCTAAGTCAAAATGATTTATTCAATGACATATGACATCAATAAGCTTAAGATTGTTTTTTAAGTCAGTCTTATGTCGATTTACTAATTATTCAAAATGGCATTGTCACTTGTGATAATAAAGAAATATAAATGCTACATTTCTCTGTTCAGGATTCCACTGTATAGTGAACCATAAAAAATATCACCATCATACACAAATTCACCATAAAAGTATCAAATCTTACACAAATCTCTGCTCTCCTTCAAATTTTGTGTATGTTCTTTTTATATGGAATGGTCTTGTACCAATGGAATCTAAAGTAATGCTTTTGGGTGGTGACAGTGAGAAAGATTCATGTAGAGATATTACTGCCTTATCTGAATGAAACCCAATAAGCATGTTGACTGGTCGAACAGACACACACAGCCAAGAAAATGAAAACCAAGGTCACTTGCTTACTTTTTTCCAGAAGTTATGAAAAGCAGGTTGGACATGGGGCTCTGAAGTCTTTAATCCGATATTGTGTTTCTTTTATGATAAAATCAGTTATGGTTCATTTAAAAAGGGGTAGCAAGTCAAATAAAGTAAATTAAACCATGGCTGTGGTTTCATTCTGTTGCAGTTTCCTCAGAGCCAAAATCAGAGATGGCACTCTCACTTTGACTGTATGCCTTCTGAAGAGACTGTTCTAGATTTATGTGTAAACTTTCTATTTCTGAATTCCTAGTGAAATAACTGAACATCATTTCAGGCGTGTTTGTTTTCATTCCTTTTGTTTGTTTCACTGTTGTTTGTAGTTGTACAAGTGTTGCCATCTCTGACTCCCAGACCTGTTTTCCTCAGTGCATACTTGGTTAAGGAGGGAGTATATTTAAAGGTCGTTGATAAGACCTAGGCCATCAACCCTAAACCTGCACCACCAACCACCACTTTGCATTCTCCTCAGCAAAGAATTTGGGTGTTAGGGCTCTGGTACCACCCGGTACCACTATTTATCCCAATAACGTTTCTGACAAGGAACAGCATGTGCTATAAATCAGCATGTCACAATAAGACAATCTGAGTCACACATTCCATCCGGACGAATCTGTCTGTCACTGAACTATGCTTACTCCAGTCAATATCTCCTGGAGAACGTCAGAGAAGGTGTTGGGGGTTACCTTATCTTGCAGATGCCATGAAGCAAGAGACATCAAACAAGGGGTAGGGGATGAGCATTAAGGGTGGTTGTGTAACTTCAAGCTGGCTGGCACGCCTGGCTCCAGGGCCTCTTCAACTTTGCACTCTGCAGGCTTCATCAATGGTTGTATATGCCAAACAAAGCTCTTCCAGTGTTTTTTGGTGAGAGCAACACTTTTTTCTGTTTTTAGTGTGCACTGGGGCAATATTTAAATTTGCACCTCATTGTACATGGAATAAACTTAAAATAGGCATTTAAAAGAAATTAGGTATGTAATAAAAGGTATAGTAAAAAATAATCAGCTTCACCATGATCATAAAACATTTTTTCTTTTTAAAAATTTTTTGCTTCAAATAAAGACATGTTAGTTGTTATACTTGTGCAGAAAACTAATGTTTTATCAGTTACCAGACACTTACATCCAAACTTACAGTAACATAATAGTTTTTGACCCATTTATATAGTGGGGTATTTTTACTGGATCATCTTAGACAACTCTTCTAAAAGGTACAAAACAGCAGCATTTTGGAGTAGGACTTAAATCAGCTTTTTGTTACAAGTTAAAGTACTTGTGTTACATCCTGCAGTGTATATAAAATGTATCTACAGTATTGCTGAAGAATTAAATAATGAGAGCAAGAATGATAGTTTTGATACACTGATACACTGTTTTGTGTCAGGTATGTTATTCATAGTAGCTGAAATGATACAATGATCAGTTTATTCTAGAATGGGAGCATGGCAGATCAGCATTCCTTGGTGTTTTTGTATAACACATTAACCATGTACCTCTCACACTTGAAGGATGTGAGGCAGGACAGTTCCACTGTGGGACTGGTAGGTGTATTCCGCTGGGGTGGCGCTGTGATGGAACAGCAGACTGCGCTGATGATTCAGATGAGAGTGGCTGTCGTAAGTAACCATTTCTCTCACTGGAGTTACACAACTGAATCTATCAAAGAATGTGTCCTATCAGCGGAAAAGTAGCCATGTCAACCGTGCTACTGCTCAAATAAAATGAGGATTTTCTCCTGGAAACTTAGTTTATTATTAACGTTTCTATTTAATTTAAGCTTTACCGAAGACATAATTTTACCTGTTTAAAAGTTTATGTTTAAAAAACCAAACCAGTTATTGAAATATTTAGAAGAGCACAAGCTGTCAGCGTTTTGGAGTATACGCTGGCAACTTTCTAGTTATGAGGCCATATTCTTAATCATCATAATACTTGACACTTGTATTGCTGGCCACAAGAAAATTGAGTTGTAATACTTAACAAATGTGTTATGCACATTTTTTGTTTTGTTTTACTATTTACAGACAATAATGAAATTTTGACATCTTGTTTTTTCTCTGAGAAAAACCCAGTGTATAGCTTCTGATTTAAGTCATCCTGTTTCTTCTTTTTGATGGTACAAGTTGGAATTTTTTCTGTTTTCTGAAGAGAGCTTGCTTGGTGTATCTTATATATCCCCAGCTCGGCAATCCTGTGAGGATGGGCAGTTCCAGTGTGTGAGTGACGGGGAATGTATCCCGCAACTTTGGGTGTGCGATGACGAAGAAGACTGTGAGGATGGCTCGGACGAGAAGCAGCACTGCTGTATGTTTCTGTTCGCCTTTCTGTGCCATTCCTCCTATACTAATGTCACATTTGTATATTTCTGAAATGTTGCATATTTAATATCTGAATCTGAAAAAATCTGAATGGAACAGCCAAAGCATGTGGATTGTTGTACAAACTCACCATCGTCTAAATCTGTACCCTCTCTCCAGCCGGCCAGACATGCTCCAGTGAGCAGTTCACCTGCACCAACGGAGCCTGCATCCCCAGGGCATACAGGTGTGACCGGCTGCCTGACTGCTCGGATGGGGCAGACGAGACCGGCTGCCGTAAGTTGCCCGTGCGCATTTCCTCTCAGCTTGGGCTCCCCCCGGCATTTTAATCAATTTGTAAGATTAAGAGGCTTGGTGACGGATGGGAAACAACCACAATGTGCTTCTTGTTGCTGGGGACTCGTTGTGGATTCCTCTGTGGATTAAGTGAGCTGATGTTCAGATACAATCCCATCACTGTGCCTTTTCCCGGACCTCTGCATTTTGAGTATATTGCCTCAGTGTAAAAATTTAGCTGTTTTGTCATATTTAGAGAAAGCTCATTGTTTACTTTTCTAAATAGATTTTCTTACAGTTAATTTGGAGATTGACCACATGTGATACCATATTCTCTGAATGTGATAGAATGTAAATTGTATCTCTGTATTGTTTTCATATTTAATCTAAACAAAGCCCTAGTATTCAATCAAAAGCTCTGAAAATGCAAAAATGCCTGTGTCCTGTTTGAACTGGGCTGACACAAAGAAGCCCTCTCTTAAAATGCAGTGCGATGCTGTTGTTGGTATAATGCTTGGTTGCATTGTTTCTGAGATGTATGTCTCTTTGGAGAAACGCGTCTGCTCAATGAATAAATATAAATGTAAATGTAAATCGGGAAACATCTTTACTTCTATAATACTAATATTGCATCATTATACAGTATATGATATATATTAAATAGTATTGGTACAGACTTAAGCTGACAATTTAAACTACAATCAAATTAACAGAACCTCTTGCTGAACATTTTATTAACTTATTAATAATAGAGCAGAACTGGGTCACAGCAACATAGAGACATTATACTGTGATATTGCAAGTACATACAAATACATAAAATGATACAAAGACAATTTCAGTATTTAGCAGGGGTGGTCATGTAACAGTCTAAGAAGTTCTGAAAGCGGCAGCTAGTAGTGTAGTTGTTACCCCTCTTGCCTTTGGACCAAAAGGTGACAGATTTGAATCCCACCTCCAGCTGTACTACCCTTGAGAAAGGTACTTGCCCTAAATTCTGCTAGTCAAGTTACCTGGCTATATAAATGGGTAAATAATTGTAGGTGGCTAAATATTATAAGCTGCTTTAGAGAAAAGCTTCAGCTAAATTAATAAATGTAAATGTAAAAGAGTGACCACAGATTTCAGAACACATATGAATTTTTATGCAGTTCAAATCTTAGTTTTTATAGCAGAAGAAAATCAACTACACATTTGTACAGGGAGCTTCAGGTATGTACCACAGCAATAAAATACATTTCCATGTCAAATCTGAAAGAGAAATCTACCTACCTTCCATAACTTCATCTAAACAGAATTTGGATTTTTGTTTAACGGGAATATAGAAGGGGAAATAAAAATCAAACTTTTTCCTTAAAGTGTTTTCAATAAGCAGGGGTGTGGTGGCATGGTGGTGCAGTGGGTTTGGCTGGGCCCTGCTCTCTAGTGGGTCTGCTGTTTGAGTCCTGCTTGGGGTGCCTTGCGACGGCCTGATGTCCTCTCCTGGGTGTGTCCACTCCCCCTCCAGCCTTGTGCCCAGTGTTGCTGGGTTAGGCTCTGGCTTGCTGTGACCCTGCTTGGGACAAGTGGTTTCAGACAATGTGTGTAGATGTGTTTCCAATAGTCGAATGCGTATTAACAACTGAAGATTTAACATTGGATCAACCTGTTGGCTCGTTTTTTCATGTAATGAGGTTAAAACTGGACGACTAGATGAATGAACTGCTGACATGTCCATCTGCACACAGCAGCACCACAGAGCCTTAAATGAAGCTGCTTGTGATCATGTCTTCAACAGAGGGGAATGAGGAAATACTTGTCACTGACTGAGTGAAATTGCTTTGTGTGGCTGAGTTTATATTGCCTCAGTTATGCTGATTATATTTTTTGAAGTTTTAATCGCAAAAGATATGTAAACATATTGATAACCCCTAATATACAGTACACAATGACATAGTAATTTAATTGCTGGAGATGCTTTTACCTTAGTATTATGAGGGTACTTTTATTTGTCTGTTTGCAGTGGTTCACAAAACTTTAAGCCTTATTCACAATAATAATTTAAAATGTCTTTGATAGTTTTCATATATTTATGAGGTGTTGTAATTGGATCTCCCAGACTATCCTGACTGTACAGAGCTGCGATGTGCCAGTGGTGCCTGCTACAACAGGACACAGCGGTGTGACCATGTTCTCGACTGCCGGGATGGCTCAGATGAGGCCAACTGTAGTGAGTGCCCACATTGTTAAGTACTCTATCACCTGCTGCCATGTCTGCACAGGGTGTTTGGAGCAGACAGGAGGTTTGTCTATAAAGTTACACACATTTTTCTGTTGTTCCAGGTCAACACTGCAGCAACAGCCAGTTCCAGTGCAGCAATGGAGAGTGCATCCCACGTGTCTATGTCTGTGACCACGACAATGACTGTGGGGATCGCAGTGATGAGCAGAACTGCAGTACGTTTGTTTCTTCAAGACACAGCATCTCCCCTTGTTTCTTCTCTATAGCCCAACCTGTTGAATACAACAGAATAATGTTTTCTAAACCTGTAAACTACCAACTGAAATAGAATCCGTTTATGTGCTGTGTTAGGGTACAGACTGTTCTTGACTCTCGCTTTCCTGCAGCCTATCCCACTTGCAGAGGGAACTTCTTCACTTGTCCAAGTGGCCGCTGCATTCACCAAGTCTGGCTTTGTGATGGAGAGGATGACTGTGAGGACAATGCGGACGAGAGAGGATGCGGTATGGATTTGGCTACAAATTGATTTTTTATGATGCTCACTGGAGTAATGCATATTGGAATTAAAAATTTCAAGCAACAGAGTGAACTTTGCAAGCTGACTAGCAGTGCTTGATAAGTGGTATTTATGCAATTATATACCCTGTCTTGCTCTGTGTTTAGTTTGGGCCTGGAAAGTGGTTCTATGCTCCTTTTATGATTTTGTTCAAGCACCTCTTTGTGAATCAGAATTATTCTGCTCTTAAGAAAACCTATTGAATTTCATTAGTCTGTTTTGAAGAGTGTGTTTTTAAACACTGAGCTGTAGGACCCTCTGAAAAGCCATGTGACCCTCTCCATGCAGTTTCCAGGGTGATTTAAAGTGATAGTGCTGTCACACAGATCTGCCAGGTCTAAGCTAAGTCAAAACAACACACAAGTTTAACATCAGATTCCTCTGGAGGAAAACTCCATGCAACGATATAGTTATTCCTGCCACACTGTTGCTTTGAACTAGTGAGCTTTAACTCAGACTTTTTGAATATCCTCCAATTTGAAGGTTTTTGTGACTTAAACTGATACACTTGTTAACACTTATGGAAAGTTCAGTGGTGTGTTAAAGACAGGTAGTTGCATCAAAAACCAACTATAGAAACCAAAACCAATAACACATCATGGCTGCTCTGTCAGAACAAGGATGAGGCTTTTGGTAGTCATAGGTGCCTCTGCAGCTAGATCGGGTGTTTTTTGGAAACAGATGCTGCCCAGCAGGAGTGCTATCCAGGAGAGTGGGCTTGCCCCTATTCAGCAGTCTGTATTCCTCTGGAGCGACTATGTGATGGAAGCCCCCACTGCCCAGGTGGAGAGGATGAGACCAACATTACCGCTGGACGCAACTGCAGTCAGTACCAGACCATCCCTTCATCACCCTCTTGTCCCTTCCCTGAGAGCAACATTTTTACCATACCTTGTTTAAAAAACTTTCCTGTTGTTTTGCCAGTAACTTTCCTTTAACTGTGAGGTCTAATGGTATTCAAAATAAATCCATAGATTTTTTTACCATAACTGACGGTGGAATATGTCTTGCTCGGGTGCCAGGTATCTGGAAGTGTCCTTCTCTAAGCTGTGAGCACCGCTGCCACCCGTCCCCTGATGGGGGGACGTGCTCCTGCCCTCCAGGATATGTGATCAACAACAACAACAGCCGATCCTGCATTGGTATGTGTAGCTGCCACCTACCTTTGCACTCCCCCAAGGCTACTGGTGGCTGAAAAAATACTAGACACTGGGGACATCAGAATAATTGAGAAGATGCTGAATCTGTCAATTTTCCTTCGTAGATTTTGATGACTGCAAGATGTGGGGCATCTGCGACCAGCTGTGCGAAGACCGGATTGGCAGCCACCACTGCAGCTGCCTGGATGGCTATATCCTGGAACAACACAGACACTGTAGAGCTAACACTTCATGTGAGTTATTCTAAGCCTCTTCTGTGCACTTAAACAGCAGCTCAACCCCATACCCCCACCCTTCACTCAAAATCCAGGCTACCACCCCCGTTCGAAGCTCCTCACCCTGCCTGTGGCCCCTAGGGGCATTGTATGAGCTGGTTGTTGTTTCAACCTCTCCATTTGACTGTGCATGAATCAGAAACCACTGGCTTGGGGAAGGCTCTCTTCTCTGCCCCTGTCCAACTGAGCATCCAGGGGAGTGTGCTGAGGCCAATAACATAGTTACTGAAAAAACACACCTGTTTCTTGAAGACCTTTTCAGAATGCCTATTCATACTACCAGCTTTAATCTTCTAAAAAGTTTAAAGCTTTATGGGAGGTCTAAAGCATGGTGACATATGTCTGTAGTTGTAAATATCTCTCAAATATACCATAGATGTCATTGAATTTATTACACCGAGATATATGCCGACATTGTAAGAAATATTTCAATGCAAATACATATGATATTTTAGAACCAAACTTAACATATCAACAAAACTTCTTAGTGCACGTTGCTTGCTGAAACTTCATTAATGCTTTGTAATATAGTGTATAATACAGAATTTATTTTCAGATAATGTGTCTGGTGTGTGCTAACTGGTTGATATAATTTCTCCTGTAGCTGGCTCACCATTCTTGGTCTTCTCTAATGGAAAGGATCTGGTCGTTGGAGACCTCCATGGACACAGTCTGCGTCCATTGGTGCAATCTCAGAACCGAGGCATTGCAGTTGGAGTGGACTTTCACTACCACCTGAATCGGGTTTTCTGGACAGATACCATTCAGAACAAGGTTGAAACTTAGATCTTTCTTGACCCTCTACATTTATTGATATGCTATAATTCATCAATCATTATGTTTCTACGCCCTTGCGAATATTATGTTTATTGGGAATTAGTTGTCTAAATCCTTGGAACTTGTACCTTTATCTTTGTCTTTGGGAATGTGAAACACTATCTGTGTGACTCACATTCTTTTCCCGCTACATTTCCTGTGTTAGTTGCAGTTATTGACATTTTGGATTTTTGAGGTGCAAATCCAACTGATATGTGAAATCGCACTGTTACATTTGTTGCCGATAACAATGTGCTGCATTGTGCAGTTACCACCTTGAAAGGCTACTGATGTTCTCCTTGTCCACAAAGTGCTACTTTTCCTCTGATCCAATGCCACCTTTTGCCTGTACAAAGTTTGGCTTGCTTCCCAAGCAAAGCTGCTTCTGTTTGACTGGTCAAAAAGCAGGCTTGTCATTGCTATTTATGCTGAACCTCATACAAAAAACAGTCCCACAGTGTTTTATTAAAGAAATCTCCTAGTTACAGTCCTTCAGAATTCTTGCAGCATCCCCACTTCATGCCAAACTGGACAAGAACCTTGCTTGCTGTGAGTAGAGAGTGAATTCTTAGACTTATTCCTCTAGATACTACTCATGGTGCAGCCGTCTCCCAGATGGTGGTGCCACAAAAGGAGGTTGTTGATTTGGAGCAGTATCCAACATCCTAATTTAGGGAGCTGTCTCAGTCTGCTTGTAGAAAATGTTCGCATATTTTTCTTCAATTTTATGCAACCCAATCGCGTACTAAGTAGTCTGGTGGTGTTTGTTTTCACCACGCCTGCCTCGCTATATGCATTCTTTGAGCCTGCTCAAGGGGCTTTGTTTCAGCTCTTGGCTGCTGTGTGGTTTGAACCTCAGCCATGAGACTGAAAGGCGGGGATGTCTCGGGAACGCAGTATCTCTGCTGATCAGTCACCTCTCCTAGAGTCAACCATTTTAAATCTGGGACTACAAGCAGGGTTTCTCAATGTACAGAGGAAGTTAAACATTCAAGTTTCATGAAGAAAAAAAGCCCTTTCTCTGCATCTAAAACATTTGAATGAGATTTTTCCAAATAACACTCCGTTTAGCAATTTCCTTACCCAGTGTTTTACTGCTGACCAGTCAAACTTGTGTATGAAAGCACTCCCAGAGATAAAAATTTAAATCATCAGCATAGTATATGTAATGTCCAGCAGAAGTCATGTTAGTTGTCAGGTGATAGCAAGCAGTAACATCATGTACCTTTTAAACTCTGTTCTGACTACCCCATTTTTACTGTGTGTAATTCTTTTGAAACAGTTTATTTTGCAAGGTTGTAAGGTCTACATATGGCTAATCTCTTAACAAGGATGCTTTATGTTGGGGAACAGGTGTTTTCGGTGGATATGGATGGTTCCCACATGGAAGTGGTCTTAAATGTATCAGTTGACTACCCTGAAAACCTGGCTGTGGACTGGGTGAACAATAAGCTGTACGTGGTCGAAGGTGTCGTCAACAGAATCGACATGGCTGATTTAGATGGGAAGAACCGTGTAACACTGATTGCAGAGAACCTGGGAAATCCAAGAGGCCTGGCCGTGGACCCGACTGTAGGGTAAGTGCTGGGAACTCCCCAGTCCCATCTCTCTCTGTCTCACTCTGCTCAGAGGTAATAACAAGGGCATGGGATAAGGAGATTTTCTCAAGGGATTAGCTGGGAAGTAATAAAATTGATGAACCCGGATGTAACTTGATAGGGGTGTTCAAGAATGGAAAGCTGGTTGGGTGGCTTAAAATAGATTGCAAAGTGATAATTTATTTAATTACATCATCATTATTTTAACTCTATATTTACAGCTGTAAGGAAATGGACAATCTGTGTGTAGTTTTTTGGTCCCTTGGGATGCTTTGGAAACCTGCTTTGCATGTGTCACACTACAGAGTAAAATTGTCTTACTTTCTGTTCAGTTTCATGTTCTTCTCTGACTGGGACACTCTGAATGGGGAGCCCGGTCTGGAGCGTGCCTACATGGATGGGACCAACCGCTACGGAATCATAAAGACCAAATTGGGCTGGCCTGCTGGCATTACACTGGACATTGTGGCCAAGAGGGTGTACTGGGCAGACAGTCGCTATGACTACATAGAAACCACCACCTATGATGGACTGCACAGGTAAGTATCTGTAAAAAGACATTGGGAAGTGCAAAGCAGTTCAGTGACAGTTCACAGGCAGTCTAGTTTAACTTCAGACGAGTACTGGAAATATGTAACAGACTACAGATTTTCAAACAGAATGTATGAATTATTTACTGGAAAACTGGTCTATGACTCTTAGATACTGTATAACCTCTGTTGTAAATAGGATTAGCTGCTCATGTTCAAAACACACACACATTTTCTGAACCGCTTGTCCCATATGGGGACGCGGAGCCTAACCTGGCAACACAGGGCGTAAGGCTGGAGGGGGAGGGGACACACCCAGGACAGGACGTCAGTCCGTCGCAGGGCACCCCAAGCGGGACTCGAACCCCAGACTCACCGGAGAGCAGGACTGTGGTCCAACCCACTGCGCCACAGTACCCCTATGTTCAAAACAATTGTTACAAAGTTAAATACGATTACGTTTACTGAGTCAGTGGATATGAGTATATTTGAATTGTCAAGTAAATTTCTGCATTCAGCTAATATTGCACAATAATATTCTTATTTGCAAGTAATTTTTTATCAGTATCAGCAAATACAATGCTTTATTATATGCATATATTCAGCAGTAAAATTTTCACTAATGTGGCTTAATAGATTAATAAAGAGAATGAATCATTGCTGTATCTTAACTGGAGGGGGTGCTGTGGTGCAGCAGGTTTGGCCTGTACCTGCTCTCTGGTGGGTCTGGGGTTCAAGTCCTGCTTGGGGTGCCTTGTGATGGACTGGCGTCCCATCCTGGCTGTGTCCACTCCCCCTCCAGCCTTGCACCTTGTGTTGCCGGGTTAGGCTCCAGCTTGCTGTGACCCCGCTCAGGACCAGCGGTTTCGGTGTGTGTGTCTTAACTGAAGCACAGCTACTTTAAAGCTACGTCTGACAAACATGGAAACACGCCTTTGAAAGAAGAGCTCAGAAAATAGTTTTTGGCATTCAGACAGAATATGTCAGCATTTCTATTGCATCTAAGACCCCTAACGCTAGACATTATGGGTGTGACTTGTCACATGCTGTGTGACATCACATACTCCTTGAGCTGTTAACTGAGAGGTACTCAGTTTATACCTTTAATTTCTCCTCTTTATGGTTACAGTTCACGGGAGAGGTAAGCTATGCACTACCTCGCTTGATGTTCACTGAGTAAACCCAAAACAACTGAGAAATCTCCTCACTTCTACTGAGCACAGTTAGGTTGATAGTGATATATCTTAGGTAGGAATATGTAACAGACATCTTATGTATATTGTTTTAATAGAATTGCAGCTTTATATTTACTCTGCATTTTGGTAAAAATGTTTAATTTACAAAAAGGTTTCTAGCTTCAGTAATAAAAAGTGTGAACTTTTTCAAAGTCAGCATGCTGTTCAAGACTTTACCTGGGACTGCATTTTTGTCAGGAAAACAGTGGTCCATGGAGGGTCTGTGATCCCACATCCTTTTGGCATCAGTCTGTTTGAACACAATGTGTACTTCACTGACTGGACGAAAATGGCTGTCCTGAGGGCCAACAAGTTCAGTGACAATAATCCCCAGTTGATCTACCACACCTCCATGACTCCACATGGTGTGACAGTGGTTCACCCACTTCGACAGCCGTACGGTAAGTGTGCAGTGTGGAATGTCACACAGATCATTTCACTTCTTGCATAATATCAAATGAAAGAAGGGTTCTTGAGATGCATGGTAAAGGGATTATGCCCCACTATTGCAGTGAGGAACCCGTGCGGAACCAACAAGGGCGGCTGTGAGCATATCTGTGTGCTGAGCCACCAGACAGACAACGATGGGCTGGGATATCGCTGTAGGTGCCAGCTAGGCTATGATTTGCACGCGGATGGCAAGCGATGCATGGGTAAGGGCATTGATTGCTGTCTGCATTTAGGCCAGTTGTAGATACATGAGATCAGTTAGGTGAATCATGTACCAGAATCCATGCACACATTTTTTCACCAGTGAGAAGTTAATGATATGTACTATTTTTACATGGTTAAAGGAAATTGTTTTGAGACCATGTTCCAAAACAGCAACTCTGTGTAATATATAGTACATATACCAAAAAAGAAAATTCCAGTAGGCATTAAAACCTTCATCATTTAATAATCTAATTATGTGCATAATTTCAAGCTCTTTTTGACCATACATCCTTTGCAACCCACTACTTCCCTTTTACAGTGTACTACAGCATATGTAGCATTGCATCTGAAGAAGAGTCAGTTTGGGAGAGTATCTGTTTGCTGCAAACTATTTTTTACCTGTATGTAGGATCCTTCCTATGTTAAACCTCTTGTCCCTTTCAGCTGTGAGGCAGTTCCTGCTCTTCACCTGCCAGCTGGCAGTCAGGGGCATCCCTTTCAACCTCTCCACCCAGGAGGACATCATCCTACCCATCACTGGAACTCCATCCTTCTTTGTTGGAGTGGACTTTAGTGCAGAGGATGATGCTATTTTTTTCTCAGACACAGCCAAGAATATCATCTACAAGCAGAAGGTGGATGGAACTGGTGAGGGCCCTTGTTTTAAGAGCAATATTCTGTCTTGCCTCATTAAAAAAATCACCTTCTTTTAAATCCTCTCCCTGACCCCCAAATATTAATTTTAACATAAAAAAACTTTTTCCATAACAGTCATGTTGATAAAATCATTTTAATATTGATGGACACTATATTTTTCCTTTCATCCTTCAATATGTGCAGCATCATCTTGGGTTATCTGTAGGAGTAGGGCTCATGTGATCAATCACAAATGGACTGGGAAAGAAGGGGCCTCTCGTGCCGATCTGGGTCCTTGAGTGGGGGAGGAGGTGTAGTGTGGCATGAATGACTGGAAATTTCACTGTACCTTGAACGTATTGTCTAGAATGCTGGAAAAAACTAAGCTGTCAATAAGTACCACAGAAATAAGTGGCTGGAGTTATTAGTGGTAATCCTTAATGTGTCCTTCAGAGTGCAACTACCTTGTAAAACAAGTTTTTTTTTTAAGTTCAGAGCAGAAGTAGGTCAGAGCAATACAGAGAAAGAAATAGTATATCAAGAAAACACAAATATATAGAGATACGTGGTATAATGCAAGGGGACAAGGTTGTAGTATTAAGCAGGGGCGGTCATGTAGCACTATCTAAAGGTGACCAAATATCCCTGAATTTCTTTGAAGTATCACGCAGTTCAAATGCTCGCTTTTTTAGGAGAATAAAGAATTTTAAAAACTGAAACAATAATCTTCATTAAAAAGTTATTCAGTAAAAGTAATTTAAGTTAACCATTTGATGCTTGAGTCAACCATATTTTTGTAACTGGAGCTTCTTGTGGGGGACATAGCAACAAAATATATTTCCTTTCCATGTGTAAGAGTAATCTACCTACATATATTCCACAGTTTCATAAAAACAGATTTGCATTATGGTTTATCTCGAATGCAGAGGGGCACAAATCAAAGTTTTTGTTAAAGATTTTTAAAATGGTTGAATAAGCACTGTAAGCTTGTATGCTACCACATTTAGAGAAAAAAATGTATTGAAGTGCCTAGGGCAGCCTTACATTCAAAACACAGCTGAGATGTCCCCAGAAATATCCTATGAAGATATGCTGGAGTAAGGTAGATTCTGTGAATGAATTTAAAGTTTTGTTCCTGAATGCTGAGGGAGGTGCAGGCAAGAAGGAGTAGAACACCACGATAGATTATAGAAAATCATCCACCATCACGGAAGGACAAGCCATGCTCCAACGTCTCTCTCAGTACATCACGAGAACAGGTACCAACACTTGTCACAATGCTGTGTAAAGCAGAAGTTATCCTCACTTATCGAAGCTTCACAACAGTGCAGTATTGTGTTTGTAGTATCATCCTGGCAAGTGGGACTTTCCCCTTTTGGGCCTGTGCAGCACTAATACAGTCTGACAGCCTATTAACTCAAGCATGCTCCATATTTGCCTTCACAAGAAATGTACCCATTCAGGCAGTTTGATCTCTTCAGGCAGGGAGATGCTTGCAGTGAACCGAGTGGAAGGGGTGGAGGACCTGGCCTATGATTGGATATCAAAGAACCTCTACTGGACGGACCCGCGATACCGGAGCATTTCGGTGATGAAGGTAGCAGATAGGTCCAGGCGGGCCATCATCAGGAACCTCAACAACCCCCGATCCATCGTGGTGCACCCTGGGATTGGGTAATTACAGTTGGACAGCTAGTCGACTGTCTGTATTCAGGGAAAGAGATAAAAAGCTCCAGTTTCCCCTTCCTTTTCCTAAGAAGAAAAAGTGAGAGACTATATCAGAGGATGTGGGACCCAGGAGACAACAGATTTAATACAGTTCAGTGTAGTTCAGTAAAGTTTGGTCAAAGGGGTCTCGGAAGAGGAAAAGTGATTTCCAAATCTATCTTGAAAATAACATTTTTTATTTCAAATATTTTTAAATAATGACAAATTATGCTTTTATTGATTTGGTGGAAACTAGGAAAAAGAACTATTGTCATCATGTGAAACTTGCTGTGCTGTGCTTGCGCACAGTGAAAACAGTTTAGAGGAGTTAATAGCTCAGTTCCCCCCTTGTTCATTCTTGGTTCTGCAGCTCAACAACATGAAAAAGCATTAGTGGTCTGGGCACTTGTGTCCAGTCACACCTACTGTGATGCAAGAACTTCCAACCCCTTTGTGGATTGTTCGTGCGGTAAAACCAAAGCTTGATAAAAGGACTCTTTATTTAGTGCTTGTGAGACATTTCCAATAGCTTCAAAGTCATAAGGTCTCTGGGTCCAAAAGCCTAGATTAGTGCTGCATGAAGGCTGGTATTGTACTGAACACTGAGAACTTGACTATAAATGCAAAGCCTTCAAGTGTCTTCACTACATTGTCTACATTTCAGTTTATAAACATGAGGAATAATAAAAAAAGTTTTGCTTTCATCCTACTGTAAATGTACTTTTTTGTAGGTATTTGCAGTAATGTACAGAACCTGAATATGTTGGTTGTTTTATTTCCCTGTTTTGGACAGGTATATTTTCTGGACAGACTGGTATCGTCCGGCCAAGATCATGAGGGCCTGGTGTGACGGGTCACATGCACAGCCCATTGTGAACACTACTCTGGGTTGGCCCAATGGCCTGGCTATCGACTGGAGGTATGCCAGCAGTGGGGAGATGTATAGTAAAAGACGTCAGCTGGATTGATACCCAGATGCCCAGAAGCAACACACCTGACTAAAACAATTAAATTTATAGTGGAGACTGGAGTATTCACTGCCACTGTGAATGGAAACATACTAAAAATACATTTGTTGACATTCAGTTGTTTACTTGTCAAAGATCTCTGTAAGCCTCTTATAGAAATGATCCTCACTAATCTTTATTCTGACTGCATAATTTATGCTACTATAATTTATCTAATCCAAGATGTCTTTGCCTAGCTCCCTACGTCTCTACTGGGTGGACGCCTTCTTTGATAAGATCGAACACAGCACCTTTGATGGGACCAACAGACTGACTCTTAATCGCATCACGCAAATGTCCCATCCCTTTGGCCTAACCATCTTTGGAAGTTAGTTTTCTTCTCTAAGGAAGTGCGGATTTCACAATAATAGCATAGCATAACTGCAAGCACATTTAGGCTTCTTATCCTACCAGCCTATAGCCTTCTACTCATTATGGTTTGCTTTTTGCAGATTATGCCTACTTCACTGATTGGCGGCTGGGAGGCATTGTGCGTGTGCGGAAGACTGATGGTGGGGAGTTGGTTGTCATCAGGAGGGGCATTAGCCACATTATGCACATCAAGTCCTTCAATGCAAACTCCCAGACTGGTAAGCTACACTCTTTAGAAGGAGTTTCTGCTTCCAGTTACCATTTCTGAAAATTTCATTTATATTTTCCTCCTGTTACTCTCTCTTATCCCTGACCTGTCCCTAGGAACTAACTACTGCAACAGATTGACCAATCCCAATGGCGACTGCAGCCACTTTTGCTTTCCAGTGCCTAACTTTCAGCGGGTATGTGGCTGTCCCTATGGCATGACACTTGCACCCAACCAGCAGACATGTGTGGAGGATCCCTCCAACGAGCCCCCTACCCTGCAGTGTGGGGCCAACTCCTTCTCCTGTGCCAATGGAAAATGTGTCACACAGAACTACAGATGTGATGGCATAGATGACTGCCATGACAACAGCGATGAATTACACTGTGGTGCTCATAGTAAGTAAATAATTCTCTGATGCTCCCTTTACTGCA
The DNA here is from genome assembly GCF_900964775.1 of Scleropages formosus. NCBI lineage: Eukaryota > Metazoa > Chordata > Actinopteri > Osteoglossiformes > Osteoglossidae > Scleropages > Scleropages formosus. The sequence continues at coordinate 124,154 of NC_041817.1, forward strand.
ATGACGGTGATTTCACAGTATTGTGCAAGTAACCCACAGCCTTGGAGGATCTACTGTTTTACTAAAACTGAATACTAGTGAATAAAAATTTATACTTAAATACTTAATACTTGGGGGGTGCGGTGGCGCAGTGGGTTGGACCATGGTCCTGCTCTCTGGTGGGTCTGGGGTTCGAGTCCTGCTTGGGGTACCTTGTGACGGACTGGTGTCCCGTCCTGGGTGTGTCCCCTCCCCCTCCAGCCTTACGCCCTGTGTTACCGGGTAGGCTCCGGTTCCCCGTGACCCCCTATGGGACAAGCGGTTCTGAAGATGTGTGTGTGTGTGTGTGTGTGTGCGCGCTTAATACTTGGGGGGTGCAGTGGCGCAGTGGGTTGGACCACAGTCCTGCTCTCTGGTGGGTCTGGGGTTTGAGTCCCGCTGGGGGTGCCTTGCGATGGACTGGTGTCCTGTCCTGGGTATGTCCCCTCCCCCTCTGGCCTTATGCCCTTTGTTACTGGGTAGGCTCTGGTTCCCCGCGACCCTGTATGGGACAAGTGGTTCTGAAAGTGTGTGTGTGTGTGTGCTTAATACTTTACTTAAATGTCATCATTCTAGAAGATGTTACACTCTCCTCTTCTGTCAGACACAACTTGCTCTCCGACTGCGTTCACCTGTGCCAATCAGCGCTGTGTGCCTGCTAGCTGGCACTGTGATGGACACAACGACTGTTATGACAACAGTGATGAGCAGAATTGCCCAACCTTGGGTCCCAACACCTGCCCTGTCGGCATGCACACCTGCACCAGTCGCCTCTGTATTCCCATCACCTGGCTCTGTGACACTGACAATGACTGTGGGGATGGTTCAGACGAGGTTAACTGCAGTAAGTGATGAGCCAGCCATATCTGCATTTATACTTACCTAACTGGCAACTAGAGCTCAGTTAATAAGTTTTATCATGTGGTGTTCTTGAAGTGCTACTCATTTACAAATTGCACTTTGTAATTAACTCTTTATAGCTTGCTTGCCTGTCTATGTGATGCTATACCTTGAAACACAACCTTTGCAGCATATCCTTTTGCTTTTAAGAACGCTTGAGGCTTCTGTAAGTCAAAAAGCTTTAGAAAAGCTCTCTGGCCACAATAATACCTTGTGTCAGCAATGCAACATTGAGGTGGATTAAGCATCAAGCATCTGTGGCTTGTCAGACTTCACAGGCACCTGTTACCCGGGTCAGTTCCAATGTCCAGATCACCGCTGCATTGACCCCAACTACGTGTGTGATGGAGATCGGGATTGTGTGGATGGTACTGACGAGCAGGGTTGCAGTGAGTATCTGACTACGTGTATAGTGCTTTTGCCTTGGGCAAGCACACAAATGAGCTCTTTCTTCACAGAGCCAGCCATTGGCGACTTAGATTTCCTATACATATTTTGTATCAGTTTGTTTCAGAATTAGCAAAGCAAGTTATAAGCCTACAAATAATTCCAAACCTACTCTTTCTCCAGTTTACAACTGCACTGCCTATGAATTCAAATGCGCCAATGGCCACCAGTGCGTCAACTCCTACTACCGCTGTGATGGGGTTTTTGACTGCAATGATCGATCTGACGAAGCTGGTTGCCGTAAGTATTGCCTAAAGTCATAAATTGAACCCCTCAAAGAAATAGTTATATATGTGCATGTTTTGCAGCTTTGTATGAGCATGTTCTGAAATATTTTAACTATATGCTATATGAGGTTTCTATTTTTTATTTTCATTTTATTTTTCATTTATTTTTATTCATTTTCTATTTCATTTTGGTTTTTGCTCTGCTACAGATTAGCTGTGGGTGAGAGTTTTCTTATGTTCAGTCTCTTATTTCTCTTATGTTAAAATATGATATAGTCCTGACATTTGATATTTAATCTTAGTATTCCATTTCTTATTCAAACAGATAAGTGCACCCATTCTTCACATAATGGGATTAGTTTGTTCTGTCAGATCACCCTGTTAGGGCCTTAATATTCCTGGGTTAATCTTTTTAGATTGCCCTGGTATTGCATGCAGTGAAAAATGCAGCATTATTCCATTGTTAGTGGCCTTGTGCACTGTAATACTTTGTTTTAATATCTAATATTTTACCCTCTAGCCACAAGGCCACCTGGCATGTGCCATCATGAGACTGAGTTCCAATGCCAGTCAGATGGCAGTTGCATCCCAACTGCATGGGAGTGTGATGGGCATCCAGATTGTGAGGATGGCTCGGATGAGCATCATGTCTGTCCACCACGCACCTGCCCTTCCTCCTACTTCCGCTGTGACAATGGCAACTGCATTTTCCAGCGTTGGGTGTGCGATGGTGACAATGACTGCCGTGACATGAGTGATGAGCGTGACTGCCCAACACCACCCTTCCACTGCCCTGCCTGGCAGTGGCAGTGTCCTGGGCACAGCGTGTGTGTCAACCTGAGCCGGGTGTGCGATGACACATCAGATTGCCCCAATGGTGCAGATGAGTCACCCCTTTGTAGTAAGTCTTCTCCTGCACTCACTTCTAATTCCTCAACTCACCACTTTGTGACACAAAATTAAGCCAGTCAGCTTCAGTGTAATTCACAAAATAATTGTCATTATTTATCACTAAATGATGAAGTGCACTGATATATATATATATATATAAAACTTTGTCTTTAAAGCCGTCATGTCATTCCATATTTAAATTTGTATGGGTGAAGTCCAATTATCAATATTACCTCAAATTGTTATTGATTATTAGACCACACTGAAATGACATATACATATACTTCTATACTGCTTTCTGAATTCCAGTACTGAGAAAAATATAATTTTTTTTATGTGGGTCCTTGTTGATGGAGGTTTTCTGTTGTGTGTGAAACCTTGTATTCAAATCATGCATGTGATGATCCAGTCTGTGAAAGTGATCTATGATTTTTCCTCTCCCGTCCTTTGCGCTGCTTTCAGATGAGCCGCTGCCAGGTAGGCGACAACCTCAGTAATGACTCAGCCCCATTCTTGTAGCCTCCATTTCCCCAAGTCCTGCAGCACCTACTAACTGCCCGAGAATGGATAGAACGTGACAATGCATGACTGACAAGCCAAAAATTCCTGTAGTTGACTAGGCATAGTAATACCATATGCGCAATGTTCAGTGGCTTGACCAATGTTTGTTTTTGTTGTGGAGATTGGAGGATTTTACATGTAGACCTGTAGGCCCACTGATGCGCATGATCCGAGGTAGTGTAGCATGGCCTCTTACTGCACCATCCAACTTACTTGTTCTCTCTGTAATGTGTGGTGAAGTGCTGACCCCCAGCCCCTCTCAACCCTTTCCTCCAGACCAGGAGAGCTGCTTGGACAACAATGCTGGCTGCACCCATGGGTGCATCCAGGGCCCATTTGGGGCCCAATGCACGTGCCCCGTGGGGTACCTTCTCACCAATGACTCAAAGACATGTGAGGACATTGATGAGTGCAGCCCCCCTGGAGTTTGCAGTCAGCACTGTTTCAATGAACGTGGCTCCTTCCGCTGCCACTGCACTGAGGGCTATACCCTGGAAGCTGACCTCCGTACATGCAAGGCCACAGGTGTGTATTTCTGTGTTTTTCATGTTCCTTGTCTTGCTGAGTGCTTGTGCATGTGTGCCTCTAAATGTTTATGAATTTGCGCACATCCAGGCTAGTACACTGGTAGCCTGTATATGTGTGTACATGCTTGTATAGGTTTGCTCTTATCAGTGTGTTCTCTCAAGCTGAGAGTATGCTTGATTTACCATAGTCTGTAGGGCTGAGTGTTTTAGGTTTAGATTTTAGTCAAAACTCTTTAATACTGACTCAAACCTACTATAACGTGGAAAAACACCTGAGGTACTGTACGTTTTAAAATCTGCCCCAAAGTGTAAAAGTATGACACATAAGAAGTTCTGTTAATGTAAAAGGGACATATAAAAACTAATTGTTTGCTACCTTGGTGGTTCACTGCAAGTAATGAGATTAACTGCTGTAGGCATCTTCATTTAGAGTGATTATTTTTTTTTTATTCTTATCTTCTTTTTTGGGCTATTTAATTACATCTAAATAAAAAAATACAAATGGCTGTAGTTCTGCTGAAAAATTCTTTAGTGTTTATATCTCTGTCATAATCATTATTCCTTTGTTTCATTTGTTTTTATTCATATTTATGATTTTTTTAATATCATATTTAATAACATAAAAGGCCAGCATGATAATATACTCTGAATGGAGAAACTGTGATTCTCCATGATGTGTAAAAGAGGGACATAGAGTATGACATTGCTATGTTGGATGCTCTTCAAGGGGAGCTGTGGTCAGTCTCAACAGACACGTTGTCTCTGCTCTATTCATTCTTCACCCTCATCTGATTACCCCAGATAAGTCAAATAACATATATGTCACTCAGAAATCCCCTCTGGGGTAATTAGGACAACACTCAACAAAGGATTGTTTATGGGAAAAGCAGCTGCTATGAAGCCACTGTGCAGAAAGATAACCTGCTGAAAAGGCTTTTTAAGGTGCCATGATTCTGAACAGCGACTTGTTTATGTTACACGACCAGTGCTGGGAATTCTGGAAATTTTTCTTCCATACTGTGTCATCAGCATCTAGGAGAAATATAGCTGCTTTTCAGTTTGTATACCCCCATGCTTCCGTTTATTGAAAAATCTCACTTGTTCTGAGAACATACTTTGATCAAATTGCATATTTTGACCACTGAGAAAATTAAAGTTTTGTGTTCATGTTGAAAATTTATGAGTTTCCTCCAGTGAGGCATCAGTACATTTTCTGGCGAGGAAAGGATCAGGTGGCTGGGATTTGGTGACAGGTATTATGGTTTACTAAATGTGAATATTTTTTAAATTTTTTTTCCTGCCACAGGCCCCCGAGAGGCCATTCTGCTGGTTGCCAGCCGCAACCAGATTGTGTCAGATGACATTGTGGCACAACCTAATGTGGTTCGCTCACTTGTTCGTGACGGTCGCAACATTGTGGCATTGGACTTTGACACAGCAACAGACCGTGTGTACTGGTCCGACACAACACAGGACCGCATCTGGAGTGCTCATAAGAATGGCACGGACAGAATTGTGGTAAGTCAGCCTTTGTCTTTTTGCTGAGCATATGGAATTCAAAATCATCACTGATGTGAAATGGAGGACTGACATGATTTGACAGATATTTGACAGTGGCATAACGGTGACGGAAAGCCTGGCTGTGGATTGGGTGGGCCGAAACCTGTACTGGACTGATTATGTCCTGGAGACGATTGAAGTGTCCAGACTAGATGGTAGTCACAGGACTCTCCTGATCAGTGACAACATCACTAACCCCAGGGGACTGGTCCTGGACCCCAGAAATGAGTAAGTTCTGCTTCGTGTACTGAGCTACTTCCTCAGTCCCATGTAGGTGCTGAGTCACCACTGGACAGGGGCATAGAAGGCAAACATGCGCTGGATGAATATATTGTCATGTCAGATAAATTCCTGTTAATTTCTTCTCTAATTGGTGTTGTTTCTGCCATGCAGTGCTCACTTCATGTTCTGGACTGACTGGGGTACAAACCCACGCATTGAGAAGGCCAGCATGGATGGCAAAGTGAGGAGCACCATCATCAGTGACAAGCTTTACTGGCCCAATGGCCTGACCATTGACTACCCCAACAAGCTGCTCTACTTTGCAGATGCATATCTGGATTTCATTGACTACTGTGACTACAATGGGAACAACAGGAAACAGGTTTTGGCCAGTGATCTGGTAAGAACATAAAATTCATGTTTTACTTGCACATGCCATATATTTCTGTATTTTGGGTGTATGTCATGGTGTTTTTATTCAAAGTTTAGGTTCAGTATCAACCCTTTTTTAAGACTACAACAGCTTGGTCGCTCTTGATACTTTGTGAGAATGGCATAAAAGTACATGTGTAATATACTGTAGATATTTTTTGATTTAATATATTTATCAAAAAAAAAGACTTTTTACGCTTTCACATACCCTCGTACTTTACCTGCTTGATATGATATCTACTGTGTATTATTAATTCATAATATTTTTTGTTCTGTTCTGTTCTTAATGAAAAGGTGCTGCAGCATCCCCATGCAATAACAATTTTTGAGGACTTTGTGTACTGGACCGACCGGTACACCAACCGTGTGATACGGGCTAACAAGTGGCACGGACAGAACCAGACAGTGATCCTGTATAACATTCCCCAGCCTATGGGCCTGGTGGTCTTGCATCCAGCTCGACAGCCTGCAGGTACTCACATGCCACTGCTGTGTAGCAATTCAACAAACAAATGCAGTGCTATGCAGTTTTAATGCATAACAACAACAATAATAATAATAAGATTGCTGCTATTTAACTGAAGTTAATACAAAATCCATCTTTTATGTGTGAACAAAAAAACAATATGATCAAACTTAATAAAATTAAGCTTTACCCTACTATTATAAAATTAAACCACTAACAAGGCCACAGTAAGACAAGCTCATGAGATAGGGACCGTTGAGTGACACAATACAGCCTAGTATAGGTTATGTTATTAACTTCTCTGAGGCTTACACTTTAAACAAGCTGAGGTTAATAAGGGCATTTTTGAAGGATTATATTTAATTATTAATTTGAAATGTTATATTCAGTTTTATTGTTGCTGATTATTCTCCTCTTGTGAATAACTATATATGTACAACTTGTTATTTTTAGTGTTTATTTGTATTACTACTGACTGTTTTCTCTCTTTTCTGCCTCTGCAGGTGTTAACCGTTGTGCCAACAGCCCCTGCACCCATATCTGCCTGCTGTCTGCTGTTGGCCCCAGGTTCTACTCCTGTGCCTGCCCTTCTGGTTTTACTCTTGCTGCAGACCTGATGACTTGTAAGAAAGGTACTGTAGTTGATGTGCTGGTTCAAGAGAACCTAAGTGTGGTCCTCATTGTTTGCATCTGTACTTAAAAGGATATGTGTTCAGATGTTCCCTTCATACATCAGCATGTTGGCGGAGAAACACTGCTTTAAATAGGGATTAATGAGAGGAGATTCTTTAGTAATATATCTCAGTGGCAGACTGAACATGTCAACGGGATCCCATTTTCACTTTTGTTTTAATGTCCCCTTTTGCAAAGGTAAATATTGAGAATTATAAACCCCCTCTTTGTGTCTAGTGTTTCATTAAGAATACACAAAGGGGCTTTAATCTGCAGTCCGGCAGGTCCTCTTTAGGTCAACAGCTCAGCCATCTCACATTGCAGCTTTGAGAGAACAATGTAAAATGTATTTTGCACTGAAAGATGAATTATTACTTGAGAATGGTAGTGTTCCCATTTGCCTGGAGGTATCCACTGATTCTAATCTCTGGTGACATAGGAAATCAGATTTTGAAATTAACTTTCTTCAGCAAATTTAGATGTACCCTCTGGAGACAATGACTATTTGAACTGCTTCTTTAAGCTGCACACCTCTGTAAAGTAAAAACCTTATGCTGTATCATATTACTCAGAGCGCTGCAGATGCATAATTAGGCAATTACTTGCAGTAATTAAAAAATGTGAAAAAGTTCAGCACTTTTCAAATGTCAAAAAGTCTCAATCTTTTCTGTATGAAATAAAATGCCTCAAGATTTTTCTTACATAAGTTAGAAAGTGATTGTTAAAAATGTTTACTGCCTGTAAGGCAAAGAATGAGATTTTGTCTGTGTGAAGTTGTTTTTCTTAATTCTAATTTATTGTTGCCTTTTTTAAGTTGAAGACCCTTTTCTGGTGGTGGTCAGAGATAGTATAATCTACGGCATTTCCCTGAACCCGGAAGACAAGAGTAATGATGCTATGGTGCCTGTTGCTGGGCTGCAGAATGGCTACGACGTTGATTTTGACAATTCAGAGCAGATGATCTACTGGGTAGAGCACCCGGTACGTCCCTGGGCCTTGGCCTGCTGAGAGCTGTATGAATTCTTGTCCTCAGCAAAACCTTTTAATCACTCTCCTCACTCCTTCTCAGGGAGAGATCCACCGAGTAAGATCTGATGGCACGAACAGGACAGAGTTTGCCCCTGCTGCTATCCTGGGCTCTCCTGTTGGCTTGGCTCTGGACTGGATCTCAGAAAACTTATACTATACCAACCCAGCCACACAGTCCATAGAGGTGCGACATCATAAAGAAACTGTGTTACACTAACCCAGCCTTTACAATCTATAGAACAGAGACCTACTCAGCCTTGCAGCAAATAGGGTTGATAAGTCACGCAGAAACTTTGCCACCATTCTATCCTAGCAGTCTGGAGATAGGAGATATTGTGTAAAATCGTGATGTTCTCTTCCAAAATTGCTCAGTATCTGTTGGAATTTAAAGGCAAGCTTGCTAACTAAAGTAATTTCTCTAAAGATTAAATTTTATCAGTTTTGCATTTTTAGTAACTGAATACTTCACTCTGATAACAATGATATATGTTACAAATGTTGACGTGCTAGCTTTTTATCAATTGTTCTCAATGATTTGTACCCAGGTACTGAAACTGAATGGAGACGTGCAGTATAGGAAGACTCTGATCACCAACAATGGCACCCCAACTGGAGCCGGAACTCCTATTGGCATTGCTGTGGACCCGGCACGTGGGTAAGGCCTGCTAGACATAACCTGGGCATCTCTGTTAATCTTCAACCATTTGTTCCGTCCTCAAAGTTCAGTAAACATTGAGAAAAAGTTGATATGTGGTCAAGGCAAAGTATGAGTATATCTCCAACAGTCTGAAGATGTATATATTACATACCATATTTTAGCATTTCAGTGTTTTGGGACAGCTCTTAGTGTGGTCATTAGAGCTGCTGTTTTAGGTCCCAGAGGTCACAGGTTTGAATCCACCTCCAGCTGTAGTACCCTTGAGCAAGGTACTTACCCTAAAATTAATCCAGTAAAAATTACCCAGCTGTATAAATGGGTAAATAACTGTAGATATCAACATTGCAAGTTGCTTTGGAGAAAAGTGTCAGCTAAATGAGTAAATGTAGTATATATGCATGTATTTTAGTATAGTTGCTGGTCAGCTGACTGTGATTCTTTTCAGAAAGGTTTCACAACGTTTAACAGTTTCACTAAGCAGATGCTTTTCTCCAAACTGGCATACAATAGAGAATAACAAACATGCATTTTGCCAACAGAAAAGTGACACAAATGCAGACAGGTTATACTCGAAGTACACTATTTTAATCAAATACAACCATTTTTCTAGTATACATTGCACAAATCACTGCATATAGAACTGATAAAGAATACAATTTTTCTCTTTTTTTTTTAGATAATGTAATTCAAATTTATAGAGCAGACTGAAGATTAGGAGAGAAGTGGGTCTGAAAGAGACCTGTCTTGAAACCCTTCTTAAATGTTTAGAGAGATTCAGCAGTTCAGAGTGAGAGAGGGAGATAATTCCAAGAGGTTTGAGCCAGAACTGAGAACTTTCAGGCTTCTGAATTCTGGACCTCTTGTTCATGGGACCACCAAGCAGCCACAGATGGAGGAGTGTTGAAATCTGACTGGGGTGTAGTGAGTGATGTGGTCCTGTAGCTACTGGGGAGAAGATCTGCTGATGAGCTCTTTGCTGTAACAAGAGTCTTGAACTTGATACATACCTCAGGAATGCAGAGATGGGTGTAACACGATAAAATCTCAAATACTCTCAACACAGAAGTTCAATCTTACAGCATTCCAATTATACTAAATTAAGAGGTTTTGAAAAGTTTTTTGATTTTGTGAAATGTATTATTTATTTATTGAAAGGTAAAGGAATGTTTTTGCATTTATGCATACATCTCATATTTAATTACAGTACAAGCAAAGTCATTCAATTGGATGTACTTGGAAGAAGGTATTCAGATAAAAGTAACTTTGAAAATAACACCATTTTAATCCATGACAACCTGAAGGTGCGTACTGACTCATGAAGTTCATTAAAAAACTGTGTTGTTGTCATCATGCTGCCTTGTTTCAGAAAGATGTACTGGACTGACCAGGGGACAGAGACTGGGATCCCAGCCAAGGTGGCCTCTGCAGACATGGATGGCTCCAATCCTGTCATCCTTTTTACCAACAACATGGACCACATCGAGTTCATAACCATTGACATACGGGAAAACAGGCTGTATTGGGCTGTCACAGGAACTGGCATGGTAAGTCTTGAAAGTACACTTGGAAAAGAAGCTGTAAGTGTTGTGGGAACTAAACTAAGTATATGTATGGCTAAGTTCAATCAGAGAGTTACATTTACAGTTATTCATTTAGCAGACACTTTTCTCCAAAGTGACGTACATCTCAGAGAAATAAAATTTGTGCATTACATTAGGAAAAAGTTCTTTGCACGAGTAGCTGCATAAAACTCAGAACAGACGATTCCTGATCACCTTCCTACAAATTTTTTTTTATCGAGTTGAGGGAAAGGATTTATTTAACTGTAGCTACAAGCAGATTTCCTGTGACCAGTTGGATCCAGTACACTAACTACGGCTGAATCTCCACAGATTGAACGTGGAGACCCGGATGGAACAAACCGCATCACCATTGTGAACAACCTGTCTCACCCATGGGGGGTCGCAGTATATGAAGGCTTCTTGTACTTCACTGACAGGGACTACGAAGTGATCGAGCGTGTGGACAAGGCCACAGGAGCCAACAGGGTGGTGCTACGGGACAACGTGTCAGGCCTCAGAGTGTTGAAGGTTCACTTCAGAGAGAGTGTGTATCACATAACATCTGTTATTTGTCTTTTACATACCTCTGGTGAATTTGAATATTGTTTCATATTTTATTACTAACAAAATGTTACTTGGGCAGCAGGTAGCATTGAGGTTAGAGCTGATGCTTTACAGTTGAAAGACCCAAGCTTGAGTTCCAATTGTTGCTGTAGTACCCATTGAACAAGGTATTTACCCTGAACTGATTCTCTAAAAATACCAAGCTATAAATTCAGTACCTCAGTCAGTATCATTAACCACAGGTCAAAGTCAGTGTTACAGTGGTTTGCAGCTTATTCTACAAGCACGAGGTGCTAGGTTAGTCAGGGTCTACCCTGGCTGGGACACCAGTACATAGCAGGCACAGCTATATAAATGGGTAAATTACTATAAATTGCTCAGTGTACAAACCTAAACTGTAAGTTGTTTTGGTGAAAAAACTTAAACTAAATGAATCAACAAAAATGTAATTGAACTGTTTTTGTTCCTTGTTCTTTTTTTTTATTTTCTGGGACAGTACTGTTTATAAAAAATGGTTGGTGTCACCAATGGCTTTTTTGATAGCCATTTGATAATTATCATGATGATAATGGGGGGGCCTGTGGCATACCTTTTCAGCAAGAATATAAGACAGCAATGACAATGTCTGTGAGAAGGGAACAAGGCTCCCAATTCATCCCAGATCTGCCAGATGACTTAGGAAGATGTTGTTACAGATAGTGTGCATGGAGGATCCTAAACCACTGAAGTGTTCACAGGCACTGTCACCATCTTATCTTTAGGGCAGACTTTGTATCTCTAAATATACTGTGACATGATAGATCAAGCTAAAGTCAATTCGTCCAGTCCATTCCACAGTGATTAAATATATACTGTCTTATCCTTATATCCTTATTTATTCATAACTGAGGCGCATTCAGAATTGATGACTGTGGTACGTGGGTAGAGGAAAGTCATACCTGTGGATTTAGGATTTGAGTTGACTTTAATGATGTACTCTTTCCAGCAGGTAAGGCAGATCACCCCTTTCTCTCTTGGTCTTCCTCAGGCTCTGCAGGTACCTCTAATGGCTGTAGTAACAACGCAGGGGAGTGCCAGCATCTGTGCCTGCCTCGCCCAAACAATATATACAGCTGTGCCTGTGCTACAGGCTTCAAGCTGAACTCCAATAATAAGACTTGCTCACCTTACCAGTCCTACGTGGTTATTTCGATGCTTTCTGCCCTCAAGGGCTTTAGCCTAGAGGGGGTTGACCACTCTGAAGCCATGGTGCCTGTTGCAGGAAGAGGTGGGTCTTTGTGCACTTTATCTTTATCCTGTTGTCGGTCATGGAACCTGGTTATCTCATGGTTTTCAATGCTGTCCACTTAGGTCGCAATGCGCTACATGTTGATGTTCACATGGCATCAGGCTTCCTTTACTGGTGTGACTTCAGCAGCACAATTGCATCCCAGAATGCCATTCATAGGATCAAGCCAGATGGGTCTGGCTTCCGTAGTGTGGTCACCTCTGGCATTGGCCGCAATGGCATCCGTGGCATTGCTGTGGATTGGGCTGCAGGTAGGTGTATGTGGTATGTTTGTTAGATACTTTACATATACTTGAAAAAATTCTTATGTGAAAAATATTCTTTCTCTGATATTAATTAGAAATATTCCACTTTACTGTATAGGGAACCTCTATTTTACAAATGCTTTCTTGACGGAGACCTATGTGGAGGTCATTCGACTTAACACCACCTTCCGACGTGTCCTCCTGAAGACTACTGTAGACATGCCTCGGCACATTATTGTGGACCCCAAGAGCAGGTATCTCTTCTGGGCAGACTATGGACAGAACCCCAAGATTGAACGGGCTTTTCTGGATGGTACAAACAGAACTGTCCTGGTATCCTCTGGGATAATCACTCCCAGGGGCCTTGCACTGGACTACCAAACTGGATATGTTTACTGGGTAGATGATTCCTTGGACATGATTGCTCGAGTGCATTCTGAAGGGGGTGAAACACAAATTGTACGTTATGGGAGCCGTTATCCAACTCCTTATGGAATTACTGTCTTTGAGAATACCATAATTTGGGTGGACAGGAACCTCAAGAAAGTCTTCCAGGTTAGCAAAGAACCTGGGAACACTGATCCACCAACTGTGATCCGGGATAATATCAACATGCTGAGAGATGTGACCATTTTTGATAAACGTGTTCAGCCTGTCACAGCCCAGCAGCTCAACAACAATCCCTGCATGACAGACAATGGAGGCTGTGCCCATTTTTGCTTTGCACTCCCAGGCAGCCAGGCCAGGCGCTGTGCCTGTGCCTTTGGAAATCTTTTTTGGGACAACAGTACCTGTGTGGTGTCCAGGGATGACTACCTTATCTACACTACAGAAAGTACAGTGCGAAGTCTGCGTTTGGACCCTGAGGACCACTCGTTACCATTCCCTGTCATCAACGTGTTACGCACCTCGGTAGCCTTGGACTTTGACCATGCAGACAAGAGGATCTACTTCACCCAAAGCTCAGGGGCAGGAAGTAGCAAGATCAGTTACTTCAGCTTCTCCTCCCCATCAGTCCCCCCTACAGTAGTGGCCTCTGGTAGGGATCTTTTCAGTAAATGAAGTACAGTTGTACTGTTCTTATTTTAACAACTAAAAACATTCTGAGGATGAATGGCATGTTTCACTAGAACAATCTGTATAATCTATGTGTCACAATATTAAGACAAGCAGTTCATGAAATGCACTTTTTGTCTTGAAGGTTTGGGGGCCCCAGATGGTTTAGCCTTTGACTGGATCCATAAAAGAATCTATTACAGTGATTACATTAATCAGACCATCAGCTCCATGGCTATAGATGGCACCCAGCACACAATTGTTGCTAGAGTTCCCCGTCCACGGGCCATAATGCTGGATCCATGCAGGGGGTAAGCTTACTTTAATTAACCACTCTTACTAGTTTTTATACATTCGTTTGTATTTTGTTCATGCAGAAACATCCATAACAGCATTCCAGGTGATTAGTACCACTATTATTGCTAGGAAACTTGTTTACTATTTTGTTGTATGTTTGACATAGGTATATGTACTGGACAGATTGGGGGTCCAATGCAAAAATTGAACGGGCCACCTTGGGAGGGAACTTCAGGACTGAGATCGTGAACAGCAGCCTGGTGTGGCCCAATGGCCTAACTTTGGACTATGATGAGCAGAGACTCTATTGGGCTGACGCCAGCCTGTAAGGCTCACTGACACATCATTTAGTCTAAGAATATGCCCTGATGACATTCATGTTTTAGGTAGGTTTTTCCCTGTTGTGACTGTCTTTGCATTCCCTCAGACAGAAGATTGAGCGCTGCTCTCTCACTGGTGCCAACCGGGAGGTGATTGTGGGCACAGCTATATACCCCTTTGCTATGACGCTGTATGACCAGCACATATACTGGACTGACTGGAACACACGCAGCATCTACCGAGCAAACAAACATGATGGCTCTGACCAGCGGGTTATGGTGCAGAATCTCCCATCTCGGCCAATGGACATCCACGTTTTGGCCAGCAGCAAGCAGCAGCAGTGTGCTAGCCCCTGTGAGCAGTTCAATGGTGGATGCAGCCACATCTGTACTCCAGGTGTTGTTATAAACATTCAATTGCCTTCCAGTCATTTTACTATTTTTCATGTTATAGTTTTATTATAGCCAGTGTAGTCTAGACGACAGGCAAAATGGGTTTGAGTGGTGCCTAAACTCTTCATCTATTGAGATTGCATATTGTGTATAGTCTTCTCTCTTTCAAACATACCGAACAAGTGATTCTTAAACATAATGAATAATATTCTTGTTGCAAACAGCCTTTATTCAGCTGGAAAGTAAAAGCCTGTGTTTAGACAATTACAATTATCACTTCAATGCTAAAGCGTGTGCGACATTGCTGTGCATCTGACTTGTTGATTGGTGCCCAGGTCCTCATGGGGCAGAGTGTGGGTGCCCATCGGAAGGCCGCTGGTATTTGGCTGACAACAAGCACTGTATCCCAGACAATGGCACCCGCTGCCAGCCAGGCCAATTCACTTGCATGAATGGACGCTGCATTCGGGCTCAGTGGAAGTGTGACAATGACAATGACTGTGGGGATGGAAGTGACGAGCTCGAGAGAGTCTGTGGTATGGCTTTTAGTGTTATTTGTGTTTCACTGCCCATGACATCAACGTCAGTGGCTCTGTGTTCTACTGTCTGTGCTACATTGGTCAGTGTGTCTTTTATGCAGTCATCACTGAGTCTCATAGTGTATTTTGCACTGGTTGGAGTATTTAAGTTACTCTCTGTGATTCAGTGGGCACCATATCAGTGTTATGGAAAAACCACTGAATCTGTTTTTCTTTGTGTGATTAATATGAATTTGCTTCCTCTTTTATGGCATTTCTGTTAACTGACACGCTGCTAACATTTCTCTGCTAACACCAGCTTTATGATTTATTCTACACTGAATCTGTTTTTCAGGATCCAAGAGTGATTTGACTCGTTTTGGTGTGTATCGTGTATTTATTTATAAACTAATATAGTTTTAGGATAATTTTGTATGGTTTTTTTGAACTAATCAAATACTAACGCATGAAAAATGCACTTGTTTCCTGCATGCAGTGCCACAAATGGCTGCATTTTTTGCCTTGTCAGGTAACATACTGAATTTGTAAAACTGCTCACTTTCTTTTTGTTGGCAATTTAACATGAATGTTGTTGTCCCATGACCAGCTGTGCATGTCAGTACTGATGTAATGCATCCCTGGGTTTTGAACTCTAGCCTTCCACACTTGTGAGCCAACCATGTTCACCTGTGGGAATGGCCGTTGTGTGCCCTATCACTACCGTTGCGACCACTACAATGACTGCGGGGACAACAGTGATGAAGCCGGATGCCTGTTCCGTCCATGTGACACAAGCACCGAGTTTGCCTGCAATAATGGGCGCTGCATAGCCAGGGAATATGTTTGCAATGGGATTAACAACTGCTATGATAACGGCACATCTGATGAGAGGGGCTGTGGTAAGCAAATGGCCTGTTTTTCTGATCATTCACTTTACTTTTCTGGACATCAGTGCAGCATTCCAAGTTCACCTGGACCAGCAACATGTCCGAAAGTGATATTGTTGATGCACTGCTAAGAATACAACCAAAGATTGGGGGGAAATTATAGAAGCAGAACAACAGAGGTTTACATTTAGCTGATGCTTTTCTCCAAAGTGACTTACAATGTTAAGGTTACAGTTATTACAAGCTTACAATTATTTACCCATTTGTGCAGCTGGGTAATTTTTTAGGGCAAGTACCTTACTCAAGGGTACTACAGCCAAAGATGGGGATCAAGCCTACAGCTGTTTGGATCCACAGGCAGTAGCACTAACTGCTACGCTACCAGCTGTTCCCCTTGTACTCAGGTTATTTGGAATTAGGGTTGCTAGCCCATGCAGAAGAAAATAAGGGACACTTTTGGGTTCTTTCTAGGAAACTAAGGGACACTGGGAATTTCTTTGTAGCTAATTTATGTGTAAAAAAGAAGTCTCTGCTTGACTAAATTAAATGCTGGAATGAATCTGAGACATTTAATTTGCTTTTAGCTCGCTCAAATCAAATGTAGTTTTATACTGGAAATGTATTTTAACAAATGGATTATACATTTTGTAATATATTTTGAAAAGTAAAAGTTTAAAGAAAACGTGTCTGTATAATAGAATATACAAAACAATAGCCTATCATATAGCAGCGGCTGAGGTGGTGCAACAAAAAAACTGGAAATTGCTCCTTGGGGGGGGTGTTCTGTCGATGATTTTCCGTGGATGCATCTTGTTTTACGTCGTATACTCCACCGTGGCTAAGAGAAAAATCTCTCTTACAAACAAAGTTTAAATTACAGTTTGCCATACAGTAAACTCGTTCTCCCTGTTTTGCTAATCCATCAGTTCTCTGTCTCCCATTCTTTTTTTATACTTCTCTGATTGTTTCCGTTTACGAGGTGATCTAATAGTAGCGATGATGACATCTAGTCATCTAGTTAGTAGCTACCTGCCTTGTCCCTTTCGCCGGGGGGGTTTCCCCTTGACCCTTGATCCTCCTGACAGTCAGACTCACACATGCAACACAGCTGTGTTTCACATCCATTTTTGCGATGTTTTCCTAATCTTCTTATAACACTTCCATCGGGCGGAGATGTGCTGTTACTGAACACTCATACAGTTCTACCAGTTTTATAGGTCTATTCAGCATATCTGCACATTCTTGTCAAATTTTGCTGTTAGAGCATCAGGATACTGGTGCCCTCTCATTGTTATGTACTGAAGTTAGCAAAGGGTTCTTGGAGTCAAAGTAGCATAAAAGCCTTACTATTAAAGCACACTGAGGTGCAATGCATGATCCTAGTTTCCCTTTTATGAAGCCTTTTTGCACGTGACAGTATTTTGGAGATGGAATGTTACAGTGTTGATCCCAACATAGTGAGGCTGATTTGATGCCGCTGCTTGGTTATTTGCTCTCAATGTTGTTACTGTTGTCTAAACTAAGCAGTGCACAGGTTATGTAGTTTGTTTATTGCAGCTAGCCGGGTGTTGTCTAACTTTACTGTGTAAGTGATATGTCATTCCTAATGTTGACATTGAAGTTGTTGTCTGAAAACAAGCAGAGCTTGTTAGTTTGTCAAAAAGTTAATAGTCCAGCTACACAAAAAGAGAAGAGCATCAACTTGACAAAGTACACACACAATGTCTACAGCCGCTTGTCCCGAGTGGGGTCGTGGTGAACTGGAGCCTAACCTGGCAACACAAGGCGCAAGGTTGAAGGAACACACCCTGGATGGGATGCCAGTCCACCGCAAGGCATCCCAAGCAGGACTCAAATTCCAGACTCACCACACAGTGGGCCACAGTCAAACCTGCTGCATCACCATGCCCCCCAACTCGACAAAGTGTCAATTCCAAAAATTATTCTGCAAAGTGTTGTACAAGCTCTCCAGAACAAGCTACAGTGTGAATGCAACTTGGTATTATTCACCTCTGGTTGTAACTAACACTGTTTTCCAACTGTATTCTATATGTTAGTGGAGCGCACATGTCAACCAGAACACACAAAGTGTCAGACCACAAACATCTGCATCCCACGCTCGTATCTCTGTGATGGCGACAACGACTGTGGGGACATGAGTGATGAGAGCCCCACACACTGTGGTGAGTGACAGCTATGTATCTATAGCTGAAAAGCATCAAGTTCAGTGAGTGGCACCAAATAGCCCTAGAACATGCCTTTGTCTCTCCACCCTTTACAGCCACCTCAACCTGTACTGAGAGTGAATTCCGATGTTCCAGCGGCCGCTGTATCCCAGCCCACTGGTACTGCGATGAGGGGACTGACTGTGCAGACGGATCTGATGAGCCCTCCTCCTGCAGTGAGTGTCACAATGATACTGCTCTGGAAAAAAAAAACGCATACCAATTTTCAAACTCAGACTCTGTCCACTGTGTCTGCAGTACTCACAACATTTTGATATTTTGAAGTTAGGCTTACCAGTATAAGTTACACCTCTTGCCTCATAGAGCAATTGGAAGTATGATTCTAATTTCTCTCTTGTAGTGTTTTGTGTTGTTGTAGTATACTACTGCAATAGTGTTCAAGACCAATTCTTATACCAGACAAGCAGCAATAGTACACAGGAAGACATAGTGAAGGTATAGTCCCATTTTGATTATGATGGAGATACTGTCAAGTCAACCCTGACTCATAGCAACCACTCACATAGTTTACAAGGTAAGGGAGGAACAGAGAGGTGGTTTGGGGGTGCAAACTCTATCCAGACTGAGCAGGGCTTAAACCCTACATCCACCAAACACCTCAGGAGGTATAAGGTACTGGCTTAACCTGCTGTGCCACTCTGCTCCACAATCACATCTTTATTGTGAGTAAATTTTTGTTTGAGTGTTACTGTTATACAAAGTGTTTCATAGTAGAGGTGGTAAGGTTTCTTCACGACAGTGTGGTTACTATATATTGAAACCTGTGAGACACATAATTTATGAACTATGTGGAAGGTAATGGTTCTCTCACTAGGGGTGCTGGGAATAGGGCTGGATTAGAGCTAAGCTCTGTTCCCAGCACTCCCAGTGAGTATGCCAAACAGCTCATTGTTTTCAACATTCCTTCCCCACTTTCTCATTCAGTTCTTTATTCTTTTTTTTCTGTTTCAATAGGGCTTGAAATGTAGTATTAGAATTGCCTTAATTTATTGCTCCACTGATGGTATTTACAACACCATACAGACCAGTATTGGGTAGTGTGCTCTAGATATCTTCTGTGGGTAGATTTTACATGTAAAATGGATTGATTTGATGGTTTACTGTAAATGGTGTCTACTCCTAGCATCTCTGGCAAGGACATGCAATGCAGAGCAGTTTCGGTGTGATGATGGCAGGTGCATTTCTACTTCTTGGGTCTGTGATGGTGATAACGACTGTGGAGACATGAGTGACGAAGACCAGAGACACAACTGCGGTAGGTACCACCACCCCCCAGCCTTCCATCAACTCTGTCACACCACTGATGCCTTGAGAAGCCTGCACAGTAGGGGAGCAGACTGGGCCCTGCATCCCA
The DNA here is from genome assembly GCF_900964775.1 of Scleropages formosus. Taxonomy (NCBI): domain Eukaryota; kingdom Metazoa; phylum Chordata; class Actinopteri; order Osteoglossiformes; family Osteoglossidae; genus Scleropages; species Scleropages formosus. Next base: position 143,494 of record NC_041817.1, read on the forward strand.
GCAAAGGCTCTGGGCCAAAGTCCAGGGAATCTGAATTCCCGATTTTCCCTTGCCTCACTTACTACTTTGTAAAGAGGAGAACGAGGGTCTTACGTCACCCCCCACCCAAAATTCCATTTACAATGAGCCCACAGCTGATGACCTACTGTGCCGATGACTTCTTCAGTAGTCTAAAGCACAGGGCTCAGTCAAACTCTACTGATGTGTTAATGAAGGAACACCATTGTTTCCATTAAATCATGCTCTGAAATTTTAAAAAAACATTTAGAAAGAAATGAAGGCTGGTACCCGCTTGCCACACTGTGCATGAAAGGAGGTGTAATGACGATGTAATGAACTGCATTGTCTCTCCATGTGCCTGTGTTTTCAGCCAATCGCAGCTGCCTTGCTTCAGAATTCACATGCGTGAACAACCGACCACCTCAGAGGAAGTGTATTCCACAAGACTGGGTTTGTGATGGTGATGCAGACTGTGCTGATGCTTATGATGAGCACCAAAACTGTACACGCAGGTCATGTGCCATCAATGAGTTTACCTGCAGCAACGGTCTGTGTATACGCAGCTCTTACAGGTTGGCGACTTCTTTTACTAAATGGCTTTAATTTCCATTGTATGCAATATGTGTTCCTAGTGTTTTGATTTATAGAAACATATGGTAACATAAGTTAATTATTTTCCACAAAACCATTTGGGGATTTAAAAAAAAAAATCTTAGGCTAGTTCGTGATAATTTGAAAGATATGGTTGAAAGATATCCTTAAACAGAATTCAAATGCAGTACCCTCTAGTACACCAAAGGGGACCTACTGTAATCCCCAGATTTTTTTCAGGTGTGACCGACGCAATGACTGTGGTGATGGTAGTGATGAGCAGGGTTGCACCTACCAGTCATGCCAGCAGCATCAGTTCACTTGCCAGAATGGCCGCTGCATCTCTCGGGACTTCCTCTGTGACGGAGACAATGACTGTGGGGACCTGTCAGATGAACTGGATCATTTGTGCCGCACACCTCCACCAACCTGCCCACCTGGAAACTTCAGATGTGACAATGGGAACTGTATCCTGAACAACAAGGTGTGTGACAGGAGTAACGACTGTGCTGACAACAGCGACGAGAAGGGATGTGGTGAGTACTGTGCCGTGAGCATGTACAGTTTTATAGACAGGTGGCACTGGCTGATGTAAAAGATCACATTTGATCCGCTGTTGTACCCTTTAGCAACGCATTTATCCTCCATTCTATTTCAGCAACAATAATGTTAGGGTGGCATAATGGCACAGCAAGTAGTGCTGCTGTCTCATAGTGTGTGGGTGGTGCAAGAAGACATGGGGTATGGATTCAATCCCTGCTCAGTATGTGTTGAGTTTGTATGTTCTCCCTCTGTCTGCATGGGTCTCCTCCTGAAGACATGCTGTTTAGATTCACCCATTGTGTGTTCCACTGATGTATGGATGAATGACTATTATAAGAAGTGTATCTAGCAGTGTAAGTCACCTTGGGGAATAAGGTGTATAAACTGATAACACTACATGGAGTTCATTGGAAGTTGCTTTGGAGAAAAGCAGCTGCTGAATATGTATGTCTCATTTTATATATGGGTGTAGTGTAAGCCATGCAAGATGTTTTTGCTAAGAGTTGGCTACTAATTAAGATAAATAAATGAAGCTACAAGTATATGTTCTTTTTCTTTATTTAAGTTATAAATTATTTAAGTTAGGAATTGGAATACATTCTTTTCTGTCTTTCCTGTTTACTCATACTGTGGAGTTGCAACGTACCAAGTATTTGGGAAACCGATAGTGTGTAAAGCTAAAAATTGTTTATAAACAGCTCACCATATAAACCTCATGAGTTATGGTACCATAAGTCTAAACTTACACAAAACAATAATAGTATAGTTATTTCACTCCATTGCTGCTTAGATGCTGAGCAGTGTCTTCAATTGTACAGAGAAATCATGAACCACCCAGGAGAGAGTTGGTGAAGCTGTATCAATTTTTGCATATTATATTTATCAAAAAAATTAAAAGGAATAAATGATATATCCCTCCATGTTTGCAGGCATTAACGAATGCACAGATCCCTCTATGCACCACTGTGATCACAATTGCACCGATACACCAACCAGCTTTATCTGTACCTGCCGCCCGGGCTACCAGCTCATGTCAGATGGCAAGACATGTGACGATGTGAACGAGTGTGTAGAGACTCCCAGCGTGTGCAGCCAGATGTGTGAGAACACCATGGGCTCTTACGTGTGCAAATGTGCACCGGGTTACCTGCGTGAGCCCGATGGACGCAGCTGCCGTCACAACAGCAACATTGAGCCTTACCTCATCTTCAGCAACCGCTACTACCTGCGGAACCTTTCGGCCAACGGAGAAGCTTATTCACTCATCCTGCAGGGTCTGACCAGTGTGGTGGCACTAGACTTTGACCGGGTTGACCGGCGCCTTTACTGGATTGACGTGACGCGCCGAGTAGTGGAGAGAATGTTCTACAATGGTACGGGCAGAGAGACGGTGGTAAATGGTGTGCTGCATGGAGAGGGACTTGCTGTTGACTGGGTGGGCCGGAAGCTCTACTGGGTGGATAGCTTCTTGGATTGTCTGAAAGTGTCTGAGCTGGATGGTCGCTTTGTGAAAAAACTGGCAGACCATTGTGTTGATTCCAACAACACATACTGCTTTGAAAACCCACGGGCCGTCGTTGTCCATCCTAAGTACGGGTATGTAGTTCATAAGTTTCTGACTCTTACATAGTGACACACATAGACATGATACAGTTACTGAACATACTGAGTGCTGAGAACATCAGTTTTTACATACTGTACTCTAAGCCTTATGTAGTACTTATAATACAGTCTTATCTTTTACCATACCTTAAAATACAATGCCATTTATACTTAGGGTAACAACAGAGAAATGCCATTTTCCAAATGTTTACTTTTTTGGGGTCAATTTGTTTTGTAGGTATGTTTACTGGACAGACTGGGGTGAAAGAGCATTCATAGGCCGGGTTGGAATGGATGGGACCAACAAGTCGGCCATCATCACCAGCAAGATTGAGTGGCCCAATGGGATCACTATTGATTACACTAATGACATGCTGTACTGGTCAGATGCCCATCTGAACTATATTGAGTAAGAGTACATTTCACTTGAGAATGATTAGCCCCTCATACATTTTAAAAAGTTGCATTGCTAACTGGGACTGTTGGTAGCATAGTGGTTAGAGCTACTGCCTTTGGATCCATAGGTTCAATCTCACCTCTGTCTGTAGTACTCTTGAACAAGGTACTTACCCTAAATTGCTCCAGTAAAATTACCTATCTGTATAGATGGGTAAATAATTTTAACCTTGACATTGTAAGTCATTTTGGGGAAAAGCATCAGCTAAATGAATAAATGTGAAGTGACTCTCTCTCATTTCCCACAGGTACTCAGACCTGGATGGTCACCATCGGCATGTAGTCTATGATGGTATCCTACCCCACCCCTTTGCCCTGACAATATTTGAAGAAACAGTGTTCTGGACAGACTGGAACACCAGGACTGTGGAAAAAGGCAACAAGTACAATGGGTCAGGTCGTATGGTGTTGGTCAACACAACCCACAGACCCTTTGATATTCATGTGTGCCACCCATATAGGCAACCCATCAGTAAGTATTCAAGGCAGACTTCTAGCCAATGGGATCCTTTCAGGTCAGGGTTAGAATTACAGAGATCCCTGGGGTGCTCAGGCCCAATAGATTAGGCAACAGATTTCTGAAATAATTTAAAGTGTGGTGGGGTTGAGGTGTGATTTTAAACACCTTTTTAGTTATTTTTAAATTTCATTTCCTGGCTCATAACAACAAATATAAGAAGAATTAATCTGTGATAATGAGCTTGCTGTCTAGAACAAACTGTCTTAGATATGGCTGACTGACTTTCTGTTTCAATACTGGCCTTTACTTGACTGTTTCCCTTCTTTTGAATGACACATTCAGCTTCTAAGTCTAAGCAGTTAACTGCACAATGTAGCTATGAGAATCGGTATGCCTTTCTGGTGAATACAGAGAAAGTATGTCTCCAAATCTTGTCTCTTCAGTGTCCAACCCCTGTGCTGTGAACAATGGCGGCTGTTCCCACCTCTGCCTGATTCAGGCTGGGGGGCAGGGCCACACCTGTGAGTGCCCCGACCACTTCCTGACCGTGCTGCTAGGTGGTGTGGCTCGCTGCCTGCCCATGTGCTCTAGCACCCAATACCGGTGTGCCAATAATGAGCGGTGAGTCACATGGTGCTATGTGTCTCCCTATTTAAAGCCAGAATATATAACAGGGGTTTTAAATGTAAAATATGAATGTTTCTCCATCTCTGTTTCAGATCTCCAAACCAGGAATGGCTGGTTTCATGTCATGAACTGTACATTTAAAATAATTACTTTAAATTATCCTGCTGTTGTAGCTCCAGAACTATGGTCCTTCTTTTACCCAGAACCATGGTTCTCATGATGTGACTGAAATGTTGTTGTGTCTATGTGTATGGCCTTTATCTTCTTCTACAACCTGCTGAAGATGTATCCCTATCTGGTGGAAGTGTGATGGACAGCGGGACTGTCGGGATGGCTCCGATGAGCCCTCCACATGCCCGCTCCGCCACTGTCGCCTGGGCCAGTTCCAGTGCCTCGATGGCAATTGCACTAGCCCTCACTTCCTCTGCAACAGCGCCCAAGACTGCCATGACGGCTCTGATGAGGACCCCGTGCTGTGCGGTGTGTTTGCTCTTTTTAAAACATAAAGATTAAATGAGATTTATGTAAAGATCAGATTACATTAATCTTTAGACTAATTAAAAGATTAGATTAGTCTCGGAAGAGCTCCTGCTCATGTTTTCTTGAGCAGGGTTCTGTACCTGAATTATTTCGCTAAAAATAACCAGCTACTATATATAAACATATAACTTTATAAAATTTGTGTCACTTTTGAGAAAAGGCCCTCCAAACCAGCTATCACCATGCAATTAGGCTCTGAACTGCTAACACTGGGAAATGTAAGCCTGTTACGAGTGGCATTTACTTTAAACTGCTGTTCCATACAGCCACCCACCAGTGTGAAACACACCAGTGGCAGTGTGCCAATAAACGCTGTATCCCTGAGGCGTGGCAGTGTGATGGTGAGAATGACTGTGGGGATGGCTCTGATGAGGACCCCGCCCACTGCTCCAGCCGCACCTGCCGCCCAGGGCAGTTCAAGTGCAGGAATGGGCGTTGCATCCCACAGACTTGGAAATGCGATGTTGATGATGATTGTGGCGACAACTCAGATGAGCCTCATGACGAATGCAGTGAGTAGGCACCCACACACCTTTTGCATGCTTAAGCTGCCAATAAGGATGTGAGCACTTGCTTTCACGGCCAATCACACAACAACTTGATCTTGAAATACACTCACAGTGTACCACCAGCTTAACATATAAGCCTTTTTACTTAAAAGACTGAGCAACACTCAGGAGCTAAGGCTAAAATGTCATGTCCCTTATGTAAATAAAATAGGATTTATTTTGGATGTAAATATGCAGAATATTTTAATGCAGCAGTAATGTTTATATACACTCATATACAGTGATTTTTTAAATACACTCATCCTCTATTATTCTGTCTCCTGATATCTGGTATAGTACTGGTATCTCATAGTGCTGGAATGATATGATTGGACTTTGGTTTGTTTCCCACTCAGTCTGTGTGGTGTTTGTGTGGGTTTCTTCCCACAATCCAAAGACATGTGTTTCAGGTTATTTGTTCATCCGAACAGTTATATTGCTGTTTTTATATAGATGGTTGTAGGGAGTCAGTATAGTATATCTTGCACTATAAGTTACCTTAGATGAAGGTGTTGGCTAAATAATACAAGGTAATCATTGTAGTTGCTTTGGAAAAATGTGCCTACTAAATAAATAAATGTAAAGTTATGCTGAGTATCTGTGTGAGAGAGAAACTGTGAAATGTACCATCTTGTAGGCACCATGTATCCATCTGCTCAGTTTTGTTCTAGCACTCTGCAGTCTTGGTTGTGCACTCACATGTTTTTTGGTTGCATCCTCTGGTTTACTCCGTTGAGCTTAGATTATCTAATTATACATTTATTTAAACGTGGCGTAGCCTTTGTCTTCCTCAAACCAGTCCATGCACAGTATCATGGTAAATTTACTTTATGAAATCATTCTTTTTTAAAATTTATTTTATACTGTATGCATGACCCCATCTTTCCATTACCCTATTGACCAAGAAAGTCTTAAAAATAGCAGATCTTGAATTTCTGCATTTATTTACAGTTGACAGTTGAATAAAAAGTTAAACATAAAATATAATAAAATGAAAAGGAAATTGATTATTCTTACCACCCTTTCATCCAGTTTCAATTACTGCTTGTCCTGGGTAGGGTCATGGTGAGCTATCCAAGAATTACTGGGCACAGGGATGAGTGGGGTATGCTCTGGAAAGGATGCCAGTCCATTGCAGATAGTTCTTAGCACTGTTCCAAATACAGACTGAAAAAATGAAGAACCTTTTAAATATATAATAGATCAACGAACAAATAATAGATTTAGTTTTTTCACTACGTGATTTTTTGATATTCATTCAGATTTCGGGAACAAATTAGAACTGGTTAAAAGAGGCAAGTGTATTCATATTTATATGTCTCAGTAATGAGTTACTATAGAGAATGTAAATGCATTTAATCTTAATTTATTGGAATAAATGGGTCCCCACAACATTGATTAAACTATACTGGGAAACCGAATATCATCAAATGACTAACATCCCATAGTCTTACCAGTTATGGTTTGTTTGTAGTGGGGCCGGCATATCGCTGTGACAACCACACAGAATTCGATTGTCGAACCAACTACCGCTGTGTGCCAACATGGGCTGTATGCAATGGGCATGATGACTGCAGGGACAACAGTGATGAACTAGGATGTGGTAAGTAGTCATTTGCACACCTCTGTTGTCTGAATGAATGAATGACAGCTTAACATACGTTTCATCCCAGAAAATAACATTTATACAGGGTATTTGTTCTTGTGTTCCAACTCCGTCTGTAGGGTCCTCTTGTAACAGAGCACTTGTTTTTTTTTTTAAAGAAGTAGCAGGTACGAGAAGGGATTAGGTCTGAATACATCTCATATTGCATGTTTAAGATTATATCAGTCCCTCTTCTTTGTGACTCTCGTGGCTGTCAGACAACAGAATGAATAGAGTGAATGAAAGAATAATAAATCTGCATTAAGACTGGCCATTACAGGAGGTGGAGTTCTGACTGACCCTCTTTTTAAAAGACTGGGTTTATGGCCAGTGATAGTGTGTGGGTGAGAGTGTGAGTGTCTGGGATGGCACACTGTGCTCTTTGTGCATGCCCCTGCCCTACCTCCCTTTGCAGAGGGCTTATCAGCAAGCCTAACTCCATTAGTGCCATTCCTGGGACAGTGGGAAGATCATTCCTGGCCTGGCTGTAAGAATGCAATGCATTGGCCAATAAGCACAAGGGGTGATGAGTCCTATCTTGGTATACCAGGATAACAGTGTCTCATCGAAGTTGCATGCAAGCCACAGCTGGCCTATTCTACCTGTGTACACTTTGTGGCAGGTCACTGAAGTTACTGAGTTTACTGGATCTTTTAATTAATTCAAAGCACAGCGATGGTTATTGCTTTAATTTAAAAAAAAAGGCTGAGACTTGTCTCTTTAAAGCTTTTTTGTTAGTTTTTAAATTCAGAATTTTTAACCAGCGAAGGTATTGTAATTTCCTTTTTTGTCAGGAATATGACCACGTCACAAGTTTAATGTCATTATTGTTCTTACAGCTTTGGAGAATAATTATTCCATTCCTCTCAGGCAGGCTTTTGTATGCTTGAAGTTTCCAATGTGTACTGCATGCTTGTGGGGTCTGTGTGGGTCTACGTGAGAAGCCCAACAGTCAGAGTGCTTAAATGTGCATGTGATCTATATGTGTGGGGCTGTAGATGTGTCTGCATGTCTTTGTGTGTATTTGTATGTGTGGTGCACTCATATCTGTTGTATGACTATAGTCACTTTGTATATATGTTTTCAGAGGAGCTCACGTGTGACCCCATGGGGGACTTCCGCTGTGACAACCACCGCTGTGTCCCTCTGCGCTGGAGGTGTGATGGGGACAATGACTGTGGAGATGCTTCTGATGAGCGCACCTGTAGTGAGTCTGGACCTCAACACATTCAAATGCCCGCTTGGCCTCTCTCCACAATTTAATCAGACACTATATGAGGTGAAAGTTTTTCTTCTGGCAGTGCTGTCATTCACAGCAAACCAAATTGATGGTGATGTACTTTTAGCTTAATGTAGTTTTTATGCATATAATGTTAACATCAACAGGAATTAGGTATAAATATAAAAAATGGCTTGTGATATTTCATGAAAATGATATGTTAATTAACAACAGACATGAGGTGCATACTAAAAATAGCAATATGAAAGAGTCAGATTACATATGGGTTGGTTATGAATGGTTTTAAGTTAACAGAAAAGTTTTTTTAAAGGTGCAGCATCACAGAACACTGTTTTGTTCTGCTGGACATATTTGGAAAAAAAAAAATCAATGGCCTTTTTTCCAGCATGGTGTGAAACAGGCTTACAAGTGAGTTTAAGAGGCACACTGCCTTTGGTGTAGTGATTGGTGGGAGTGAGTCAGTTGCGTATCCATGAGCTGTGGAATTTAAAACAAGTCTGAAAGCAAGCTATCTGATAGCAGTGATGTAGTTCTTGAAAGAATAACAGATGGCTCTTAGTAAATTACAGAGCTTGTCAGTGAAATATGTCCAGATTTCTTCAACAAGTGCCCCTTCTTTCATGCCTGTCCTTGTAATGCATGATGATAACACCCATAATGAATTATATGAACTCAGCAGGGAAAAATGGCCTCAGAGTTAATAGTTTTAATCATTCTAAACAGCTAAGTAATGCACCCACACATCAAGGGCTACTTCTTAATATCCAGTACTTATAGAGGTCATACAAGTAATGTGATAATGTGTTTTGCTAATACAATTACTATATATAAAAGTGACGGAGCTCCCAGGTTGAAAAAATAATTTTAACTTTTTGGCATAGAGCTCTTCATAGGCTTTGCCACAACATGATTATAAAACAATGACTTAAGAAAAAATTACTTTACAATTGATGTTGGGTTAGAGTGGGTGAGAGAATTATGTTTCTCTGCTATGCTCTGTGATGATAACAGCCAACCAATGCAGTGAATGAACAATGTGTGTGCTTGATATAGGGTCGGTTTTATGTTCCATGTGGCCTTTCCAATCAAATTTCCACATGGGAATAATAAATAAAGATGATGATGATGAGGACCAAAGTAATGATGATGATGATGATGATGGTGATGATTCTTATTATTATTGTTATTGTTAACTGATTTGTCTGCCCTAGGCCCTCGTGCTTGTACGGAGAGCGAGTTCCGCTGCGACAACTTGCACTGCATCCCTGACCGCTGGGTATGTGACCATGACAACGACTGTGAGGACAACTCTGATGAAAGAGACTGTGGTAAGTGGATATTCCTGGCAGCCACCTTTATTTTCCCTGTTCTGTGGGTTGCAGGCTTCACTGAAGAGTGCTTTTTGTCTGCTTTTAACAAACCAGACATCCACTGAAAAAGAGAGGCCTCCAGCCATCTTTGCCACTCAAAAAAACACTCAAAAAAAGTCATCACCTCAAACATCTAGGGAGCATTGCATGTTAGTTATAGGGATGACTGGGGATGACAGCAACAAAATTTTTTGTAGGTCTTAATATTTGCTTTTACTCTGTGACACAAGTTTGATGATTAATTTTGCTGTTAATAAAGTTTGTACTGTGGGGCTGTGCTGCAGAGTTGCGGACATGTCATCCTGGGTACTTCCAATGCAGCAGCGGGCATTGCATTGCAGAGCGCTTCAAGTGCGATGGCAACGCCGACTGTCTGGACCAAAGCGATGAAGCTACGTGCCGTGAGTGTCCCCAAAACACAGCTGGCTTCAGCTTTTACATTAAATATTAATTTGTCTTTTTGCCAGGAACAGTTTTGTACTTTTCCTACACAGAGGCAACATGCAACAAAGACAAAACTGTAGGAAATATGACCTATAAATGTTGCAGAGGAAGAGCTGGATGTGAGTCAAACTTATGTGATCCTCCTTGGCAGCTACGCGATACCCGAATGGTACCTACTGCCCTCAGTTCCAGTTTGAATGCCGCAACCACGTGTGTGTACAGTCCCATTGGAAATGTGACGGGGACAATGACTGTGGTGATGGCTCGGATGAGGAACTCCACCTCTGCTGTAGGGCCAATTGTCTTATTCATTTCTTATTAATTACTTTCAAGAATTTTATGATGATTTATACAAACTGTAAAAATACCTTACTATTCTCTCAATAACATACGTTTTTTTACAGCTAATTAGTTGCTTTGACGATGTTCTTGAATTTTATGAAATTTACTGTGTTTTATTATTTTTGTGTTTAAATAGAGTAAATCTTAGTGAAATAGAGATTAGAATACACACATCTTTCATGAAAATAGCATAAGTATGGCTATTAATTTAGTTTTACAGCCTAGATCTGGTTTACCTGAGTTTTAGTTAAATTAACTAATCCGGATTTATATTCCTATTTCCCCAGTGGACATTCCGTGTGACCCCCCCTTTCGTTTTCGCTGTGACAACAACCGCTGCATCTACAGCCATGAACTCTGCAACTCGGTGGATGACTGTGGGGATGGTACAGATGAAAGAATAGAGCACTGTAAGTCAGGCCCAATTAGCATCTGTACTCCCATCTTTGGGAGTGGCTTCTTCTTTGGGGTTTTAACTTCTTTCTTTATTTGTACCTTTTGTTGTTTCATATTCATTTGCCAGAACATTTTAGATCAGAGATATTCTGTTGCAGGTATGATGTATAGGAATTCAGTGTATGCTTTCAGATGGGAAAACTAGAATGACACAATTATGTCCTCAGGCCAGCCCCCGACTCATGGACCCTGCTCTGTGGAGGAGTACAAGTGCAGCAATGGCCAGTGTATCCCTCTGCAGTATGTCTGCGATGACTATGACGACTGTGGCGATCACTCTGATGAACTAGGGTGCAGTAAGTAACCGTTCTGAAATGTGCTGTTCGTGCTGTATTGTAACTATTCCAACATACACTCAATGCAAAAGTAGTACTTATGATGGGGGTTTCTCATGGAATGCTGTGGATCTTTTCCCTGAGCAGACCGTGGCAGTGGCCGGTCTTGCAGTGAAAATCTCTGTGAGCATAACTGCACTGACCTGGTGGATGGAGGCTTCATCTGCTCCTGCAGACCTGGGTATAAGCCCAGTCAGACAGACAGGAACACCTGTGAAGGTAGACAGTGTAACTGGATATTTTTTCTGTAGCAGTTCATATTCAGTACCTTGCTCAAGGGTGCTATAGCGGTATCAGAGAAGATTTGTAACAGTAATCTTCAAGTCACAAATTCCTGCTTGTAACTGGTCCGTTACCTGGTGTTATTTATTCCCAGATGTGAATGAATGTGAGATATACAGCACATGCCCACAGGACTGCCGGAACTCCAAGGGAAGCTATGAGTGCTTTTGTTCCCAGGGCTTCCGCTCAATGGGCCTGGAGCATGGGATGGAGTGTGCAGCTGAAGGTGAGCACAACAGGGTGGTTTGTGTTTGTTTCTGTTGGAATACTGTTCCTAGCATGGTAAAATATGTAGCAGGGTTCGACATAGTCGCCCTGAACCTAGGGTCTGGGTCAACTTTCTTTCTCAGTCCTTCATGTCAACCTGTTTAACATAATAGTCCCGCTATTTCCCAAGGCAACCCACCAGTGCTACTCCTGCCAGATAATGTGCGGATCCGTCGCTACAACCTCTCATCACAGCAGTTCTCTGACTATGTGGACAACTCCGAGCACATCCAAGCCCTTGACTACCTGTGGGACCCTGAGGGGATTGGCCTCAGTAAGACATACCAAGCCTGTGATCTTGTGTGCTGTTCTTCAGTTACTGAATTATTTTACTAAATCAGTCATTCCAACAAATTTTACTTTGTATAGCACCTTTTTATAAGCAATATCTTAGAAAGTGGTTTACAGAACAATTTTTAGTAGCAATCAGAAAACAGCAAGACTTAAATTGCCCGTAAGGGAAAACTGAAAATTATTTCTATACTCTATTAAGAGGGCAGCTGAGCAAAATTGCTGCAGATTTGTTTAATAACAGATTACCATATAAGAACTATTGTAAAGGACAATATTTTTGTCACATTTTGCACAATTTAGTTAAAATAATTTGTATATATCGAAAAAATTACATAAATCAGTGGATTATAAGAGAGCTTTCATTTAGAGTTAGCCACAGCTCACAATGCACTAATGAATATTTTTTTAGGCATTGTTTACTGGACTTTGCTGGGAAGAGGCTCTCAGTTTGGGGCAATAAAACGAGCCTACATGACAACCTTCAACGACAATGGCAACAACCCTGTGAAGGAGGTGGACCTTAACTTGAGATACATTGCCAACCCAGATGGAATTGCAGTAGACTGGATTGGAGGGTGCGGCAAATCATAGAAAGAAATAATGTTGTCTGCTAAGTCTGTCTTTTTTTGCCAGTGTCACATCATGATTTTGCATTGCAGCCACATCTATTGGACAGACTCAGGAACCAACAGGATCGAAGTGGCAAAACTGGATGGACGGTACAGGAAGTGGCTTATCCACACAGATCTGGACCAGCCAGCTGCCATTGTTGTTAATCCAGCACTTGGGTGAGTACCCTTTCTAAGGCATTAACAAAGACACATGCTTTGTAGCTTCAGGAAGAGATTTTCTACCTAATAATTATTTTACTTTGTATTTCCAGCTGTATTTTTCAAAACAAGCAATTATTTTTCCCATCCTTTTTTTATTGTTGAATCTTACTTTGCTTAAGTATAATCTGCATTAGTCCACTTGTTGATTATGGTCCACTGGACAGTCCAATTTTAAGATTTACAGCCTGTTGTGTCATTGTCCTTTGCACATCAGTTCGGAATGAAAACAACAAATGTACAAGTTAAAAATAGACTAGGGTCATTTTATGTGCTGCAGATAACATGATGTTGTGTTTTGTGGTAAGTACCATGTACTGGACAGACTGGGGCAGAAGGCCCAAGATTGAGTCGGCCTGGATGGACGGGCAGCACAGGCAGGTCTTGTTGGATGAAGATCTAGGCTGGCCCACCGGTCTGGCCTTGGACTACTTCAATGGGAATAGGATATACTGGTGTGATTCCAAGGAGAACATCATTGAGTCCATGAAGGCAGATGGCTCAGAGAGGAAGATCATCATATCAGGAGGTGCTGACCAGTACAGACACAGATAACTGTGCCTCTTACAATGTAGTTCATAAAAAGTCATGTTCAAGTGAGCTTTGGTTGAAAAAGTAACTAGCAGAGGATCAGTGAAAATGTACATTTTTGTAAACACGAATCTCAAGTCAGAAGCATTCAATCAGGAACATTATTCAAAAGCATTTTTATGTGGGCCAGACCATTTTCATTAGTATATCTTTCCTCGCTTAGAGTCTTATGTTTAAAATTTCTACTATGGTACCTAGCGGTATTTAATTTTGTTTTTTTACCATGTCCAGATATTGGAAACCCCTACAGCCTGGATATCTTTGAGGGACATGTATACTGGACTACAAAGGAACGTGGTGAGCTGTGGAAGATCAACAAATTTGGTGTAGGGGACAAAGTCAAAGTGCTGACCATCAACCCATGGCTAACACAAGTGCGCATCTACCAGGAGCACAGATATAATCGTTCAGGTAAAAGGACTGTTTTATAACTGTTGTAATGAGTCGAAACTAACCACCATGTATATTTACAGGTAGTGACATAAATGCTACTCACTATTATTTTTTCAGTGCCTAACCCCTGTAAGGATGTCTGCAGTCATCTGTGCTTGCTGAGGCCGAGAGGATACACCTGTGCCTGCCCTCAGGGGTCCCTGCCCCTCAGCTTCAATCCCAATGAGTGTGATGCGGGTACACATCCATCAGCTCTTCTCTGTTCCTCTTTAATTTATTGCATTGTGCTGAAGCTATACAAGTTACAGAATGTATGAGTAATGCCTGTGTTGATATGTGTTATGCTGTTGTAATACATGGCTTCTATCCTTTCAGCAAACGAAGCTCCTGTTGCAATGCCTTCACCATGCAGATGTATGAATGGTGGAACATGCTACTCTGAGGAAGAGGGGATTCCAAAGTGCAAGTAAGTCTCAGCAGGTGGTCCTAGCAGACACAAATTAATAGAATAAATAAATATAATAAATCCTAGTTCATGCCAAATATACTGTCAAAATAACCCTGTTATCTTGTAATATGTTTTGTATGGCCTGGTTTTGTTTCTGAATGACAGGTGTCCATATGGCTATGCAGGCATCTACTGTGAGATGGGAAAGTCTAGTGGAGCTCCTGCAGGAACAGGTACTCAGTACCAGGTTCAAGTTATCTCAAGTCTAAGTTATGTCACTAGTTCAAGTTACTTGACCTCAAAGCCAATAACCTGTCCAAGTTACTGTTTTGTATATTTTAGTGCAAAGGTCTGAGGTCATTACAACTGGCTTTTCTACAAACATTTTAAATATGTGTCAGATTAAAAAAGGAGAGGCATCTTTATAGAATTAATAAAAATTTTAATGAAAAAGTAATTCCTTGTGTACAGTCTGACACAATGGGATTCACTGAATTGTGTGAATGAGCACAGTAAGTAAAATATTTGAGCAAACATTAGAGCTTTGTCTATAAGTACCCCAACACACATAAAACATTAAGCTGCAGAAATGATTTCCATAAACTAGTTTGAAGTCCATCTAATCCCAAGTAATGAATGTCTCTTAAGTCACGTAACACTGATAAACAAGAACAAAAAAAAAGAACAAAAATAATAATAATTTAAATTTAAGAAGGGTCTCAATACTCATCTCTTTTGGACTCACTTCTCCCCCGATCTCATAAGTGCATGATAAACATAAGTGTTTGTTTAGAAAAGCATTAGAATTAGCATTTGTGAAGAAAAGCATTAGATAAATGTAAATGAGTTTTCACAAACTATGCCAAATTGCCATTCCTTCAAGTAGAGGTTGCCTTTTTTCACCAGTATGTGGTTCACAGGAAATCTCTGCTAGTGCTGTTGTTTCTCCCCCTTTGACAGTTGCAGTGTTACTGGTCATGATTGTCATCCTAATCATTGGAGGGCTGGCTGTCGGAGTTTTCTTCAACTACAGACGTACTGGCTCCTTCATTCCTTCAATGCCTAAACTCCCAAGGTATATAACACAATAATTCACCCCCTTTATGCTAAAATCAATCTTTTCACAACCAAAGACCTGTTTCAGGTGAACTTGGGACTCTAAATTGCCCTTATGTGATGTGACTGTGGGGGGTGGCGTGGTGGCGCGGTGGGTTTGGCCGGTGCCCACTGTGTTGGCAGGTCTGGGGTTTGAGCCCTGCTTGGGGTGTCTTGTGACGGACTGGCGTCCCATCCTGGGTGTGTCCCCTCCCACCTTGGCCTTGCACCCTGTGTTGCCGGGTATGCTCTGGCTTGCTTGGGACAAGCGATTGTTGATAATGGTTGGTTCGTTGTTATTGTGAATGTGTGACTGAGTGCCTCTGTGTTCGATTGCGCTGCAGTTGACTGGTATTCCATCAAGGTGTACCCTGTCTAACACTTTATGTTTCTGGGATAGATTCTGTCCTACTGTGACCCTGCACTGAACAACTTGATAATGTATGGATAAATGGATGCTCTTTCCCCATACAGTAGAAACTCTTGAACTCTTCCAGCTGCCTTAGGTCACTTAGATCATTACAGAAACCAGTTCCGAGCAGTCCTTTTTTCTTCCTTTCAGTCTGAGCAGCCTGGTGAAGTCCAGCGACGCAGGCAATGGTGTTGCATTCCGCTCCGGTGATGATGTTACCATGGACCTGGGTCCGCCTGGTCTTGGGGTGTCTGTCATTGACAGGGCCATGCAGCTGGTAAATATGGCTTATTATTATCCCTCATTGTCTTTACATTTACCAGAACATGTTTCATCAGCTATTTTGTGACCTGCTATAATGAAATACCCATGCAACCACAACTGACTTTTGAACTACAGGCTGCATTCCTCATGCATCATTAACAGAAATAACTAATAAATAACTAATGAATTGCATTTTTTAACCTATTTCTTCATTATATCGTTAAAGGGGTGAAACTCAAATCCATTCTTTTCTTATAATCAGTAACTGAATGAAATTCAGCAGGAGCATTTTTGTGTTTCAGGTATTGCAGTGTCCCTCAGTTTTAGTCAATGAGTTGAGGTTATATTTCTATAGTAACCATCTTACAGATTTGACGTGTCAGATCATGATTAGCTAAGCGAAAGCGCTGCAATAACATTGACATGCTTATGAAATATTTAAGTGGGATTTGTGAACACAGAATTTATGTTGTGAGTCAATTTGATATTGAGCTCATAGTTCCAGGTGGTGGTTAGATAATGTGGCTTTGAAAGATCAAAATTTTTAATGACTACATCATGCTAAAATCCAACTGAAAACTGTCTCTAAGCTCTTTTGGGCTGATGCCTAATGACTTGCCACTGTTCACCTGTTCAGGATGAGGACTTCGCTTTGGGTGCAGGAAAGCAACCTGTGACATTCGAAAACCCTTTATATGCAACAAATGTTACTGCAGTCGGTGACCCTGCTGTTATCCATGCCTCACAGGTAGGCAGAACAACAAGTTTTTTTAAGTTAAATGGAACAAATCAGAGATGTGAATGCTTACAAAATACTGATGCAATGGAGAACAAAATTGAAAAAAAAAGTTTTGGTTAGTGTTCATGGTTACTGTATTGTACACAGGTGACTGTTAATGTGAGTGGGGACCAGATCAAGGGCAATTATGAGAACCCAGTGTACTGCTCAGAGCCACCTGAGGGGGTAGTGGAGATGCCTTCTGCCACTGCAGAGCCTGTTCAGGTAGTGGCTGCCAACCAAGGGTGATCATTGAAGCCCTCTCCTTCTTTCATGGACCGAAAAGGTTTGTGCTAAGATGGTTGTATCTCTTGGCTGCAGGAGTCCAGGTGGAGTTTCTTTAAGAAAAAACTGAAACCAAGCACTACGTTTGAAAACCCTACCTACTCAGAGGTAAGAAAACATCTGTATTTTGTTATGATTATGATTAAGAAGTGGTGTGCTTTCTTTTTGGCATATAACATTTTCAGGGAACTTAGTTATTCAGTTACAGACAACTTGTAGTTTGTTGAAATGCAGTGGATCTTTTGACCAGTTTCTTATGGTGTTAATAACATCAGCAATCATAATCTTTCATTTTATTCCACAAAGAACATGCTTGCTGATATCACGCCAATATCTTTACATTTCCATTTTGTGAGGTCCTGTCTCGTTCTCCTTCAGATGCAGAATGAAAAAGTGATGGAAAGTGGTGAGGATGGCACTGTAGCAGAGGCCCCACCCTTTGCCCCTCCCGCAAAGCCCCTGAAGAGAGAACGCCCCTGTGCATACACACCCAATGATGACACCTTTGGAGACACAGCCAATTTGGTGAAAGAGGACAGCGATGTATAACGTTGCCCTACCCTGCCGACTTGTGAATGGGAATAACAGATACCCTCTCCTTTGCACAGAATCTATTTTTATATGCAGCCTGTGAACAAAACTTAAGATTGTTTTTTAAAAAAGAAGAAAAATAATAGATGAACATTCTTATAGCCTACAGAGAAGAGGTCTCGGTTGACAATGCCTTCTTATGTTTCTTATGCCAATTCTCATGTGTCGATGATTTTTTTATTACAATGTACTATATGTATATCTTTGCACTGAACCGGCAGATATATTATAAATACACTGTATATTTGTAAATTTGTGAAAAATTGTCAAATATTCTTTTGGAATAGCCTATTGTGGAATAGATGATCTTATTCATAGTGACACATGACCAAGATAACACTTTTGAATAAGTGCATTGCATATATAAATGTATGTTATTTAAAGATGCTCATACATTAGATGAACATGGAAAGAGAATGTATACATTTCATCATGCCTGTTTATATACCTCATTTCTGGGCTGGAAACAAAATGAAACAAAACAAAGATATGTTTATCATGTTTAGCTCTTCAGATATATGTTTAACCTTTTCAATATTTTATTGTAGATATTGTCCAAGGATAGACCAAGGGTATCTGTAAAACTTCCATTTCATATTTTCCAGGTACAGCCAAATATTTCAAATTCAGATCTTTCCTGTTATATGCAATACTTAACACACTTTTAAATACAATCTTTTAAATGCAGTGAATAGCACAGAATTTCTATGTGAATAGAACTATTAATAGATCAAGATGTCCTAGTTAAAACTGAGCATGTATTCATTGGTGACCTTTAAAGACAAATATCCTGTCCTGTTTGTTCTGCAGTCCCTTAGCTTGTAAGGTCTGAGTGACAACAACTAAATGAAATAGTTGGACAGCTTGCACAAAAAAAATTACTGGAAATGTGTAATTGCTTTTTTTGGAAAACATAGCAAAAGCACAACATTATTGATTCTTTTCAGATGTTACCTAGGACAATACTTGAACAAAGCAGTTTTAATTGAGTCTAGTGCATTCCACTGTGGGTAATTTGCACACTTAAGCTTACATACAGATGCAGAAATGTTAAAACTTTAATCATGGTATTTGTCATGTGTAAATGAGCTTATGTGAATACTGGATATTACAGTATACTGAATGCAATGATAAATTTTGTAAAATAATGTCAAAAGAAGACAAGAAGAAAAATACTGTTTTAATGTGTAGATTACTCTGTATGCTTAAAGGTCTTTGTAGATAGACAACAGAAACTGGAAGATAAAATGATGCTGCTGAAGAAAATCTAATAAATTTCTTATTTTACCATAGAGACTCACCATAATGTGGCACTGATGAGATGCAAGTCCATTACAAAGATTCTTTTCTACTTTAACCATTTTCAACGAAACTTTCAGAAGTCACTAATTTCATATAATCAGTTTTAACATTTTTGTTTATTTTGCCTTTTCACTGTTACCCATTGCAACCAGTTACGCAGAAGCTTATAGTGAAGCACAAGAACAAAAGATGCTTCTGATGAACATCAGCATGCTTCTACTCATAAACAATACAATTATGGGTACAAATACAACTTATTTGACTGAAGGGGTTGGAAGGATAGCCCGAAGCAACAAATCAGTAATGAATGCTGGGAAGTAAGACAGGGGGATCCAGAAGAGCTTGGCATCCCAGCCTGCTCCATACCGGGTTCGTGGATGTCTGGCTGTCAGGGCATGTTCCATGCACCATGTCACCTTTGAAAGGTCCGAACTGCACAGGATGTTCATGTAGAACCTCTGCACTTTATTGACTGGGTGACATGGTGAGAGATATTACTAACCACTGATGGGAATACTGCACACACATTAGAAAGACCAACTTTTCATTACGAGTATTTAGTCAATGAAGAAAAAAGCAGTTTCCACTCACATTTTTCTACATACTTTTCACCATATGAAGCTGCAACCTCTGCCGGGAGCCGATGCCACAATCGCTCCATATTTGCCTCAATAAGGTCCAGACGGGTCACTTCTGTCTTGAAATAGCCAGGCTCAATGATACTGACTTTCATACCCCAAAATTGCATTTCTCTCCTGGGAAAAGAATAGGGTAAAAGTTTGAAGACATTTTAAATGTTGAGAACTCACAATAAGAATATGTGAACTGTATATAACAGCTTACTGAAGAATTGGGATATCTGTACAAGGGAACTTCCTGAGATTTTTTAAAATTTTATTGCAATACCTTTTTGTTGCAATTTCATGGTATAAATTATTGATCAACAACCTTAAACAGTTAACAGAAATGAATTTGTACTGTGCTGAGGATAACTGTATACAAATCAATGTGATGTGAATAATTCTTCCTGAGATTGTGCTCTTCTAGTAGTATGATTATTCTTTTATGTATAAAAAGAATAAGTAACAGCAGGGTCAGGAAGGCTGTCAAGGTACCTCAGGCCATCTGAGAAGGCTTCCACACCCCATTTGGACAGGCAATAGCCTCCACCAATCACAGAGAGCCTTCCAAGGACACTAGCCACGTTAACAACCCTGCCTTGGGCCTTCTTCAGCAGCGGGAGGAACTTAAGAGTGACCTCTATCATCCCAATGAGGTTCACAGCAAGGACCTTCTGAAAGTCCTCCAACTGCATCCACTCATCCAGGCCAATGGGCATAGACCTACCTGCATTATTCACCAAACCCCAGAGACCTGGCACAGTGCAAAAAAAAGGTTCAGTTTACTTCACAGTGCATTTGAAATGACTGGGATTATCTACAAGGTGTAGTATTAACACATTTTTAAAAGTATTCAAAAGAGTTTTACAGAAATATATCTTGTAATCTTAACTTGTGATTATAAGAAACGATGGTATACTTGTTTTTATTCTTTTCTAAAATTTTTCTCCAAAGCAACAGCCAGTGTTAAGTTTGTACACTAAGATACTCGGAGTTATAGTATGTAATGATTTATAGAGCTGGGTATTTTTCACTGGAGCAATTCATAATACAGTAAGTACCTCACTGAAAGCTACTACAGTTGGAATGAATTCAAACCCAGGTAATTCAAATGCACTTGCACCTATAACAGCAGAACTACCCGCTACCCTGCAGTAAAAGTTAGGTAACCAATTAGATCATCCGTAAATAGTATGTAGGGATAATACATACAACTGTAATACATCTACCTTATGTAGCATGCAGCATACAGTTGGGCCTAGATTTAAATACTTAAATATGTCTCGGTACCTACTGGGATACCGAACTGCTTGTAAATGAAGAACAGCACAGAACATATCACTAGGGTAACTGTTTGAACCCAGATAAAGGACAGCTACACATGAGGAGGGCAATCCTTAATTAAATTGGTCAGGGTCAGTCAAAGGTCACTCACTGTGTTTTACATTTTATCAGTGCAGAAGTTTCCACATTCCAGTCACCTGCAGTGTCTCGATGTAAGATCCAAGCTTCCTGTCACTGAGGAGTTTTTTTTTTTTTGCGACCAAGAGCTCAAAGGTTCTCGGTTCTAGCTCCAGTGTGGTGGAATGACCTCCTCGTCTCACTCAGAACTACTGAATCTCTGTTCACGTTTAAAAAGCGTCTTAAAAGTCACCTTTTCCGGACTCACTTCTCCCACGATCTCTTAAGTTCATGTAATGTGTAAATGTTCATGCTCTATAACTTTGAGATCATGCCTGTTAAACAATGGATAAAACTTCACGCAACTATTCCTGTAATGTAACGTAAATGTTTTTATAAAAATATATAAATATATACATATACAGTTCCATATGTATGGGTGCGGTGGTGCAGTGGGTTGGACTGCAGTCCTGCTCTTCAGTGGGTCTGGGGTTCAAGTCCCGCTTGGGGTACCTTGTGACGGACTGGCGTCCCGTCCTGGGTGTGTCCCTTCCCCCTCTGGCCTTCCGCC
Organism: Scleropages formosus; assembly: GCF_900964775.1. Taxonomy (NCBI): domain Eukaryota; kingdom Metazoa; phylum Chordata; class Actinopteri; order Osteoglossiformes; family Osteoglossidae; genus Scleropages; species Scleropages formosus. Next base: position 165,117 of record NC_041817.1, read on the forward strand.
CTGTGTTACCGGGTAGGCTCCGGTTCCCCGCGACCCGTATGGGGCAAGCGGTTCTGAAAAATGTGTGTGTGTGTATATATATATATATATATATATATATATATATATATATATATATATATATATATATATATATATATATATATACACACACTATATATTACTACTAATGTGTTTATGAATCATTGACATTTGGATAAAGCTTTATGCAGGTACTCCTGTCTGTGATGGACATTGGTTCAAACGGTGGAAAGTAGCAAACTAACTGTACTTAACAATCACACGTCTCCATCCGTCTCCATCCAAGTCTTTCTTTCTCCTAATGTAATGAACACATTGTATTTTCTACGAGATGTATGTTGCTTTGGAGAAAAGCGTATGCTAAATGAATAAATGTAAATGTGAATATGAAAATATTCACATTTGGAATATGAATATGAAAATGTTACTTTGTCTTCTTCCTTAAATGGTTTTCAATTTGCTTTTGATCTATGGAGGAACGATAATAGAACTCATTAGAAAAATCCAACTCTTAATGTTTTTTGTTTTGCAGTACATCGCCCTCAAGAGGCTGTGGCTCTGCTTTAACTCCTCCAGTGCGTCACATAGACTGCCTCTACGTGTGTCCTACCTCGCCCCCCGACCTCGCCACGCACCACTTCCACAGCCCTGTCAATAGCGACACTGTCTGTGACGTCCAGCAGGATCGTCTTCAGTCTGGAGCTGGCGCTTGCTCTCAGGCTGGTGGCACCTTTCTCTGTGAGACATGCAGCGATGACGCGGAAGCCCTTCTGGTCAAGCTGGCAAGCCAGAAGGTTCCCAAAGCCCGAGTCACAGCCTGTCACAAACACGTGTTTGTCATGGATGCAGTCCACTTTGCGGGAGTCCCTGATGTACCACACCAGAGCAGCGATCCCCACAGTGGCCAGCAAGCACGACAGGAAGAGGTTTGACAGCAGAGTCTGCGACCACGAGAAAGATGACAAAAAACACAACACCGTTCATCAGGTGACCCAGGCAAGCCAGGGGAGTGGTGCACAAATTATACACTGCTATGTAATTTACTACACATAGGCTCAGCACTTATTTGCAGTATTGTTACACAACCTTATCACATAATCACTGTGGGCCAGCAGGGTGTATGGTGTTTAAGTGTGTTATCTTACTGTCTCATAGTACTGCTGTTGCTCTCCTGGTCAAAGTACTTACTCTGAGTTACTGCAATAAAATACCCTTCTGTATAAATGGGTAAAGCATTGTAAGGTTAATTATCTTCAACTGCAAGTCATCCTGGGCAAAGGTGTCACATAAAAAATGAATAATTATCATTATGACTGATTAGTTAATGGGACAAATGTACTTCTGCATAGTATACACATTTTGTCTCACCTCAATGATTTCTTGTGAGATATGTTTAAATTCAGTCGTCTAGAAAAGAAATCAACATTGTTATAAGTACCATAGACATTTCATTCAATGAAAAAGCTAAGCACTTACGAAGTGGGATTGTTTACAATATCTAAATTTAACACAAACAGATCCCCAGGATTTATGTTCCACTATTCTCTACAAAGCTGATATACAACATATAGTATACATACTCTGTGTGTGTGTGTGCGCATATATATATATATATATATATATATATATATATATATATATATATATGTAATAGTGGATATTGAAATTGTGTTCACTGGCTGAAAATAATGAAATATATTAGAAAAAGTGAAGCTAGACCTGTACGGAAGGTGGCACAGCAGTGATTTCATTTAGGAAAAAGGTAACAATGTTGGGAAAAGTACCTCCCTACCAGCAAATATTGATGCGTGAATGATTAAATGTAAATGAACAAATGTAAATGTAAATATGAACAAGCAACCAGACAAACAAAACCTCTAGATCAGCCAGTATTCATGTGCATTTTAATCGGTTCAGCTGACTTCAGCAACTTGCACTGACTGGGGCCGGTCATTTAGCTGAAGCCTTTCTCATTTACCGTTCATTCTAAATGAATAAAAGGAAATGTAAATACATGCATGAAGTGGAAATAAGAAAGGAAAAGAAAACAAGAAGAAAAGACTTATGAAGAAAAGAAACGGGAAACAAAAAGAGCAAAGGGTCACTGAAGGGAACACGTGCTACTTTGTACATGTGGCTTTATGCAAAATAACATCCATCCATCCATCCATCCATCCATCCATTTTCTATCTCGCTTGTCCTAGTAGGGTCGTGGTGGTAGCAGGGAGAGCAGAGTGGCCCAGCTGCCCCTGTCCCCCGCAACTTCCTCCAGCTCAGCCTGGGGGATCCCCAGCCGTTCCCAGGCCAACTGTGAGATACAATCCCTCCAGCGGGTCCTGGGCCGACCTCGGGGCCTCATCCCTGTTGGCTGTGTCTGGTATACCTCCAAAGGGAGGCGCCCGGGGGGAATCCTTATCAGATGCCTGAACCACCTCAACTGGCTCCTCTCGATGTGGAGGAGTAGCAACTCTACTCTTCCCAGATGTCCAAACTCCTCACCCTTTCACGGAGAGTGAGTCCCAACACCCTACGGAGAAAACTCATTTCAGACGCTTATACCCGCAATCTTATTCTTTCGCTCATTACCAAAGTTCAAGACCATAGGTGAGGGTAGGGACGTAGATCGACTGGTAAACGGAGAGCTTTGCTTTATGGCTCAGCTCCCCCTTCACCACTACAGTCCGGTGCAGTGACCGCATTACTGCTGCCGCTGCTCCTAGTCTGTGGCCGATCTCACACTCCCTTCTCCGCTCACTCGTGAACAGGACCCCAAGATACTTAAACTCCTCCACCTGGGGCAAATTCTCTCCCCTTACCTGGAGGGGGCATACCATCTTTTTCCGTGTGGGAACCATGGAGTCAGACTTTGAGGTGCTGATCCTCATCCCAGCTGCTTCACACTCTGCTGCAAACCATTCAAGTGCGTGTTGGAGGCAACCATGTGAAGGTGCCAAAAGGACATCATCTGCCAAATGCAGAGACATCACCTTCCAACTCTCACACAGAATGCCCTCCTGACCTTGACTGCGCCTTGATATCTTGTCCATGAAGGCCACAAACAGGAGTGGAGACAAGGCACAACCTTGGCGGAGTCCAACACCCACACTGAACAGGCTTAACTTAATGCCGAGCATGCAGACACAGCTTTCGCTCCGTATGTACAGAGACCGAATGGCCCGCAGTAGTGGCCCTGGTACCCCATTCTCCCTAAGCACCTCCCGGGGAACATGGTCATAGGCCTTCTCCAAGTCCACAAAACACATGTAGACTGGATTAGCGAACTCCCATGCCCCTTCAATGATCTGTGGGAGGGTAAAAAGCTGGTCCACTGTTCCATGGCCAGGGCGGAATCCGCATTGTTCCTCTTCAATCTGAGGTTCAACTATCGGCCAGAGCCTCCTTTCCAGCACCTTGGCACAGACTTTCCCAGGGAGGCTGAGAAGTGTGATACCCCGATAGTCGGGAAACACACTCTCATGTCCCCTTTCTTAAAGATAGGGACCACCACAGTTTGCCAATCCAAAGGCACTGTCCCCGAGGTCCATGCAACATTGCAGAGGTGTGTCAGCCATGACAACCCTACAGCATCCAGGGCCTTAAGCAGTTCTGGGCGAATCTCATTCACCCCAGTGCTTTGCCACCGTGGAGCTTACCAACTACCTCAGTGACCTCCACCAGGGAAATGGACTCTGACAGCCCGGAAGCCTCTGGCCCTGACTCCTGTAAGGGATGCATATCACTCGGGTTTAAGAGTTCCTCAAAGTGCATCTTCCATCTCTTGACAATGTCCTCACCAGAGGTCAGAGTTTCTCCACTCTTGTTGAGCGCATCCTGAGTGAAGCTCCTCTGACCCCTTCTGAGCTGCCGGATGGTTCTCCAGAACCTCTTTGAAGCTGACCAATAGTTGTTTTCCATGGCCTCTCCAAACTCCTCCCATACACTAGATTTTGCTTCTGCAACTGCAGCTGCTACTGCCTTTTTCGCATGCCAGTACCTGTCTGCTGAGTCAGGAATCCCCAGAGCCATCCAGGCCCTAAAGGCCCCCTTCTTCAGCTTGACGGCTTCCCTCACCATCGGTGTACACCAGCGGGTTCTCGGGTTGCCACCCTGGCTGGCGCCAACAAGCTTGTGGCCACAGCTATGCCTGGCTGCTTCCACAATGGAGGTTTTGAACAGGGTCCATTCAGACTCCATGTCCCCTACCTCTTCTGGAACATGGGAGAAGCTCTCCCGGAGGTGTGAGATAAAATCATTCTGGACAGGGTCCTCCGATGGTCATTCCCAGCACACCCTCATTAAACGCCTGGGCCTACCGGGTCTGTCCATCAATTTTCCCCGCCATCTGATCCAACTCACCACCAGATGGTGATTGGTTAACAGCTCAGCACCTCTCTTCACCCAAGTGTCCAGAACATGTGACCTCAAGTCAGATGAAACGACTACAAAGTCGATCATTGACCTTTGGCCCAAGGAGCTCCGGTGCCAAGTACACTTATGAGCATTGAACATGGTGTTTGTTATGGACAAACCATGACTAGCATAGAAGTCCAATAACATTTCACCATTCGGGTTCAGATCGAGCAAGCCGTTCTTCCCAATCACCCCCCGCCAGATTTCCCAGTGTTTGCCAACGTGAGCGTTGAAGTCCCCCAGCAGGACTATGGAGTCTGTAGGTGGGGCCCTGTCCAGAACCCCTCCCACCCTCTCCAAGAAGGTGGAATACTCTGAACTGCTGTTTGGTGCATAAGCACACATAACAGTCAAAGTTTTCCTCTCTGCGACCCTCTCGTCCACCAGGATAAACTCCAACTGTATGGCAGCCAGCTGGGGGCTTGTAAGTATCCCCACACCTGCCCGGTGCCTCTCACCCCATGCAACTCCTGAGTAGGAGAGGGACCACCCCCTATCAAGGAGTTTGGTTCCAAAGCCAACATTGTGAGTGGAGGTGAGCCCAACTATATCTAGTTGGTATCTCTGAACCCCCCGCAGCAGTTCCGGCTCCTTCCCCCGAAGTGAGGTTACATTCTACGTACCAAGAGACAGTTTCTGTCACGAGGGGCTGCGATGCCACGCGTCACCCTGCCCTCTCCTGCCGACTGGTATACATTGCACCCAATCCCCATGTTGGACCTTGCGGGTGGTAGGCCCACGTGGCACCCCCACGTTGCCTTTTCGGGCTGAGCCCGGCCAGGTCATGTGGGCTGCCTGGCCACCAGGCGCTCGCCTAGGAGCATTACCCCCAGGCCTGGTTCCAGGGTTAGGTCCCGGTGACCCTATTCCATTTTCATGGAGGTTTTTGGATCGTGTTAGTCTGGATCCTTAGTAATTTTAGCAATTTTTGTGTAGCCTCCACACAGTTTGTTCCCATGTGTGGTTGGATGTTTGGGGTGGAAAATGGTTATATAAATATTCAGGGGGGTTATGGTTTTGTAACGTGACTTTTTTTTGTTGTTCCTGTATTGTGCATTTTCTTTGGTGTTTGTTGGTGGGAGAAATGTCATTTAGGGACTGCCCAATCAGTGCTGGTGGGCCGTGGGCAAAGTGCTTGCGACCTTGTGGGGTGGGATGTTCCGGGAGAGAAGGGGAAGAAGAGGGAGGAGGAGAGGGTTGGAACACCGCGTGGGGAGAAAGGGGAGTTTTTTTTTGAGACCGGGCGAGGATAACGAGCGGTTTGGGTTCGTTCTCGCTCGGGGGGGTTTTTGTGAAAAAAAAAAAAAGAAAAAAAAAAAAACCACGCGAGCGACAACCAGTTAGGTTTTTTTGAGGAGTTTAAGGGAAAGAGAGGTAGGGTTTGGCCAGCGCGACTGGACCCGGCGGAGAGACAGTCGCCAGGACTCGCCATCATCGCTCCATCCTCGCTGGAGAGAGGGTGGATGTGACGACAGGTCGCTGTCGGTTTCCTGCACGAAAACCGTAACGGCGGGAATTTCCCTCGGTGGTGGACAAGGACTGAAGGAGCTCCAGACTAAAAAGTGCGCCAACGAGACGATGACGACGGTACCAGAGACTGAGTCATATAAAAGGAAAAAAACGTGTTCGTTTTCTTTGGTGGTGTGAATATGTTTATTTGTGTGGACGTTTTATATTAAATGTTTGTTGGGTTTGTATTTCACCTGAATGTTGTGACACTCAGTCCCTGTGTGGGTGTGAAGAATGTTTTTTTTGGGGAAAGGAAGGCGGGGCTGAGGTTGCTGTGTGTGACGCATGCATGGGAGGTTTGTACTCACTATAGTATAACAGTATAGCTGCACGACGCTAACTGGGCCTCTCCTCACCCTAGCGAGAGCCATACCCCGCAATTGGGGGAGCAACAGTACACGCATCCCAAAGTTGTGTTGTGGACACCACCGATTCACCTCCCATGCTAGTAATATTAAAAAAACATCAGAATTGAGTGGTTGGGCTACATTTGTAATTTGCGACCTTGCACTAATAGTACACACACACATTTACAGAACCGCTTGTCCCATACGGGGTCACGGGGAAGCGGAGCCTACCCGGCAACACAGGGCGTAGGGCTGGAGGGGGAGGGGACACACCCAGGACGGGACGCCAGTCCGTCGCAAGGCACCCCAAGCGGGACTCGAACCCCAGACCCACCGGGCAGCAGGACCGTGGTCCAACCCACTGCGCCACCGTGCCACCGCACCCCCGTTGCACTAATAGTAATTTTTGTAAATTTGTGATTTACGCCCTGTGTTTTCCTTGTGTTTTTCTTTCCTTATGTCCTTATAATTTATGTCATAGGCTGCTGAGAGGATTCACAGAGTAAGAATCTCATTGTACGGTGTAACAAACTGTTTACTGTAAACATGACAATAAACTCTTGAAATCTTACTCCAGATCTGTTCGCCTTGGGAGACCCTACCAGGAGCATACTGCTCCTGACGACATAGCTCTGGAGATCCCTAGATCACGCAAGCCCTTACGCCACGCCAAGGCCCCTATCCAGGAAGGGGAAATAACAAAATAACATGTTATGCAAATAACTGAACTGTCACCACACTGACTAACCCCCCAAAATCTGCTCAAACTGTTAAATTTTTATGATGTACACTGCCCCCCTATTTTATTTGTTTCTGCTCCTAATATATAGCTCACGGTAAGTGTTGCTAGTGTCCATTGTTTTACTGTGTTACTTATAATGCTACACAGTGTACATTCATGTCCTATACAGCTTTCTTTTTTGTACTGTATATTATATGTAAATGATTTTTAATGCATATTGTCTGTGAATACCGTATATTGTGTACTCTGTCGCCAGACACTGTCCCGTGTTTGCACTCGTCTGCTGTGTATGTTCTCTAACTCAGTAACTCGCCTGTGGCCGCACTCACACTCAAGTTCACTGTTACTTTGACGCGGTAAGACTCGGGCTGCCACAAGCGGCAATACACACACTGTCCGCCGGGTGGCACAAGAAAACTACGTGCAACTCGACTTGCTCGTAACGACTGCGTGACCTCTTAAAAAGAAAAAGTTTGTCTTCAGCTGCGGTTCAACAGAACACACTTTGTAACGATATAAACTAGTACTTTCGAAGAAACACCACCAAAAATCCCATACACAGTGTGAATGCAGTGAGTGAGCGAGAGCCCGCGGAGCTTTCGGACTGACTGACTCACTTCGCCACAGTGACAGTGAGTGAGAGTCGCCGCAGGGCAAACAGCAGCGGCAGCAGCCGGTCCGTGGCGCGTGTAAACACTCGGAGGTCCTGGACTAGACTTACCATGGCTGTGCACGTTCTGTTCCACGCTGGGCTCCTGGGTTGGCTCTGAGGACTGCTTTGCTGGAAGACTATCCCGTTTCCACAGAGCACAAGCGGTCTCGGGTCAAAGGTCTGCGATTGATCCCCGAGGGCAAAAGAAACGTTATGTGTCCGCGGTTTGCAGAACGCCCTTCGCTGCACTTCTACAGCGCGCTGAGCTCCGGTTGCCGATCACACCCTAACCGGTAGGACACAAGTGACAGTAACAAATAATGCCGGGTTCGGTGCCACCTGCTGCCCCCGACTTCCTCACTCCATCTGACATGTAGGCAATTCCGGACCCTGAAAGTGTGTCCCCCGAAATGCAGCCTTTTGTGCGTAGATCGTGCAAAGATCCCGGTATGTCGGTCACAAGAAAAGAGTGGACAGATGCCTTGAAGTCGTTCGGGAGGAGGTGCTGGTGCAGAATGATGGGCCACTGTCAGGGTGTCAAAGAGTTACAGTGTGTTGGAGAGTCTGGGTACTCCAGCTTTCAGGTTGCAGTGACCAAGAAAGCGCATCCTTCGTCTTTGTTCAGTTACTTATTGTGCAGTAGTGTGGGGAATCAGTGGGCTGGCTGTGTAAAACTTGACTTTAAGGGTAGTTTAGGGACAGGACGAGTGCTGTAGACTCAAATTTGACTCACAACGACCACTTGCGTGGTTTCGTGGTAAAGGAGGTTACCAAATTTGTTCACCAGCATTGCCTTCTTCATCTTTGGATTGCAAACATTCAAACTCTGCCCACCCACAGCTGGATTTAAAAGAACAGCTGGAAGCTGGGACACACTGGCATTAGCCACTGCACCACCGTGCAACTGTTACAAGGAAAATAGCAGATGATTTTTTTTCCTCAACAAAAACAATAAGTTAGCATATTGCGTAGATAACAACTAACCCACAACAACTGTAAAAACATTTTCTATGTGTTGGAGGTTCTATTCAGTGTGCTCTCATGTTGGTGAAGTATCGATCACGTGAACTTTGTACGTGATGTGTTCTGATGAAGCGCCTATGTAAATAAATGCTCTTCTCTTCTGGTTTAAGAAAACCGATGGTGTGAGCGTGTACTTTGTTACCTCTGTTAAGTATAAATACTTTACCACTTCTCAAACGCAGAGATGGCTGCGCCAACAGGTTATGGGCCCAGCACGCTTCCACTGCGGACGGGACAAGAGCGAGTTGCGTTGCGCTGAAGAGAGGTGACGCAGAGATATGTTTCATTGACAGTGAAGGTAAGCAAGTGAGCACAATGCTAAAGAAAGCACTGTAGATTCCTTCATATCCACAAGACATATTCTCTGTTAAAACAGCGACTGCCAACGGGGCTTCTGTTTGTTTTCGACAAGGACATGACGAGCTCATTCACAAGGATGGTACGAGATTTGAAATAAAAGAACATAATAGACTGTACTATCTAAACACTATAGATAAGGGAGAAGATTATTGTAACGGCTGTTACGATATTCAAACTTGGCACGAAATCCTCGGCCACAGCAACTATGATGTTGTTTCCAAGTTGCCAGATATTGTGGAAGGAATGGAAATCAAAGGAAAGATTGACAAGTCCAAACTGCACTGTGAAGTCTGCACACAAGGCAAATCTGTGCAAAGCGGGAACAGAGAACCCGATGTACGTGCCAAAGTCCCACTTGAACTTGTGCACACAGACTTGGCTGGTCCTATTCAACCAGAGGCTAAGACGGTCACAGGTATGCACTTGTATTTGTTGATGATTTCTCAGGCACAATATTTGTTTACTTCCTGAAAGCTAAAAGTGACACTGCAAAGGCTACGGAAAAATTCCTAGCAGACACTGCTCCTTATGGTACAGTAAAGTGCATTAGGTCAGATAATGGCACTGAATTCACAGCAACAGAGTTTCGGTCATTGCTAAGCAAAAATCGCATCAAACATGAATCCTCTGCACCATATTCACCCCACCAAAACGGTACTGCTGAAAGAAGTTGGCGAACATTGTTTGAAATGGCCAGATGCATGCTCATTGAGAGTAAATTACCAGAAGAGTTATGGACTTATGCTGTGATGACTGCTGCAGTAATTCGCAACAGATGCATTAATAACAGAGTGAAGCAGACTCCATACTACATGTTGACAGGAAGAAAACCGGATCCGTCAAAGATGAGAGTTTTTGGATCAATGTGCTATGCATACAAACACGACAAAAAGAAGCTAGATTCACGTTGTGAGAAGGGAATATTTGTTGGGTATGACAAGAATAGCCCTTTATACCTAGTTTATTACACAGACACTGGAAAAGTCCTTAAACACAGGCTTCTCAAATTCTTCAAGAAATGTGCTGTCGAGCAGCAAACTCAAACTGACCCACAAATACCAGATGAGGATGTTTATGGGGGAAGTTGTTTGCCATCTAAGGTAACAACAAACATCACTGAACAGAGTTCAGGGAAGTCTCAAGATAGTGGAGACAAAACAGATCTTCAAAATGACGATCAGACTGAAAATATGCAGAATAGATGCAACCCCAAAAGGAACAGGAAAGCTCCCCAATACTTATCTGACTGCGTAACTGATATTGAAGATGATGATCAGATACTTACTAATATTGACTACTGTTACAGAATGTGTAATGTACCACAAACCTTCAAGGAAGCCATGAGTTCAACCAAATCACGGGTCTGGATTAAAGCCATGGAAGAAGAGATGAATTCTCTAAAAGAAAATGGAACTTTTACATTGATGGCTCTACCCGAAAGCAAATGTGCAGTGGGGGGTAGATGGGTCTATGCAATCAAGAACAATTCAGATAACAGTGAAACGTATAAGGCTAGATATGTTGCTAAGAGTTATAGTCAAGTAATGAGAAGAGACTATAAGGAAACTTTTTCTCCGACAGCAAATATCACATCAGTTCGTGTCTTGATGCAAATGGCAGCACAGTATGACCTTGTTCTACATCAGATAGATGTGAAAACGGCTTACTTACATGCTCCAATTGATTGTGAGATCTATGTGGAACAGCCAAAAAGGTTTTGAGGTAAAATCAGATACTGATGAAAAGCTTGTCTGTAAACTGAACAAGTCATTGTATGGTCTGAAACAGTCAGGTAGAAACTAGAATAAGGTACTGCATGATTACCTGAGTGAAAATGACTTTATGCAAAACCCTGCAGACTCTTGTGTCTACAGCAAACAAACTGAAAAAGAGAGAGTGATGCTGATAATCTGGGTTGATGATCTGATTATTGCTTCTAGTACCAACGAGTTACTAAATGATGTGAAAAGGATGCTGACAGCTAAATTCGAGATGAAAGACCTTGGTAAATTGAAACATTTCCTAGGCATTGATTTTGAGCAAATGGATGGAGTTGTAAAAATTAATCAAAAAGGGTACATCTTAGAAGGGTACAGTGGCGCGGTGGGTTGGACCACAGTCCTGCTCTCTGGTGGGTCTGGGGTTCGAGTCCCGCGTGGGGTGCTTTGTGACGGACTGGTGTCTTGTCCTGGGTGTGTCCCCTCTGGCCTTATGCCCTGTGTTCCTGGGTAGGCTCCGGTTCCCCGCGACCCTGTATGGGACATGTGGTTCTGAAAGTGTGTGTGTGTGTGTGTGTGTGTGTGTGTGTGTGGGTACATCTTAAAAATACTGGAAAGGTTCAACATGTTGAATTGTAAGTCCAGGTCGACCCCATGTGAACAAAAGCTAGAGTACAATGGTGATGGAAACTCTGTAAACCACACAAAGTATCATGAAGCAGTAGGTAGTCTGATTTATCTAATGACATGTACTAGACCAGATCTTAGTTGGGTTGTCAGTAAATTGTCTCAATCTATGTCAAAACCAAATGAGCAACACTGGTGTACAGTGAATAATGTGATGAGGTATTTGAAAGGTACACTAAACCAAGAACTGATGTACAAGAAGAGTAACGAGAAGCTGAAACTTGCAGCATACAGCGATGCTGACTGGGCATCAGATCCAAATGACAGACGAAGTATGACTGGATAGTGTTTTAGTCTAACCAAAAATGGTCCCCTCATTTCCTGGAAGTCAAAGAAGCAGCCTACAGTTGCTTTGTCATGCGAAGCGGAATATATGGCACTGGCTGCGACCACACAAGAAAGTCTGTACCTTGTACAACTGATGAATGGACTGGAAAGTGGATGTCAATATGCACCGGTAAAAATTTTTGAGGATAACCAAGGTGAAATTGCTCTTTCCAAAACCCTGTTTGTCAACAAAGATGTAAACACATTGACGCTAGGTACCACTTTATTCGATCAGCAATCAGTGTGGTAAAATAACAGTTGAGTACTGTCCAACAACAGAAATGGTTGCAGATGTGACGACTAAACCAATGACAAAGTATAAGAAAGAAAAGTTTGAAAGCTTTATGTTTGGGGCATAAATGTTGCTGATACAGGGATGTAACTGTGTGCTATATTGCAGATAGTCCTGTAGAGAATGAGAGCAAATGGGGGTGTTGGAGGTTCTATTCAGTGTGCTCTCATGTTGGTGAAGTATCGATCACGTGAACTTTGTACGTGATGTGTTCTGATGAAGCGCCTATGTAAATAAATGCTCTTCTCTGGTGTGAGCGTGTACTTTGTTACCTCTGTTAAGTATAATTACTTTACCACTTCTCAAACGCAGAGATGGCTGCGCCAACACTATGGACTACCATACCATTAAACAGCACAACCAGTACAGTGAGTGCAAGTTGCCTCAATATTTTACATTGCCTACCTGCTCTCTCACCTGCTTTGAACTTAGAATATATTGGTTATGACAACTGACTCAAGTCTGTCTTTCTCTCATCACACTGAAGCCACAACTCGGACCTGCAGATACACCCTGCACATCATCAGTATCCCTCCTTGTCTAACAACAGACTGTGCAACTACTTGTCCAGGCCATGGTGACATCCCATCTAGACTACTGCAACTCTCTCCTGTGTGGTCTTCCAGCTACTGCCATCAAACCTCTACAGCTGATACAGAACGCTGCTGCATAAGTTGTGTTTGACTTGCTGAAGCCTTCCCACGTATCCCTCCTCCTCGTCTCTCTGCATCGGCTTCCTATAGCTGCCCGGATGAAATTTAGGACTCCGTTTATAGCTTATAAAAGCATCAGTGGAACTGCTCCCAGATATCAACAAGAGCTGATCATCTGCTACACCCCTCCACCTCTGCCCACTTGGTGGTCTCATGCATGAAAGGTCCAAAAGTTTTTTTGCGACCGAAAGCTCGAAGGTTCTCGGTTCTGGCTCCGTTGTGGTGGAACGACCTCCTCCTCTGACTCAGAACTGCTGAATCTCTGTCTACATTTAAAAAAAGTCTTAAAACTCACCTCTTCTGGACTCCCTTCTCCCGTGAAATTTACATTACATTTATTCATTTAGCAGATGCTTTTCTCCAAAGCAACGCACGTCTCAGTGAAAAGGTGATCTCTTAAGTTCATATAATTTGTAAATGTTCATGCCCTATGACTTTGAAATCGTAACTCCCGATAACAACAATGGCTAAACCTTCACGCAGCTACTTGTGTAATGTAAATGTTTAAAAAATTTATTAGGAATGCGATTTTGAATTGTCGATTATTTGGATAAACCTTTATGCAGCTACTCATGTGATATACATTGGTTCATATGGTGGAAAGTAACAAACTGTACTTTAGAATCACGCATCTTTACTTAAGTCTTTCTTTCTGCTAATGTAATGCATACACTGTATTTTCTGTGAGATGTCGCTTTGGAGAAAAGCATCTGCTAAATGAATAAATCTAAATGTTATTTTGGAGTCCATTAATGCATCTTTATCTAGTCCTTCTTTTAATCCCGGATTTTTTGGTGCTACCTTTCTATTCTCTTTTACTACCGTCAACCTCAATCTTTAACTTAGCCATAATTTGGGAAACACGTTTTCTAAATATGAAAATCCGATAGCTGACTGTAAGCACGTGATCATTAATTGGCCAATCACGATTCAATTTTGCCTGTAAAAATTGGTGACGCCCCTTGTAACAGGCCCCAGAGGCTTTGCAGGAAGGTCGCTATACAGGGTTCAGTATGTTAGGTAGTACAGGTATGTCACAGTTGATGTGCCTAGGTACATCATAAGGCGTATGAGGTTAAAAAAAAAAAAAAAAGAGAGAGACACATTTAGGGTCTGCAGAACAAAAGTGGAGTCATAAGATTGGTTCAGTATTTTAAAATGAATGTTCCTTTACTGAGGGGGTGTGGTGGGGCAGCGGGTTGGACTGGGTCCTGCTCTCTGGTGGGTCTGGGGTTCGAGTCCTACTTGGGGTGCCTTGTGGCGGACTGGTGTCCCGTCCTGGGTGTGTCCCCTCCCCCTCCGGCCTTATGCCCTGTGTTGCCAGGTAGGCTCCGGTTCCCTGCGACCCCGTATGGGACAGGTGTGTGTGTGTGTGTGTGTGTTCCTTTACTTAACAGACACCCTTTTTCAAATTCTTTGTTACAGTCAAGAGTTCACAGCATGGTGTATGGGACACAGGAACTTGTTACTCTGATCTCATCACAGCTGGATGTAGGCCAATGTGCTGTGAGCACAATTACATTTGGTACCTAAAAGCTCCTAAAAACATTATGGATTCGGCCTTAACACAGCTACGGAAAAAACATTCCAAAAAATTAACATAGAATAAAATGAAGTTAAAATAGCACCTCTGTTGCAGCAGAACGCGCAGGACCCTCATCATAATTCCTTTTATATTATCTTTACTTAAAGGGAGCAGTAATATGAAGAACCATTGTAGTCTTCAATGTATGAGAACCTGGACTAACAAAAATGGCTAGATCACAGATTTCTTGGGTAGGACTGCATCTTTAAGAAGCACATAATCTGTGATACAGGTGGGCATGTAGGACAGCGGGAGCCAGAAAAACTTGGCATCCCACCCAGGCGAGTAGCGGGTGCGAGGATGGAGAGCGGCAATGGCATGTTCCATGCAGCTGACCACCTTCATCAGGTCCCTGTCTGGGAGCTTCGTAAGCTTTTCCTTCATCATTGCAGTGACTGGAAGACAGAAAATACATGCAACTATTACCAGGGTATGCAAAATGAAGGTAAATGTCAAAACAGAAAGTATTACAAGATACATCCAGTAGTGCAAATAAAACTATCATCTGCAAACAAAGAATGTGGACAAAACAACAGAAAAACTTAACAGTATTTTAATATCAAGGACCTAATAAACAGTAGGGCACTTTCTATTCTTTCTATTTTCTATGGGTCCGTCTATCCCTGACACTGCAGTTTGACCCGCTGTTCCCTTTTTCTGATACAGTTTGTTCTATTCTGAAAAACTTCAAACCTTTTTACAACGTTGTCATACAAGTCTTACAAGTCGTGAACTGTGTGTAATGAGAAACAATATCATTCTTCAAGAAGAAAACTTCCACTTGTGAGGAATGAAGAAGGTTGAAATTTACTCTACACTGTGCTCCACAACAGTTCAGTGATCTGGTAGCAAGACAGACCATTGAACGCATTTGATTTCATCCTGGTCTTGAAGAGCATTATCATTGTAGAATATGGGAACATCATGAGGGAACAGTTTTTCACACCATAGGGTGCACCTGGTTCTGTAAAATGGTCTCATATTCCTTGGATGTTCTACAACTATGCAGAGCAATCATCGGCCCTATTGACTCTCATTAGATGGCTGCTCATATCAGTACAGATCCTCCGCCATGTTTAACAGTTGGAAACTGACATTTGAGGTTGAAGGAACCCTTTAACTTTCTTCAAATGTAAACCTGTCTGGATGTTAGAAATAGGGTGAAAGACTATAACTTTTTTCCCATTGCTCTGAGGTCCAGGTTTTGCACTCCTTTCACCAGGTTATGCGTTTTTATATGCTGGTCTTGGGTACAAGTGGTTTCTGAATGGCAGCCCTGCAAAAAATGTCTGCTTTGGGAAGCTCACAATATACAGTTTTTGTTGAGACTGGGTCACAGAGGAGCTGATGCAATCCAATTTTTGAGGCTGTATTTCTGTGGCACTCAGGAACTATCCTATGAAGTGTCCATCTATCCCTGACACTGCAGTTCGACCTGCTGGTCCTTTTTTCAGATACAGTTTGTTCATCTTAGCCATATGCTGCCAATACTTTTGAGACTGTTCCCCTCAACACACACACACACGCTTTCTAAACCGCTTGTCCCATACAGGGTCACGGGGAACCAGAGCCTAACCCAGCAACTCAGGGCGTAAGGCTGGAGGAGGAGGGGACACACCCAGGACGGGACGCCAGCCCGTCACAAGGCACCCCAAGTGGGACTCGAACCCCAGACCCAGTAGAGAGCAGGACCCGGTCCAACCCACTGCGCCACCATGCCCCCTTCCCTTCAACCCATTAACTGACTTTGCAGTTTCTGTGACTGATGCACCCGCAATTTGAGCACTGACAATTGACCCCTTTGGATCTCTGTTAGTTGCCTTATGTTGCTTGGAAATCTCACATTTCAAAGTTTTAACTGTTATACCTCTGTTATAGCTGGCAGACACTGCTTACCCACAAGTCCAATATTACCTTTGCATCTGTGTTTGTTAGCTCAAAGATGACCTCCCTTTTATTGTATCCTAGCCATTATTTTGTTCACCCACTCTGTGTAACTGCATCACTGGAATACTAATAGTGGCTTATACTACATTTGCCTTAAATTTACATTTATTCATTTAGTAGATGTGTAGGGGGTGCGGTGGTGCACCAGGTTTGGCCTGGGCCTGCTCCCTGGTGGGTTTAGGGTTCAAGTCCCAATAGGGGTGGCTTGTGACAGACTGGAGTCCTGTCCTGGGTGAGTCCCCCCCTCCAGCCTCGCACCCTGTGTTGCAGGGTTTAACTCTGGTTGACCGTGACCCCACTTGGGAAAAGCTGTGTGTGTGTGTGTTGGCTAGAAGTGAAAGTACCAAGGAAGAGAATCCAGAATAAAACAGCTATAGCAACTACAACGGCAAATACATTTTGAACCTATTACTAAAAACAGTTATGTAAGTTATGAATTTAGTCATGAATCATGCCCAGAGTACAAATGGAGAATCTGAATGCCTCTGCTCAAAGTACAAACAGTGAAAAAGAGGATCTGAGTGTCTGCAGCTGGTGATATTAAGTAAGTACAATTGTGTAATACTTGCTCTAGAAAATAAAGATAAAGAATTCCATACTTGGGTATAACAAGAACTTTGAGCAGTTTAACAACCATTAAACTCACTTTAGTCTTACAAGAACATGCTTTTGTAACCAACACTGAGAGCATATCGCTTGTCCTCTAAGTCTTGCGTAAGTAACCTAACCGAATCCAGAGTGCACATTACCTTTGTCCGGATAATCATTTCCATATTCCTCTTTGGTTTCCTGAGGCAATTTCTCCCACACTTTCCTAGTACCCCTTAACACAAGTTCAGTGTCGGTCACAGCGGTTTTGAAAAAGCCAGGTTCAATGCAGAGGACTTTGACTCCAAAAGGTGCCATGTTCCTCCTGAAAAGATAAAGTACGCGTGTTTTTATGTTCGGTACCCTTTGAACAAGCAAAATTTCTAAGCAATGATGATTATCACAGCTCAGTCAAAACCTACCGGAGGGAGTCGTTAAAAGCTTCCACACCATATTTGGAGATGCAGTAGGGGCCACCAAATGGACTTATCCTCCCAAACACACTGGCGACATTTACCACCCGGCCCCTGGCTTTCTTGATGAGAGGGAGCACGCTTAGCGTTACGGCAATGACCCCACTGAGGTTCACATCCAGCATGGACTTGTAGTCCTCAATGGTCAGCCAGTCACAGGGTGCAGATGGCACAGAAACCCCAGCATTGTTCACCACAGCCCATAGGCCTGTGAAGAAGGGGCAGAAAAAGCAACAGTGAATTTTTCTGGTGAATTAAGCTGACATAATAAGGCATGTTTTTCAGAAATGTGATGAAATTCAAATAAAGCACTGAAATTCAAATGGATGAAAATGCACTCTATTTACGGTTGCCTTGAAGTCAAGGATCAATAGATGCTGGTTCCATTTAAATGACTATTGGTGACGCTTGGTTATTCATACCAGAAAAATCAAACCGTCTTACTTCCAATATAGTAGCCAACTGAAAACACTTAATTACTCGTATCAGTAACTGACACTACACTATACGTACCAGCAGAGATTTTAGATGGTGCTTTGAAATATAGAGGACAGAATATTTCTGCTTAGGTTATGGTAAGGACAAAAATAGACATTATGCACTGCTTTAATTAAAATATGAAGGATTGACTGAGGACAGTACTGCTTTGTACTACATCTAACACACCTAATATGAAATACTTAGATGAACATAAATAGAGCCCTGGCTTAGCTCACCTTTCTCCCCAACCTTGGCCTTTATAAAAGCTGCTGCTTTTTCAACACTCTCCTGTTGGGTGACATCCAGGTGGATGGTGGACAGCCTTTCAGAGCATGTCTTTTTCAAGTCTTCTTCCCCCTTTTCCGTGAAACAGGAGGCAATCACGCGGAATCCCTGCTTGTCCAGATGCTTCGCGAGCAAGTTCCCGAAACCAGAGTCACACCCGGTGATGTACACATATTTGTCCGACATATTAGGGACTCGTTTGATCTCTCTGTACCACCGATACAGAAATAAGAAAGCC
The DNA here is from genome assembly GCF_900964775.1 of Scleropages formosus. Lineage (NCBI taxonomy): Eukaryota > Metazoa > Chordata > Actinopteri > Osteoglossiformes > Osteoglossidae > Scleropages > Scleropages formosus. Next base: position 183,514 of record NC_041817.1, read on the forward strand.
ACCAGGCCCAGGAGGTACAGAAACATTTCTAGAAAAAAAAGGGTTAATTTGATGTTTCATTGTTAATGCACTGCATTCTGCATGTCTGCTGTACAGAAATGATGTGCTGTACCCCCATCACTTGGACTATCCCCTGGTTTAACTGTATGCAGCTACTGGCAATTGGGCATAAAGGAATGCAAATTACTACAGATAACCAATATATATCTTACAGTGAATCCAGTAGAAAGAATGTAAAAAATACAATACAAATTATGTTGGTGATTTCCTCCAGCACATCTTACCTGAAATGGAGAACTGACCAGACTAGTCTTTGTCCCAGAAGCACTGGATTACTGCAGAGTGCACAAAGGAACCGTTATGAAACGGAATTCCGGACGGACTGGTAATTTATCAACAAGTGAAGTGTGACTAAGAGGCAACAACTTGGGAGATCAAATGAGAAAGAAGTGGGAGTGAACTTCCCTTCCCTTCCCAGATTCCCAAATTCTCTCTCACTCTTTGTTGGCAGATCACAAAGGTGGACAAATGCAGCTGTGATCTCAGGTGTAAAACACTGTATAATTGGCCACACAAGCTGTGTCATGAGCCGTAGGGAGACACTGTTCACAAACACATTGTGCTCCAAAACAGCTCAGTTTCAACTGCTGAGCTTTTGATGTTATTCACAGATTTGCTCATTCAACTCATTTACACACACAGTCTGAAACCACTTGTCCCAAGGGAGTCACAACATGCTGGAGCCTAACCTGGCAACAGGGCATAAGGGACACACCCAGGGCGGGACGCCAGTCCATCCAAGACACCTCAAGCGGGACTCGAACCCCAGACCCATCAGAGAGCAGGACCCGGCCAAACCAGCTGCGCCACCGCACCCCTGTTACTCACTTACTTACATGCTTTTGAGCAAAAAAAGTGAACACATGCTGAACCAGTGAAGCAGGTCAGTTTAGGAGCGCATATGACTTATGATGCTAGTAAACTGGAAACAAAAAATCAACAGAAAAAACGTAGCTTTTAATTTTACAGAACGCAACTATTTGTAATAAGAGCAGCGGAAATACTCGCTGTATTTTTATTTTATTTAGCGTTAACACCTCACACCCAAGCACTGGCTCGGCGACTTAATAATTATAACCCTGCTGTATATATATATATATTATATTTCAGCGAAACAAGAAGAAACTTCCTACACATGGTGAAGTAACGCAGCGGCTGCACTGACTGTGTAAACTTTATGTTGCGGCCAGTTCCTGACAGACGAAACCGGTCTCTTTTCACATCTCTGTGTCTGTCACTCAGCTGCCAGACACTTTTTTCATCGTGATGAAGCACAAGAGCCTGACTTGTCTTATCTCATCTTAACAACAATAGAAGTTCAATACAATTATTATTATAATTAATAACAAAAGATAAATCCAGCAGCAGCACCCGAAATTACCTTACTCACTATATTCCTGCCTATATAACATATTTTTTCCTTCCGCCCCCAAATGCTTGACACGTTCTGCTCGCGGACGATCGTCGTTATGACTTTTGTAAAATGGAGGAAAAAAAAAAAAAACGAAGCGACCTACCTGTCCGATAGCCGCCTCAGAACTGCCGAGACGAGTTGGTTAACTCTGAAAAACAGAGTAAACTGAAGATCGTTTTGCAAATCTTCCGGGTCTGAAAGAGAGCAAGGGAAAGCGTATGGACTATATGGCGCCACCTACTGCATTCAAGATGAATTTATTTATTTGTGGCACACGGCGCTTCTTAGAAATTCTGAATTATTATTGTTAGTACTGTTTTCGAAGTAATTCATATTGCTTTCCCCGAATGCTAATGACGACACTGGGAGTAATGTGGAGGACGGTTTAGTCGTTATTATAATTTTGTTAATCATGTCATAAAGGGAAGGGGGCGCGGTGGCGCGGTGGCGCAGTGGCGCAGTGGGTTGGACCACGGTCCTGCTTTCTGGTGGGTCTGGGGTTCGAGTCCCGCTTGGGGTCACTTGCGACGGACTGGCGTCCCGTCCTGGGTGTGTCCCCTCCCCCTCTGGCCTTACGCCCTGTGTTGCCGGGTGGGCTCCGGTTCCCCGCGACCCCATATGGGACAGGCGGTTCTGAAAATGTGTGTGTGTGTGTCATAAAGGGGGGGGAGTCCGGTGGCCCAGCGGGCTTGACCGGTGCCGTGGGTAGCCGGTCTGAGGCTCGAGTCCTGTTTGCTGTCTTTCTCCCTGTGCTTGCCTTCCCCACCATGCACTGCAGAGTGTTGTGTTTACTCAATAAGCACACTGAGAATGATTTTGTTAACTGGCACGTAGCCTCGTTTAATGTTCACGCTGGGTTTTCACAACCATGTGCTTTTTAGTATCTCCGCTAAATCCGCTTCCTTGCTGCCTCAGTATCCTTCCTGTACTTACCGAACACATCTGCCCTCTATAAGTAATAACAGAAACAACAACTGATCACCACACAGAGGAAGGATTTGGCAACCCGTCTCTGTTCCTCCCTTGAACTGCCTTGGAAACCACGCGAGTGGGCGCTCTCGGTCGGCTCCGTCTCGGCAGCAATCGTGCATTACTGCTCGCAGAGCACAGTCGAATGGTCCAGTAGGTGGCAGCAAAGAGCAATAAATAATTTATAGTAACCGCCTCATACGTTACCACGGGTAGGTGAAATGTCACTTCTTTTCATTTTAGCACATGGAGTGGATTTTGACCTCAAGGCATTCGCCTCACTTACTTCCTTCAAGAAATAGGACGTAGTTCAGTGTTCGCAGTGACGCCCTTCTAATGTGAAGATGCCCTGTTGCACAGCCCTTACTTACTTCATGTACTGACCCTGAATTACCACACTAAAAATACACTACAGTTAACTGTGTAAACAGTTGTAAAGTTGCTCATGAGTCACTTTTGACATAGTTGCCATGGTCAGTTCCTTAAAAAATGATCAATAATGAACAAGATACTGAGAAAACTTCAGCGCACATATACAGTAACTTCACATTTTGACTCTGTGCAGTGTATTCTGCATATCTTTTTGAATACATACGATTGTCAACACATTTCCATTTATTCATTTAGCTGACGCTTTTCTCCAAAGCGACTTACAATGTTAAGGTTACAATTATTTACCCATTTATACAGCCGTGTAATTTTACTGGAGCAATTGAGGGTAAGTACCTTGCTTAAGGGTACTACAGCTGGAGGTGAGGCTCGAACCTGCGACCTTTGGGCCCAAAGGCAGGCTACAGGCTGTCCCCACATTCTGTTACAAATGAATTTCTGCAGTAGTTTCGTTATTTATTTGAATTTGTTGAATTTATTTGAAATCGCGAGTCGCCTGCTGATTTAACTGCTTAGCAATAACAATATTTGCTAGTTGTGTTTCATACTTGAAAACTTAAAAGGGAATTTGCGTCAGTCTTTTGTATAGCTGGGAATGGCTCCAAGGGAAGTTCACTCCCTACTAACTGATATTCTCTGGAGAGGGTGAGATTAGACATGCTGGACAATGGGACATGGCGTTCTCAAACACACACACACACACATTTTCAGAACCGCTTGTCCCTTACGGGGTCACGGGGAACCGGAGCCTAACCCGGTAACACAGGGCGTAAGGCCGGAGGGGGAGGGGACACACCCAGGACGGGACGCCAGTCCGTCGCAAGGCACCCCAAGCGGGACTCAAACCCCAGACCCACCGGAGAGGAGGACTGTGGTCCAACCCACTGCGCCACCGCACCCCCCCGTTCTCAAACACTCTTTGTCCAATTGTTGTAGGACTTCGTATCAGGGATTTCAGCGCTGTCTATGGAGGGAATTAATACATGATAAATCGGAAGGTACAAATTCTTCTCTGAAATACAGTTACTGACCGAGAGAGCATTGACCCACAAATAGTATTCCCAGTTTGTTGTTTTTGAGATATTGATTCTTTTCTCAGTTAATGATTATGAAGACACTTTTGTTTACTTTGATTCTCTCCGTTATTGGGTCTTGTGAGTACATATCATGTGTACTTTCTTGGTTGACCATGTCGAAATCCCCATAGATGAGGGGACGGCACATAGCAGCCTTAAGGCTTCTTGTTTCCATTTGCTTGCAACAAAAATTTGCTGCAGTGAATCTCCTTCATTTTTCCCTGCTTTGAACAAAGAGACGGAATCAATACAAAATTAAAGGTTTTATAGAAAATGATTTGGCAGTTTAAAGTTAAGACCTGTTTCCCAGTTCTGACTCATACTGCTGTTTGGCTGTTGCTTGTTTCTTGATAAGGGAAGAGTGGAGATAAACTTATCTATGTTGATTAAAACTTTAAGCTGAATCATTCTGGTCTGTCTCCTCTAGCTCTTGAGTAAACATATTTCAAAGGAAATTTACATATAATTATCATGCCTGTAATGAAAATGATCAAGTTCTTGATCATTTATTGATTAATTGATCAAATTTTGATTATTTGACCATAGCATAACATTTTAATTAATACGTTTTTTGAAATTCCATTACAGATGGAAAATGGCAGTGAAAAAAGGTGTGCAAAAATAATTTATGATTATTGCTATAACTAAGTGTGACTGATGTGCTTTAGGGCAATAGCCTTGAGGTCATTAAACCCTTTCTCTAGATTGAATTGGTGGACTAGCAGATGCTGATTAGTGGAACAGAAAGCTGGTGGTTTGCAACACGTCTGCGATTAGGTGAACAAATCAGCAAAACCATAAAAAGTATAACTTAGAATATATATGTAGTCTTCTTAGTAACTATATTTATTTATCATATGCATCTTTCTGAATCTTCTTAGAGATACTTCATCTGAAGTCCCAAATTGTTGGTAACTGCTTGTTCTAACACAGGGTCACAGAGATCCAGAGCCTATTCCAGAATAGGGCACTAGGCTTGGCAGGGTACACCACAGATGGGACATACTTGAAATGCTTGGATTCATTCCTTTTTGACAACACTAAACATACCTTTAAAGCTAAAGAATTCAGTGCATGGGTTGTCCTCAGGAATTAGTCACCTGCACAGTTCAGAAAGTATGACTATTCAGCTCTTCATTAAGCTGTCCCTCCTCCCCCCTGTGATGCCACTTTGGTGTGACATACGGATGTATGGACGAGTCTATCCAGCAGTGTAAGTCACCTTGGTAAATAAGGTGTGTGGGCTCATAACACTACATTGTATGGATTGGAAGTCGCTTTGGAGAAAAGTGTCTGCTAAATAAATAAACGTAAATGTAAATACCACACTGCCTTTTTTCATTTATTTGTTTCTTAGTTAGTGTTACTTTGTGTCTGTTGCGCCTGTTTATTATGAGACATTTAGTAGCGTAGCAGTGGGGGTAATGAATTGTTATGCAATGTGTACATGGTTAAGTTGTTTTCGATAAAGGCATGGACTTAATAATGGTTAATAATAATGTTAATAGTAATGCAAGAGATCACTCTTTTATTTGTTTCGTATTTATTTGAAAAGTGTAACTGAATACGTGAATTTATTGTACTTGAAGGATTTTTTATATGTAAGAGAATTTTTCCTTTTTACTGAGTGTCTCTGACCGAATGCTCCAATATTGCCCTGTGAATTACACACACATACACTTTCTGAACTGCTTGTCCCATACAGGGTCGCGGAGAACCGGAGCCTACCCGGCAACACAGGGCATAAGGCTGGAGGGGGAGGGGACGCCAGTCCGTCGCAAGGCACCCCAAGCGGGACTCGAACCCAAGACCCACCGGAGAGCAGGACCTGGTCCAACCCACTGCACCACCACACCCCCTCCCCTGTGAATTATTTCAGTTTTTTATAATTCTGTATGCTTCTACCTGAAAAGTCAAATATGGGCACAAATGAACTATCAGACCTGATTCATACCTGTCCTTTTTTCCCACAAAGTTTAGACCCGTGAAAATATTTTCTTGCAGTGCAATACCGTCTACAAGAGATGTCAGTCTGAACTCTCACCGCAAGAGAAAACTTGTCAAAGGCTTGACAGAATTAACAAACTCTTATTTATTCTGCTTTTGGCTATATTTCTACAGTATACTGGCTCTGCTATTGTATATAGCTTTAGTACACAGAAAAAATAAAATGCTTTCTTTTTCCCAAATCATTGATTTTTGAATGCCATTTGAACATCTACTGTACCGTATGTAGATTGTTCATCTATAAACATATATGTGTATACATCGGTTATTTTGAAACACCTATTTTGAAACATATACCTCTTCCCTCTGTCAAAGACTTTTCTAGTGTTTGTCAAAGTATGATGCAATATATTCACTCAAGTACTATTGTATCAAGTACCATGAAGACAATTTCTTGCGGACAACTTTGAAGAAAACTTAATGAAACCGATAGATGGAAAACAGCCTTATGTCTACAAATTCATGCATTAATCCACATCAAAGAAAGCAGATTTCTATTCTTGGTAAATCTTCCAATAGCAGAAACTACAAGGCCTTCTCCTGAAAAGAATGGCACCTGCTGTGGTGAATGTTTATACATCAGGAAATGAATTCCACGACTGGGTTGCCATGGGACGTGATCCAACATGCTGCAGCGCCTAAAAAAGACTGCCTTGATCTTCCCATAAGAGGATGTCAGTCCAATGAAAATATAAGAGGCAGAGCTCGCCAAGCCGATGCACCAAAGCACCTACTGTGTAGACAAAGGGAATTAAATAAAAGGTGGCCTATGGCAAAGTGCTGCTCCAGAGGCCTACAGCGAAACAAGGCAACGTGAGCAGGAGTGCAGCGAGAAGTGCCAATGCTGAATCTGCAAAAAAGAACAGGTATGAAAGCTTTTAATATTTTAATGACAATGCCCTGTTTGAATGGACAATTTTAATTTTCCTTCTGGAATTTTAAATGAGATGGGCACGCTGGCGTAGTGGCGCAGTGGGTTGGACCGGGTCCTGCTGTCCGGTGGGCCTGGGGTTTGAGTCCCGCTTGGGGTGTCTTGCGACGGACTGGCGTCCCGTCCTGGGTGTGTCCCCTCCCCCTCCGGCCTTACGCCCTGTGTTACCGGGTTAGGCTCCGGTTCCCCGTGACCCCGTAAGGGACAAGCGGTTCAGAAATGTGTGTGAATTTTAATTGATTCAGTTAGTAGGATGCATGTTTCCTGCTTAGCTTTAGATGCAGATTTAAATAGCCTTGCAGGTTTGTGTCACAGCACCAAAAATAACAACTGTACATCACATGACCTACCAGTTGACACAGTCTTGTTTGCTTGACCTCTGCGATGTCTCTGTCTTTACGCGTGTCTGTCTTTGGTGAGGCAGAGTATCCTACTGTCCATAGCAATTGATAATTGATAAGTTATTTTTCCTCATTTATATCTGACTATTTTTACTGGAGGAATTCACAGTGATTACCTTGCTCAAAGTTACTAGAGCAGCGGCAGAAGCGGGACATGAAATGCAACTTTCACACCACAGGAAACAACTTTATTTGGTTCCAAACTATGTAATTAGTAAATGAGCATAAATTAAAATAAAAAATGAAAAGTTTAACTTTCCAGGGAATAATCTGTCTGAAATATTTTTTGTGAAGTTTTTTTTTTTGCTCAAATTTTGCCCTCTAAACTGCATTATTTAAAGGAAACGAATTCTGAACAACATGAATGTGTTGGGCAGCTGGTAATGTAGTAGTTAGAGCTGCTGCCTAACCGCTATACAGGTTGCGGGTTTAAATTTCACCTTTGGCTCTAGTACTCTTGAGCAAGGCACTTACCCAAAATTGCTCCAGTAAAATTAGCTGGCTGTACAAATGGGTAAATAATTGTAAATAGATTAACATTGTAAATCACTCTGGAGAAAAATGTCAGCTAAATGAACAAATGTAAAATCAAATAAAAAATGTGGACGTTGCAAAATACCTATTTTCAAACCATCTGTGATGCACATTCATTTAATGTCCTATTTTTGGAATCACAGTTATAAACTAATTCAGCAGGTATGGATGACTAGTTATTTTTGTCTTACTTCAGTGTCATTATTCCAGTTTTTTCATGTAGTTTAACTGATAGAATATTGTACAAATAAAGGGAATATATATCCTAACTGAAAGTTTTCCCTGTGCCTGCTCTCTGGCGGGTCTGAGATTTGAGTGCTGCTTCGGTGCCTTGTGACAGACTGATGTCCTGTCCTGGGTGTCCATCCCCCCCCCCAGCCCTGCACCTTGTGTTACTGGGTTAGGCTCCAGTTTGCCGTGACCCCGCTCATTATAAGCGGTTGTACACATTGTGTGTGTGTGTGTTTGTGTGTGTGTCATATCCAATACAACGGTCAGCAGTTTCAGTACACAGATATTTCTGGAAGTTTATTTTATGTTGATTATTTACCTATTGGGGTGTTGTGGTGCAGCGGGTCTGGCCACGTCTGGCTCTCCGGTGGGTCTGAGGTTTGAGTCCTGCTTGGGGTGCCTTGTGATGGACTGGCGTCCCGTCCTGGGTGCGTCCCCTCCCTCGCTGGCCTTGCGCCCTGTGTTGCCGGGTTAGGTCCAGTTCGCCGTGACCCTGCTTGGGATGAGTGGTTTCCGACGCTGTGTGTGTGTCTGTGTGTGTATTTACCTATTTCCCTGGGCAAAAAAAACACTGCAAAAAGGTGTTATGTTAGTGTTATGACAAATGTTTATTTATTGTTTCAGATTGGGATATAGAACTCACCTGTAAACTGACCCCTCTGGTTAAATAACTCAAATCAATGAATCTCATTCTATGCATTAACTTATTACCTGTTGGATGAGTAGCTACATCTGTTAAGTTTAAGGGCCATATAATTTTATTACAAGAAAAACACTAGGAATTTTATCTGTTGAATAGGGAACGAGATAAGAGGGACACAGACTAAATCAACAATAAAAGACGCAGGTAAATTATAAATTAGTTCTTGAGGCAAAGGGGCTGCTGGTGAAAGGAAGAGGATTAAAAGAATAAAAAAGGTATAGTGTCTTTTGATTTTTTCCGACTCTACGTCTGAATGCTAGTAAAAAGAAGACACTGTAAACAATCTCTTTTGTTACTAAGACAGTTGTTCAAATTATTAATTTGAGTGTTTATTTTTATTGAGTAATAATAAAAGTGTATACATATGACATATACTCACAATGTTCATTGGTTCGTTACTGCAATCAACAGATAATACATTTAAGGTGTAGTCACTAGTATTTATTGTTATAATATAATTTTGCTTATGATGCCATGGTATCACTATTTGGCCCTTGTGTGTAATGCATATGTATGAGTATAACCAGAATCTGTCAAAACTGTGCTATGAATAATTGTAACAGTAACATTTGTATTTTACAAGTTAAAACATTTAAAACTAGTGACAACAGCAGGGGTATAGAACGTGTCATGGTAATTACATTTATAAAAGAAAACATATTGAGATTAATTTGCTGTTTACAAAACTTTACTTGTATCTACATAACTGTTGATTCGCTGACATTTGTAACTATAAACTTTGCTTATCCTGAATCTACACAAATACATTTATATGGAAATGTTCCCAGTCACTTACTCTACTGGCTATCACTGCTTTACAACTTCATGTATATCTACTGTTTGCTTTTCTCGTAACATTTAGCCTTTCTGTTTTTCTGATATGCAAGCGTGTTCTGTAGCTCAGCAGTGCTAAGTGAAGACATTTTTTCTGGACTTGTATTAATGACCAGGAGATGTCTGTCATTTTTCCGATTTTTAAATTTTTACTTAAATCATCTGGTAAACATACAGTATATACATACTTGTCCACTGCTTCACGTAATATTCAGCTTCTCAAATAGTGCTGTTTCAGACATAAATACAGTTCTAATCAATTCAATTTATTTTTATGGAGTGCTTTTCTCACGCCAGTGAAACAGAGTGCTGACTAAAGGATCGGGAGACTTAAGGCAAATAAAGTAAAAGGTCAGCTATACATGAAATTATTGTAAGAACTATGTCAGTTGTTAAAGCTATTAGTGAGCCAACTGGCCACGGAGGAAAAGGAACGAAAGAAACTACCAACTGAAAGGCAAGGGAGGAAAAACCTCTGATCCATGAGGTTTCTTTTATTTTCCATTTTCAAGCTAGAGCAAGTATAAATTTTGCACCAGAGTTTTCAAGGGAAGAGAAGATTCGTCAGAAGCATTTCTGACAACGCAAGGTGTCATTATCTTCTCTCAGTCGTAGGCTTCTTGAGGGTCAGGGTCAATGGCATTTAACCACCGCTGTCGCTGCAATCGTCCGGGCAGTATTAAAGACATGCATTTTGTGGGTAAAAATTGCCTAACCTAGATATCACAAATAATTCCTGAATAAGCAGTTCATGGGGGCGCAGTGGTGCAGTGGGTTGGACCGGGTCCTGCTCTCCGGTGGGTCTGGGGTTCGAGTCCTGCTTGGGGTGCCTTGTGACAGACTGGTGTCCTGTCCTGGGTGTGTCCCCTCCCCCTCCAGCCTTACACCCTCTGTTGCCAGGTTAGGCTCTGGCTCCCTGCGACCCCGAAGGGGGCAAGCGGTTCAGAAAATGTGTGTGTAAGCAGTTTGTACTCAGTGCATTTATATTATTAAGTCTGTGCATATAATGTAAATGTCACAGTACTTTTTAAGCAACTCATGTTTGTTCAAAGATCATTTCAACGGAAAAACTTGTGGTGAACTTGAGTTTCAAGAGACTTTGTTTCAGAGATTGCATTCAACTTCCACAACATAAGGCCTTCAGTGCACTTTTGTTAAGCTTTCATTTCTTCCTACGGTATGTCCATTTTAGTTTGATACATACCGATCTTGGACCTATAATGAAAAATTTGTTTGATGATATTGTGGCTCGCAGCGCCGTCGGTTTGGATGGGGCGAAGAAGGGCGCAGAGGCAGCGTTCCTTTCAAACGTTTTATTAGAACACTGACGTACAGGGAAATAATGCTCTCGGTCCGAGGACCCCGTTTCCTCCAGGACCTGCGCGTCTAGCCACCCTTCCCAGCCTGCTTAGCGCCCCCAGGCTCTCTCCTCTTTCTCCCCTTGGCAGACGCAAACACCCCCTTATATTCCCTGGACATCACCCAAATCGAACAAATTACAATAAACACTCTTCCCACTGAGAACAGTAACGCAGGTCGTTACAATACGTACTTTACCAAAGTTGATAAATTGTTTTTCAGTTGTTTTCTGGGGGTCAATCAATCCATCACATGTTGCTAACATGTTTTCCATGTTGTAGCTTGCATCTCTTCATGACCTTAGGCATCTCTGCCAGCAATTCCCAAGTGAGAGAACAAAATGTCTGTCCAGCGCTCTGTTCCTTGTAACATTGCTTTTCTGGCCAGAAGAAGAAGACAACGTGCAAGATAGAGAAAACAAGTATGGAATTGTTATGTCAGCTGTTGAATACCTTAAAGGAAGTTACTTAAACAAAATGAAAGACATTCCAAGGAGGAAACGGAGGATTTTCACTCATTTCTTCCTGGGTAATGGCAGGGGATGGAACAAGATTATCCATAAGAGCAAAGTGGAAACAATCACAAAGCTGCTTTCTGTGTCAGAGAAGAGGATGAAGTGGCTCCGTGGGGAAGTGTGGAAGATGCCAGAGATTGCGAAACAATTTAGGACCGTTCAGGGCTGGACGGAAGACGGCACAGGAAAAAAATGGAACTCTGATAGTCAAGTCTGATATTTAGCGCAGAAATTACTGATACTGGTCTGAAGCAGGGGGGTGCGGTGGCGCAGTGGGTTGGACCGCAGTCCTGCTCTTCGGTGGGTCTGGGGTTCAAGTCCCGCTTGGGGTGCCTTGCGGCAGACTGGCGTCCTGTCCTGGGTGTGTCCCCTTCCCCCTCCGGCCTTACGCCCTGTGTTGCCGGGTAGGCTCCGGTTCCCTGTGACCCCGTAAGGGACAAGCAGTTCTGAAAATGTGTGTGTGTGTGTGTGTAGTATGTTGTTGTTTTAGTAGTTTACTGGCATCTCCAAAGGAAGCCGTGTTTCACGGCCACATAGGTACTGATGATGATGTTCTTTCTTAAATAAACATGCATTGTTTTTCTCAGCTCAGTAAATCAGTCAAAATAATTGTTTTCTTTTTTCTTTTTCTTTTGTAGAAGTGCAGTCCTAGATTCACAGATATGAAGAAGTCTGATTTAAACTCTGTAGAAGATGACACAGGCCAAGCATCCCAGCTAAGTGAAGGTAATGTGGTACACATGTAGGTATGGTTTGTACCAGTGAGAACTGTTGTCTTGAGCAGCAAATTCAACCTACCTGTTGCTGAATACAAAAAATGTGCTGAATGATAAAGTAATTGAAAGCTATGCAGTTTTTTTCCTAATTGGGTTTTAAATATTTTTCAGATTATTCAGACAATGAAAAGAGGTGAGTTTGGTTTCTACTTGTAAAAATGATTGGTAAATGTTACCGTAAGCCTGTTATTTACCTCATTTTGTCATTTTTTATATCGCTGTCACATCTGAATTCATTGTATATTTCTAATATTTTTTGACTGTAGGAGTGAAAATAAGGAAGAAAAAAACTTCAGTGTTGCATTTTATGAGTTGGTAAATACCATCAGTCATTAAAACTATGCACAATTTACACACTTTTTAAAGTCCAAAATACACATTACATATATTCCTTCTTCCATTTTTCAGTTTTGATGTGCTGTAATTATTTCAGCTCATAAACAATGATATAATGAATGATTGAAATTAATGACAGGTCAACAAAAATGATGCAGCTATATAAAATTATGTACAAATGAACAGGAAAGAAAGTTTTTAGTACAAAATGAACAAATATGGACATTTTACACTTTTATTTTATTGGTCATGATTTCCACATGCACTTCAGTACATAGTGACACTGAAGTATGTTCTGTGAGAAAAATAGAACTTTTTACCTACCTGACTGAATCTAGAATATTAAATCCAGTCAACTATATTATGTAATCTTCTTTTTCATTATTGTTGACTTAACAATATTGTGATCAGTTTTCCCCTGTATAGTCAAGCCATTTTGAAAGGTGTGTTCCAGGTGGCTGATGTCTGTCTGTCACACCAGACTTTAAGCCCCGATGTTGTGTGATCTCTGTACCACACAGTTTCGATTTGCAACAGGAAAAGATATCTTGATGATGGTGGTGGGTGGAGTATGTGCTCTCATCCACGGGGCTGCAACCCCTCTCATGCTCCTTGTCTATGGCCTGATGACCAACACCTTTGTGGCCTACGAAATGGAGGTCCAACAACTGACAGATCCCAATAAGACCTGCATCAACCAAACCATCAGCTGGATCAATGGCTCTGTCTTTCAGCAGGCTGACAACAGCACACTGGCTTGTGGGTATGTGAATACTGAGATTTGCTCACAAAATTCAACATTTTTAAGCTATGTAAAAATTCATTGTGATTCATTGTGAATTATAGTATTGCACCATGTTTGTTAACATGACTTTTTATGAAATCATATATATTTATTTTTTTCAACAGTGTGGACATTGGGGCTGAAATGACCATGTTTGCCTATTACTATCTTGGCATTGGGCTAGGAGTCTTAGTTGTTAGTTACTTTCAAGTAAGTGACATCTTTCCATAAAAGAAAAATTTTAGGTATACTGCAAGTGACTAGGAAGATCTTTAAAGACTTGTCATTGGAGCTGGTGTTAGATGTATTGAGAAAAGTTTCAAAAGATAATGTTTTATGATAGTTCATCAGAAAAACAGTCAAAAAGTTTAAAATGTTTCTAACTTTCTGGGCGCATAAAACCTGAATAACAATTTCTGTACAATTTAAAAAACGTTTTTCATCCTGTCAAAAAACTATAAGTGGCAACATTTTTGTTTGCTGTGCAATTATATACATTTTTAACTTTTCTTTGGTGGAATTATGAATTATTTATTTTCTTGAAATGAGAGTGCCCACAATAATAGTAAAACTGGATTTTGTACAGGTGGCATGCCTCATGCGCCCAGTCCTCCATTCCTACATACAGTATCTGTGTACTACATCTGAACATCTTTCTTTCTTCCAAGCTGTTTACCTCTATTAGTTCATTGTGCTTTCACTTAAGTTGCCTGAGTTATTTGCCAACTTCTTCATTTCAGATCGCTCTTTGGGTGTCAGCTGCTGCAAGGCAGGTACAGAGGATGAGGAAAACATACTTTCGAAAGATAATGTGCATGGAAATTGGGTGGTTTGACTGCACCTCCGTTGGAGAGCTAAACACCAGAATATCAGAGTTTGTATTGAACTCTTTATTCACTCTTTAGGCATGTAGTAGGAATATGAAAGGAATAAATACTGTTTTATCATCCAGAAGCTTTGTACAGGTGTATTTCTTAACAAATTATATTCATGGGAATGTGTTACCTGTCTCATGTAGAAGGCATTGTATATTGCAGTTTTTCTTACTGTCGCAAATAAATAATGACTTTTTTAAAACCTTTTTACTCTTTGTATTCTCACTTTTTAATATCATCATATCACAACTGAGCATTGTAGACACAGGAAAGCTGTGACAGTATCTTATCCTCTGCAGAAAAGGTGGAAATAATTTCTCTTTTCTAATTTCACAACAGTGATATCGACAAGATTAACAACGCCATTGCAGACCAGGTGTCCATTTTCATTGAAAGGGTCTCAACCTTTGTCTTTGGCTTCATGGTGGGTTTTATTGGAGGATGGAAGCTGACTCTGGTGGTCATTGCAGTCAGCCCTCTAATTGGGCTTGCTGCTGGGTTAATGGCCATGGTAAGAAGTTAGACTTTTCACTAAATATTTCCATGTATATCTTAATAGTTTATTCTTAACATAGATTTTTAAAAAAAAATTATTCTTTTGAATCAAAGAATTTAAGGGTTCTAATTTGGTTCCCTTTCATGATATTTTGTCTTGGATATGCAATCAGCATCTTAGATCAACGTGCATCACAATAGCCAAACAGCTCTGTAATATAGACATGGGTGTTAAGGAAAGATGCCTTCTGTTTTCAAGTGAACATAAGTTTTTATGTATTATTGTATTGCTCAGGCAGTGGCGAGACTCACAGGTCGAGAACTTAAGGCCTATGCCAAGGCCGGGGCTGTGGCAGACGAAGTGCTCTCCTCTATCAGAACTGTGGCAGCCTTTGGAGGCGAGGATAAGGAGACTAAGAGGGAAGCTGCACTGATTTTACTTTAGATAGTACTGAAAGAGGATTCATTTCAAATGCTGAAGGAACTGCAGTCCACATGAGTGAATGGGCTATGAATGCGCTATGTGAAAAGAAGAAAACAGTCATTTGGTAATAAATACCTACTATATGCTACTTTCTCCAAAGGTAGAGGAAAACTCATTACTTTCTATGTTTCAACAGGTATGACAGAAACCTTGCCACAGCTCAGAGCTGGGGTATCAAGAAGGGTGTGATTGTTGGTGCGTTTCAAGGCTGCATGTGGTGCATCATTTTTCTTTGCTATGCTCTGGCTTTTTGGTACGGAGCAAAACTGGTCCTTGACACAAAAGAGCTGTCTCCTGGAACCCTCATCCAGGTACACTATACTGAAGATGTACTGGTGTACTGTCAGTGTTGGCCAAGTTGTTGACCACACTCAATTCTACAGTACTCATCAGGTCACACTGATGCATGATAAATTTGTGTTGTTCTGTTGACCATTCTAGAGCTTTACTGAATGCTGAAAAGTTTTCACATTTCAACTCTAATTGAGTAACTGCTGAGGTGATTAAGTACATTTCTGTGAGATGAGATGGGAAAATAGATGTGAGTTGGTGTTTGTATCTGCATGCATCTTTGCCTCCAGGTTTTCTTCGGGATTCTCATCGCAGCAATGAACTTGGGACAGGCCTCACCCTGCCTGGAGGCTTTTGCTTCTGGTAGAGCTGCTGCTAAGAATATTTTTGACACCATCGATAGGGTAAGGCATTCAGAGTTTATGACTCATTTACAAAATTTTAGTGAAAGCTTAAATTTTGTGAAATTTTTCATTTGTTCATTTGTAACATTGCCCTATCGGTTAATCTCCAGGAGCCACAAATCAACTGTTTCTCAGAGGAAGGGCACAAGTTAGATAAAGTAAAAGGAGATATTGAATTCCATGGTGTCACATTCCATTACCCATCCCGACCAGAGGTTAAGGTACTCCACGATGTTTAGAGCTTGCTTGAGAGTTAATTTTTGGGTGTTGCATTCTGTCTCTTCAGTGGAACATTTATTTAAAACCTAATATTTTTGTTTAGATTTTAGATGGATTGAACATGCTGATTAAATCAGGGGAAACCACTGCATTTGTTGGACCCAGCGGTTCAGGCAAAAGTACTGTTGTGCAACTCATACAGAGGTTTTATGACCCAAAAGAAGGAATGGTAAAAAAAGCTTTTTAACTCACTCTTATTCTTTGAAAAAATTATTTAATAAGATATAATAAAATGCAAGTAAGGTGCACATCAGTATGGCTGTGAGATAAATGTGGGATGCTGTACTGTACAACATGGCTTTTTGTCATGCAGGTGACCCTGGATGGGCATGATATCCGCAGCCTGAACATCCAGTGGCTTCGCTCCCTGATTGGGATTGTGGAGCAGGAGCCTGTATTGTTCGCCACAACAATTGGTGAGAACATCTGCTTTGGGCGACCAGGAGTCTCTATGGAAGATGTTGTAAAGGCAGCCAAGGAGGCCAACGCCTACAACTTCATCATGGACTTGCCCCAGGTAGAACATATTAACTGTGGAAACTATGTATTATAACACACGAACATACAGTTTTACATGCTACAAAAATCGGATGTCTTTGGTATCTCAGAAATTTGACACCCTAGTTGGGGAGGGAGGTGGTCAGATGAGTGGTGGGCAGAAACAGAGGATTGCCATTGCTCGAGCGCTGGTGAGGAACCCGAAGATCCTGCTGTTGGACATGGCCACTTCTGCCCTAGACAATGAGAGTGAGGCAGTGGTGCAGGAGGCTCTTGACAAAGTGAGCAAAACCTACAAACCCTAACACGTCACAGAGATCATTTATGAAGGCGTGTAGATATCATACTTTAATTTCCAAAAAAGATGATTTATATAACATTTAAGAGATTGCAGCAGTGACCAGCATACATTAATACTCATTAAAACTCTCTTGTGGTCTTTGTACACCCAGCCTTTTGAGATTGATGTGGGCCTGCATTGGTTGTTTAGGTTCGCTTTGGCAGAACAACCATCAGCATTGCCCACCGGTTGTCTACCATTCGAAATGCTGATGTCATCATTGGCTTTGAGCATGGAAAGGCTGTGGAAAGGGGCACACACAATGAACTCCTGGACAAGAAGGGTATTTACTTCACCCTGGTCACGCTGCAGAACCAGAGCAGTGATGCATCAAGTGATGCACCCAGCGATGAAGCAGGCCAGTGTGGGTCTATGCTGTGTCATTTCATTTCTAATTCTACCAAAGATTTCCCTGTCTGATTTATCAGTCATCCTCATATTTACTTCCAGCTCTTCAAAATGATGCCACTGAGGAGCCATGTGTTGAGAGGACTAACAGTTTCAGCAGGAAAAGCTTTAAATCTAAGCTAAGGTGAAGCTGCAGATGTTATGTACTTACATTTCAATAGCCATTTGCTAATATTTAATGACAGGGAATAAAATACATCATAGTAATGTCAAGATGAACACACACTCAGAACAGCTTGTCCCATATGGGGTTGCGGGGAGCCGGAGCCCAACCTGGCAATACAGGGCGAAAGGCTGGAGGGAGAGGGGACACAAGTCCGTCGCAAGGCGCCCCAAGCAGGACTCGATCCCCAGACCCACCGGAAAGCAGGACCCGGTCCAACCCACTGCACCACTGCACCACCACCCCCCCGCTCAAAATGAACATATTATTGCAAAAAAGATTAATATGAATTTGTAAAATGCCAAACTGTAGTGCATTTTTGAGTGTGAACTTGCTTGTGTTCTTTAAAGGTCTTCTCTCCGTTTGCGGTCAGAGTCAACATTGTCCCTTAAAAACCGTCCTCATGCTCTGACTGCATCACTCAAAATTGGACCAAACAACTTCAATATGACAGAAGATGAAGCCGAAAAGGTGGTGTATCTTAGTATGAAGGACAGCAGTGATCACAATAGAGTTACAGTGCAGCCAGTCTCAGTACAGTTCCTGTGGGCAGAGAGCAGTATGTAATCATCACAAGTGAACATTTTTATATTTCATAGTACAATGCAGTAAAATATGACAGGTTTTAGTGTTGTCAAAGGATTTTTTTGTTGATCCCACCAAATTTAATGGAGTTGGCTATAGCCTATGTTGTCCCATTTACTACCTGTCCTTAAGTTTTTAGAAAAAAATCACTGCCTTCCGTATAGCACATTATACCAAAAGCTAAGCTGTCAGTTTGTTGTTTTAATAAACAGGACTCAGGGGACAGTACAGAGGAGCAAGCAAAACCAGCACCAGTGTCCCGTATTCTCAAGTATAACAGGCCTGAATGGCCCTACATGCTTCTGGGATCCCTGGGCGCAGCAATAAATGGGTCTGTCAGTCCCATCTATGCTGTTTTGTTCAGCAACATTCTAGGGGTGAGAAATTTGAGTCTTCATGTTTCTCAAGTGGCTCTCAGTCTTCTAAAATATGAAGTATGTTATGATAGATTTATATTTTACTGCTTGAAAATGCAGGCATTTTCGACTGAAGATCTGGACATGCAGAGGAACCAGATCAATGGCATATGCATATTGTTCATCATTGTAGCCGTTTTGAGCTTCTTCTCACAGTTCTTACAGGTAGGCTCATTAGGAACGTTTGTGTGCCAGCCCACAACACACACGGCGAAAGAGGGGCAAAGAAAGTGATCTAACTCATTCCAGTGTCTCATTTGGAAAACTGACATGGAGTGTTGTTGAAGGGGTATGCATTTGGGAAGTCTGGGGAGCTGTTGACACGGAGGCTCAGAAAGCTGGGATTCCAAGCCATGCTGAAGCAAGAGATTGGCTGGTTTGATGACCCCAAAAACAGTCCTGGTACTCTGACCACAAGGCTGGCCACAGATGCATCCATGATTCAAGGGGTAAGATTCTCCATGCTCTGAAATGGTTTTTGTGGAGCTGTATAATTTAGTAAGGAATCACTCCTTGGAATTTCAAAGACAATTGCTCACGATTTCCGTCATAGTTTCTGTTTGGAGAGTAAATGGTTTGCTTTCTCCACCTCAGGCCACAGGATCACAGATTGGAATGATCGTTTCCTCCTTAACCAACATAGGGGCCTCGCTCATTATAGCGTTCTACTTCAGCTGGAAGCTAAGCCTCCTGGTGGTTTGCTTTCTGCCACTCATTGGACTGTCGGGGGCCTACCAGGCAAAAATGCTAACAGGTTTTGCCAATGAAGACAAGAAAGCCTTGGAGGAAGCTGGGCAGGTGAGCACTGCTGCCCTACTACACTGCTAATTACCGTGACTTCTGCTCAGAGAACATTGTTCAGCGTTGTTATCAATGAACACTGTACTGCACCTCTGGATCTTCTTGCCCGCTCACAGGTTTCCAGTGAAGCTCTTTCCAACATCAGGACCATTGCAGGGCTGGCGAAGGAGAGCGTCTTTGTGGATTTATATGAGAAACAGCTGGAAACCCCTTATCAGGCAGCCAAAAAGAAGGCTATTGTTTACGGCATCTCTTTTGGATTTGCACAATGTGTCATTTTCATGGCCTTTGCAGCTTCCTTTCGATTTGGTGCTTATCTTGTCACCTCTGAAGGACTGCATTACATGATGGTTTTCAGGTAGGTTTGGCATATTAATTAAACCCCTACTGGATGTAAGCATTTCAGAAGCAAACTGGTATGAAATTACTAGCCTGGGCATAACCAAATTTCCAATTTTAAGAATTTAAGGTGTTTGTGAAGTAATGAATTACATTATTTTCACCCATACTGAAATCTCAGACATAAATCTCATTTAGCAAACCCTGATCCTGCATGCTTAAATGTGGACTGCACTTGACATGACCACCCAATCTGTGTCCAGAACTTGACTGTGGTGTACTTTAAATGCACTGATGTATTGATTTATGTAAACTGCTGTTTTTTATGGTGACCTTGTGTATAACTGTTAGCATGTAAGTTTGCTGTGCTCCTGCTTCTACAGAGTGATTTCAGCCGTTGTGATCAGCGGGACAGCACTGGGAAGGGCCTCGTCCTTCACCCCCAGTTACGCCAAGGCCAAAATTGCAGCAGCCCAGCTTTTTAAGCTCCTTGACAGAGTCCCAAAAATAAGCCTCAGCCTGACAGAGGGCATAAAATGGGTGAGAAGGATCTGTTGTGACCCTACCTTTTCAAAGTGTTTTTCCACTGCTCTAGTGTATAAACCTATTGTCAGGATCCCTGAGGACCAGACTTGAGGTAAAATCAGGGGATGTCACCCCGAAGCCACTCAGCCACGTCAAGCACACCTGAACTCAATAAAAGCCAAAATCCCAGCACCATAAAACGAGTGACGGCAAACATCTAGTTGCAGATTATTGATCAGCTCTTCACTGCATTTCCTAGCAATCTCATAGTGAATCTTGTTCCGTATCAACTCACATACTTCTGAAGTCCTGTTCACAGTGTATTTGTGTTCTAGTCCAGCACTCTAGTCCTGTCTGTGTCTGTCCTCTGCGCTCTCATCCCGGTCCCAGTGTTCCTACCTGGTCCATGTTGCGTTTCTGTGTATTCAGTCAGTTTCCCTTACGAGAACACTTAGCACATCCCTTCACTCCATGCTCCTTGTCTCACTTTGTCCTGTTCTTTCTTTGTTTGCACAATACACACACACATATATATATATATATATATATATATATATATATATATTCATCCTGCTTTTAAGAACATCACCCTTTTGGTCTGCATTTGGACACACAACAACACATGTCCGTCTCTGTGTTACCTCTGAATGTGACACCTTTCAAAACACTTCTGAACCAAAGAACCTGTCACATTGGAAAATAGTGTCAGCTAAACAGCAAATTAATAAATTAGATTTTTTATGATCCTGGCATCTGACGTATTTTCATTCCATGTAAAATAATTGCATTTTTCTATACAGGACTCTTTCAAAGGAGAGGTGGAGTTCATCAACTGCAAATTCACGTACCCGACAAGACCTGATATCCAAGTGTTAAATGGCCTTGTAGTGTCAGTGAAGCCAGGTGAAACCCTAGCCTTTGTGGGCAGCAGTGGCTGTGGTAAGAGCACTAGTGTCCAGATGCTGGAGAGGTTCTATGACCCCGACGAAGGCAGAGTGGTGAGCGTTTTCTTCTGCTATTCATAGTTGTTTTGTCTAATTTAAAATGACTGGAATAGAAGCCTGGAAATATTTAATCTCTCACTCCTTGTAGTCTGCATGAAATGATTATGTAGTGGTCACTGGAAATACCTTGGCTGACCTAAACCCCCACCCTCTCAGCCTGCAGTAGCTTACAGTGCTTTGGGAGACATAAGTCAGACTTTGAAGATTGCCTTTGGTTCATCACATATTTGAAAGACCCAGAGTGGAGGAATGTTTTGTTTGTGACACTTAACTGTTCTCTGATTTATTATATTACATTTATGTCTCTTTTAGCTGATAGATGGGCACCCATCTACGAATGTCAATGTGCCATTCCTGAGGTCCAAGATTGGCATTGTCTCCCAAGAACCTATCCTATTTCAATGCAGCATTGCTGAAAACATCCAGTATGGAGACAACAGTCGAGAAGTTAGCATGGATGAAGTTATTTCTGCGTCAAAGAAGGCTTTTCTGCATGATTTTGTCATGTCATTGCCAGATGTAAGTCTTTAACAGCTATTTACCCAGAAAGGGCTTTAATCAGTTGCTTGATTTTTGTAATAAGATTCCTTGCTGGCCATATCCTTCTGAAGGAATGTACTGGCTAATAACTGTGGCCACACTTAAAAGTTACTAGGCTCTCTGTCCTTGGCAGAAATACAAGACACAGGTTGGTGCCCAGGGCTCCCAGCTGTCCCGTGGACAGAAGCAGCGTATTGCCATCGCCAGGGCCATTGTGAAAAACCCCAAGATCCTTCTCCTGGATGAGGCCACGTCGGCTTTGGACACTGAGAGTGAAAAGGTTCCCAGATTATGCTAAATTTTCTAATTTTTTTAAATAAAGATCAAAGATTGATTTTGATATCAGTACATGCTCAGAGCAAACACGCTACACTTCAGTATAACATAATATACACACACAGACTGAAACCGCTTGTCCCGAGCGGGGTCGCGGCGAGCTGGAGCCTAACCCAGCAACATGGGGAGCAAGGCTGGAGGGGGAGGGGGACATCAGGTCTATTATAAGGCACTCCAAACAGGACTCAAACCCCAGACCCCCAGAGAGCAGAACCTGGCCAAACCCGCTGTGCCACCACGCCCCCCTAAAATAATTATAACCTTTAAATTTCTTTAGTATCTGACTTTAAACAAAGTTAGGTGCATGAATGTTTTTATTGGAAAACAGTAGGTTTATGTCTCACAGTACAATAGTAGGGCTTCTCCAGAAACTGAGCCTGAAACCTTTCAGCCTCAAGTCCACTGTTTTACACATTAAGCTGCTTGGTATATATGTCATGAAGAACCAGTTACCATAAAACCTTGTGTATTGCTGTAGACGTGTGTGTGACTGATGCAATGTTTCCTTCTACAGACAGTTCAGGCTGCACTGGATGAGGCCAGACGGGGCCGCACCTGCATTGTCATTGCGCACCGATTGTCCACTATCCAAAATGCTGACATTATAGCTGTCATGTCCCAAGGGGTTGTTATTGAAAAAGGAAGTCATGATGAGCTCATGGCCATGAAATCTGCCTACTACAAACTGGTCACAACAGGAGCACCCATTAGTTAGTCAGGAATTTCTAGAACTGTAGTCATTAAAGTGTCCTGCATTTATTAACACTGAGACACATTGTGAATTTCTATAATGCAGCAATATGGAAAATATTTAGAGTTTGTGACTGTGAATATCGGTCCATTTTCATTAACCATTTGTCCTGGAGAGGGTGGCGGAGATCCCAAGCCTATCCCAGAATAACTGGGTGCAAGGCTGGGAGGGTACGCACTGGATGGGATGCCAGTCCATTGCAGAGCTGACTGTGAATAGTGGAACCAAAATGTTTTAATTCTTGGCAGACTTGTATATTCTGATTACAAAGGCAGATGAGCTTTAGACATTGTCTGAGCAATGTACATTGTCAAGAACTTTTGATAATGGAGGTCATTCTTTAAAGAACAGGCAAATGTCCTGAGAAGTGATCAGATTCAGAAACAACAGATGCTGTGAAAAGCGAACAACTTAAAACAGGATGGCTAAGGTGGTCTCATTCACAAAGAGGTCAAAAATCAAAAGCACAAAGGTCTTTGGTTCTGGCTCCAATGGGGTAGAATGATCTCCCTCTCTCACTCAGCACTGCTATCTCTCTCTCTAAATTTAAGAAGCGTTTCAAAACTCACCTCTTTCAGATTCACTTTTCCCTGATCTCTTAAGTGCTCAGTAAACGTGTACATGTATGTTATCTATTTATCTATTATCTGAAATTTTGTAGGAAGGTGATCAGGTGTCTATTCTTTGTTTTAAGCACCTACTCGTAAGGTGAACATCGGTGCATAAAGTGGAAAGAAACAAACTAAGTTTATTTAAGAATCACATGTCTGTAACAATGTCTCTCTTTCTCCTAATGTAATGCACAAATTGTATTTCTTTGAGATGTACGTCGCTTTGGAGAAAAGCGTCCGCTAAATGAATAAATGTAAATGTATTCAAAAATAAAAAAGCATATATGCAGCTGTGTAATGTATACTTTTTTAAAAATTAGTTTTATGAATAGCATGGGGTCACAGGAGCATACAGAAAGAGACACAACACTGAGAAAATGCAGATATGTCCACATACATAGAGCGACGACTCAGGATCAAAAGGTTGCAATAGATCACAGGCACAGTCATGTAGCACTGTGTAATAACTTCCAGAAGGGTGTCTAGATACTAGACAGATATTGGAATTCATAAGAATTGTTGTGCAAATCAAATGTAAATTTTTCAAGAGTGAAATTTAAACAATTTACTCATCCACATGTTTACAGAGTGATGTATATCAGTTTAGGTACTCATTAGGAAGCTAACTACTTTTATGGAAATCTCTAGTTAAACCGCTCATCTAAAGATACCCATCTGGAAATAAGCTTCAACTGGACCAAATGCTATTGTGTTCATTACATAAAATGCTTCCAATCTTCCAGTGCTTCTAATTGTGTTTGCTGGTGTCCCTGGTCAAAATGAAAAAAGCGATGGAGGCTGCAAGGGAATATTTGGTATACAGATGCTCCTCGACTTAACAATGGTTCAACTTACGATTTTTCGACTTTATGATGGTGAGCTGGCGATAGACATTCAGTGGAAACTGTATTTCGAATTTTGATTTTTTTCCCCAGGCAAGTGATATGCGATCCTATATTCTTTCGCGATGCTGGGCAGCGGCAGCAATCCGCATCTCCCAGTCTGTCACGCAGAGGTGTGTTTTATACATCCATAAAGTCACAGAAAGCCCACCTGTGTCTGCTGCTACTGGTGGGAAGAAGAAGAGAAGGGCAATTACTCTTGAGGAGAAACTCAAGATTGCCCAGCATGAAGGCGGCAAGCCCGTAATAGCAATCGCACGTATGCTAGGCTATGATGTTCCATAGTGTATTAATGTATTTTCGACTTATGATATTTTCGATTTCCAATGGGTTTCGTGGAACATAACCCCATTATAAATCAGGGACCAATTGTACTTCAATTTTGGCTGTCAGGCAGCTTTGTGAGTTTAGCAAGCTCTCAACTGGGACCTCTACTGGCAGAGACGGGGTCATGGGCTGGTGGTAGGGTGCTGTCAGCAGTGTATGAGGGATTGTGGGGATTTAAATGCTTTGTTATTGACAAGCATAAAGAGTGGTATGATCAATGTAAAACTTTTTTTTTAAAAAAACAAACTTTGTATGTTAGAAAGTTCTCTATGTATGGCATTAATCATTAACTTTTATTTAAATGTGCATCCCTTTTCTGTTTAATAATTCTAGATAGTTGAATTAAATGAACTTAATGCAAGTTTTTGGCTTCCCATTATGTTAACAGTGTATTATTATTATTATAACTATTATTATTACTGATGATTTTATTGCATTGTTCTTGATAAAAATAATTTCTTGTTAATTTGAACTCTCTACAAATCTTAATGATGAAGGATTGCATAATTTGAATATGATATTGAGAGCCATAGCATTATATGATTGACTACATACTTTACAGTGGGGATAAGCAGTAGACGTGCCTGGGCTTGTCTACCAGAACAGGCCTTTAAAAATAGAAACTTACTATAGCGGCTTCATTCTGTGTACTTGACCCTTACTCTATTTCGACAATGAGTATAACTCATAGGAGGGCCTACCACATTTAGCCAGTGCCTGCTGTGTGGTGGGTCTGGGGTTTGAGCTCTGCTTGGGTTGCCTGACTGGCGTCCCGTTCCGGATGCTCCCCGCCCCCCCCGCCCCCCCCTCGGCATAGTGCCCTGTGTTGCCAGGTAGGCTCTGGCTTGTCGTGACCCCGCTCATGACAAGTGGTTATGGAAATTGGTCGGTTAGTGTCACTCATGACAGACTTGCTGATACCCAGAGATAAGGTGCCACAGAGTGGACTATTCTCAAATAATGCCAAGAAGGATTCTGTCTCAGAGTTTTAAAGCTGAATGCCGAGTTAAAGAGTTCATAAACTAAACATCGTTGTGCATATTGTACAAAGCACTCTGCTATTCAGCCAATAATCTTTTTCAAGTAGTCAAAATCAAAGTCAAAGTGAACTTTACTGGCACAGGTGAGTGACACATTTCTCTTTGGAGCTCCATGCCACACAAAGTAACAATTGGAACTGATGGAAAAAAGCTCATAAATAGAAAAGACATATACCAGCAGAATATGAATACCAGTAATGCAGGACTCAGCTGAACGTTTCCCCTTTTAAGCTTGTTTTTCTAGTTCATTATTTTCCATGCCAGACCAAATGAAATGACCGCACGCTGCTCGGCGCGTCCCTCCGTCCACCTCGATCCGGCTGATTGTTCTGCAGCACCGTCGTGTCGCGTTAGGAAAATAACGGTATCTGCAGGTATCATACAGTGCAATTAAACATTTGAAAATCGATTAAAAAAGCGTACATTTTGATTTTCCCACATTTTCCAGGTACTGTGTGTACCCTTCCCCCTCCAGCCTTACGCCCTGAGTTGCCGGGTTAGGCTCCGGTTCCCCGTGACCCCGTATGGGACAAGCGGTTCTGAAAATGTGTGTGTGTGTGTGTGTGTGTAAATATTATAGTTCATAAATGAGGTTATACACGTGGCACTGTGTGCAATGCGAGACGCGGGATGTCCTTTCCCAAAAGTTTCTTTGAACAGGCAGGTCAAGGACCCCGAGGCTGCGCACACCGACCGGACACTTACCTCGCGCTATATACGGGCTGCGGCGGGGTCGCGCGCTCCGGTGCGCTCTCTCTCTCTGCTGTCTGCTCTCTGCTCTCCAGCGCTGGGATGTCCGCTGCAGAGGGCGCATCGCCGGCCGGGCTCAGTTGTCAGCAGCATCGCTCTTCTGCACTCGGACATTTTTCACAAATTTGGACGCGACGTGAAATCATCGGTGTTCGTTTAAATTAGGATCGGCAGCATCCGTGACTAGTATATAATAAATAACTGAATTCGCTTTTGAACTGGGGGTGCGGTGGCGCAGTGGGTTGGACCACAGTCCTGCTGTCCGGTGGGTCTGGGATTCAAGTTCCGCTTGGGGTGCCTTGCGACGGACTGGCGTCCCGTCCTGGGTGTGTTCCCTCCCTCTCTGGCCTTACGCCCTGTGTTACCGGGTAGGCTCCGGTTCCCCGTGACCCCGTATGGGACAAGCGGTTCTGAAAATGTGTGTGTGTGTGTGTGTGTGTGTGTGTGTGTGTGTGTGTGTGCTTTTGAACTGTTTCCTTCTCTGGATGCGCAAAGACTTGTTGACTTGTGGGGCTAGTATTTGCACCGATTATTAAACACATTCAGTAACTAAGCCTAAGCCAGGCAGTGCTCGCGGATACAAGCTTCATCTTCGACGTGTCATTTTTCATGCATCTCGAATTTTAATTCAGATTTTATTTTTTCATGTCAAGGAGCAATCATCATGCCTGCATCAGTAAAACTGCGCAGTATTAAAAAACTTGGACAGGAGAACGGAGCGTATGAGCTGTCAGATGATGGAGGTAAGAAAATCCTTCTATTTCCCATCAGGGCCTTTTAAGCAATAAAGATTATTATTATTATTATTATTATTATTGCAACAACCCATGCACATTCATAATGTAATTCTTCTTCCAATTTCATAGTTCAGAATTGAAAAAAAAAAATCATTTCGTCCGCCTGCTTACTCACAATAGTTATTACAGTAATTTTGGCAAGGCAATGTTTACAGAGATGTCTTGGGAAGTATGACGCCTGATCAGCTCTATTCTTCTTATTACCTTTTTTATTTGTAATAGAGAATACTGGGGATTACATGTAAGTAAACTACTTTCTTTCAAATATTACCTTTTGTATATCTTCATATATGTAATGTCTACACAGTATAAAATGAATATTTTAATTTTTACTTCTGCTTTGTCCCTCAGGACAATGAAGTCCTTCAAAAAAGAACAAATGTAAGACTAAATAAAGTTAATTTATGCTTACTGTTCTCACTCTCTTTCAGCATTTTAATATTAATCTAAATCATGAATCTCCACAGGACGAAAAACAAGAAAGAAGAAGCTCTAATCAGGATTGGTTTCTTTCAGATGGTAAAACATCTTTAATGATATGTAAATGAGTTGTTTTGGTGAAGCCCTGTCCTTTGAAGGACCCCTCCTTTGTCCTGTCCAGTTTCGCTTCGCCAGATGGCAGGAGGTCCTCATGATGCTGGTGGGCTGCATGTGCGCCATACTTCACGGCTCTGCTCAACCTCTGGTGCTGCTAGTGTTTGGCTTGCTCACCGACACCTTCATCGAGTACGACATCGAGCTTCAGGAACTCCAGGACCCTGAAAAGCACTGCGTTAACAACACTATACAGTACAGAAACCTGTCCACTGAAGACAACTTAAATCTGAACATGACGAAAAAATGTGGGTAAGGTGGGCCCACATCAGCACCTCACTGTTTAAAAGAAGATTTTTGTTTTCCTGAACATCAGAAGCATTGCATTTTGTTTATCCTTTGCAATTACATTTTACATTTACATTTGTTCATTTAGCCAATGCTTCTCTCAAAAGTGATGTAAAACTCAGGGTAAACAAAATTGCGTTTCGCAAAAGAGAGCTTAAGATACAAACACAGGATTTATGAAGCTTGTCTAGTAGCACCATTTTCGCTCGGTCACATTACATGAGCAGCTTTCTATAGAATTGTGTTTGATTAAAAAAATGCAAAGATGATCACTGCAGATGATGTGCTGAAAATTTTTAGAATGTATGTAGCTATTAAGAAATCAGGAGAGAAGTGGGTCCGAGAGAGATGTGTTTTAGAAGCTTCTTCAATGTGAGTTTCAGATTTTCTGAAGGGAAGAGGGAACCAAATACATGGAATTATGCATATTTATTTATTTAATATATATGAAAAGAAAACAGCTGTTTGCTGCTCGAATAGTGAAGGTCACTTAAATCTTTAGCCACCGTCAAGAGTATATAAATATGGAGAAATTTGTGTCTGCTGAAATGCAATCCTTTGTAAACCTGAAAAAATAAAAATACATGGCTTTCGAACTGTGATTTTAATTTAAATGTATGTATTAATTCCAGGGTATTGGACATTGAACTTGAAATGACATACTTTGCTTACTATTACCTTTGTATCGGAGCAGCAGTGTTCTTCCTAGGGTACTGTCAGGTGAGGTACCCTTCTCTACAGTATTAATTTTCACACATGTAAAGAACATATTTCTATTACCATTGCCAATATTCATGTCTAAACATGTGAAAACCATTGATAATCAGACTGAAAATTAAAATACATCTCTTTACTGGTCATTTTTTTCCTTAGATTGCTTTGTGGGTGACTGCAGCTGCACGTCAGATCCAAATCATTAGGAAGCTGTATTTCAGCAAAGTCATGAGGATGGAGATTGGATGGTTTGACTGCAACTCTATGGGGGAGCTGAACAGCAGAATGTCGGAGTAAGACAGCACCAGTCATAGCTTCCTGTGGCAGCACTTATCCCACCTGGACCAATATGACTTGCCCATTATTGATATCTAAATCAGTAATTTTGTACAGTGCTTAATAAATTAATAATAATAGTAAATGTTATAGACAGGAAGAAAAAATTAGACTGGGGTTTTAAACATTGATAACAATTATTAAATGCCAGTCATGGTTTTCCTATTAATCACATCTCTAAACACTGATTAAGATTAACAGTTTTTATTTTAATGTGAGTTTCTCAGTTATCATTTTTTGGTGGTCCTTGATCTAAAGTCTAGTCTATCGTTGCTTGTTTCCAATTCATAAACTTCCGCAAAGTCTGGACAGTTATTTGTTATGTTAAAACCTAGCTTGTGTAGGGATTGTTCAGAACCACACTCACTCATTATCCTTAACTGCTTATCCAAGTCAGGGTTGCAGCAATTGAAACTCTGTAAGTGCAAGGTTAAGCAGGGTACACCCTGCATGGGACACCAGTCCGTCACAGGATAGACATACAAACTGAGTGCAATTTAGAGTCACCAATTAACCTGAAACACGTCTTTGAATTGTGGGAAGAAACCCACCCAAAGAAAAGGAAAAACATGGAAACTCCACACCAGCTGAGCTGGATTCAAACTTATGTCTGAACAGCCCAGGTTCTGTGGAGCAGGAGCACTACCCACTATGCCACAATACCACACCAATAAATACAATCTGGTATTTGTGCTGCAGTTTATCCTGGTGCAACATTGGGACTTGCTTTAATAAGGCTCTAACTAGCATGATATTTACAATTCAAATATTGGAAAGGTTAAAGCCTTTAACCTTTGGGCATCGTTTTAAGATTCTGGAATGAAACTCCAACATCTACAAAATCTGGGATTTAGCTAATTTTAACTTTAACTTTGGTAGAAAAATCTGCTGTTCACCCCTGTGAGTGTAAAAAGACTGGAGCACACTGTCCACATGCCCTTCTGTTTTCTCAAAGAGTTTTTGATTAGAATAAAAAAAATACTGCTAATATACTGTTATCACAATTTTACCATTAGAGTGCTAATGTTGAGTCAAGTTATTTTGGTTAAAAGTATCAGATAAATAATAACAAAAGATTGTCATTATGTTCTTGGCCTTCCACAGTGACATCAATAAGATCAGCGACGCAATTGCTGATCAAGTAAGTATCTTCCTACAGCGCTTCACCACATTTGTCTGCGGATTTCTCGTTGGCTTTGTGAAAGGGTGGAAGCTGACGCTCGTCATCATCTCAACCAGCCCCATGATCGGACTGGCAGCTGGCCTCATGGCACTGGTATGACTAAAGATTTTGTCTGATTGCCTCCATTAAATCTACTCTGAGATGGTCAAATGGTCAACGCTCGCATCGTGAGTTTGAGCTCACAATGATTAAACATCGTTAACAGTTTGTAGCAAAGCTGACCGGCCAAGAACTGCAGGCCTACGCCAAGGCAGGAGCCGTGGCTGATGAGGTGCTCCTCTCAATCAGAACGGTGGCAGCCTTTGGGGGGGAAAAGAAAGCAATTGAGAGGTGAGATGTTTCATAAATCAAGAATGAACCTTTATAAAGCCATTAGAACTAAACTTTTTTAAATTAGTGAGTTAATCTTCTACCATCCAGTGTGACTTATTTGTCTAACTGGAGTTCCTATTTGTGTTTGTGAAAGTCAGGTAAATAATGGCCACAGATCTTTGGAGCTTCACAAGACTCATGTGCCATCTTCACTTTTATTGCTCTGTCCATTGGAGTGGTGAATATTTGACCCTGTTTGACCTTCTGTGACACCACAGGTACAACAAAAACCTGATCTCAGCCCAGAAATGGGGGATCCATAAGGGCATGATCATGGGATTCTTCACGGGGTACCTCTGGCTTATTATCTTCTTCTGCTATGCCTTGGCTTTCTGGTATGGCTCCAGCCTGGTGGTGGACAAAAATGAGTACAGCCCTGGAACCCTACTGCAGGTACGCCCTGATACTTAAATCACAGTAGGCAAAAGCACAACTTCCCTTCTTTCTATTTCTGTTACTGTAAGGTACAAAATAAAATAAAAGTCAGGTGAACTCTGAGATTGCTTATTCCTGCTGATTTTACTGTGTATGGATTAATTTAATTGTGAAAGTCAGGAATCTTTTCGTACAGTTAAATTCAGGAAAGATGGAACTGAAGTCAAGTTTTCATCTCTATGCTGAATAATCTGAATTTGACTGCAGGTATTTTTCGGTGTGCTGGTAGCAGCCCTGAACCTGGGACAAGCAGCTCCTTGTTTGGAGGCCTTTGCCTCTGGTAGAGGAGCTGCTACTATTATCTTTGAGACCATTGATAGAGTGAGTCTTCTGGAAGCTTTCTGTTCTTAAAGTTTTAACTTTTAAAATAGCAAGAAATTTACAAAATATTATCTAACTAGAACATGCGAGTCTAGTAACAGAGCAATAAGTGCTGCTGCCTCACAGTGTTCGATTCCTGCTCAGTCTCTGCAGAGTTTACAAGTTCTCTCTTTGTCTTGTGTTTTATTCCTTCCTTCTTGTATGAAGGAACCAGAAATAGACTGCTTTTCGGAAGCTGGATATAAACTAGACAGAGTGATAGGGGACATCAAGTTCCACAATGTAACCTTCCACTACCCATCAAGACCTGATGTTAAGGTGCAGAGTTTTGTATTCTTCAAAATAAAATTTTCATAATTAAAAATAGAATAACAAACTACTTGGTTCATCCTTGTTCGATGACAAAATATGTTAAAAAACCAGTTCCATCATTTTAGGTTCATGTTAGAATACAAACAAAATTATATTGTGTAAATTATATTCTTAATTATAGAGCAGTGTTTGAAAGGAGGCTTGTTCTTACAGATTCTAGACCAGCTAAATGTTGACGTGAAATCTGGGGAGACAACAGCTTTTGTGGGTGCCAGTGGCGCTGGGAAGAGCACAGCTATTCAACTCATCCAACGCTTCTATGATCCGAAAGAGGGCATGGTGTGTCACATTGTATCCGGAGAGAATAACCAACTGCACTTTCTTGTTTTTATTTGCAATTCTCTAGGCAAAATTAAGGGAACATTAAAAAGAAATACTAAATTCTAGACTGTGGTCTGCTGTCAGGTAACCCTGGATGGCCATGATATCCGCAGCCTGAACATCCAGTGGCTTCGCTCCCTGATTGGGATTGTGGAGCAGGAGCCTGTGTTGTTTGCCACAACAATTGGCGAGAACATCCGTTTCGGCCGACCAGATGTCTCCATGGAAGATATTGTGAAGGCAGCCAAGGAGGCCAATGCCTACAACTTCATCATGGACTTACCCCAGGTAGAATGAACATATTAACAATGTGTTTGCAATGCAGTGCACATAGATTTTACATGCTTTAACAACGGTGATGTCTTTGGTATCTCAGAAATTTGACACCCTAGTGGGGGGAGGCGGTGGTCAGATGAGTGGTGGGCAGAAACAGAGGATTGCCATTGCTCGAGCGCTGGTGAGGAACCCGAAGATCCTGCTGTTGGACATGGCCACTTCTGCCTTGGACAATGAGAGCGAGGCAGTGGTACAGGAGGCGCTTGATAAAGTGAGTGGAGCCCAGAGAAACCGGCAAGCTGTAACATAGGAAAGAGACTGAAGTCAAAATCTATATGGTATCATAGTTTGGTTTCCAAAAGGAATGACTTATAGAACATCAAGTAACACTTAAAAAAATACACACAGATACAGACAAACACACACACGTATGTATGTATGTGTGTGTGTGTGTGTGTGTGTGTGTGTGTGTGTGTGTGTATAACTAGATTGGAAAATAATGAGTTATTTCTTTAGCTGGCCTTACTAAGAGTCTTAGGTGTGCTGAAGGTACGCCTGGGACGCACTACCATTTCTATAGCCCACCGCCTGTCCACGATTAAGAACGTTGATGTGATTGTGGGCTTTGAGCATGGTCGTGCAGTTGAGAGGGGCAACCATGAGGAACTTTTGGAAAGGAAGGGAGTGTACTTCACACTTGTGACACTCCAGAGCCAGGGAGACCAGGCCCTGAATGAAAAAGCTCGGCAAAGTGAGTAATGACCTTTTCCCTGCATGACCTACATAAACCTGAAAAATGGACAAAGTAGGTATAAAATTCTTACTTTACCTGTTCATCTCTCCTTCTCCTTACTTATAGTGTTTGAGGCAGATAAACCTGAGGTGGATACTGGGAAACAAAATCTCTCTCGAGCTGGTAGTTATCGGGCAAGTTTGAGGTACGGTCTGCCGCAAGGCCCATGGCCTTTTCGTTTCTGTTTGAGGTGGTTGCCATTACTTTCTTTGATGCCTCTGTACGTTGATCTCCTGAGCAGCATCTTTTTTGCATTGTCTCAGAGCCTCCATCCGTCAGAGATCTAGATCCCAGCTCTCCAATGTCATCTCTGAGGCTTCTGTTCCCATCACTGGGGAACTTAGTCCAAGACCCTACCCAGAGTCCTTCATGTTACAAGACAATATCAAGGAACTGGTCAGTGTAAGAAGGCCATTGTGGGTTAATTTGTTTAGGTTGACTCATGTGGCTCCTATGCATCTCTGATAAGACTTCTTTATGAATCCTTAGATTGCCACTGCAGAGGAAGAAGAAGAGCCACAGGAGGGTGCTCCTGTGGTGAGGATATTGAAGTACAACTTTTCAGAATGGCCCTATATGCTATTTGGCAGTATAGGTGCTGCAGTCAATGGTGGAGTCAACCCCATGTATTCACTACTGTTCAGTCAGATCCTTGCGGTAAGCTAATAAAATCCTAGAACTCATTCATTTACAATGTCAGTATCACATTATTTGGTGTCTGTCTTTTAAAATGTTTGTGCGTTTATTTAGACATTCTCAATGCCAGATCCAGAGACCCAGAGACAGGAAATTGATGGGATCTGCCTGCTCTTTGTCATCATTGGAGTGGTCTCATTGTTCATGCAAATCCTACAGGTATGATTTTCCAATCTTTGGTTATGGTGTTTGGACATTTATTGTGGCACTGCAGCCATTTGCTCACCCCCGATCTCTGTTGCCCCTGTGTCTCAGGGCTATGCCTTCTCCAAGTCTGGGGAGCTGCTAACACGTAGGCTGCGGTGCATGGGATTCCGTGCCATGTTGGGCCAGGAGATCGGCTGGTTTGACGACCACAGGAACAGCCCAGGAGCTCTGACCACACGTTTGGCCACTGATGCCTCTCAGGTCCAGGGGGTGAGTGAGTGTTTGACAACATCCCACTGAATGCCCATAGCCACTAGCTGCACTTGTAACCCAGCCCTTTCTTTGGAGCTCCTGGAATGCTTTATCTGGAAACCTCTGGCCCTTCCCTCTGTAAACCTAGCCGTTATCTTGAAGATCTTTGATTCTTAGGCTCTGGGTCACCGTGACCTGGCTTAGGCTAAGTAATTATTGTAAAAGTAATGTCCTGTTGTTGTGTTCACAGGCTACAGGCTCACAAATAGGCATGATTGTCAACTCTCTGACCAATATTGGTGTAGCCATCATCATCTCCTTCTACTTCAGTTGGAAGCTGACCCTGGTTATCATTTGTTTTCTGCCCTTCTTGGCACTGTCCGGAGGATTCCAGGCAACAATGCTTACAGGATTTGCTAAGGAAGACAAGCAAGCAATGGAGGCTGCTGGGCAGGTAAACTTCCATTGTCCTGGGATGAAGCACAAACCAAAGTGCTGCTGTAGAATTCAAGAAGACAACAGAGGCATATGTTTAGCAGAGGCTTTATTTCAGCAATTGCAAGGATGCAAACCAGAACAATCTGAAAAGACTCGCACTGAGAAGTTAATTCTTATTTATTAATTAGTCAACATAGCTTAACATAAATCTCTTATCATAGGTATTCTTATACCTCATTTGTCTGGGATGTGGTCGTAAAGTAGTAAGTATAATATGTCATGTTGAAATTAGGGCTATTAGTTTTGCTATTTTCTTTGTCCAGCTGACCAGTACATTCTGGCGTACCATACAGACATCCTATTAGTGACAATATCAGTTCTCTAATTTCCCACAGTTCAGAACAAGACTTCTAAATCAATCCTCAGTTATGCATACCAGACCCAGATTAGGAAGTCAGCTCAGGTCAGGCTGTCTAGAGTTTTGCTTCCATAATCCCTAAGTCATAGTCCAGTATCTACTCCTTTGCAACATTTAGTAATACGTAATAAGACACAAGAAATTTGAGTTTACATCAATCATTTACTATGAATAAACTGGTGGAATCAAATGTTTTACTTAATCTGAAAAAAGGAAATGGGACAGCTGGTAGTATAGTGGTTAGTGCTGCTACCTTTGGATGCAAAGGTTGCAGGTTTGAATCTCACCTTTGCCTGTACTACTCTTGAGCAAAGTACTTCCCCAAAATTCCCTAGTTGTATAAATAGGTAAATAATTGTAAAGAGATTAAACATTGTAATTTCCTCTGGAGCAAAGCATAAGATAAATAGTAACTGCATAATAGTTGTTCTTTTACAAATTGCAATATAACTAACCTGAAATTAATCTTATGTTATTGCTGCCGTTCTACATTTGAAAGTACTCGAATGTATTCTATTATCTCCTGTTGTTGCTAGTCAGCATGGAAGAGGGTATTTGTGGTATTATGTAAGACTCTTTTGAGAAAACCATAGAGCACTTATAGAAACCTACATAACATTTGTTTTTTAATACAGATTTCAGGGGAGGCACTGAACAACATCCGCACCATTGCTGGCTTGGGCAAAGAGAAGACATTTGTGGAGATGTATGAGGCCAAGATGGATGCTCCGTACAAGGCAGCCCTAAAGAAGGCCAATGTATATGGTGCCTGCTATGGCTTTTCCCAGTGCGTGGTCTTTCTGGCAAATTCTGCCTCCTATAGGTTTGGGGGATATCTGGTGCGGCAAGAAGGGCTTCACTTCAGCTTGGTGTTCAGGTAAGAAGTTTTGAAGCCTTTTAATAAGGGACCTGTGCAGTTCATTGGTAAATTTCTCTATGCCCTGTTGATATGAAATGTGCCTCAATAGCCATCTGTAGAGAGCAAACTCAGTGTACACAAAATAGGCCCTTTTTACCTAGTGTTATGTAAGATAACTGGTGTTCTCTTCACTAGCCCAAACACTTATAGTTGGCTGGGCACCTAAAAGATAGTGGGTGGAATAGGATCACTGTTGGCCCACTTCCAAGCTTGCTATGTCTCCCAGTGAAATCTGCATCCTATTAAATCATGAATGTGTGAAAATATGTCTGTGGTCCCCAGTACTCATGTTGTATAGTGGATGTCTTGTTGCTTCAGGGTTATATCTGCCATTGTCACAAGTGGAACAGCCCTGGGTCGAGCATCTTCCTACACACCAGATTACGCCAAAGCCAAGATTTCAGCAGCCAGGCTTTTCCAGCTGTTCGACCGGATTCCAAAAATCAAAGTTTACAGTGAAGAAGGGGAGAAATGGGTGACTATATATTTTTGCTCTCATACTTCAAATCCCTAACTTAGGAAGCAACTGAACTGCATTGTCATTAGTTTGTATTTGGAAACTATACAAAAATTGATAAAATGTTATTAGCTTTTGGAAAGTGAATTATACTATATTCCGTTAATAAAGACTTTTATTAGTACAGTATATTGCGTTAAGTTCTGTCAGACACTTGGTGTTTCCAAATACTATTTTCTGCCTCCTCTGTTAAACATCTGTGTTTTTACAAGGCTGGAGAGAAACTGGTTAGTAGGCTATTTCATTAGGACAACAGCAGTTTATAGCTGCTTTGATTTTGTCATTGCTTTGTGGTCTTCCAACATATCTTCATCAGCCAGGGTTATCACAGATGGCATTATCTGCAATAAATCAATGGGAAAAATCAAGACACAGAAATCAGTTAATGCACCCAGACAGCTGCTTCTCATATGCCTTCATCAGGCCTTCTGTTTATTGCGATGTTGCTATGTCCTTTAATAGTTTCACTTACGTTAAATGCCAGCAGTCCGGACATGCATGTATCCCCAGAGACAACAACATTACGGCGTTCTGGAACCTGGCTCTTTAAAGACTCGATGCATTTATCAGTGCCATATTGTGCCTAATGACTGTTTCTAGGCAATAGATAAAAGGAAAAAATGGACCTGCATAATTTGCAGCAAGTCCTCCTGTTTAATACATTAGTTTGGTTTGCTTAAAATATAGCATTTGTACATCATGTTTGCCAAAAAATATTACTGTTAAGGTTCAGTATCAACACCTTTCTAATACATTTTCATCATTTAAAACTGAACTTGACATTAAGATGTTAGGCAGCTGCATTTATAAATGATAAATTAAGTAATATTTTACCACCATCATTTTAGGCTTCGACTGAAGCACAGATGTAGACTGAAAGCACATTAAAATGTTTTAGCCGAATGTGACTTTACTAACCCTATCTTGTTCTCTATTTCTCTGTTATGCTGACAGTCAGATTTTAAAGGTGAGATTGAATTTATAGACTGCAAGTTCACATACCCAACCCGACCTGACATCCGTGTGCTCAATGGCCTGAATGTGTCAGTGAAGCCAAGTCAGACCCTGGCCTTTGTGGGAAGCAGCGGTTGTGGTAAGAGCACCAGTGTCCAGCTGCTGGAAAGGTTCTACGACCCAGAAGAAGGCAGAGTTGTGAGTCTCTATGGGCCCTTCTCTTATATTATATGAATTAAGCATAATGGCTATAAATTAGTTCACTGAATGTCAGAATTACCGGCTTAAAAAATGTTCCAAAAGACCAAAGACAAGTCCAGTTCATAATACATGAGCTCCTCAGCTTATAAACGCAACTGGAACTAGATGTCTATTCATAACTTGATCTGTTTTAAATAGTCACAAATCACTTCTGCTACTAAATCACAATCATAAAAACCTACATAATATGTGAATAACACACACAGTCTGAAACTGCTTATCCCAAGTGGGGTCGCGGCAAGCCAGAGCCTAACCTGGTAACATAGGGTGTGAGGCTGGAGGGGGAGGGAACACACCCAGGACGGGACACCACTCCATCGCAAGGCACCCCAAGCAGGACTCGAACCCCAGGCCCACTGGAGAGCAGGCCCCAGCCAAACCTGCTGTGCCACCGCACCCCCAATACATAAATCCCTCCACTTATTCCTGGATTAATAATGCAAATAATACAAATAATTAATTTAAATAGTACACTTGAATTTTTATTAAATTCAAACGATTAAATAAAAATACCTTCTGTCCACAAACTCCTGTTCAATGCTTAATGTTGACCAATTTACCCCATAAATGTGGTGTATTTGTCATCGTTTACTGACATCCGCCAAATGCCAGACAAGAATTGTAAGTGCTGGGGAAGTCAGGTGAATTAGTGCCTCACTTCTGTTTGGGTTTGTTTAATTGCCATTTAATGACTGGGAATTGCAACACAGGTCACTTTAGCACACAACTAAATTTTAGAAAAAAGAGCAACGAAGAAAGAAAATACAATTAAAAAAAAATAAACTAAAAAAGTTAGTCTTGAAAAATTTCTAACTCCAGCATTTATAACACTGAAAGCCAGTGTAATGGATACCCGAAAAATATATAAAACTTTTCCACAAGAGTTTTTTTTAATTGAAGCCTAGTTAACTGTGCAAACAAATATAAAGTCAGTATAACTGAAAAGGCTCCCTCCGTAATTTGTAGATTAAAGATTGATAAAAGAAGTTACTGCCATGCGAAATATCCCGTTATTATATCCCTGAAGGAGGTACTTGAATTTAATCAATTCAATGGAAAATTCAAATAAAGTATGCAAAGAACTGGTCTGGAAACTATGCATTTAATTTAGGGTAAAAGTGATGTATTGTGTGCCACACAGCTTATTGATGGCCACAACTCCACCAAGGTCAATGTGGCATTTCTACGCTCCAAGATTGGCATTGTCTCCCAGGAGCCCATCCTCTTTGACTGCAGTATTGCTGAGAATATCAAGTATGGGGACAATCAGCGAGAGGTCAGCATGGACGAGGTCATCTCGGCGGCAGAGAAGGCCCAGCTGCATGATTTTGTCATGTCCTTGCCAGAGGTAGGAGATAAACTGGAGGACAAACTATCCCTTTTAGTTGTACACATGGCTGCACTGTCTCTATGAGTGTTTCATTGTAGAAGCAGGGTAAAAAGTTTTCATCTTATTTATGGGATACATTTATATTTTATCTTACTTTTATTTTACTACTGGGGTCATCTCTTTTTCAGTGACATCTGGCAAACAATTCATCAATAAACTGTAATCATTCCACATCAATGCGCTTTGCATATAAGAGCCAATAATTGTCTAAATTAACTACAAGCACCCAACAGTCAGATATGTAGCTAGGTATATGTTAAAATGAACTTTTTGACTGCAGTTGGTTGAGGCCTATGAAAGTTTCCTAATTATCTCTCCCTTTTCGCTGGAACCTAGAATCATCTCGAACATCCTCAGCCTTCCTCGCATTGCTGTTTTTTTCCTGTGTTTCTATTTAGAAATACGAGACCAGTGTGGGTGCTCAGGGCTCTCAGCTGTCCCGGGGACAGAAACAACGCATTGCCATTGCCAGGGCCATAGTGAGAGACCCAAAAATCCTTCTCTTGGATGAGGCCACATCTGCCTTGGATACTGAGAGCGAGAAGGTAACTTGCACAGATTCAATCAACCGAGTCTGACTGGTATTTATGAACGCTGTCAAGCTTTTGTGTGTTTGTAACATTGTTGTGCTTGTGTGATTGTGATTTCAAGTGTAAAGGACACATCTGGACTGTGCCTAAAGTATTCATGTCAGCACAATGTCTATTTGACAGACAGTCCAGGAGGCTCTTGACAAAGCTAGGGAGGGCAGGACCTGCATCATCATTGCTCACCGCCTGTCCACCATCCAGAACTCTGATGTCATTGCAGTCATGTCCAGAGGCTATGTGATTGAAAAGGGTACCCACAACCAACTCATGGCCCTTAAGGGTGCCTACTACAAACTGGTTACCACTGGTGCTCCCATCAGCTAATACCGTGGGACTGAACAGTGCAATGTTGCCTTGGAACCAAACTCACTGCTGAATCTGTCACTGGAACATGATTAAGTGTTTTGTATTTATTTTACTTCGTCTTTCCAAACAGGCCGTTGTGCTATCAGTGACGGTTCTTAATGTTTAAAAGGACCGTTTCCACAGAAATAAGGAAAATAACTCATAGCATTTTGTGAAAGTTTTGCATTGCAGGAAATTTCAGTGTGCTATTTTGTAAATTCTGTTGTGTTTTCTCTTACTTGCAGTAGAAGTAACTGAGCCAGAAGTTGGTAGCTTGTACCTTTATTATAGTGTAAAATACTATACTAAAGGAAAATAATTTCATTGAATGAAATATTAATTTCATTTGCACTTTGCAAAAATAAAATGTAACCAAAACAGAGGCCACTTTTGTCAATATGCATTGTTATAACAACAGAAAACAGTGAAAGAGAATGTTTGAGTTTGAGTTGAATGTTTGAGACAGTTGCACCTTTTTCAAACCTAGGGGGACCTAATGCAATTTATTCTCCCTGACTCCTGTGAGTACATGAAGGCAGTAAGGCACGAGGGCCACCACACTAAGAGGGCCTACAGCACTTTTGCAGAAGGAGAAGGCATGGAACAGGAGCTCGGTCTTCATGGACACCTCCATGAGTTCGCACAGCCTTAGAGCACCTAATGAGGCGCCTGTGCAGACCAGCCGGAAGCTGGCCCTTTGGCCGTTCCTCCCTCTGCAGCTTTGTAGGAACATCTGGGAGTGGAGCGCCAGGCCAAGGCCTAGTAGGGCCCCAGAGTTTCGGACAAGACCAGCAAAGGGGCTGCTGTCCAGGTGGATCCACGCGGGGTCTACACACCACTTCTTCGCCTTGGGGACAGACCACATCAGGTCAATGTTGGCCATTCTGTGAAGCAGGTAGAAGCCGCTGGCAAAGGAGAGCAGGAATAGGTTGGTCTGTATGTACACGTTCAGGTTGGCAGTGTGGATGGAGGGGAGGTGCTCAAAAGCTTCAGCGACCAGAACCCCTGTAGAAGCAGGAAAATTGTAACACAGAATAACAGCATTAACAGTAACTTGTTCACTGTGCCTAGAGAAAAAAGCAAACAAGGAAGATAAAGTAGGAACTCTGTCTTTGGCAAAAATCTTCAGTATGTTTTTACCTGCCAAAACTCCAAGGATGACCTGGTGAGGAAAATGTGTGGCAACAAAGACCCTAGAGATGCAAACAATAATCTGAATGATCCAGAATGCAATCCACAGGAGGGACCATGTAATCCAAAGCCTAAAAATATAATTGATAGGGAGAAGATTTCATTAAGCTGTGGCATTCGATGTTCAGGGTGCACACCTAGCGCAGGTAAGCAAGCTGACGTGGAGCACTCCTGCTGGCATGCCTACCTGTGATTCCAGTGGCGTGGGCCGCTTTTAGAAGGCTGAGTTAGGTGGAGCACAGATGTTACTATGACATACCACACACTCGAAGAGCCCATGGCATGACCAGATGGACTGCCTGTTTGGAAAACACAGCTCATCTTTATGTCCTGCCTGTGAGGCCAGAGAGCAATCACACACTTCCCCAATGAATTACGTCACTTAGTCCATTTTTATTGGCTCCAGCAATTCCCCTTTTCCTAATCAGAAACAAAGCAGGTGGACATATAAAATAAACACATTCTGAAATCATTGAAATAAAATCCAGTCAATCATAATGAATGTAGGAAAGCTATGAAAATTATTTCTGAAAAAAAAAAAAAAATCTGGATAAACAGCTAACATAGTACTGCTAAAATACTACTTTAAAATATTGTTTAATTATGTAAGAAAGCAATGCTGGCTAGTTTAAGTCAAATAACTGTCCTGACCTGGTCCAGTTTCACAAGTAATATGAAACTGCTCCAGATGAGGGTGTGAATTGTTCTGATAAAACTGGGTTTCATGCACCCACCAATAAGGACGATGTCCGAACAAAATCCTGAAAACATGGAACAGGAAAATAAATAAGAGCATTACAATATGAGCGTTTTACAAATACAGGTCTCAATAAATTTAAGCTGTAAACAGATATAGAATGAAAACAGTAAGAGCAGTTATTTTTTTCCATTAAATCATACATATATTCAGTTGCTTTAAATTTGGTGCTCTGTCTGTAATAGTTAAATTAACGCTACTGATCACCTGTACAGAATGTGTTTTATATAAAATCTGTGTAATGAATCTTTGTATTTTGCACTTGCCATAGTTGAATTGCTGTGGATTAGTGCTATTACTATGCAGCGGATTAATAAGTAGTAACAACAGCATCACTTACCATTTGAAGATGAGATTGAACCAGTCACCAATCACCGCCACCCAAAGCATCTTGATCCCCACAACATGGCTAACCTGGAAACAGAGGGGGAAGTAAAAGGACAGGATGTTGCGTGGGTCTCCCACTGATGACATAAAGCTAAAAAAAGCCTGGTAGTCCCTGCAGGTGCTCTGAAGGTACTGAATAACCAACACCTCACTACTGTGAATGAAGTCCATTGAGATCACTTTCATGTTCTCTGCAACTGCCAACTCCACAACACTGAGGAAAGGCATGCATCCCTTGTCCCAGAGGATGTCATCTTTATACCTGTAGGGAGGTCTTATCCATTATTCAGCATGTTCTCACCAGTCCATGTGTGGACAAGGGGTGTGTGGCTGTGGGCTATGTGGATGCTGGAGCTCCAGGACATGCCTGGATTCAGCATTCAATACAGCAGACTGAACAGTGCGTACATGACATTTTCCATGG
This sequence comes from Scleropages formosus, assembly GCF_900964775.1. Lineage (NCBI taxonomy): Eukaryota > Metazoa > Chordata > Actinopteri > Osteoglossiformes > Osteoglossidae > Scleropages > Scleropages formosus. Next base: position 226,485 of record NC_041817.1, read on the forward strand.
ACTTGGCGTTTCATTTGTTAAATATTAACTATTACACCCACAGCTGTTGACGGTGTGTTACCAGAAAAAGCACGCTAACGTCGAAACCGCTTGCTATTCTGGGATCTTTTTGGGATTAATTTATTTTTTATTACGCAGAATGTGTAAAAATAAAACATGACCAGATGGGAGGTTTTGAACAAAATTTCCGCCACATTTGTTAGCCTTGATTTGATTATTTACGGTCAGTGAAACTGAAAAAAAACTTCATAACTGAACCGACACAAGGTTTGTTAAGACGCTAAATGCTTGTATGTCACATATCACTATGGTAGTTATAGCCCAAGAGAAACATCTACTACTAACCTTTCTGTTTGACAAACCTGATAAATAATTTTTGGCAGTTCCTAAGACCCTGTGTGGTAGGCTCCTTCATTGATTGATTGATTGATTGATTGATTGATTGATTGATTGATTGATTGAATGAATTTATTTCACTTAGGTCCATCTCCTTAAAATTACACTACACTATTTATACTATTGGCCACCAGGGGAGTCCTGTTTATCCCCAGACAGCTCACACGTGTAGGTCAGAAAGCAATCAGCCCAGGTATAAAGGGGGAAACACCTGAAAAGAGTCACTGCAGTGCTAAGAGATAACATTGTCTGACCTGTCTTGCTGGCCCTGCAGTTGTTTATTTCCCCCTGAATTCTCAGTTGACACTTTCAGCTGAGAGTAAATTGCCCTTGGATGCAGTTACCATGGAGTCTGGTGTGTTCCAAAATTATATAACAAAGTGTTAAATGCAGATTAGTTGAAGGGAAGCCTGTACAGTTCAACATTTTATCAGCTACTTGACTCTTCTGACACTAATTGTAACTGCAAATTTTGGCATGTTGGAGAGATTCGTGTAGAGGTTTTGAAAAGTTTTAACTGAGGTAAAGTTTAAAATAAATGTTAGAATGTTCCTACTCACTTGCTATTTATAACCACTTCTGCAAGTCAGGGTTGTGATGGTCTCGAGCCTGTCCTGAAAGGATAAGGCACTAGGCTGGTCTGGTCATACCCTAGATGGGATGCCAGTTCATTAAAGGGTAGAGGATGTCGTCACAGCCTCTGATTTCAAAATAATAATATATAGTGGGTGCCAGACCATGGCAACCTAGTAATGGAAAAGTGCTTAATGATAATAAATGGTTGGATAATGTATAATGTAATTCTACTGTAATGCATTTATTTCACTCAATGATTGGAAATAATACATTTGGAAAAATCATCAGAAATTTCCAAATGGAAAAGTACAGAAGTTACAGTAGACAATTGAGAAAACTTAAACTTATAAAATTTGTATTAAATTTTGTTCTTAGGCTGTTATGTCAAAATTAAGTCACAATTCCAGCCAATACAAGTATGAAGTCTGCATGATAAAATCTTTTTAAGTTTTTGAGAACTAAGTTTCTGTTGTTCAAAAGAAGCATAGTTTGTGTGGAACTTACTGTTTTTTTTTTTTTACATTCTTACTGAATTTACTGTTACATGAGTGAATCTAAAAATATTTCACAGAATATACAGTACAAGAAATGTATAGGAACACCTTGCGTTTCTATGTATGTTATGGAAATAAGTGTGCCGAATGGAATTTCTGAAATTCCATGTTTTCACTATCATTTACAGAACAGAAATTAAATTCATAATGAGGGTATTTTACCATTTTTGAAAGGTGTGATTTTTTTAATATATAATGTAATCATTTCCTACATGGATAGTTTTAAAATCTGTATTTGTGCATTGTACATTTTAATTAATGTATCATGCGATAAATAGCCACAGTATTTTTATGTGACACATGATGTTCTGTACAGTTTTGAAATCTCCCAGTACAGAACATCGCAGATTGATTTTGACAGATACTATTAAAAACATTTGCAAGGCACCTGATTTGTACTAAGTTCAGAGGTGTAAATTCTGATAATGAAGTGAAATGAGCTGTACTGTGGTTAACTAGGCTGAAGTAAATCTTTTATCCTCTTACTACTGAGGGGTAAAAGCTGTTTACACATTTTTGCACAGCTGATTAACCACACATTCTGAGACTTTCAGCGTTCTCTAAAATTTACTGTAATATAATACATTTGCCAAACTGTTGTTACTCTAAATTCAGTGGACATTGTCAGCAGGGGAATGTCACCTCATTCTATTTAAGCATTACTATCTGAGACTAAAGGGGGTGTGGTGGCGCAGTGGGTTGGACCGCAGTCCTGCTCTCCAGTGGGTCTGGGGTTCGAATCCCGCTTGGGGTGCCTTGCGGCGGACTGGCATTGTGTGTGTGTGTGTATCTGAGACTATAATAATTCTGCTGTATCATTGTTAACCTTTGAATAAACATTGTTCTTATTAACAAGAGAGAACAAAAGCAACAGCATGGACAAGAACTAAAATAAGTATAATGATAATCCTTTGATTATGAGATCCCAAAACTATAGAACTGTGGACCAGTGATTGTTGGTGATGACGCTTGGGAGGCTTCATTCAGATAATGATTTGAATGATGTACCAAATTCCATTGCAAGTGATGAAAAGTGTCTCTGTTTCTTTCTGCTTTAGGTTCCTCTGTGCGCTAATATCCCAGTTGAACTTCGACTAGGTGAGACCAACAAGCTTTCTTCGCCAGTCATTGCCAGTCTGCCCAATTCGTTGTCGATATTGCCTGATCTGGTGAAGACCAGCAACAGACTTGACACGAGGAATGCAGAGGGTTAATAAGCTGATCGTGCTCATATGACATTTAGTTTTACCTACTTGTGTAGAGTTAGTATTTAACAAAGGGATGGGTAGCCAGCAAGTCTTGTACCCCTACAGATCTTTTTTCCCATACAAAGCTTAGGATCTACCTGGCATGGCTACCTTGGCAGCAGAAGGGTTAAAAATGGGCAGTCAACCTGCCCGGACCACTTTTGTCCCAATCTTCGAACAGGGGGCCCATGTATGCATGAATCAATTATGGGGTCAAGATGAGAAGCAGGAATTGTTGTAGTGGACAAACTGGGCTATACATCAGGTGCTTCACACAGGATATACGGTATCAGGGCCACTACAGGCACCCCACACACAGCTCATGTTCAACGTAAACTGTAATTTTAACACTCTTAGCGCCCCAGGGGGCACGGGCAGCCTGTTGGCCTCTGATCTCTAGAATTGTTTTTCTCTTCTACCAGTTTTAAGAGTTTTGTTCCTCTCCTCAGCTGCTTTCTGCCTTTTTTCATCACTTGTTTTATCTTTGTATTACTGTTTGTTTTACTGATGCCACTTATTGGTATCGCTGTATTTTTGGACTATGCTACATTAAGCTGTCAGATGCTACTCCTTGGGAAGGGACCCACACAAAAACAGTTCATTGAATTTCAGTGGAACCTATAAAAAACAGAATACTGATGTAACCAAGTGATGTGGCTGTATGTATGTGTTTCATTAGAATGAAAACATGAAGAAAAATTATACAACTATATCATTTTTTTTTGTATTCCTAAATAGCTAATTCTTTGAACTATGTTTGCTCTATGTACTGTTGTGTGTTTGCTACATTCTCTCTTACAAAGTATTCCATTACCACCTAGTTTCAAATCCTTTCCCTTTATGAAAAATGTAAAACTAAAGAACAAAGAATTAAGGCCTCCGTGAACCGCCACCTTCTCCTCCGTGAACCGCCACCTTATCGTGGTGGAGGGGTTTGAGTGCCTGAATGAGTCCAGGAGCTATGTTGTCTGGGGCTACATGCCCCTGGTAGGGTCTCCCATGGCAGACAGGTCCTGGATGACAGACGAGACAAAGCGCGGTTCAAAAACCCCTTATGAAGGAAAAAGCAAGGCGTCCGTTTACCCCGCCCGGTATGGGGTCACCGGGGCCCCACCCTGGAGCCAGGCCTGGGGGGGGGGCTCGCATGCGAGCGCCTGGTGGCCAGGTCTATGCCCACGGGGCCTGGCCGGGCTCAGCCCGAAGCCATAACGTGGAGCCGCTCTTCGGTGGGCTCACCACCTGCCGGAGAAACCGTAAGGGGCCGGTGCATTGTGAGTTGGGCGGTGGTCGGGGCCGAGTGCCCGGCCGAACCAAACCTCGGGCGCCAACTCTGGTTTTTGGGACTTGGAATGTCACCTCACTGGCGGGGAAGGAGCCTGAGCTGGTGCGGGAAGTTGAGAGATACCGTCTAGATATAGTCGGGCTCACTTCCACTCACAGCTTGGGTTCTGGAACCACTCTACTCGATCGAGGGTGGACTCTCCACTATTCTGGCGTTGCCCAAGGTGAGAGGCGGCGGGCTGGTGTGGGCTTATTAATAGCCCCCCAGTTCAGCCGCCATGTGTTGGAGTCTACCCCGGTGAATGAGAGGGTCATCTCCCTACGCCTTCGGGTCAGGGAACGGTCTCTCACTGTCGTTTGTGCTTATGCGCCTAGCGGCAGTGTAGAGTACCCGGCCTTTTTAGAGTCCTTGGGGGGCGTGCTGGAAAGCGCTCCCACTGGGGACTCTGTCGTTCTACTGGGGGACTTTAACGCCCATGTGGGCAGCGACAGTGATACCTGGAGGGGCGTGATTGGGAGGAACGGCCTCCCTGATCTGAACCCGAGTGGTGAGTTGTTATTGGATTTCTGTGCTAGTCGCGGTTTATCCATAACGAACACCATGTTCATGCATAAGGGTGTCCACCAGTGCACTTGGCACCAGGACACCCTAGGTCGGAGGTCGATGATCGACTTTGTAGTCGTTTCTTCTGACCTTCGGCCATATGTCTTGGACACTCGGGTGAAGAGAGGGGCTGAGCTGTCAACTGATCACCACCTGGTGGTGAGTTGGATTCGATGGCGGGGGAAAAAGCTGGATAGACCTGGCAGGCCCAAACGCATAGTGAGGGTCTGTTGGGAACGTTTGGCGGAGGCCCCTGTCAGAGAGGTCTTCAACTCCCACCTCCGACAGAGCTTCAACCAGGTCCCGAGGGAGGTGGGGGACATTGAGTCCGAATGGACTATGTTCCGCTCCTCCATTGTCGGTGCGGCGGTTCGGAGCTGCGGCCATAAGGTCTCCGGTGCCTGTCGCGGCGGCAATCCCCGAACACGGTGGTGGACACCGGAAGTAAGGGATGCCGTCAAGCTGAAGAAGGAGTTCTATCGGGCCTGGTTGGCTAATGGGACTCCTGAAACAGCTGACAGGTACCGACGGGCCAAACGGAGCGCGGCTCTGGCAGTCGCCGCGGCAAAAACTCGGGCTTGGGAGGAGTTCGGTGAGGCCATGGAGGAAGACTTTCGGTCGGCCTCAAAGAGATTCTGGCAAACCGTCCGGCGACTCAGAGGGGGGAAGCGGTGTTCCACGAACACTGTTTACAGTGGAAGTGGTGCGCTGCTGACCTCAGCTGAGGATGTTCTCGGGCGGTGGAAGGAGTACTTTGAGGATCTCCTCAATCCCTCCGACACGCCTTCCGTAGAGGAAGCTGAGGCTGGGGACTCGGAGGGGGACTCGTCCATTACCCTGGCTGAAGTTGCTGAGGTAGTCAAAAAACTCCTCGGTGGCAAGGCTCCGGGGGTGGATGAGATCCGCCCCGAATTTCTCAAGTCTCTGGATGTTGTGGGGCTGTCTTGGCTGACACGCCTCTGCAGCATCGCGTGGAGTTCGGGAACGGTGCCTCTGGACTGGCAGACCGGGGTGGTGGTCCCTCTTTTTAAGAAGGGGGACCGGAGATTGTGTTCCAACTACAGGGGGATCACACTCCTTAGCCTCCCTGGGAAAGTCTATGCCAGGGTACTGGAAAGGAGAATCCGACTGATAGTCGAACCTCGGATCCAGGAGGAGCAATGCGGTTTTCGCCCTGGCCGTGGAACACTGGACCAGCTCTAAACCCTCACTAGGGTGCTGGAGGGTTCGTGGGAGTTTGCCCAACCAGTCCATATGTGTTTTGTGGACCTGGAGAAGGCATTCGACCGTGTCCCTCGTGGCATCCTGTGGGGGGTACTTCGGGATTATGGGGTTCGGGGCTCGTTGCTACGGGCTGTTCGTTCCCTGTATGACCGGAGCAGGAGCTTGGTTCGCATTGCCGGCAGTAAGTCAGACCTTTTCCCGGTGCATGTTGGACTCCGCCAGGGCTGCCCTTTGTCACCGATTCTGTTCATTATCTTTATGGACAGAATTTCTAGGTGCAGTCAGGGAACGGAGGGTGTCTGCTTTGGTGGCCGCGAGATCTCGTCTCTGCTTTTTGCGGACGATGTGGTCCTGTTGGCTTCATCGAATCAAGACTTGCAGCGTGCACTGGGGAGGTTTGCAGCCGAGTGCGAAGCGGCGGGGATGAGAATCAGCACCTCCAAATCCGAGGCCATGGTTCTCAGTCGGAAAAAGGTGGATTGCTCCCTCCGGGTTAGGGGGGAGTTGCTCCCTCAAGTGGAGGAGTTTAAGTATCTCGGGGTCTTGTTCACGAGTGAGGGAAAAATGGAGCAGCAGGTTGACAGGCGGATCGGTGCGGCGTCCGCAGTAATGCGGTCATTGTACCGGTCTGTTGTGGTGAAGAGGGAGCTGAGTCGTAAGGCGAAGCTCTCAATTTACCGGTCGATCTACGTTCCTACCCTCACCTATGGTCATGAACTCTGGATCATGACCGAAAGAATGAGATCGCGGATACAAGCGGCAGAAATGAGTTTCCTCCGCAGAGTGGCTGGGCGCACCCTTAGGGATAGGGTGAGGAGCTCAGTCACCCGGGAGGAGCTCGGAGTAGAGCCGCTGCTCCTCCGCATCGAGAGGAGCCAGTTGAGGTGGCTCGGGCATCTGTTCCGGATGCCTCCTGGACGCCTCCCTGGGGAGGTGTTCCGGGCTTGTCCCACTGGGAGGAGGCCTCGGGGCAGACCCAGGACACGTTGGAGAGACTATGTCTCCCGGCTGGCCTGGGAACGCCTTGGGGTTCCCCCAGAGGAACTGGAGGAGGTGTGCGGGGAGAGGGAAGTCTGGAGTACTCTGCTCGGACTGCTGCCCCCGCGACCCGGCCCCGGATAAAGCGGAGGAAGATGGATGGATGGATGGATGGATAGAATGAAAACATGAAGAAAAATTATACAACTATATCATTTTTTTTTGTATTCCTAAATAGCTAATTCTTTGAACTATGTTTGCTCTATGTACTGTTGTGTGTTTGCTACATTCTCTCTTACAAAGTATTCCATTACCACCTAGTTTCAAATCCTTTCCCTTTATGAAAAATGTAAAACTAAAGAACAAAGAATTAAGGCCAAACTATTTCATTGCGCTTTAAACAAGTTAAACATTAAATATTTTTAATCAGCTGAAAATCAATTATAAATGCATAGTTGGTCTGAAATGTAGTTTGAGCAGCTGTGTAGCGCACATTGTGGCCACACGAGGGCGCAAGGAGCATCTACTTGAAAACATCAGCGCATTGACTCATGGGAAGTCAAGGACTAAACCATATCTTTTCCTTTAAATTAAAAGGTACTACAACAAATTGTGGATTTTAAAATGATAAAGAAAACAAAAAAAACCCTAAAATGTTTAGTAGAAACTTATGCCATAAAATGGCAGATTTTAGTGATTTAGAAATTGATTTGAAGTCCCTTAGCTGGTTAAATTTTCAAATTTGGTCCCGTCCTGGTTCCGGTTTGACTCAAACACGGTGGCGCGAGATTGACGGAGAAACTGTTTTCAACGGAAACGTTTGGGCTACCTAATTTTGTAGTTTTTCAGCGCGGAATTAAAAAGTAGCATTCAGTGTATTAGACGTAATATATTTTGAGGTAAAATTTTCTTTTATATGTAGGCCCGATATCCGATATAGCCGCCGCAGTATTCTGGTGCGGAGCTGACGACGTTACCGTAAGTTTTTTCTTTTTTTAAAAAAAGTTTAGTGCCGAGAACTCTCCGGTAGATACCGGTCTACAACATTGTTTTACAAGGTTACGCATATTTGTGTTTCGAGAACGCGTTTCTCTGTCAGTCTCAGAATTAGGGCGTCTGTTTATTGTGTTAGTTGCCGGGTGCTTACCCGGCGTGCGTGGGCGTGTCGTTTGTACAGTATATTATGTTTTTTCAGTAGTGAAACAATGGCTTGTGTGAAAGACCCCAATGTCGTAGAGAACTTCAGCAACACACTCGAGGATATACGCAACAAGCTGTTGGTCCAGGCCATAGGCGACATGGTGGACACGGAGGCGGCGCTGTGTCAGACCCACAGAGAGCACCTGCAGTCCATGAAAGGTACGTGAACGTGAAGGCGCGTGACCGTGCGTGCGTGCGAGAAATGATTATGGTGCAACCAGGTGACTCTTCCTCTCTTTCTTTCCTTTTTTACAGAGACCTGCCTGAAAAAATCCAAGGAGGATGACAACATGTTTGAAACCATTCAGCTTCTCAAACGAGGTAGGGTAAGATGCTCTCACATGATTTGGGTTTGCAGAAAGCAGGGCTTTGTCATAACTAATGTGCCATCAGTTACAGTGAAATCAGAGCACTAAAATTTTCAGTGCATCGGTGCGGTTCTTATAAAACAGTACATCTTAAGTACAGTCGTTGAGATCTTTAATGAATGGATATCTCAAATCATTTTATGTGTGTTGAAACAACAGAAATGGTGTACCCCTAACATTATTATAACGTTTTAATTAGCATTTTTTTTGTCCAAGGTGATTTACAATGTTAACAACTTTGCAATAGTTTATCTGTTTATACAGTAATGTATTTTTACTGCATTAATTCAAGGTAAGTAGCATTATCAAGGGTATAGCAGGAGCAGGGATTCATACCAAGGAGCTTCAAACTGCCTAAACCACTATACAGTCTGTTGGCTCTGATATGATTGTACTTGTTTTCTTTTCTTTTCTAGATTTAGAACAAAAATATGTTCTTATGAAAGAGGTAAAAGACACAATCCCAGAGGTTTTGTCAGAAATAGAGGATAAGGAAAATCAGAAAGATGTGATGATAAAGAAGATTGGCAGGATGAAGGAGGAGCAAATGAAGAAGAAGGAATGTAAGGGTTTTCTTTTTTGCATGTTTTCGCTTAAATGAACTATGGTTTTGTGGCTTACAAGTGCAGTATGTATTTAAATCACAAATGTCACAAGCATGTTATAAGGATAAAAAAATCAGAACATTGCTTTACCTTGGACAGATGTTTTCAACAATGCTCCTGACAAACTGCCATACATAGTTTTTTTTTTTTATTGCCGCTGAGGGCTTACATAGTTATGACTTAATGCATCCACTGCAGGGCTCAGTATAATTAAAATTTTATGCTATTCTTGGAATACCTCTGAGAGTGATATTTTCCGTAATATATACATACACACGGACACAGTCGACCCTCAGTTTTCGCGAGGGGCAGGAATCCGAAAATTCTTGAATAATTTTTTGAACCACCCCCCCCAGGGTCTAGGGTCTTCACTTTTTCTGCCTCTTGGCATTACTTCCTGAAGCTTTAGGAGCACTATGCTTTGGACCCATGAATATAGTTCAGTTTTTTTACACAAAGTTTACTACAAATTGCTGCGAGAAATCTGAGATGAAATGGCCACTTCGATCACTGTGAAACAAACACATGCCTGATGCTGGCTGATGAGACAAAAATATCCAGCGTCCACCAACAGATCACGTACATCCCACAATTCTTTATGTAGTTGAGCTTTTAAAAATGTCTTTTGTATACGTAATGAATAAACATAATAAATTTGTATATAATCAATAAAATAACATCTAATACTGTATAATACCTTATGTTTTTATGATTTACTGAAAGGTTTTAAGTTTTGTGTACATTTTGCTATGTGCGCGTCATCCGTAGTTTTTTGCATTAGGCAGCAAAGCTCAAAAAAACTTTTTCTAATAAATTTTTGTACTTTATACAGTGTTGTATATGTAAAAATACAATAATCCAAATACAATAATCCACATATTATAAATTTTTATTTATTGCTGAACGTTTCTGTACATTTTTTAGCCTGCGAGGTCGCAAAAGTCCAACAGAATATTCCCATTTAATTATTGAAGACCAACTTGCGAATCTGGAGGACTGACTGTGTTGTGTGTGTGTCTGTGTATAAACAGTAGTGATCATTGTTTTGGTTATTGATAGTGCTAATACAGAATTTGTACTTTTCAAAAGCTGATTAATCAGAAAGTTCAAATTTTAATTTTCTTTGCTCCATTGTGGGTCAAAAGAAACTGAATTTTAAACAATTTTCTTAAGAGTTGGTTTCACTGAACTGATAAAGCATAGCTCTCTGTGGCTTTCTTTTGTTCTGCAAAATTTGAATTGTGCCTGTTGTTAAAATATAGTGACAAAATAACCTTTTTTTTTTAAACTGGGACCATTTTTTAAAATCTTTGTGGTTGGGGTATGCAAAAATAATTTTAAAAAAAGTATTAAAAATGTTCTCAGGTTTCACCCTCTTCACTGTTTGCAGTTTATAAAGGTCTGACTTGCATTAATAATTTTTTTGACATGTAAATTACCTTTTTTTTTTTTTTCTTTTCTTATAGTGATCATTTCACAGAACAAAGCGAACAAAGACAAATTAAAGAATCTGAACAAAGCTAAGCAAATGTTCCAGGATTGGCTGGGGTTGGAAATTCGAAAAATTCATGGTAAAGTATGCTGTATCCCAGGTGTCTGTGTCTGGGTTCTATAACCTGTGTATGCAAGAACCACTGAATTTGGGTTTTTTCAAGCTTTAAAATATTAATAATTAGAAAGTTAAATTTCTTAAATCATTTCCTCTATTGAGTCCCATTGTGTTTTGATGGGGGAGAACCTACATAATTTGAGGTCTACCAATAAGACTTAAGGATTTCCTAATCCAGGCTTCAGTGGAATCATATGAAGTATTGCTTTTTGAGAGGAGATATTATGTATTTTCTCATAACTACAGACTTTTTCTTTGACTGAATTTGGGTTATTTAATTTCTTATCCAAAGGTGAAAAATTGCAATTTATATTCAGAAGCATTGACAGTAAAGACCCAGAGAGTGTATATACATTCATTCTTCAGATCAGCGAGGAGGGATTATATCAAGGTAAGCAGTTTAATGCCTGTCTTTGCAATTTCCAAAACCTTGTCATAGTACCAGAGTGACTGAGCCTGTCAGTGTGTCCTTTCATACTGGAGACATTTGGCTCAGACCATGATGTACACTATGGAGGAGCCTAATTGCCATTGTTTTGTTGCTGCAGGACCTGCTCTAAACGTGTTAGTATAGCAGTATCAAACTTCCAGAAGGGTTATATGTGGTGGCTTTCTTCAGTCCCATTTTGGAAAATTGCGCAAATAACTCCGATATTATTTGAAAGTACTTTTTTAAACTCTCAAGGTAACAGTGCTACGAAATGTGGGTGCAACGGGAAGGGATTGGCCTGCAGTGTTGGTTGTACATGTAGGGAACACTGTTTGTAGAAAGGGTGATTGGTTACTGTATTTTGTGTAATTTTTAGTGTGGTACTCCAGAACTGATTGATCAGATTTTTTCCACCAAGGTCACACAGAGGAAGTTTGGTTTAACTTGTTTTTCTCCTTAAAGGTTAAACTCATTCGACTTTTATTTAGCTAACACCCTTATCCAAGGTTTGATGTACAACAGTAGGATTGTATACTAAGCTCCTTGCGATTATTTGCTCATTTATATTGCTGGGTATTTCTTACTGTAGCAATTTTCTGTAAGTACCTTGCTTAGAGGTACTACAGCAGGAGTGGGGATTCAACCTGTTCCCTTTTGATTGCAAGGCAACAGCTCTACCACTATACATACCTGCAGTGTCCCAGGTGACATTTAGAATTGAGTTCCACTGTATTTATACTATATAACAATTTTTCTTGGTGATCCCACAGTTGTTTCTTGTGATCCCCCACTGAAGTGCATGGCTCAGCTGGAGAAAAGGTTGCAAGAGACCAAAAACTTCTCTGCTTTCCTTGCCAATGTCAGGAAGGAATTTGCTGTTTTACTCAAGAACTGAGTTCAAAATTAAGCAAAAGAACTTCATTGTATTCCATTCATGTTTTGCTTCTTGTAATGTGTAAGGCAAAATGAATATGCAACACTTTTTTGGGTTGACATTTTATATGTAAAAGTATGTTGATAGTTTTTATAGATGTCATTAGGGTGGTGTTTCATTTGCATGATTTAATCAGTGCCTTTTCTTCAATGGCATAAACAGCTCATAATATTCCACTGTGTCATGCATATTTGCTACTCCACTTCAGCATTTATATTTTAGGAACAGAACCATATCTATTTGTACAGTTGCTAGTCAACTACTGTGGTAGTGGAAAAAGTCCTTCAACCTATATAACACTTGAGGTTCATTTTCAAACTGTACTAGTTTGGAACAGTCCTTTACAGTTGCATAGTTTCCATTTTAAATGTTTAAAGGGCAAGCATATGAATATATGTACGTTGCCATGGTATTTGTGCTTAAGTGATATACTTGTACCAAATACAAAGTGTCCTTGGTTTATTTAAAAAATACAGTAAAGAAATAATGGTGCAAAATTTGAAGACCAAGAGGTCAGTAACAATTATTTGACCATAATACATGGGACAGTACATTAATTTGAAAAACTTTACAAAATTTTTTTTTATGTGATCAATCTGGGACTGTCACTTTAAAGGCAACTAAACACTTAATGAAAGGGGGGGGGGGGAAGGGAAAAAAAAAAAATCACAGAAGGACCTCACAATTTGTCACAAATTCTGCTCCATTTTCAGGTGGCAAAGAGCCCCCCCCTTCGAAAGACTGTTTCAAATGTATAAAACCTGTGAATTTTAGGTTAAGCTTTCCTAGCCTCAGCTGCAGAGTTCAATCATGTTTTATGCAGCAATTTCAAATACGTTCTGTGCGTTTTACACAATGAAAATTGTTCAGTGTATTAATTTTTGACCATAATCTCAGTTCAAACCTTGTTGACCACACCACTTTAATCACTGTCCAACTGTGAAAGTCTCACACGTCGAATGACTTGGTGATGCTGATGGTTGGAAGTTCCTCAACATAAGTTGAGGGGAAATAACCTTTCTGGCTATTTAATGACCCATACCACCAGCCATTATCATTCTTTTCTAAGATGTCCAGAAGGTCACCTTTCGATGAAGAAAACAAATTGTCTCAATATAATATTGATCAGCAGGTATTCCATACATATATAAGCAGTAATTTCTTACCTTCTTTAATGTTTAGCTCATCCTCTCTGTCTGAGATGAAGTCATACAGAGCTTTGCATTTACCAATATTTGGAAGCTCTGCACCTGTTTGAGGGGAAGCATTTGAAATCAAGTTATCATAATCATTAATTCATAACTGCTGATTTTTGTCAACTGTGTGTACCTGATTCATCTTCTGTGTCATCAGTGAAGTCGGAATGCTGTCCGTTGGACTCGTGATTTTGCTTTGGCTCCATGTTCTCTACAGAGGTGGCCATCTGACCAACAGAACAAGGTTCCTGGGATGCCTCGTAAGAGTGGACCAACCTGAGAGACATTCTGGACCTGAATGGAATTTTCCTGATCTTGACTGGACGAACCAGCTGCACAATGCTGTGTTCATAGTCCTATGCAAATGAAACAAGATATTTCAGAGTTGGAAATAAGTTTTCATTCCCTATACAAATCTGTTTATTGCATTGGACAATTTCTGAACTATGTTGACTAAGTGTAATTTAAAATTTTCTCCCAGTGTTATTGCTTTAGTTTACCTGTACCTTGTCTTTCCATTTTGTAATTCTGTCACTAAATCGATGAGAAGACTTGGGCTTTCCCTCTAGTTCTGCCATGGTTGTAGAGAGCTTACAGTAGGTGGCTTCTAGGAGTTCCAGTTTCAATGCGGTCTGAAAAAAAAAGTCCAAAAGCTGGCATGTGGGTGGGCACACATACCCCTGCCTTAAAGACATCAATGAAGCAGGCAGCATCGTAGTCAAGGACACATTTAAATCCTGAAAATGAGCTTTGTATCCTCCACTGAGATACTTAATTTGAATAGTGCATAATAAAAAAAATGTGAAAAAGTATCCACCATGCATAGACACTTGATGTAATCAGATCTCTCAGTAATGAGTATGTTGAGAATTTCATCAGTATTTTACATGGCCTATATTATTGGGGAAAGCTATAAGAACCCCACCTCATCAAGCAGCTGTTCTGTTTCCTCCAGATTCTTCTTGTTTGAGAAGGAGGGATTTTCAGTGTATGTCTTTATCATTCTCTCCAAACCTGAAAAAGTTTGTTAGGCTTCAAAGGAAAATAGCACATGTGACAGAACTGGTTTGGTGACAGTCCCATATTATATGTATCATTATCTTGCATTATTAATTTATGTTTAGCTGACATTTTTATCCAGCTTGGACTTACAATACAAGATACACAACTAATTACTTACCCATCCATACTACAAAGCAATGTAACAAACATGGGAGAAAACCACATAGACATGGAGAGGATGCAAACTCCCTGCAGACTGAGCTTGGACTCAAACCCATGTCTGCACCCATAGCCCAAAGGCTGAGAAGCACTATGACTATACAGGTATATACTTTCATTTCTATTGAAATACTAGCAATGAATTCTCACCGTCCTGGTCTTTTTTTGTTTTTATGATATGGTCTTCTATTCGATGAAGCTTCATCCTAATGGCTTCTCTTCGTCTGTCTCTGCCCATTACAGTTTTACTGTCCTCTTCCTGTTTTAATACAACCATTCTATTAATCATTAAGGCCATATGCAATGTTAATCTGAGTTACTGCATTGTAAATAATTTCTGAACATTTAATTGTGATACAGAGCTCAGCATCCAAGCAAACCAACTCTTAATGAACGCACATTTTAATGTAGCCAGAATCCAGAAAAGCAAACAAGCTGCATTTCAAACGCACAAAATAATCAGCGAGGAGGAACTCAGCCTTGCTGTCCTTTGCAGTCACACTTGTTTGCTCCACCATCATCTGTATGTCTTTTTCCACATCCACTTTCCTGATGGCTTGGTCTATTTGCTTCTGACACTGAGAAAGAACCATAAATGGCCTTGGAGTGTACAGAAGGAAGGGTTTATCCTCTCAGGTACCCTGTTACATGGGTGATGGGGCAGTCTCAATGTAAACTCACGTGGATGAGTGTCTGTCCAAAGCTGATCATGTAAAGGTTGTACTTATTTAGGATGTTACACAATATCTCTATCCGCTGCTTCTCCAATTCCTGCACAACCTAAAACGGAAACCACAGAAACAATAGCAGTGTCACCAGCCCCTTTCTAAGGAGAGGTACAACAAAGATCCTCACACAAATATGCCAGTACAACCAGATCTATAGCAGATATTGTTTCTATGCATTTTAAATCATTTAGATCCATGCAGGAAAATCTGCAACAGGCTGTAAGAGCACCATGTGTCTTTTGCAGATACGAATATACCATAAGACAACCAAACAAAATGAAGGATGTGCTGAGATTTGTCACTGCCAGACACCTGGTAGCAGTTCTTCAGGGTAGATTCCCATTTGAGCCGGAACTGTTGGCCGGCCAGGTTGGTGGTGAAGTATTCCTCATCTGCACGAGCTTGCACTTCCGCAGACTTCGTTAATCGGTTGAGCATCTAGTGAGCAGGAGATGAGAGAATCACATCTGGCAAAATAATTGGAGAGCTTTGTATGGAAAATAAAGAACACAGACACAGTCTTCACTCTTTGTTGCATAACATGACTTGATTGTGTTTCTTTACCTTCTGTTTTTCTTTCTCCGTACACATTTGTTTGTTGTTCTCCACAAAACTGAAAAGGGCTTCATGCTCTCTTGTTAGTCCAATTAATTTCTTCTTGCACTGCAGAGAAAAATATTTCATTATTTCTGCAAAGTTTTCCCAGAAATTCCCCACAAATAGTAACAGTACAGCTTTGAAACCCATTACAATGAATAAAGGTCTTTTACCTTGAGTTGCTCGTTCCAGTTTGAGACCACAAGCTTCCCTGTCTTCTCAACAGCGTTATCTAACTACAGTTAAAAAGTACAAAGTGAAGAATTGTACAACTCAATAGAAATTATGTACATTATATTTTCTACGAGATGTCGCTTTGGAGAAAAGCATCTGCTAAATGAATAAATGTAAAATGTAAACGTAAATATTAGCGCACAAACAGTCACAAGTAACTAAACAAAAATTAAATAAATGTTATATTAAATACAAAAGAGAAAAGAAGGAAACGGGTTTACTCACTGGCCGCTTTCTTTTGGCGTGTTCTTCTAGAATTTGGCGGATTTCTAGAATGGCTTCCTGCTGAATAGCATTCCCCAGTGTCCTACATCCAAAAACAAAAGTGTTCCTTAAGGACAATACATTTTCAGCAAATGTGATAAAGCCATTGTCAAGGAACCTTTAGTTACGTCAAGGCCCAAATGTAAATAACTTGTATAGTTTTGCATTTAAACTATATACTGAACTATGCAGTCCAGGTAAGTACACAAATAACATGGTTGACCATTATTTCCGTTAATTCCCAAATTCTCTTAATGAGCATACTTTTAGAAGGCACTCTATTTGAAAATTACCTGTGCACGTCTGCTGTGGAATACATTTCGTCCGACACATGTGACCAAGCAACATAAGTGGAGCTGAAAGCAAAGCAAACATCAAGGAGACAGCAAATGATAAGCCACTTTTAACTCCATAGTATTTAAAGCAAATCCAGCTACACACAGACATGTGCACATAATACGTGGAACCTGTACTGTGTGTTCCTACTTCTCAAGTGAATGTCAATCCATTCATCCTCATAACTTTTCCATGTGTCCACACCCTCCATACATACTGCTACAAGTTTTTTGTAAATCAGCTGTTACCCATTCTGTTACTGCCATGTTGCCTAGTTTTACACCATCTGCTTATGTAACCAGTTCTCAGAGCTTCTGATTTTTGGCTTTCCACTGGTACACTGGATAGGAGAGGAGCAGCAGCAGGGACTCACTTCCGCACCATCCCCGTGGAGGCCTTGATTAGCTTCCCTGCCAGCTTCTGCAGGCCCTTGGAATAGCTGATCTCCAGTTCAGCCCTGAAGATTACAGACAGACCCAAGTTGTCATATGTCCACATGATACTGTGCAGAGAAATTACAGATCAATGTCCAGGGAGGGACTTTATTGTCTGTCAATGATACACATAAGTGTATTTGCCCAACCATTGAAATAAAGTGCAATTAAATGCATTTCTTGATTCAGGGCAGACTGTACTGATACTTTGCTACTTTCTGAACCATAATGCTCATAAGCCAATAAGATATGCTTTATTAATTTCAAGCACATTTAAGTTACAGCAATGCAGACACAAAGGTAAAGTGGAAGGTCACGGCATTTTTCACATTAATTTACATACAGTGTGGTCCATTCACTTTGAGCCAGTGGTTGACAGTAATCAACCCCCAGTTTTTGCTCCTAGGATGCCCTTTAAAACCCTGCAATTTATTTCATAGATGTCGCAGCACTGGTTTGGTGGTCATGTTGTGTTGCTAGGACTACACAGAAACTAAAGCCTTAGAACCCTGAGTTCTTTAGTCATGCTAGAAAAACAGGTGAAAGAATAACTGAGGGTAAAAATTAACCAAGTCTAGATTGTTAATTAATTAGTGTCATTCAATCTAGGTGACATGGAAATAGTTGCTTGGATTTCAAAAATATTTAAATTTTTACCCTGAAGAATCTATCACCCAAATATACACCATAATTAGTTTTTTTATATAGGGTAAAAAAAAGCAGCTCCATTTATTGCAATTACCTTTGCTGAAAGACCGACATGAGCTCCTTACAGAAATGTTCTCCATTTTTTGAGAACCTCTTCAGATCTTGGTACAAAAGGTTATACTGGAACATATTTAGACAATGTATAGAACAAAGTGGGCTTAACACATACAGTAAATGTGCATCATCAGTCAAATAATAAAATAATGTACTTCCAGACAGATCACAAATTTTAACACACTGAAAGTAAGACATTTATAATTTGTACTTACAGTGCAACCGCTCAGTGGGTCCTTCATCTTATTTCCGTCTGGTCTGTTTGTTGACTTTGCACTTGGAACTTTGACCACTCTTGCAAAGTCATGCATGCGGAACTTACCTGTGTTTGCTGGTATTTTCCATGAGGAGAAAATGCATGTGGTTTACCCACCTCCCAGCCTGATTACTTTACACTGACCCTGCGTACTGCATTCTCAGTATCCACAGTTCTGCAGTTCAGTTTCTCAAGCCTCCATATTACTTTTTAAACCCTCTCAGAAACTGAGGATTGATGCATGAGAAAAACAACACTAATGTATAACATGGTTAGAGCACCAAACATAAAATGTACTGTACATTCAGCTCTTTTCTGGTTGGGACTGTACATTTAGCAGGTGAATAGTTTGTATAAACACTTGCTTAACTCCTATAAGTTCATCTGAGGACTACTCATCAACGTAAAGCTTTCTGTTTTTGTTTTGCTGTGGCTGGGAGTGTAGTGGTTAAAGCTGCTGTCTTTAGACACAAAGGTTGTAGGTTCAAATTCCACCTTCAGCTGTAGAATCAAGAGTCAAATTACAGATGCCTACTATAAGTTAAAGTTGTGATAGATTGCAAAATTTACTTTATCTCTAAAAAGACAAAATGATAAAATGCCATGAAATAAAGATAGTGTAAATAACGAAAAAATGTAGCCTAATTTTAGCATGAAACTTACCTGTAAAGGATTTCATTTCCCTGCCTTTGAGGTTGGCACCTGAGAAGGAGGAAGGTCATGTGAGACATGTGTAAATAACAATGTTCCCAGTTCTCACTTTTCTTTTCAGTCACAGTATTGACCAAACCTCATGGCTACTGATTTGACTGCATCTCTTATTTCTGGACATGTCAACCTGGCAGTCATGTACCTTTAACTATAAACTCATGCTGATATCCTTAATGATTAAAAAAAAAGTGCTTCCAGTACTTGGTAAATATGTTCAGATATTTATCAGCAGGTGGAGGTTTTCTCCAAAGCAACTTTCAATGGATACTATGTAGTGTTACCAGCCCACACACCTTATTCACCAAGGTGACTTACACTGCTAGATACACTACTTACACTGGATCACTCATCCATACATCAGTGAAACACATTCTCTCTGTGACACTCACACACTGTGGGGGAACCTGAAGAGCATGTCTTTGGACTGTGGGAGGAAACCAGAACAAACTCACACAGACATGGGGAGTGTAGCTGCACTGGTTCAATGAAAGGGATAGCCACGCCTCATACTGATGTCTTCTACCATTTATTCAGACACCGTGAAAACTACAAAAAACAAACACAAAATATTCAAGCATACATCTTTCACACAGTTTAAATTCTCTCATATTAGTGTTAGTTAACGCACCAGCACGACCACGTTTTTACAACAAAAGTATAATTAACACGATAAATACGCACAATCACATTTGTTCACATAAAGCAAATCAACAGACATTATAACACAATATAAGCTAAATTAAAGTGACAATTACCGTGTGCGCCCTTTGAACCTTGTGCAAAAAATGTCACCTCAGAAGTTGTGCTTCGCTGCTGCACGTCCTTCCTCTGCACCCATAACACCTTACCCACAATTCAACATTCCCTCTCTCAATTAAACTCAGATCACGTGACCCATTAAACTCTGCATTTAACAACCCAAAGAGTTACATTCTTAATATCACGGTATTATTACATTTTAATGATTTGAAAAACTGACCAAACTAGAAGGAAAAAATTTATAACAAAAATGAACCAGACTCTCAAACCTGTCTTTGAGAGTTACACTCCCACCAAATTACTACGATTTATGATAACCTTTATGCAATTTTGAATAAATCTAGTAATTTCTTAAACTAAATTTCAGAACTAAATAACTGTCTGTTTAACCTATCTGCAATCTCTTGAGTCAAATACTTAAATCCTTGATGCTGATAGGCATTAGAGATCATTTCTATTGAACCCACATTTTAGTTGCGCTCTATTACTACAACTAATTTATGAATAGGACGTTCGAGAGTTGAAGGACTGAGTTGTTGACCCTCTTTTCCTAGCTTCCTATTTGTATTGTGACCTTTCTGACTAACCCATCTTCACCTTCACTGACATCAAGCATTCTTCCAAGTCTCCATTCATTACGAGGAACTCCTTCCTCTTGAACAATGACAACGTCACCAATCCTTACATTTCCTCTTGGAGACCGCCATCGTTGTCTGATGGTGAGGTCTGCAAGATATTCCTTTCTCCATCTACTCCAGAATTGCTCCATCAGATATTGTACTCTGCGCCACCTTTTCTTAGCATACAAATCATCTGCCACAAATTTTCCTGGTGGAGGCAGTGGAACAGAGGCCTTCATGGTGAGTAAATGGTTTGGTGTAAGCGGCTCTAGGCTTTTGGGATCATTGATGGTATTAGTAGTGAGTGGGCGGCTACTTATAATTGACATGGCTTCATAAAAGAATGTTCTCAAAGAAGCATCGTCTAATCTTCCAGCACTTTGTGAAAGGACCCAGTTTAGGATGTTCCTAACGGTCCTGATCTGCCGCTCCTAAACACCTCCCATGTGACTGGCATCAGGTACATTCATAGTAAAGTCACATTGTTTTTGAGCTAAGTAAGCAGTCAACCTGTCCTTGTCTACTTCCTTTAAAGCCTTGGTCAACTCATTCTTTGCCCCAACGAAATTTGTCCCTTGGTCCGACCTAATCTCTCTCACAGCTCCACAGATAGCTATAAAACACTGCAAGGCATTTATGAAGGCATCAGTTGTTAGATCTTCCAACATCTCTATGTGAAGTGACCTTGAGGAAAGACAGGTGAATATCAGACCATATCTCTTATGCTCCTTGCGACCTTGTTTAGAGTGAAATGGTCCAAAACAATTGTGTGTTGCAGAGCCTAGTGTTTGGCTCTGCTGGTGCCGTTATGTAGGCAGAGCACGATGGCGCCGAAGATGGCTGCCGTGTTGCATGCTCCAGCACAGCAATACAGTTTTCTGTTCGTTTTAACTATTTTAGCTTTTTATTTATTGCTTTTAGTAGTAGAAGTAGGTAGTTTAATAACGTATGACAGAGATACACTTATAAGAATTGGCCATTCCGTTGCTCATCGTAATCCGGATTTTAATTTCCTAAACGCCGACGCTCTGTTTACAAACAACAGAGCAGAGCCCTCTGTCTGGGAGACCCGGCGGCACCGTCAGAAATGCACCTGGAGAAGGGGGAAGATAGCCGGCGTCCTCGTACGACAGACAGCGGGCCTTCCGTCCTCCATTACCCACCATTCTGCTGGCTAACGTACAGTCTCTGGAGAACAAGCTCGGCGAACTGGGGGCGCGGATCAGTTACCAGCGTGAGACGAGGGACTGCTGTGTGATCTGTCTCACGGAGACCTGGCTGTCCGGAGAGGTTCTGAACTCGGCCATCGAGCCCGCGGGTTTCTCGGCGCACCGCGCGGACCGGACGAGAGAGCTCTCGGGGAAGAGCAGAGGGGGAGGTGTGTGTTTCATGGTGAACAACTCGTGGTGTGACCAGAGAAACATACATCTTATCAAGTCCTTCTGCTCCCCTGACCTGGAATACCTCATGCTCCTGTGTCGGCCATATTGGTTACCGAGGGAGTTTACGGCGGTTATCATCACCGCTGTCTACATCCCCCCCCAGGCCGATACGGAGCAGGTGCTTAAGGAGCTGTACGGGAGGATCAGCGAGCAGGAAACCGCGCACCCTGAGGCCGCGATTATTGTTACTGGGGACTTTAATAAGGCTGACCTCAGGACAATAGCACCCAAACTCCACCAGCATGTAACCTGCAACACACGGGAGGACCGGGTCTTGGACCGCTGCTACACCCCCTTCCCTAACGGCTACAAGTCCCTGCCCCGCCCACCCTTCGGCAAATCGGACCACTGCTCTGTGCTGCTCCTCCCCGCCTACAGGCAGAAGCTGAAGCGAGAAGCGCCCACCCTCAGGACGATCCGCTGCTGGTCAGACCAATCAGACTCTGTATTACAGGATTGTTTCGATCACGTCGACTGGGAGATGTTCAGGACCGCTTCTGATGGTGACGTCAACGCCTACGCAGACACTGTGACGTGCTTCATCCAGAAGTGCATAGACGACGTGGTCCCGACCAAAACAATTCGGGATTACCCGAACCAGAAACCATGGTTTAATAGCGAGGTACGAGCTGCTTTAAGAGCGCGAACCTCAGCATTCAGCTCTGGAAGTGTGCAGGAGTACAAACGAGCCAGCTATGCCCTCCGCTCAACCATCAGATCTGCCAAACACAAGTACAGAGTTAAAGTAGAGGGATATTTCACCTCCAACAACGTCAGAAGTCTGTGGCAGGGGCTCAACAACATTACGGATTTTAAAAAGGAAAACAACCACCCTCCGGACACCGCTGCCTCTCTATCTGACGAGCTGAACACTTTCTATGCTCGTTTTGAGGCGGGCAACTCCACCAGCAGCACAGAGAGAGCTCCCGCGGCTGCAGAGGTTAGTCCACTTTCTGTCTCTGTAGCGGATGTAGCCCGATCTTTTCCTCGGGTGAACACTCGGAAAGCTGCGGGTCCAGACGGCATTCCGGACCGAGTCCTCAGAGTATGTGCGGTCCAGTTAACGGGTGTGTTTACGGACATTTTTAACCTCTCCCTCTCCCACTCAGTCGTCCCACTGTGTTTTAAAACTTCTACCATTGTACCAGTCCCAAAACAATCAAAAATTACATGTTTAAATGACTGGCGCCCTGTTGCTTTGACCTCCATAGTTAGTAAGTGCCTGGAGAGATTGATCAGAGACTACATCTGCTCTGTGCTGCCTGCCTCATTAGACCCTCTTCAGTTTGCCTACAGGAACAACCGTTCCACTGACGATGCTATTGCCTTCACTCTCCACACTGTTCTTTCCCACTTGGAGAAAAAGAACACTTACGTGAGAATGCTGTTCATAGATTACAGTTCAGCTTTTAACACCATTATTCCCTCCAAGCTTAGTGTGAAGCTCCGGACTTTGGGTCTGAACAACTCCCTGTGCAGCTGGATATTGGACTTTTTAACTGGCAGGCGTCAGGTAGTAAGGATGGGCCGCAACATCTCCTCTCCGTTGACCCTCAACACCGGTGCCCCGCAGGGCTGCGTTCTGAGCCCTCTCCTGTATTCCCTCTACACTCATGACTGTGTAGCTACGCACAGCACCAATGCCATCGTGAAGTTTGCCGATGACACGACGGTTGTAGGCCTGATCACTGACAGCGATGAGGCGGCCTACAGGGAGGAGGTGCATACTCTGACACATTGGTGTCAGGAGAACCACCTCTTACTCAACACCACCAAGACCAAGGAGATCATCGTGGACTTCAGGAGGCAGGAGAGGGAACACACCCCCATCACCATCAGCGGGTCACCGGTAGAGCGGGTCACCAGCTTTAAGTTTCTCGGCGTCCATATCACTGAGGATCTCACATGGACCACTCACACTAATGCAGTGGTGAAGAAGGCCCATCAGCGCCTCTTCTTCCTCAGACGGCTGAGGAAGCTGAGGATGAACCAGAACATCCTCAAAACCTTCTACACCTGTGCAGTGGAGAGCATCATTACTGGCTGTATCACCTCCTGGTACGGTAACAGCACTGGACTCAACCGTAGGTCTCTCGAGAGGGTGGTGAGGACAGCCAGACACATTGTGGGAGTTGAGCTTCCCTCCCTCCAGGATATCTACAACAGGCGGTGTGTGAGGAAGGCACAAAGGATCATTAACGATCCCAGCCACCCTAGTCACGGACTGTTCCACCTACTCCCCTCAGGTAGACGGCACCGGAGCATCCGGGCCCGCACAAGTCGGCTAAGGGACAGTTTCTTTCCTCAGGCCATTAGACTGTTAAATACGTAGGGCAAAGACTAAAATTCAAATCCGCTGCTTTATTTCCCTGTATTCTCTGTTTTGTTTTTTTTTTTTCTCTATTTTTCTTATTTATTTATTTTTAATCTATTTTTATTTATTTTTTTAATTCTTCTTATGACATACTTTTAATACTGCACTTTCTGGAGCTGCACTCAAGATTTTTCACTCTTCTCTACATGTTATGTTGATGATGATGTGACAATAAAGCTTGTATTGTATTATTGTATTGTAAACTGTATATCATCTTGTGATGTGTTCTTTTCCCCTCAGTTTGTATCTCTGACATCGGATTCAAGGGCTCTAATGACAGCAGCTGGTGTCAACTGTGGAAGTTCCTTGACGGATACACGAGGGCACAGACCTGTTACTTCTGTTGACCTTGCAACCCTTGATGTGCTGCCAACAATGCTCCAACCCAGGTCCGTCTTGATGGCATACGGCTCATCATCACCTCCTGTGATGACTTGTCGTGGTGCCAGTGCTCTCGAGCAATCATAACCTATTAGGAGTCCAACCTTGCAATCCATCAGCCTTGGTATCTCTTGTGCTATTCCATTCAAATGTTTCCACCTTGAACGGGGGTGTGGTGGCGCAGTGGGTTGAACCACAGTCCTGCTCTCCGGTGGGTCTGGGGTTCGAGTCCTGCTTGGGGTGCCTTGCGATGGACTGGTGTCCTGTCCTGGGTGTGTCCCCTCCCCCTCCGGCCTTACGCCCTGTGTTACCGGGTAGGCTCCGGTTCCCTGTGACCCCGCGTGGGACAAGCGGTTCTGACCATGTGTGTGTGTGTTTCCACCTTCTGGCTGTTTCGGGTAGGAATGTGGGAACATTCAAGTGGAATGAAATCTCTGGTATAGGCAGGCAGCAGGTTAACAAGACTTTGAGATGAAAACCCTCTAAGTCCACTAACTCTTTCACTCTGAACAATAGAATCTTTTCCCATCATTGTTGTGAGCTTTAATTTGACCGGCTCCAAGACTGCCCTATTTGTTCACAAACCTCTTGGTCGACAAAGGTGTTGCTGCTCTGTGTATCTAATAGGGCGTACACTAAAATCTCTGTTTCAGGAGTGGTGAGTGAAGAAATCCATACTGGCACTATCATAGATGTGCTCCCACCATCGCCTTTGTCTATATAACAAGAAAGGGAAGATGCGTTTTCTTCCGCTTGCTCATCATGGGATGGATCTGCTGCAGCTGAAGTACGGTCTTCGTGAAGTAGTGTTGGATGTCGCTTCTTACATACTCCACAAGTAGCTTTCTTCTTACAGTCCTTTGAGTTGTGCCCTTTCCTAAGACAACCAAAGCACAGCTTATTGTCCAATATGAACTTTCTTTTGTCCATACCAGGCTTATTGGCAAACTTCTGACATTTGTGGATAGAGTGGCTTTCTCCACAGCACATACATGTGACTGGGTTTGGACATGAAGATGAAGTGTTCACTTTCTTGGATCCATTTGAATCTTTCTGGCTGTTCTCCACAACTCTATATGTTTCCATCTCTGAGCTTGAATTTTCTGATGCTTTCACATTTGTGATGAACGCATTAGCCCTTTGGTGCTTTACATCTCTTGAGGGCCTTTCTTCAATAGACTTTAAGGCATGCAAGGATGTTACAGGATTGCAGGCAACTTCTGCTTCTTCTGCCAAAAATTCAGCAAACTCTTTGAAATTAGGGTATTCCCCTGTTTGTCTCAACTGCTTTGTGACATGACGATTCCAGCTAGAGGTCACCCAATCAGGGAGTTTTCATAACATCTTTTGATTCTCTTCACAGCCATTCAACACCTGAAGCCCTTTGATGTATGGCATCGCACTGCTACAGACTGTGAGAAAATCACTGAATTGCCTCAATTTAACCGGCTCTCTTGAGCCAATCTTTGGCCAGTTATTCAATTTTTCTCTAAATGCACGCTGATTTATAAAGAGGTGACCATACCTATAGTTCAAAGCTTCCCATGCTTGGTTATAGGCTTCATCATCCTTTCTGTAGAAGCTTCCTTCTAATACAGATCGTGCCTCACCATTGATATACTTTTGTAAGTAGAACAACCTATGAGCTGGATTTGTGCATCGTCGCTCTATCAATGCCTTGAAACTTGCACTCCACTCGAAGAACTTAAGTGGGTCTCCTGAGAAGACTGAAGGCTCAGGTGCAGGAAGTCTGACATGAGCCAATGTATCTTGTTAAGGCTTGTACTAGCGATGCTTCGTGGTTATTGTTCTTGCATGCTTGTTCCTCTTTCATTTCTTTATAGGGTGCTGGAGGACAATTGGCCACCTCACTGTGTGCTACCTTGCTTTCATCTCCAGACCCACCTGAGTCAGTTTCAGAGTACGCTTTAAGCTTTGCTGCAATTACTTGAAGATCCCTCTGATTCTCCAGTCTTTTAAGCTCTTGTCTTTGTGCAGCAATAGCATCCTCCATTTCTATTTCGACCTGCTTTGCAGCCAGCTGTGCAGCACACTCTACCCTCTTTGCTGTTATACATTGCTGTTCTGATGAACTGCTTGAGTGGTGACTGCAAACAGTAGATTTAGAGATTGTAGTCTCAGATATTGACTGAGCATAATCTTTGTCAAGCACCATACAGAGTCTTGCATTTTCTGCCTTTGCATCAAATTCCTCAAGTCCCATTTCACTCATGTACTTTCATTAGTCCCATCAAATCTGCTGTTACAGCTGTGCAGGAATCTATTTTTCTTCTAATATTATTGGAGGGTGCCGCTTGAGTCCGTATGCTTTCATACACTTCTCTCACCTGAGCCTCCAATCCTTCAACAGCATCCATCATATCAGCCAAGTCTTGGTCGGAGCACTCAGTCTTAAGTTTGCTGCGTGTAACTCTAACTTGTTCCTTCCAACTACCATACAGTTTCATGAATTTGCTCTCCCTCTGAGAAGCTTCTTGTTGCTTAAGTGCCAGCATTTTGGGGGTCAATTTTCTCTCTCTGGAAGATTTCCTGGATTCAACTCTTTTTGATGTGGCAGAGGTGGACTCCTCTATTCTAGCATGTATATCACTTATGAGGGACTCAAATCTTTCCCTTTCAGCATCATCAGTTAGTAATTTTAGTTGTTCAGTTAACCTAGTCAATTCTGCTTGGAAAGACTCACTTTGTTCTCTGAGTTCACCACTTTGTGATTTTTCTCCCTGAACTGACATTGTTGTATATATTTTCAAAAAAATGCTGTATCTTTCAAGTTATCAAATATGTATATAACCTTCTGCAACTTTTTGTCAGTGCAATCCCAGCAGAACTAGTATTCTAGTAATTATTTACTCAAACTCCTAATATACTCAATTACACAATTAAACTCACATCAAACATTATTAGAACCATTTGTAAGAATATGAAGCCTTGTACATACATAACTTGAATATAGAAACAAGCAAGAATGCTAAATCAATTAAATCAATTCGCATATTCAAACCCTCTTCTGATGTTTTTTGACGTATTTCCAACTGTCCTTAAAGTTATAAAGGTAGCACAGTCAAACCTGATGACCCCTGCTGAACTGCACTCTTCTGCCGCCGTGCTTGTAAATCAGCAAGCCGCTTCTCTAGCGTCTTCTCCAGCCGCTAGTCGCCCAGCGATCGTGATTCCTCTTCTCTTTTCCTCGGACAGGTGCCGTTCCTTAACTCTAGACGACGACCGCGTCGGCGTTTTACTCAACGTGAAACGAGACGTTTTTTGGCGCGTGTAGGCGTCACGTTTTCACTGTAGTTGCACTGGCTGGTTCAATGAAAGGGATAGCCACGCCTCATACTGATGTCTTCTACCATTTATTCAGACACCGTGAAAACTACAAAAAACAAAGACATAAATAAATATTCAAGCATACATCTTTCCCACAGTTTAAATTCTCTCATATTAGTAATTTAGTGTTCGTTAACACACCAGCACGACCACGTTTTTACAACAGAAGTATAATTAACACGATAAATACGCACAAACAATCACATTTGTTCACATAAAGCAAATCAACAGACATTATAACACAATATAAGCTAAATTAAAGTGACAATTACCGTGTGCGCCCTTTGAACCTTATGCAGAAAATGTCGCCTCAGAAGTTGTGCTTCGCTGCTGCACGTCCTTCCTCCGCATCCATAACACCTTACCCACAATTCAACATTCCCTCTCTCAATTAAACTCAGATCACGTGACCCATAAACTCTGCATTTAACGACCCAAAGAGTTACATTCTTAATATCACACGGTATTATTACATTTTAATGATTTGAAAAACTGACCAAACTAGAAGGAAAAAATTTATAACAAAAATGAACCAGACTCTCACACCTGTCTTTGAGACAAGTTACAGGGAGAACATGCAAACTCAACACAGACCAGGCAAGGACCAAACCCACATTGTCTCGCACCACCCCGGTGCTGTGAGACAGCAGCCCTACTCACTGTGCCACCCAGAGGTAAATCAGACAATACACATGGATCTGTGAAGTGGGAAGACACTGTGTTCAGATGATATGAACGTAACTGCAAAATGTGGTTATTTTTAACTGATAAACATGTAAGTATGTGGAAAATGAGAAATGATAGAAATTCTGGAACAATGGCATAAATGTGACATTTTATTTAAACAGTTATATTGGCTCAAGACTATTAAAATGGAGAATTGGACCGGGGGCAGTGCTGTGCCCTCACCCTTCCCTTGGAGATGGCTCTGCAGTTGGTCTTCATAATGAGACAGGACCAGATACATGGAGTGCGAGAAGCAGAAGGAGCAAGGAGTTAAAGTCTCACCAAGATGGGCATGGACCAATGATCTCCCATCTTTCAAACAAGGTAGATTTCAAGATCCTGTGGATAAAGGCAGGAACAAATCAGTTCCCTCTGGAACTTGATGGCATCAGGTAGTAACATTTTAGTGTGTCCACAGAATTCTACATCGATTTCCACATAGGGGCTACTGAGGGGTAGTGACCCAAACACAGGGCTGTAGCTAGTAAGGTGAAGGGTAAGTGACAATTCTAGGGGCCCACATCTGTAGAGGGCCCTCACAAACATTCCAAGTCCCCAGAAGTTCCGGGAGTGTCCTGCATATCACCGTGTCATCCTACACAAGTGATCCATAATGTCCTGCTGGAATTTGTCCCCCTGCTGTTCAAGAAACAGTCAGGGAGTTACTTATACAGCTGCAATTTCTTTCGAGGGACCCCTCCACAACCGAGCTTTTCAAAGAATGTGTGGTGTCCGAAAGGAAGGTACACCTTTCTTTGGAGGTTTTACGGAAACACGGCACTGGAACACTTTGAGTGCACAATAAAAGAGTTTAAGAACAGCAGCTCATGTCACAATTTCTCTGTGGAACCCTTTTTGTTCCTGTGCAAAAAAAAAAAAACCCCATCAGACCCAGTGCAGCCTAACAAAGTCCCACTTCAATCAAGAATTAACCAAGGGCAATTAAACAACCTTTGTCAACTTACACTCTACAGGCTGGCAGGAACCTTTCTTTTACAGAACTATAAATGATTTGCTCTTGGTGCAAAACACCACAGAATGCACCCACCCCCTCTTCTTGAAATCAATTTGTCAAAGTTGCAATGCTAAATTAATTTAATAGCGTGGGAGGGTTTGAGCAATATTGTTTCGGGGGCTCGGAGATCCTAGATGTGCCCCAGCCAATATATGTCACTGCTGAACTTCACACAGTATGAACTGGCATTTTAACACACTTGGATTTCTGTTCTTGACATGTTACAGGGGAAAGATCTTGAACAGTCCAAGTTGATTTTGCCCACTTTTTACATAAAATCTTTGGATAGACTGAATATAACCGATAGTATAAATTCATGTACTAGTCAGAATATTAAACATGACAAAAGTAGGTTATTTTTTTCTCCTAGAAACTGCAAAAGTAGAGAGGAAAAGCTTCACATGCCCTTATGTAGTTTTTTGTTATGCATTAGCAACGGTTTAGAATGCATTAAATGTTGGGCTGTCAGCCGGCATGCTTCGGATCTTCTGGTGAGCCCACAGGACTGCAGCACATGGAGCCTCACAGATGAATGGAGAGCGGCAAGAGGATCACAGGAGGATGCTCTGTTATCTGAACCTGGGTGACTCCCTGCTGAGCTGCACTAGTGGTTTCCCCAGTGTGATGTCAGTTCTAAACTACAGTCTGTCAGGGCACAGTCGTCCACTGCAAGATTGGTATTCAAAGCCTATTGCACCACATACTTGAAAAGACAGAGAATCTGGTGCAGCCACTAGCATTTTTTTCAATATTTTATTGCGCTGGAGAAGGTAACAGTGCACGCAGTTGCCATGGTTAATTATGATTATATCAAAATTTCTTTTTCAGAACATTTTTTTATGGAATCTTCCATTCCATACCGTCATAAACCAAGTCTTTGCTGAGTTTGCACGGATCTGAAATACTCGGTGTACTGCCAAACACAGAGACTGTCACTTCATTAAAGTGATATAGTGCCAGAGGGCTCAATTAGCACTGAAAATCACTGCACCTGAAATAACCCTAAAAAGGCTGCCCCCCTCATTCACACCCAAGGGTACCCTCTCCCATAAACAAACTGGAATGCACTCTTTGTGGACAAAAATATTTCTGCTATGTTTGAAACCATGGCAACAGAACTCCAGTAATAAAACCATGGTGACTTACACAGAACATACTGGAGCCTCATGAAAAATAATAGCAGAGGAAAAAATGGACATGGGGATTAAAATAATGAAACGGATTCTGCAGATTACCAAACAAGCACAAAGCAGCAGGCCCCACTGATGCCAGAAACTGTGGATGGTTACTATAATTTGCTATGAATATGAGCCCTTTGGGATATTGAGCAGCACCTTCACAATTTATTCACAACCTGCTGTTTCCAGAAGCCCTTGTGGGTGAAGTACTTTCTACTTTTTGTTGCTGTTTGTTACTCTTAGACTCCAGCTCTTATGAAAAACAAAGCCTTTAAGTCCTAACAGTGGATTTTGATCTTATTTATCTGACCATCAAGATCAGAACTACTCAAAACTGTATAGCAGAGAATTGTCCATTTTTAAACCATTAAAGCTCAAAATGTTAAAAAAACAAATACAGACTTTGGACAAAAACATGCAGAACCCAGACAAAAGCAGAAATACTGCAAAGCATCGATATCTGGTACTTAAAGAAAACTTCATATATGACTGGTGTAGTAAAAAAAGGTAGATTTTTAAAAAAATTTTGGAGTGCAGCAGTTTAAACACCTTTTTCAGGAACCGTACTCAATAGGTAAATATGTACAGGGAAAACACAAACCTCCACCTGCACAAAAGCCAAAACATGATTCAGTATCAGTGACTAACTCATAATGTAAACATTATCTCTTTCACACATTTTAGGGCCTAATCCCTGCAGAGCTCTGTTCCTCACATCTAATATGATTTTCATTCTGCACAAACTCACATTGCATCTCTTTTGTGAAACCTGCATGTTTCAGGTAAATTTGTGAAACCTATGTAAATCAGGTGAAAGGCCAGTAATTCATAGAAAAATGTTAGTTTTCACCTAGGGTGAGAAAGTAAGTGGTGGAGTAGAGCTCCACCAGAGAAAGACCACCTGTCGATCAAGAATATTGCTAAACTCACACAGTTCATTTATTCTGCATAAGTGCATGTCAGAAATTGAACAGTATTACAATTAACATTACATGTATTCGTTTAGCTTACACTTTTCCCCACAGCGACTATATCAATATGAGGCTACATACAATTATCTACCCTTCTACACAGCTGGGTAACTTTCACAGGAGTGACATACGGCAAGTACCTTGCTTAAAGGTACTACAGCAAGAGATGAAACTTGATCCTCTGACCTCTGAGTCCAAAGCTGTAACCACTCTTGCTACCCGCTGCCCCTCATTCAAGACCTTCCCAAGATACTGCATTTCAGGTTGACCCCCCACTAACTCAACATGTAGTGGTTCTCCATGCCTGCAATAAAGTATTCTGTGTTCTAAGAATATGAGGCAGGTTATAAGCTTTCACCCCTGCAGGCCAGAACGTTTGTCCTGCTGTGCAAGGGTGTGCTCAACACACCAGGCTCTCCACTCAGCTTGCTGAAGCGTGAAGGCCCCCAGGCCCCAGAAGCATGGAGATGCTGTTATTCCTGTCTAACTGTCCCTGGCTGACAGGACAGAGGTTTGCCTACTTGCCGACCTTCTCCTGCACCTGATACATGTCCCGTTGTACTGACTCCAGGCATGGCTGCAGACTGGTGTAAAACAGTCTCTGCCACAAACATTTGCCCTGCTCCGTTGTTGCAGTTCGTTGGGTGACCTGGACAGACCAACAGTTCAGGGACACACTTAGAACTCAGCTGTTTGAATGGGGCCTTAATCAGGATTTTATACCTTTTTTTATACTTATACGTATACTGATTTTAGTAACCTGGTGGTTTGCTGCTCAGTTTCCCAATGTGAATAGTGTTGCTTTCAAAACAGTTCTGTTTTCTGTGTGAATAGTGTTGCCTTTTTTACAGAGTTATCCAACAAACAACAGCAGTCCCTGCTAGTGTTGGACTGTATGTGGGCTGCGTGAGCTGCTTTCACAACCCCAGGTGCGTACTGTATCCCTGGATTCCAGCCCAGGGTACCAAGCAGGGTCTCTATTGATTTTATAAGCTGTGCATTACACTCTGCAGCTGATAAAAGTGAAATCTCTAGAAAGACAGACAGATACATCTGGTGAATGTTTGCTGAGCAGTTGAGCTAAATAATCAATATACTGTAGTGCCTCTGAATATACTGTGCTTTGAAAACCCATGTCTTTCCCACCAGCAGGTATTGCACTCAAGAGATTGACTGTATATTGCTCAGGTGAATTGTGGGATTACTGAAAAAAAGAGAGTGAATTGCCACAGGACCCAAAAATCACCCACAGATGAGAGAATTAGCGGAAATGCCCCGTTTGAACACTGACATTTGATGAGGCTTCAGCCTAGTAGATCTTGACAAGAGGTTGGATGTTTTGAGAAGCAGCTTAATGTGCATAGAAACACTCACGCTGGAAACACTCAAGCCAAGCAGATGTTAAAAATCTCTTTTTCCTACAGGAGGCAGCAGAATAGAGCACTTTTTTTTTTTTTTTTTTGTACGGCAGCATAAATTCCTTTAAAGAGGCTTAGTTTTGATATTATTTCTCTTTGTCTGATGCAAGGAAATCTGAAGCTGGAAATGTACATAAACTACCAATGAGAAGCAGTGAAATGCAGATCCAGATTTAATTTTTTTTTTTTTTTTGTATTAATATATGAAGCCATAACCAAATTCAATAGTCTTAAGAAGCAATTCATTTAGATTAGAGCACAGTAAAATTACAATGGACCTTTTTCTACAAGAACGTTTTCTGAAAATTTGGAAAAAACAAATAGCAAATGAAAATAAAATGCTTAATTTAGAGTGCTTTTTCTAGGTATGGCATAAACTACATTACTAGACTGACCTAAAGATGACATTTGCTTTAAGTGACTAAATTTTTGAAAGACGGTGCTGCTGAAAAGACACCTATTATTACACATTAAAGTATGCACGTTAGCAAGGTTTCAGCTTTCAAACGGAAAGAGTCATGTCCGACATGACTCTGTCCTGTGATGGTTTTCTGTCTTTTCCTTCATACTCTTCAAAGCTCTGCTACTTCTTTTGCCTTCTCTGACACGACCGAACACCAGCTCCTGGAGGACTAGCTGGGACAATTGGAAACTAAAATTGAGCTTTAACATGTTTCACACGCTGATCTCTACAGCCCAGACTTCCCCCAGAGGCTATAAAACATGTTTATAAAGATCGAAAGGTGCCTATTTCAGTTCATATTTTATCAGTGATGCCTGCTTCAGCTTGATGGCCGTATCTAATGGCTTCCCTGAAAAGTATCACATTTCTGCAACAGTCACTTTCTGACATGTGGAACTGATAAACACTGCAGTCCATTAACCTTCAGTATCTTCCTGCGTTTTGCCATTAGTTGAAAGTCTCTCACATCTAATAAATGTAAACAAAAAGGTTCCCATTTTAAAATGGTAGCATGCCACTAATTCCCCAGAGAGCACGTAGCTTTGCAAAACATGACTTGTAACAAGATGCCTGTGGTAATCCAGCTGCACTTTCAGAAATACAACCGATAAAACAACCTCGTGATTCGATGTAATGTATTTTCCCTTTCTACTTCAATGGTACTGTAATTTCCACTCAGCTGCTAGCTTAAAATACAGAAGATGCACAAATGGGTAAAAAAAAAGATATGTATTGGTATTGGTGATGCATGTGTAACTGCACGTGAGTCATGTCTTCATCAGTTTTCTTTGCCATTAAAGCAGCTTGACAGGAAGCATGTTGTTTTATAATCTACTCTCTTAGCTCCTGATCATAGTAGGTTTAAGCTTCTTCTCTTTCTCATCAGCTGCTGGACATAGAGGGTTCAGTGCTGCTTGGACTCAAACAAATTTTCATGCCGAATATCAAAGTGCAACATACCTCTTTGGCATAGTCTGCAATTTGAAACCATTGCATTTCATTAAGGTACAATACAATGTAAATTTACTACATTTTACATCCAAAGGTTTACACATTATATTTACTTAAGAGAGTGCATTTTAGCAGCTGAATGCTAATGATGCCGAATAGCTGTACCAGCCTGTAGAGCTCATTAATCAGTGCCTTTCAACAGAAAAGTCCCCTGGGACAACTGCAGCACACCTCTGGGATGTGGAAAGGTGCCACGGCTCTTTTACATGCTATCGCAGAAGCAGCACAAGATGCTGGGCTTCTCCTGGTTCCAGAGCTGTCTGAATCACCTCTGGATGGTTTGCACATCCCAGTCGAGCTGCTTGGACAGGCCCTCCAGCCTCTTCTCATTTGGGTGCTGGACAGAATTAGCCAAGAGGATATGCTGGGCAGCAGCGACGTTCCCTAAAGACACCTCCTTAGCTACAAGCGAGGTTTTGCTGTGCAAACCAAGAGTGTGAATGGAAATGTGCACATCAGGAGGCTTTTTAAAAGAGGATAATTCCAATAATACCTGTGAAATTACACCAGTTTACAACACTGTGAAGAGTAAAGAAACTTCCGTTCAGCCAGGCGCTATTTCGGCCTGCAGAACCACCAGACTTCAAACCCAAACCAGAGTTCAAATTGTCTTTAAACCTTGAATTGTTCCCCTACTGAAAAGAATGAAAACTTTATTCAGACATGCAGAAAATATATTTGCTGGCTATTTACACGGCATTTGAAAATCATTTTTGGCGGAAATTGATAAACTAATAAAAGAGGCTTCAAATTAAAACACACCTGGTTTAGATGGGTATCCTGAGAAACAAGCATCCCCAGGCGGATTATGTTCAACTAGGCGATTTTGTCTGCATATTCAAGAAGAACTGTGAGGAAAACCTGTCCTTAGCTATAAATAAACACTCTGCTTGCAGAGCTACTACATTAAACCAGCAGAGTTGGAAGGGGTCTCAAATTCTTTGTCCACAATTGCCTGGTTCTTGACACAATTAGCCTATAATACGTGATTAGAAAAGCATTATCGTCTGTTCTTTTACTGATCTGAGAATGCAAGCATGAACTCGAAGTTTGTATGAAACAAGATAACCCAAACTTGTTCTGCTCTGAAGCATACCTTTCTAGAAACAATGTCCTATTTGAACAAGGATCAGATGAAAGTATCGGCGCTGGGATTCAGGTTTCAGGATTTATTTGCAACTCTCCCAGTAAATTCTGAGAAAAACGATCTCTCTTTGAGGCTAGAAGTAAACCTGTTGCCTTCGCAGGCAGAAACGCAGATAAAGACAGATACAGAATGAAACCGATAAATTACCAAGATTTATAGTCATAGTTGCCCATTATCCTTGCTTTGATAAACATTTCAGTGGAGTGTGGCATAAGGTGAGAAATCCATGTTTACATCCTTGGTGGTGTATCAACATTAATCTGCATTAATTATAACTGATCACTCCTCCCACACTACCTTGGTGACTGCTGTAAAGACCTTCTCCAGGATAGCATTGGACTGTGCCTTCTGAGGCCTGTTTGCTTGTATCTTTATGGCGGTGCCACATGGTCTAGCAAGAAACCTGTAAGACACAGGATAAGGAGCACTGTATACTATTTAAAATCAAATGTTCTTACCAAACCTAAGATGTTATTATTGAGACTATCTGGTGGATGTATAGGGAAAAATTCAGGGGTAACGGGGAATGGTTTAAGGGTAAGAAGATCACACAGCATTGTCAAAGGGCTGCACAGTATCTGACCCATTGATATAGCTGGGTGTTTACTGTGCTGTACTGGAATTCCTTGTATTACTGGAAAGTAAAAGGAATTCCAGATAAGTATCTTGACCAAGACCATTTATTATGGTAATAATAACACGCTGAACCAGTACCTTCCAGATTACAAGACCATGTTCTTAGCTACTATACTACCCTCAGTTTGAAAGATACCCCCTTTCTCAAAACAGATTTTTCATTGGCTTTGCATTCTGATATAGGAGCTTTTCAGTGCAACTCTACTGTATTTAATGAGACACATACTAAATCTTATAAACTACAGCGGGGGTGTCAGAGTCATTCCACGGGAGGGCAGCATATATGCTGGTTTTTATTCCAACTGCATACCACAAAATAGCCCAAGTAGTAAATTTGTGAGTTATAAATTATTTTAGGCCTATAATCATATGCGAAGGATCATTAACCACAATTAACACAAAAGGGTGACTTAAGTTATATGTAATCTGTTTTTCAGGCCTTTTCATTAAATACAGCATTTTGCACATGTAGCTGTTAATGTTAAATGTTAAAATAATTTCAATTTACTGTGTGCTTAAGCAGCAGCTAAGTAGTCTAATGTGAGATAAGCTACTGTATCAGAATAAAAGATTATTGGTACCTAAATGGATTTATAATTAAGCTATGTCTAATTTATTAGAAATGGTTAATTCTGTATGTAAAAATACTGCTGCAGTCAGCTAGCATACTGTATGGAAATTTTTACCAGTATGTAATTTGCAAATACATTTACCTTATTAGTATTCCTATGGATCACCTTGAAGGCAAATGTCAGTGAATGTCCAGCGCTGCACTAGGCAGTGCTGGCATTCGGAGTACAGCCAGTAGACAGCCAGGATTTTGAGCATCACTAATGAAGCGGTTAGCGTCCCATTTAGCAAGCAGCAGTTCTCTGCACGGCTATGGCTGGCAGTACAGGGGAAGGCCATTTACAATGTGTAATACTGCCATTTATGTAGCCTGCTTTCCATCAGTCATTAGATTCAGAAAATGTGACTCAGCTTAAGAAGAAGAAAAACAGCGAGAGAAAAAGAGATTAAAATGGGTAACAGGTTTACATCTCAAGGTTTGAATACACAATATTATCAGACTTTAAAAAAATGGTAAATTGATACTGTCAGATGTTTTGGGGTAAAAGGGAGTTTTATTTGGGGGAAACAGTTTAAACATGTTTTACAATAGCGAGTTATAAGAAGTTGACAGCAGATGAATAGGAAAATTACCAAGTGTGAAGTTAATCCTCTGCCTGAATAGGCTCAAATCAGAACACAGCACACTACTTTTGCATGAACTAATTGCAGGAAAGACTGGAACACTTAAAATTACAGTGACAATAGCCTCATTTCAAGATGAAGCGTAGAAGTAATTTCCATAATGAAATACGATACAAACACAAAAAGAAGTTTTTTCTTCATTATTAGAAACAATGCAAATTGGAAATTTGCACTTGCCCTGAGTGTCACATGGTCTGATCTTGGGGTGAACTTGCTGGGTGAGTCATGGCTAGACTTTCAGATGTCTTGAAAGTACCCCATGTGTAGATAATCCTTCTCACTGTGGAATGATGAGCTTCTTATTTTTTAAAAATGATTTTATTGCCCTTCCTGCATTGATGTTTATTAACAGTTGCTTATCTGAGATTGTGAACAAACAAATTAATTAATTAAACTTTTTATTAACCCCATACGGAAATTCATCTTAGTTGCAGCAGAGTATATTAACATATTACAGTGTCTGTTAATTTCCGTATCTGGTTAGGTTTCTTACGCTGTTAAGACTGGGTGAGAACTAGCCTAAGGTCTCTAATGTCATAATATGCAAAAAATAGAATTCAATATATAAATATAACTTCAAATTAAAATATGGAACTGATTGTTATATAAAGCTTAGTGGCTCAGCGTTTAGGAGAACACATTTGTCCACATTAACCATTTAAAGTAAACCATTAAAATAGATTAAAATATGTTTGTAAATGCATTTGTATGTTTGTACTGTAAGGCAAATTAAAATTGATCTAGTCTTCCATAGCACATGGAGGACTGTATAAAATATGGAGATATGATTATTTGTTGAGGCTGTTTTCATGGGGAGGAAGCTGTGAAAACTGTTTTCACAGTTTTCTTCCCATGTTCATCAGCAGTAAACCAGATTACAGAATGGTATTTGCGAAAATAAAATTATTTCAACAAATCACAGAGTGTACAAAAATCTGAAATAGACACAGCAGCCTGTTTCAGTGGCTGTTTGTTTACTCAAAGCTCTTGCGTTACAATATGTTTACTGTTTTTGTAATCCGAGAGTAAACTGAAGATTGCAACAAAAGCGTTGCAAGTTATCCTTAATTTAATCTATCTCCAGCCTCCATCTGTTTCATTACAAAGTGTCTCCACTGTTAAGTCATTTTTAAGCAGAGACCTCTGCATTTGTATACAGTACAAGCAGTAAAGCTCACACCTGTGTATTTTATTGGCAGAGAAGCACCACAAATACAGAACATCGAAATTGAAGTGACTTTGTTTTCTGAGAGAAAAGGTTTTTTCACTGTTTTGTTTCCATGCACAACAGCAAAAGAAGCCTCATGTAGTAAGAGAATTTAAATGACGGCATATGTAACATCTGGAAAATGTACAAGGGCTGTTGTAAGTAATGCAAGTACTAGAATTACTAAGAAATATCAAAAATGACATGTTGGATTTTGTAACTAGTGCAATAGCAGTTGAATGAATGCACTTGCTAAAAATTCACTTTTTTATTCCTGAAGCATTCACTGAAGGGGGGTACAGTGGGTTGGCCCTGGTCCTGCTCTCCGGTGGGTCTGGGGTTCAAGTCTCGCTTGGGGTGCCTTGTGACGGACTGGTGTCCCGTCCTGGGTATGTCCCCTCTCCCTCCAGCCCTTACGCTCTGTGTTGCCGAGTTAGGCTCCGGCTCCCCATGACCCCATATGGGACAAGCGGTTCAGATGGTGTGTGTGCATTCACTAAACAAATTAAAGATGAAAATCAACTGAAATGTATTCCCAGCTCTTTTACAGCAATAGATGTAGGGCACTTGTGGGTTTCATAACAGATAGAAAATAATGTCACGCTCATATTTAAGTGCAAAAAATCTGATATTATTATAGACTTGTGGTCTGGGTCAGGCATGCATCAACAACAGCAACAGCAACAACAACAGTTGTTATTGTTATACTTGCAATATTAGTACTGTACACATGAAGATGCAGGAAGCCAGAGGCAAAGCCACATAGAAGTGCTCTGCTGCTTGTGGGAAGGAGGGTTCATCTGAGCTTTGCAAATCAGCCCGGGTTACATTGTGAGGGAGCCAGAAGTGCTTGTTCCAGAACCACATGAGCACAGCTGCCTGCTCTGTACCGCGGTACTGTGTCACCTGTACTCTCTGCACTTGCGATGATGCTAATGATGATGATCCCCTAGCTCGGAGCGTGTGACAGGACCAGGCTGGACACCCTCTCTGTATGTGGGTGTGTGTGTGTCTCCAACGTGGCGGGAAAGATCGGATAGCAAAAGACTCGCTGGTGCGGGGGAATGTCACACAGCTGGGACTTTTGCACAAAGGGTTAACCTCTTTAAGACATCCACATTAACATGTCAATTTTTATCCAAACTGTGATTAAAACAACTTCTTGCACATTTGTTAAAGTAGTGTCCCTTCCAGAGTAAATTCTTGGTACTTGGATATTTCAGGTAAAGAAATTTACAAGATATAATCTACAAATATATAGGTATAAAGTGCATGTCGCCGAGTTATTAAAATGTAGTTGGTTACCTGTTTTTCTTATATATTTGTGGTACCTTTAATCCACACTAATAATTATTTTAAAAAAAGCACTGCGTTCATTAAGATTTCAGATTTATGATCTGACAACGTGGACCCTGTGGCTCCAGTATCAGCTAACTTTTTCAGACCTATTTTATATTGTAAATGAAATTTTGAAAATGTGATTTCCTTTCAGAAAATCCACACGTTTTAATGAAAAATAATATTGTTGGGCAGCACAGACTAAACAAATGACTAATTGGTTCCAGGCTAGAACAGAGTCTCTGTGGGTGGGTATGGAGTCTTCTTCCTGCCACCCGAGACTCTTAAGATCTTTGCCTTTCATTCAGAAATTTCACAAGCTCCCATCTCAATCATATCCCAAAAATTTTGTCATATCCAGTGCTCTTCTCCTTGGGAAAGATGTTAAGAGACACCTGGGGATCCTGAACAGTTTATGATTATGGTTTTCCTATTGCTCTCAGCCCAGATCTACTGCCAAGTATTCTCAAATTGGGCTCCAGAAATGGCTCTCTAAAGGAGTGCTGGATATTTCTTTTTTATTCGCAGGCTGGTGAGCTTCAACCTTTAAAGAAAAAATTCCAACCTACCGAATACAGACTTCTATAAATATCCACAACTCCATCGCGTTATTGCTGACCCAGAAAAGGAGAACAGATTATGGACAGAATTAACGAAAGTTGATAAACAGCTCATTACACCAAGAAATTCCAGAGGTGTGATTTCTGCATTGATACCTCTTGATACCCTTTTATCAAGCGCTGCTTTTGGCTTTTTTGATATACTGAGTGGAACCTGTAAACAGATTGGTCATCTATATAAGCTAAAATCTTCCCTGCCTGCACTTCCCTCAGCATCCAGGAACAAAACTTCAGGTTCATTCACAGAACCTATCTCACTCCAGTGCGTCTTCACAGGATGTTCCTGGACAAATCTAGGCGCTTTGATAAATTTGTTATAGGAATGCGATAAGATACCAGTTTACTGGACTTGGGTACACACAACGATCCACAAAACTTCTAACAAAAAATTAACAATTAATTAATTCTTGATAATGTAACGGTGCACAGATTATCTACTCACATTTTTGGCAAAGAAATGTATTTTGATGCTGCAACCTACACCTGAATCTCCCTCTGTAAACATGTGGAAGGATAACTAAAGAATTTAAATTTCTTGAACTCTGGAACATCTGGACACCTTTGTGGAAGTTATTATAAAGTGTTACATGATCACATCTGTAAGCAAGCCCTTGCTCTATGTATGTGGATTATTTGCTTTTTGTCAGTGTACTGACAATTTGTATGATGTTTTGACACTGTGCTGTGCATAAAATCAATTAGAAAAAAGAAAAATATTGATTGGCAGGTAGTGTCCTTGTACGAGCTTTCCTCTTGCTCTGGATCATGGTCGTTGGTTCCAATCCTTCTACTGTAGTACTGTCAAGGACACAGAGCCAAGACACGAGCGGTAGGATTCAAGTACGGGATCGTTTCTTGTAAACTGAAGGACAGAGACGAGAATCGAGGTCCGGGTCAGGCTTGTGTCAAGCAACCAAGAAGCAAACGTTGTTCTTGGGGAAAATCCTCATTCATTGTCAAGTTCAGAGCTGTGGTCAAAACCGAGGTTGTCTGGAGCTGGGGCAGGAAAGCGGGGCAAAAAGTAGAAGAAATCAAATTGCAGATGGTTGCCTCATTGAGACTTCGCAACCTGCAAACAGCGATGTGGCGTCCTTTATACTCACCCCTGCTGATTCATGCCAGGTGCAACCATCGAGGGTCTGACAAATACCCCACCCACACACACACTTTCTGAACCACTTGTCCCATATGGGGTCACGGGAAACCGGAGCCTAACCTGGCAGCTCAGGGCACAAGGCTACAGGGGGACACACCCAGGACGGGACACCAGTCCGTCACAAGGCACCCCAAGTGGGACTCGAACCCCAGACCCACCGGAGAGCAGGACCTGGTCCAACCCACTGCACCACCACACCCCCCACAAATACCCCTGTTCACCGAATTGTAAAAATACACTGACTCCTCCTATTGAGAACCAGTTATGAATTTTCAAAGACACAAACATTTTTTCCACACTCTTTATTTATATTCATAGCATTTTCTTCACGTATCCCTTTTCTAAGATGTTTATGCAGCAGACCGAAAACTGTTTGTGCTTCCGTGTCCAGCCGTTAGGTGGCAGTAAAACACACTCAAGGAGAACAGAAGTGTGGGACCAAACTTCACTCAACTTCATCTCCTGTTTGGAGTGTGGTGATCAATAACCAGGAAAAATGTGGAGAACACATATTTTTATTTTCAGCAACTCAATATTCATTTTAATCTTGATGCCTATATAACAACCTGCGTTACTGTTTTAGGAGGGAAACCTGTGTAATATTAATTAAATAGAAATATTAATTATACCATTCATTGTGACTGTACGTAGTTTCTCTGCAGGTACCCAAACTGTTTTTGACATCTTGCTAATATTTATTATTTGCTTTATATATTGTTATACTGACTTTCTGGTTGACTTTTGTTATTCATTAGTACTTGTAACTATGCTGGCTGTTTTAATTCGGGTGTTATTTTGTTTCCGTGGTTCTTGATTTTCTATGAGTCCATAACTGCATTCACATGATCTTCCAGGACAAAAAAAAAGTTTGTTTTCCTCGCATAACGAACGCTCCACGTGTTGAGGAGAACTCAGACTTAGAAGCACATGTAATTTGTTCAGAACGAGCTACCAACTCACGATTAGAAGAAAAATTTTTACCAGAACAGCCAGAGAAAATAAGATCCAGAGTGACATCCAGCACCTCACAAGGCGGACAGCCTACCCTACAGGTTGCCTGACATGTTGTATTCCTGTGCCAGATGGCAAACATCTTTCCGAAGTCTCGTGATTTTTTACCACGGTGACAGCCGTCATCTATCATAATAAGGAGGAACCCAAAATCAAAACACGTTTTAAAGAAATTGCTGAGATTTGGAGATTGAGATTTTGCTGAGATTGCTGAGATAAAATCTATAAAATGACAAAAAGAGGATTATACTGACAGCCATAAGCGCATAACATACCACAAAAACCAAATTCGAAAAAGTACTATGTCCCGCAATTCTACATTTTACTCTATTGATTAAAAGGAGCGGTGCTCGGTTTAGTTCATGTTTGGCGCGCCATCTGCTGGTCTTTGCCTCTATCGGCTTGTACAGCTTGGGTTGTTTTCTTCGTACAGTCCAGGTTATTTCATATAACTTAGGTAAAAGTAACTGCATTTCTGTTCATCTTCATTTCCATTTATATACTGATGCTAAAGGCCAAAAGTGAAAGATTTAGGTGAAATGACTAAAGTGTGACTAACTGTATATATACTAGGAACAACTTGGCCAAGCCGCCTGTGACATTCTCCCCTGCTGTTCCCATGACCGGCCACCAGGGGTCTCCCTCGTCACGTTTAGGGGAGGGGCGGGTGCGACGCGCACCTGTAGCTGGTCAAACTATTGGCCCTTGTATATAATGGAAGAACCGGGATTCCAACTGTAACAACGGGAACTATTGTTATATATGCTGTTGCAGCAGGTGCCAGTTTCGAGAGTGCACCGGAAGAAAAGTAGCCCGGACAATGTGAGGGCATAAGTGCAGTGTTCTAAGTTTATTAAACAGTTACTTCAGAACTGCGATTGTCTGTCTTCATTGAAGAGAAGAGGCAGAATAAAACACTAACACTGCCTTCTTGCAAATGTGTTCTAAAAAATTGCACCGACTTTTAAAACATTGCATTCTACAGGTAAACATAGCATATAGAAATATTGTCTGAAGCTGCTTGTCCCAAACCCATGCTACGTGACATACTACCATGCCACCGCCCAAGAACACACACACACACACACACACACACACACACACACACACACACACAGTCCCAAGCAGGGTCATGGCAAACCGGAGCCAAACCCGGCAATACAGGGTGCAAGGCCGGAGGGGGAGGGGACGCACCCAGGACGGGACGCCAGTCCGTCGCAAGGCACCCCAAGTGGGACTCGAACCCCAGACCCACCGGAGAGCAGACCTTGCTCAAACCCACTGTGCCACTGTACCCCCCCATATAGATATATTAAAGTACACACACACACACATTTTCAGAACCGCTTGTCCCATACAGGGTCACGGGGAACCGGAGCCTACCCGGCAACACAGGGCGGAAGACCAGAGGGGGAGGGGACACACCCAGGATGGGACACCAGTCCGTCGCAAGGCACCCCAAGCGGGACTCAAACCCCAGACCCACCGGAGAGCAGGACTGTGGTCCAACCCACTGCACCACCGCACCCCCTTATATTAAAGTATATTCACACACACACACACACACACACACACACACACACACACACACACACACACACACACACACACACACACACTGTCAGAACCGCTTGTCCCATACAGGGTCGCGGGGAACCGGAGCCTACCCGGCAACACAGGACGGAAGGCCGGAGGGGGAGGGGACACACCCAGGACGGGATGCCAGTCCGTCGCAAGGCACCCCAAGCGGGACTCAAACCC
Organism: Scleropages formosus; assembly: GCF_900964775.1. Classification (NCBI taxonomy): domain Eukaryota; kingdom Metazoa; phylum Chordata; class Actinopteri; order Osteoglossiformes; family Osteoglossidae; genus Scleropages; species Scleropages formosus. Next base: position 271,066 of record NC_041817.1, read on the forward strand.
CAGACCCACCGGAGAGCAGGACTGTGGTCCAACCCACTGCGCCACCGCACCCCCTTATATTAAAGTATATTCAATCTTTTAATAATATTTATTAAATTACCATTGCTCACTGTCATGGTGAACAAGGTGCTGTTCCTGTCTTGGCACCATGTATTTGTAACTTTAAAATGTTTCACTGTGTACATCAGTGTGTACAGCAGTATACAGTATATTAGTATATGAGCACAAGCCCAGCTGTCATGACTCTAACTGTGACCCTTCGGCTGTATAGACCTTTTTGCAAAAGAAAAGATCCAACTTCACCTCACTTTCCAGACTGTGTTCTAATGAGCGCAAATGACTGAACGTTGGCTTTGTTTATTTAAACAGTTTCTGGAACACTTAGTAAAGCGATGAGATGCAGTCAAGCAGTACAATACGATTTCTTTTCACTTAATGTTATTACGACATGACCTAGCTGATTCTGAGTGCAGATCGCAGATCTTTGCTGTCTCAGCAGAGTCAAGACGCACAAAGAAGTTTGCCAGTATTATCAAGCAGCTGGATTTAGCCTTAAAAAATTTATGTGTGGCCTTTACTTTTCACCCACTTATGAGCTTAAACGACTTTAAATTATTGCGTGGGTTGATCTACTAAAATCTTTCATTCCCCTGCAGCAGCTGAACATTTAAGTTTTTTTTTTCCCCTACATCGCTAAAGTATCACTACATCAAGATCTGTTCAGCTACACGATTTTTCTCAACTTTTTTCTATCACGGTAATTAAGGGCTGAGACAAAAATATCACGTGAGAACTGGAACTACCAACACCAGAAGGAGACAAACATAGCCCACATTGCAAAATTTAAGCATATGTAATACTGTTGCCTTTTCTAGTTAGACACATAACATGAACTGAGGTCATGAGCGGCTACCTGGGTGACAGAAGGGTCTCATTATTAGTGTTAATTTGTTGCTTAGCAGATGCTTTAATTTAAAACAAGTTAAATATTCACCAATTTGAGTGTTTAGATACTTTTTTTTAGAGCAGCAATTTGGGTTAAGTGCCTCGTTTAAGTGTGAAACAGCAGGTGAACCATTAGAACTGTGAGTCCTTAACCGTTATGCTGCCTGATACCGTCAGCATTTTTTACATTTATAGTTGACATTACAAATTTCCTTCCATCATCATTCCATTTATTTTTTGCATATATAATGCAAGTGCTCTGCAGTCTCTGAAAAATAATTTTAATTCTTAATGATTATGAACTCTTACATTTGTCAGTGCACAAAATGTCTTGCTTTGTTAAAATTACAGACAAATTGCCCTAATAACTGCGAATGGTTTGATAAAAGGGACTTACATTTATACACATCATTTCCACCGTTAGCTTGATTTCACACATAAATGAATCTAACTAAAGTGAATTGCAGAAGGCCTCATTTGCTCTCACTTTTGCCAAGTTCATACTTCTGAACATTTAATGAATCAAGACTGATGTGTCCTTGCAGTGATCACTGGGGAAAGAGCAATAGAGGAGACAAAGATGATAAGCCTGAAGGTGTTGGAAGTGTCAGCAATTTCACTTTCAAAGCATGAAAAAGGGCATGCGAGATGTGTCAAGTAACACCAGATCCACAGTCAGTGTAGGCTGTGGTTCCGCGCGCTGCGGGAGTTCCACTGAGACTCCGCCACGATATTACTTATGGAGCCACTCATCTCTGGCTGGGAAAACAATGCTATGCGCTCTGTTTTTTTGTTCCACTCACCACGCAGCCAAGATAACTTTTCAAATTCCTCTTACTAACACTTTTCTGTTTAAAAAAAGGCATTTGAGTAAATAATGGGTTGATCATATTTTCGTACTCTCAAATAAGATGGCAGTCATGGCCTGCTGGATGCCACAACTGCTACAATGGCTTTGGTAGAATCAAAAATGTCAGAATGCAATAACCTGTACATTTCCTAGGCATTCCTTCTAATTCCCTTGGTTTTAGTGGATTTATTACACTTCCCGTATCAATTAGTTGTTGGGGATTCAAATGAGCAATTTTGGGGCAACATTTAGAATACAATCAAATGTACACATGCACTGTGTATTTGTGTATCATATAGAGATGAAAAAAACAAAATCAGGTTAACTATACTATAATTGTACAGAGTCTTTCTTTTAGCTGTTCTATAAAGCAGTTAAGTCTCCAAGAATGTTTCCGGACCCAGAATTTGGCCACTTTAAGCCCAGCTTTGGACATGGTTTAACTTTCCAGAACATTCCATCAGCAGTATATTGAGTGGCATGTGAATGTTTCATGAACCCAGATCAAATGTCATAGTGTCACTGTTTGCGTGACACTATGAGCCTTTGCACTTAACCTAAAACAATAACCCCACCCCATTATATTTTACTGAGTTATAGCCCTTGCTTTTTGATAGAGTTTTGTTGCTGCGCGGGTCAAAAACATTCTCCAGTCCTTATATAAAAAACACATTTTGTAGAAAAAAAAACAAAGTTGAAGAAAGAAATTTTTAGTTCCCGAAGTCCCAAAATGTGTAACTTGACCATAGGAAAGTATGTCCCCTGTGCTGAGTTTGCTTGCAGCCCACACCAAGTGAATGTTCTCCCTGGAGATTTTGGACACGGCATCCTTGGTGCCGAAGATGACTGCCTGGGGCAAAACAAAACCCTGGATCCCAGTGGAGCACAAATCAGAGAGATACTCACAGGAGGGAAGGGTTCATTCATTATGAGAGCTAATTCATTGCCAAAGAGCTATGTGTACAGCAGCTTTGTGCAAAGGCATTATGTAAGAATAAGAATGGTTTTAGGCTTGGTGTCTGAATCCATAATAAAGCAGATAGTGCAGGCCAGGTGCGGAGCTTTCAGAGCAGCCCCATGCAGTAATGTATTTCTTTGTCTTTTCTGTGTTATGAGGGAGCAAATTCACATAATGCAGAAATGATTAAGTTACGGAACTTATTTCACTAACCAAGAGATGTAATAAATGTAATGCATGAAAGACTCCATTGCAAGTCTCTAAGGAATGGGGTTGAAAAAACATGAACGGGGCAGTCAATATGCACTGCCTCCTCATTTTTATGACAGTGACTTGGCACATTTAAAAGTGCAATAAGACGGCAGAGAATAGGAGGTCTGCCCAAGAGAACTGCCACAACCTCAGACCACTTAACCTGCAGATGGAGCAAGAGTTCCTCTCTCCAAAATATGTACATGTTTTTACACTGACTGATTGATCAAAGACAGTCATACTTCAAGAGCCTTGGCATCAGAAGACGTGGGCTGCAGTAGTACCTGAGGTATTATGTAATTGAAAAGCGGAAATGGAAAGAAATAGGATACATCTATCAAGTTCTTTTCAAGACCAGTGAACAGCAGCAACCCTATTGATTCTGTATGAAGATGAATAGTTTCCAGTTGTTCACGAAAGTGAAATATGTTTCGCTAATCTGGAGATAAACAGTATTTCCCAATCTAATATTTATTTATTTAGCTGACACTTTTCTCCAAAACACCTTACAGTGATGTACCCATTTATAGCTGGGTATTTTTTAAGGGAGCAATTCAGAACAACTACCTTGCTCATGGACATGACAGCAGGAGCTTGGATTCAAACCCAGGTCCTTTAAGCAGAAGGCAGTAGCTCTAAGCAATACACCACCTGCAACTGCACGTTTCTTATTTATTTTGTTGAAACGTGCATAGATTATATTTTGTGACTGAAATCATTGTCGTCATCAGCAACAGCAGCAAACGGTAGCTATAACAACGTTCCATATGTGGATATGTTTTGTGACAAAGTTGAGTCGAAACTGTCGCGACTATGCCCGCACCTCAGCCAGAAGCACATGCCTCTAATTTGAGCACCTGGCTATAAAAAGCACCACTGTACCACTTTCCAGTTGTGGGATCTCACTTGAGACAACTGTCCCCTCTGTGCTCTCAAACCAACCTTGCTTTGCTTATCCCAAGTCCTGTTCTTCATTGCCCCCCAGTCCTGCTCCATGTCACCTAGGTTATGACCACTCGCCTCATCCTTCAACATCAGATCCTCGCCTCTGTCCAGTTCGCCGATCGACTGACCATTCGCCAGACCTTGAGAACACGTGTAGCTCTTTGGTACTGAATAAAGGATCCTGCACTTGGGTCTAGCCTCCTCTTTGTTTTCTGTTTGCCATGACAAAAACCAGATCCCAACATGAAATGGTAGCTTGGAATTTTGTTTTTCAGTTTTATATTTAGTGATGTGCACATTGTTATACTTAACTTATTGTATATTGCAACTATTTACATTTTCCGTGCACCTTGTTACGAGTCTTTGTTCTGTGTTTGTGTAGTGTCTATATGTCTCTGGATTGGCTGCTGTATGCAAATGAATTTCCCCCCAAGGAAAATGGTAAAAAGTGTCTGTCTTGTTAAAATAAAGTAAGAGATTGTACAATGGCAACTCTGGCATGCATGTGCTGCTGGGTGATGTGAGGGTGACTTCTACCTTGCCTCAGGTGAGGGGTGCTCTGAGGCCCAGCGGTAACCTTCATAGGGAGGAGGGGGTGAGGACGAGTGAGTGGAGGACGGCAAGGCAGGCGACTGGATACGACATTTTGGAGGCTGGGAATCCACACAGTGTTATTTTCCTGTGACCATCATTTGCAATTGGGATCGTTTACGTGTCTCCCTGAGGGTGTGGAACAGCAGGTAGCGTGGATGGTGAACACACAGACTTGTAACCTGATGAAATACCTTTCAGCAAAGCACCTAAATAGCTGCAGTAAAAATATCCGGCTGAATAAATGAAGGTCGTTTTTAGGTAAAAGCATTAGCTAAGAAACAAAACATTAACAATGAGTCGTTTCGTTTTAGAGAGGCACCCGAGTTGCACCAGTTGGGAAGGTGTTACAGAGAGCTGGAAAGTGCAGGAAACGGAAAGTGAAGCTATGACTAAGATCAGAGTCATAGAAGTATTTAAAATTTGTGTCAAAGTGGAACGTGAAACCTTCAAAAAAAATAAAACAAAAAAAGGGTTCTACTGGTGGGAGATGTGAAAAATCAAAGTCTTCCAGAGGACATAAAGGCTCTTAAAACCTGAGAGTCCTTCCTTTAGTCCTTCTGTTTTTCTCCCAAATACCTCTCTAACGATTTTCCATGGCGACCTCGGAAAGTTAGCGATTCTCAGGCTGTCTGTTTACACAGGATAAAAAGGTCATTACAGTTCTGTTTAATGCTATCTTTCAACCATCATCTGCAGTTATGTCTCTTTCTCCTAATGTAACGCACAAATGGTATTTTCTATGAGATATCTGTCACTTTGGAGAAGAAACATCTGCTGAATGAATAAATGGAAATGTAAACCACAAAACACTGGAAACAAGACCAGAAACTTAAGTCAATGAACTCTTGTGTAAATAAGTGTTATTCCATTACTAACATGCCACAGTCCCACAGCATCAAATGGTCCTCAGCTCTTGGTTACTTAATTTCATAAGACGACAGAATTGAACTGTCAAGACTGAACAAGAAGTGAGAAGGTTAAGCGATTCATCGTGACAGTATTTATGCTTGTTTAATTTCGTAACATGACAGAAGGGTTTCCGCAAAGTAACCGCTGGCTGGCTTGTTCAGCGTAAATTATGCAATGTAAAGTAAAACCACACATATCTCGTGCAGTATTCCAAAAACAGTGTCTTCAGGGTCATGGGTCGGGCAATAGCTCGTTGAGCAATATGTAAGTATTGTTGGCATGTTACAGTTGCTCAGCCACAACTACACTTGGTTTGCTTCCTGAATTAACTGTTGTATTGTAACAAGCATTTCTGTTACTATTCTACCTTCCCAGTCCATAGGGCAACGCTGCAAAAAAATCACAAGTAACACTGACTCTCAAATTCCCTACGTACTCATTCTTCATCAGACATAGAAGTATAAAAATGGCAATGTCATAGACTCATAGCCTGAAATCCATTTCAACGCTCGTCAAGTCAGAGCCGGTGGATGGCGGTGCTCATAAGTGGATATGATTCAGCAACTCAGCAGATGAACCTGAAGGTTGTACTCCGGTGGAATTGTCCTACTATCCCTGTCAGACCAAAAGTGCTGAGGTGCACAGAAAGTGGGATGAAAACTTGTGAGGTATTAGCGGGGAATATTAGCAAATAAGTTATATACAGGTAATGGGGGGAGGGGCACATCCCATCTCCGGTACCCTTTAGCAAGGTCGACATTTCAGAACCGCTTGTCCCATACGGGGTCACGGGGAACCGGAGTCTAACCCAGCAACTCAGGGCGTAAGGCTGGAGGGGAGGGACACACCCAGGACGGGACGCCAGTCCGTCGCAAGGCACCCCAAGCGGGACTCGAACCCCAGACCCACCGGAGAGCAGGACTGTGGTCCAACCCACTGCGCCACCACGCCCCCACACCTTTAGCAAGGTGCTTAACCTAAATTGCTCCACTTAAATGACACAGCTGTACAAATGGGTAATAAATTATTGTAAGTATCTTAACATTGTAAGTTGCTTTGGAGAAAAGTGTCACCTAAATGAATAAAGAAGTGTTTTACCAGGATGGTATTGCACATCCCACGTGAAATGGGATGCGTAATGCCAGCCTGGCATAACACAACATTTTTTAATAACACAGCATTGCATATGTCACAAGGCAGACAGAGTCTGCCACACAAACACGTCACAGAGGTCTGGAATAACGCAATAAATGTGAAACACTAGAAATGCACCAATACACAGTTGCCCTCTTGTTTGGTGTTTCTTAAGATAGACATAATTATTCATGGGGAACAAAAAATAAAATGACTGCCACATTTCATTCAGACAACTTAATGACCATAAGAGGTACTGCAGTCATGAAATACGGTCGTAAAAAAAAATCTGCAAATCCTCTGAGAATGGACATTGCGTGTGGAGATAGCACCGATTGTGCCTATATGTGATTAGATTAACAAAGCGAGTGCCTTTCTGGAGCCGCCTTGGCATCCTCAGCAGAGGTCTCGCTCTTCACACAGCCACGGCCTGTCCTAACAGAGCTGCTTTTCTTTTCTGCACTTGGTTCAAACATCTGATCGTGTTCTTTGCAATGAAGACTGTGGCTATTTGAAGCACAAAAAGATTCCTCTCAGCTAACACCATCTTTGATGCCTCTTGGAAAAGCTAGGAGCTCCTAAACCTAGATCTGAGCAACTTGGGCACGGCGGTGCCCGAAATGACTTTACAGGCCCACTTTACTGTGTTAATGAGAGGCTGCCTCATTCTCCATAGGATCATTACTAAGTAAACTGGATTCTGAAGGTGTCGGGAGGGTCCAGACTGTGGAATGGGTTCCGTCACAAGATAAAGACATGCTATAGCCTCCTGTTCAAATCCTGCCATGTCACACACCCTGGGCTGAGTGGGATACTGGAGCGGAAGTACTGTTATCGAGTTTGCTAACACTCGCCCAGGGTCAACTCTAGGTCATTTGGACCACTGCTTCTGGGACACTTCTCCACATTTCCAGTTAGCTGGGAACCTGGACAACACAAAGCTTGGCCTTGCACACAGAAAAAATGGTGGGGTGAAACAAACACAATGAAAGCTTATTTGTGCCTTAGTTTTTAAAACAAACACCTCTCAGGGTGGATTTAATTCTCTCTGAGCTGATTTATCATGGCTTATTTTCTGTGTCAAATCCATGTTTATTGTCTGACGTGCAAAACACGTCTGGAGTCAGCACAGCGATGCAAGATTACCGTGTATAGGACCCATATTCAGAACCAGTCAGGTTAGATTAATGAATCAATTAGGAATTGTTGGGTGCAGCGTTCTTCTCCACAGTTTATTATGTATTATTTATATTGTCCAGAAATACAGGAATCCACACCAGGGCATAATGCACTGAGGCAATCTGCAGATCTGCATCTGCAGATCATTTTTACTATTATCTGGGAGCTAAATGTGTGTGCTCTGCCTCTTCTCTTTTACTCATTTAATATGATGTGTTTGGCGAGCATAGCAACGTTTTTCAGTGGGTGTTAAAATGTGCTTCATAACTCCCCAAATGGGATCTACCAGAGCTCACGGTAGATGCTTAAATTAGCAACATCTAAAGGCAAAAGACACTTGTACTCTTATTATCATCATCAATTCATTATCATTAAAGGACTACAGTAAACTACAAAGGAATGAGATGGTTTGCAACCTTAAACCCCTAAGTAATATCCAGTTTGACCATGCCTGCTTTGTTGGTTGATCGTAACAACCATAAAAAAAACCATCTTTAAGCAGCAGCATGAGACTTACGTAACACAGGTCAACCCATTAGTTTGCACAGCCATACAAAAAAAAACAACACCTGGAGGAATCTGTTTGCTTTACATGAACTTGTATGACTATCCACAGTATCAGCCTAAAAACACCAAGTTTAATGCTTCCCATGGCGGGTCAATATGGGCAGGACAGACCCTGGGTTAGAACCCAACTCAGCTTAATGGGTTATAAAGATCATCCTGCATGATGGGTTATGTTCCTAACCAATGCACTGGATCATAAAAACAATAAATATACTACAGTGATTTATATAACCCAGCTGTGAGTGATTCTGTTATAACGGTAGGAGGAAATGACCCAACACATAATGGTTAAACACATAACGATAATGGGCTGAAACCAAGCAAGCTGGGTTTACACAACCTAGCATGTTTTCTGTCCAGTACTGATCTCGAAGTTTTAACTCAACATTCTAAAGAGTAAGCCTCGAGAAACACCAGGCACCCAAACTTGACTTATGTGAACATTGTGTCTGCCAAGTCAATAATGCTGGTCATACAAGACCCTGGGCAATATTTAAGTAATGTTTACCACTGTATACCTGTAGGATGCTCCATGCTTAACACGCTGGTCCTGCTTCTTAATTCACAGGAGGTCTCACAAAACATCCCATATTTTTTCTATTCATTAAATTGATTTATTGTTATGGAGAAAGGGCAGATTTTTATGAGGTACTGTATCTTCTTCAGATGAAAAGTTTTATACAGTACTTAATGTTCAGCATTTCAACGCAGATTTATTTCACACGGTTAGAGCAAACAAATACAAAGCACAAATCAGGAATTAGGATAGGAGTGAAAACACACACACACACACACACACACACACACACACACACACAGAGCACAATGGTGTGTTGCTAGGCTTCTTGAAGTCATCTCACTGCTGCCAGGCTACAGCGAAGGATCTCTATTGGGCAGTGGGTTCTGGGTCAGTGAGATAACAGCATCCTCCCCTCCCCTCCGGGGCATCCTCCAGGGCATGCTTCAAGCACAAACTCCGCTCCCAGCCCCACTCCACCCTTAAAACTGCCCACCCAGACTATTGACTGGGGAATGCTGTAATTATTCTCACCCCACAAATGTAAATAAATGGGATTAGCTGTGAAAGATTTATCTAAATGCCATGTGGCAGCAGACATTGTTGCCTTTTTTTTTTGCACTCCTTAGACAATTTGGCAGAATATTTTCCAGTTTGGGTTCTTGCCCTGGAAATAACAGCTTTGAAAAAAAAAAAAGTCAGTATATACTGGTTGTGGAGGATGATCTTTGAAGACACTCCGCATAGTAGTAGAAGTTTGTGCAGCAGTGAAATGCACAGACTTGTAACTTGAAGGTCGAAGGTGTTAAGCCGCACTGTGCTACTGCTATGGTACCCCCTACACAGGGAAAATTTACTCCAAATAACTCCGGAAAAAATATTCAGTTGTACAAATGGGTCAAATACTGTCAGTGGAAAAAAATGTCAGCTAAGCACAACCTTCAGTAAAATGAAAGAACTGTAAATATGACAGTGCTTAAGGGCATTAAACTGCAAATCAGATATGTTTTACCTCTTCATTTCTGACTCTTTTTTTTGCCATGATAAAGAGATGCCATTGTGTCAGTACCTGTAGTAATCAGGTCAGGAGGGCATACTCACTAGACACTGATTAGCTTGTGCAAGAAGAAATGTGATATGGTTTTTCCTGCATTTTTTATTCCCTGTTTGCAACTTGCATCATAACTGGAATATTACATTTTTAAGACAGAAAAGTGCAATGTGCAATAATTTTGCAGACAGTATTTGTGTCTACACATCATGCATATCTGAAGGGTATAAATGACTTGCCAGCTTTTTTGTTGTGTCCCACCGAAGGCATGAATTAGCACCAGGCCTGATTACTTAGGGCTGGTGGGTATTGAACTGTCCCCAGCTGTAGAGCCTTTGGAGAGAGTGTGTTTTGCTGGCAGGCTGAACATATTAAGCAGAGGCTGCATATCTGACTGAAGTGCACAGAATCTTAACACTCTGCTTGGGGATGACTAAGTTCTGTGTAGAGGGGTAACAGTGACGTTGCCCTCTTGCACCCATCGAAAGCCATGCACGGCAGGGGCCAAAGAGGGCTCAGCGGCAGTGTCTCGACACGAGGGGTTAAGTGTTGGAATTGTAGGCTGTGAACAGTTCAAAGCCAAGCAGAGTGAGGAAGGGTGACAAAGCAAGCGAGAGGGAAAGGGGGGAGTGTGAACAGAGAGAGAAAGGAGTATCTGCAGCAGGGAAGGATCCATCCATTCGTCTCGAACTCTCGTTCGTATCTAGACAGCTGATGAATGGAGCCTGACTCTCAGTGTGGACTGTAATAATTTTGGCAGATTCTACGTGTTATCCAGAGCACTTGGGAAAAGTGGAGACGGACTAAATCAGTTTACCTTGAATGACACTGTTACACTTCTGTTGTCTGATTTACAGCACAGGCAGGATCCTGACGGTACAATCGTAATCTGCAGAATATCAACTCATACAATTTTAGTACCCTTATGGTTTTTCAACACTTAATGGATGTCCAGTACATAAAACTCATGAATTATGATGAGTAATACAGCAGAGGTCCTCCTCACAAATGGAATCCCTATAATTCAAAAAAATTAAGAAAGAGCTGGAAAAGGTCCTCATAAATTGGGCTCCTCGATCAATTATCGATTCCGATACAACAAAGATGTGATTGGCCCTTTGTTTCTCAGACTGAGTGTATTTTGCTGCAGACTCCCTACCCTTCCCTATGTGCTCACACTCGTTAGACTGGGATTTCATGTTAAGCCGCAGGCTGATTGTTTAGGAGGATTTTTTTCTTCCGCTTTATATTCCCCCCAATACCGACCCATCACACAGCACATTCCTGTCTGACAGGGCCATGCTGTTTAATCAAAGGAAAACACTGCATAATGGAAAAGCAGAAATGGTACAGCATGTATTGCAATAATATGATTGGTTTGTGCACATCAGTTACTCCAGAAGTGACCACTATTGCTATTGAGAAAAAAAAAACAGATGTGGTCAGTTGAAAGAACCTTGGCATTCTGTAGATGCCTGACACTAATAAGTGTTAAATAAACAAATGGTAACTAAACTTAACTTGATCCAAAAGTATTTCCTATTTGGGGATAATTATTATTTAAAACTCCAGGGTACATGCATGGGTTCTCTCATGACACCCAACTATGTTAACCTTTTTGTGGGGAAATTAGAATAGGGTTTTATTTATTTTTTTAATAATCGTTTTACTCAATTTTTGACTATCTGGGACAGACACTTTGATGATGTTTTCTTTATTTGGGATGGGTCTGAGACTGAATTGCATCAATTTCACTGTCATTTGAATGATAAGTTTAAGGACAGAAGTATTTCTTCTTACATTTAGGATATCTGACATTTCTTTTGTGGATGTTTGGACCAAACAACCTTTTTCAATACTGAGCTTTATCACAGAGACAGAAACATGTACAGAAAGAGATAGAAACTTCTTTCAGCATTTTAGCAGCTTCCATTAAAAGTCTTTAAACCATAACCTTCCTTAGACCCAATTCCTGTGAATTCATCAAATCTGGAGCACAGACGGCACACTCGTGAGCTCTAGCAGCGCTTTGCACTCAGGGGCTACAGCCACAAAGTCCTGAGCGCTGTTTGCTGAGGGCTTGTGACACATTGCCTGACATTTTACTACAGCTTAGAAAATGTCTGTCTCCAGCCATTCCAGTCACCTGTGTTACCACTTCTAGCCTTATTTCTCAATCTCTCACACACAGATCATCAACAAACAGTGGTACATTCCAAGCAGCGACCATAGCCTCGGACAGGTGTTCCAAACCGCTCTGCTGTTCTCATACAAATGGTCGGCTAATTCACACAACCATTTAGTATGGTCATATATTTATTCTAATAGGAGCACCTCTCCTTTTGTTTTGCCTCTGGGCAATTTTAGATCTCTTAATTATGTTTATTGTAATGCTACAGTGAGAGGGGGTAGTGGTGCAGTGGGTTGGACCGGGTCCTCCTCTCTGGTGGGTCTGGGGTTCGAGTCCTGCTTGGGGTGCCTTGCGGTGGACTGGTGTCCCGTCCTGGGTGTGTCCCCTCCCCCTCCGGCCTTACGCCCTGTATTGCCGGGTAGGCTCCGATTCCCCGCGACCCCCTATAGGACGAGCAGTTCAGAAAATGTGTGTGTGTGTGTAATGCTATAGTGATGAGGGAGAACTATAAACATCCGCATAGAGATCACCTCAAGGGCATGATCACCTGCCTCACCACATATGTGGTATCTCTGCTCTCATGTCCTTGTTCCCCATATTATATATCTGGGCAAGAAAAAAATGGCTGCTCAAAATACAAATTATGGAGCACAAATGTGCCATAGCAAATAATGATCCCAAATCCCTCATAGCAAAACATTTCAATAATCTTAAACATACAGTCAGTTCATTACATTTCAGGGGGATCAAGGCCGCAGCCAGCGATAGGAGAGGGGGTGACAGAGACAGATGGCTCCTCCAACAGGAGGCATGGTATATAACATTGTTGAACACGATATCCCCGCTGGGGATGAATGAGGAAGTCTCCCTCACTTCATTTTTTGTAATAAACAGTACTTTTGTAATAAACAGCTCCAGTGTTTACACATTTCATTGTTGTATTGATTGGTTACATATGTTTCACTGAAGGTTCTAATTAATGCTATTTGTTATTTTTAATTTTTATGTTATAAATGATGCATTGTGGTTCAACTCCCCATTTTTTCCCCCATTTTACAGCTCACATGCATTGTAAAGGTTACCTCAAGCCTCCATTTTCATTTAGAGTCAGTGCCTTGCCATGTAATGGATGTCAGTGTTATTCCTACTGGCAGTTTGTCCAGTCTTCTTCATCGTTCTATTCAATTATTGTCACATGATTGTTTTTTTTTTATTTGACTGTCCAACTAAGGTCTTTACATGCTGAGATAAAGATTAAGGAAAGTTTACCAATCACTACTAAATATTCATTCAACACATATATGACAGGATGTTACACCGCATGTGCCTGTTACATTGGCTGTACACAAGGACCCAGTTCAACCGACTACACCATGAAGCCATACATGAAGACATCTAGTATTGCCATCATACATCTCCATGGCTCAAGACGAAGGGGCTTAATCTCCTCTCCTAACCACCACATTAACCACAGGGTGCCAACATTGGTGTTTCATTGAATTAGACTCACGACATCTCAGGTAGGTTCAACAGTGAAGTGTGGTATCCCAAACCCACCCCCCTCCACACACATGTTAGATACCCTCCACACACAGCAAATGCACCAAGTCCACAAACTGAGACCATCCCAATTAACAATGCCACACCTACATTCCAACAAAAATTGCCTCAGATTACAAGCCACCTGCCACTAACTTTACTGAATCATTACACACACACAATAATTAATACTGTTAACACTACAATTCATGGAGAACTTATTTCATACTGAGATACAGATTAGCTGTAGTTATAAGTTTAAAAGAGACAAAAAAATCTGGATTCAGACAAATTATACAGTTGCATTGGAAATTGTCCCAAAATACTATTGATATTACTGATTTTACTGCCCTTAGCCTATACTAAGTTCTCAGTTCTCTGTAATGATAATGGTGTAACAGAGAGCTGCTAAGAAGAATGCAAAATTTCATATTTAAGGCTGTGGATCAGAAAAAAATCATATGCATTAAAGAGGCGCACAGCATTGAAATTGACAGGCTAGATACTCAACAAACAAAGAATTAAAGGTAATGTTGGCCATAAAGCCAAATGTGGGACAAAAAAAGAATATTCAACATGGCTCCATCATAAATCTTAGGAAAGCCTGCAGTCGGACTGACAGATAATGAGCTTGCAGCTGGAGTAACCAACCTATCAACCATTGAAAAACTGGAGTAAGAACATGCCCCCTTCTCTCGTCATGGAGGCAATGTTCTCTGTTTCTCAGGTGACAAAAGAGAAAAGGATAATGAACAAAAAGTAGGAAACAAAAACACATCTTCTTTCAACAAGGCGCACTGTAATTCCTTTCACTGCATTTCAATTAATCATACCCTGACGTTATTTGAAAAGCACATGGATCCAAATAAATGTTTTTGCCTTGAGGAGGCTGAATTAATCTGCTTAAATTTGGCAGCACACTTCTGCTGGATTTAATTACTTTAGCAGAGTTGTTGATCTAGCACAGAATGCTCTGTGTTTTGTACCTTTGTACACTGAGGAGAGCAGCAAAGTACTTTTATAGGGATCTTGAGAATTCTACAATTAGTTTCACTTTGCATTTCTTATTATTTTAAATGCGGTTCAACTGCAGTTTATCCATCACAACTGATGTACTACAAACCTTAGCCATATGATCACAACTATTTACTGAAAAAAAATCCAATTAATGTTTTTTTATCTCAAGCACAATTTTTTTAGGCACCTAACCATCACACTGGATATTAGAAACTATATCTGTACTCTATGATAGATGACCTTTCACTGTAAGAAATTTAAAAAAAATATTAATTTAAAAATGTCCATCAACAGTATCTTTAGAAAAAGGAAGTTTTAATGAAATAATTCAATATTAATTACATTAAAAATTAGTGTAATCCCCAGATGGACACAGATTATGAAGTATCAGAATAACTGAAATACAGATTCAATTGGAAGGGACACACGCAAAAACTGCTAAAGAAATGCAGTGCCTCTAGTCAAATTTTTAACACTTGCAGTGCTTTTTTTGGCAATCTGCTGTTAATCTGCTTCGAATTTGCCTTTGTCTTTACATAACCAAGATAAGGACATTTATTTTGAAGAAAACCTTTATGCAAAATTTGTTGAGCCATTTGGGCTACTTTAAAAAGTAGGACCTGTATATCAGTAAATACAGCACCCTTCAAGTACATGTGCCCTGGGAGTACCTGTGAGAGGTGCCTTGATTGACAATTCTGGGAATCTGTTCTTCCTCATCTCCTTCTTTCTCAAGATGCGTTTGCACAAAGAGCACACATCACATGTTAAAAAAACCAGAATTTTGCACTGGAGGGGTTATAAGAATTGCAAAAGCTCATCGATTTCCATTACAAACCATCAGAGGTGCCAGTGCTACCCTTTCCAGTCTTTATTGCCTGTCTCATGCAACTGGATGCAATCTGTCGGTTTCCTGTCACCTAGTCTGCCGGTGGCTTTCTAGGAATTTGGGCCAGATGTGGAGCCAAATGCAGAAAGAGGAGAGGAGGTGTAAAGGAAAGTTCAAAGCCAGGGACACAGATTAGCACACTGCTGCATACAGACATGGTTATGACAGGCATTACGCTCTAAGCCCTTCACTCTCAACAGATATTACCAGGAGAGATCACATTCATGCCTTCTTGCACTTGTCAAGCTTAAAAAGGGCTTTTCAGTCTGGAATGTGATAGTTAACAGGATTTTTCCCCCCACAAAATTCTTTTTGTTGAAAACTGATATAATTTCATCCCATGCAAGGAGGCCACAATGTTGCCCCAAACACACAGTGAGGTTGCTACTGCTAACTAGAACTGGCACTGCCACACCTGAATATGTTCTCGTGGAGTCCTTCTTTTGAACTCGACCCACAGGATTGAATATGTCCCCAACCTACTGACATGCAACTGGAGATGTCTGTCTGAAGTTGCACTACAGTTATGTGTATTGTTCTCTCTGTTTAAAAGTGATGTCAACCAGCAACAAGCTGCCATTTTAAGGCTCTCAGAAGAGGACAGAAAAAAACAATAGGGTGCAACTGGGGAAAATGGGACTTCATCCAAAGCACTTCCAATTCAGATGCGAAAACTGAGGAGGAAGTAATGTGGGTCTAGAGCCCACAACTTCAAATTGAAAACCAGCAGAAGGTGTAGGTGAAACCTAATCTGGATCTCTAATGTTACACATGTTTGTTGCTGTCTCTTCTATTTCATAGCAAGCACAGAATTAGACTTTGCTTTTTAAGTGTGCTGAGCTAAATCCTGACAAACAGGTCTATTTGTTCTTTGCTCTTCTATTTTGCGAAACACGGGGTCCCTGGGAAGGTGAAAAACATAATCTGGTATAAAGTTTTTGTTTAATGTGGTTTGATGTTGAACTTGGTAAGTTGCATGTCAAAGCTTGTAAATTCAAACGGAGGAATGTCTCGAGAGGTGAAAATCAAAAGTGATGCTGAGAAACACCGTACACTGCACACAAACCCCGTGAAAATAAGATTTCCAACACAAACCTTAAAAATGAAATGAAATACGCAGGTGACACCTGTTGTATTATCCACCAATCTATTATTCATGAAGCAAGATTAGTACTGCGGGTAAGGCATGACTCAGCGATCCCAGAGTCGTCAGAAGAAATTAAGGATGGGACTACAGAAATGGAGGCCAGAGACAACATGGAGAACACCAAGCATACTGCCACAGAGCAACAGGCCCACTGAGATTACATTAGAAGTGAACATGCTTTGATCACCCATGTTGCAAGGCCTTGAAAACTTTTCTTTGTTCTGTCATTGTCCTGGGCTTGTCGACAACGTTCCCCCTGCGCACAGCTTGTGGAAAGAGCTTCCCCACAGAAAGGAAGTGCAACAGAACTTGTCAAATATTTTCCACGTCGGCAGGATCCAAAAGCTTCTGCTCGAAGCCCTTTCAACAATCAACCAACCTTTAGTGAAAAATTCATGGGCCCGATTAGAAACCTAGGAAATATATCTCATGTTCTCTAGTGATGTCAGTTATAAGCCTCAGCAGAAAAATTACACTTAAACAAATAAAACAAGTCAAGGAACAAATGAATGACAGTGTAAATTCTAATCACTTCTATGATGGTAGTAAATATTGTCCTTGAATGCAAAATGCAGTTGTACTACTAAATACAGTAAGTGCTTATTCCATCCATCGCCAACAACTGCTTTGTCCCGAGCAGGGTCACGGTGAGCCGGAGCCTTACCTGGAAACACAGGGTGCAAGGGATACACCCAGGACAGAACACCAGTCCAGCAGAAGGCACCCCAAGCAAGGCTTGAACCCCAGACCTGCCACTCAGGGGGTACCAGCTAAACCCACTGCACCACCATGGCCCCTTCAGTAGAGGCTTAGTAAAACACAGAAATAGATGTATAATAATATGTATATTTAACAGTAAATCTTTAAAAAAATTCATGTACCTTTTATTTTTACTTTGGCAAATTGAAAAGATTCACAATATTAACAAAGGACCTAAATGTTCTAAAGTATTCTTTAGAAGGTACATTACAAAGTACAAACAAGGTAATAAATGCCTGCCTTTGCTGATTTTTGTCTCTCGTATGATTTGATATTGTGGTTACTTGGAATCACTGAAACACTGCATTCTTACATTGGTGGGACATAGCAAAGTACAAAAAACAGAGGACATTGTGTATCCAGCAAAACAGAGAGGCCCTTCTCTGTGGGGTTCTGTCACAATACAAACATCCAAGGTGACATTTCAAGTCATTTTGATCCTGAATTTCACACAAAAGTTTCACAGTCCACACAGCATGATGCAGTGCTACAACCTCATCTGTTCTCGCTTCTGTCAAGACTGCTGCCAAAAAGTGGGAGTGTGAGATCGTCAGATGAAGGAACACTTAGGATGTAATACTTCCCTCAAGACACAAATCTCACATTTGTATTCCCATCGCCTCATATGGTCTTAGGGCCAAGGATTGCTTTTTACATATTCCGTGCCAGCACCGGTGGAGTCCTTTTATTAACCGAATGGCTTTGACAAAGTAGGACTACGTGTGGACCTGAGTTGCTAATATTGGCCTTGACTTCAGTGACTTTTCCAGAAAAAATGAGTCGTTTATAGCCCGAGCCTCTCAAAATTGCTGTGCTTTGATACATAATGAAGTAAGGCTGCAAATCAATTCAAGACATACAAAAGGGCCATTGTCCGTCACAGAAACAAGTTAACTACTCTGGGAAATGTTTGAATGACTGCTTAAGACGTTTACAATTATCTGAAAACAGGTGGTGAGTTTTCTTGTGTCAAATAAATGATATTCCTGGAGGACCTCCGAATTCCCCATCAACAACCTTGTCTTGCTGGGCTCCTGACACTTCCTTTGGCACAGTCTGATTTATGTGCTCTGTTTAAATAGCATTCATTTGTTATATGTGACAGAATATTATTCACAGCACTTCAGAAAGCTGCCGTAACTGGGATTTTTAATGATGTGCTATGTTACAAACCGGTAGTTTTTATAGAAGGTTACTGCTAAGCAGTGCTGGATTCTTCTGGACTGAGATATTAGATACAATAATTCAATACTAAGGTAGCAGGGCAGCTCACTGATTAAGAACCGTTTGGTAACCAAAGGATTACAGTCTCAGAATGTGCCTTCTGTTGCAGCATTTAGTGTGACAATCAGCCTTAGCTGCATCAGTGAATACCCAGCTGTATAAATGGATAAAGTGTAAGTCTGTTTTGCTAAGAGATTACTATAAATAAATTTTAAAAAACCGCAGTATTCGAAACACTCTGTGTTGATGGAAGATATCCTTGAAAACACTGTGAAGCCTTGGTCGCTCAGCTTATGTTGTACGAAGCTACTGTTTGCATTTTAATGGTCTGTGAGTTGAGTACAATGTTGACAGTTTTCATATAAGCCGTTTCCAGAGCAGAGTTCTAGTGCATTGCATTGCCATGGACTACAGCTGCGGGAGTTTGTGTGCTTTGTTTTTTTACCCTTACTTATCGTCCAATTTGTGAAGCTTGTCAGACATGCTCTATAGGAGTAGCCCATATGGTGCTATTTCTTCCCAGATGGTCTGAGTTCATTCACCAGCTCAGGTGGTGGCAGCTGATGGGCTCAATGCTCACACTGAGACAAAGATGTGACATCAAGAGTTCCAGAAAGAAGTTTGACTTTACTCAGATCCTATCCTATCCTATCTTTCGTACTTTAAATCATTTGTAACCACTGCTGCATTGATATCAGTCCAGTCTGTAAGCGTAAAATATTGTCTAGTGAATTTACAGTTTAGTTTAGTTTCAAGTTTATTCTCATAGATACAAGTACCATGTACATGTATCATGAAAATCTTCCTGAATGCTTCTCCACAGACTATGGACAAAGACAGAGATAATAGAAATACTGCACAAACAAAACAATGACAATGACAGTGAGTAGTGCAACAGCAACAGTAATAAATAATGGTAACAGTAGTAACAATAATGCCAGTTGACAGTCAAAGAACTCAGAACGAGAGAATGAGAATGCTTAAAGTGGCAGTGTGATTTACCAATGTGCTTGGGTGGAGCAGTCCAACTCTAGTTATTAAAGGTGGCACATTGGTTAGTGTTGTATACTCTTACAGCAGTGGGGTAAAAGCTGTTCCTGTACCTAGCTGTGTGGGTTTGATTAGACCCGAGCTGTTTTGCAGATGGCAGGGAAGAGAAAAGTGAGCGTGCGGGGTGACTATGATCTCTCATGATGAGCAACGTGTGGTGTAGGTGTCCTGTACTGCTGGTAGCTGTGTGCTGATGATTTCCTGAGCCGTTTTGACCACCCTCTGTAGGGCTTTCTTGTCCTGTATGGAGCAGCTGCAACCTCAGGACGTAATACACCCTGTGAGGACGGACTCCACAGCACACCTGTAGAAAGTGTGGCTTGTCCACAACCATTGTGCCTGGACATGACAGTGTATGAGTGAACATGGTGTGTCAGAGCGTGCATTGAGTTTTGTGTGCCACGCCCACATCCTCAAGCCGACGCAGAACACCTGGGACGCGGTGCAGACTGGGGCATTAAAGGCTGCGTCAAACCAGCAGCTGATGCGGAACCTTGTTCAGCCTTGTTTACAGCAATCTCCTAGTCTCCTGCTTTACTCCTTCCTGTTCCCTGACGCCTTCCCCGATCCTGTCCCTTGTTCCCTCGATCCTGTACCTTTCTATGATCATCGACCGCTTGCCTGTGTATTGCCTTTTGGATTTCCCCTTCAACGACGTTTGCACCTCGAAGATCGATTGCCTGTCTCTTGACCTCTGCTTTTGGATTTCCCTAAAACAATTCACAAATTCCGCTCTGCACTTGGGTCCGCCACTTCCTTCCGGAGCCGGCCATGACATTATGGGTCAATGCTCTGTCTGAACTGGCAGTGTGTGTTGCGACTGGGCGTGGAGGTTTTGAGATGAGGGCATGTGTTGCAAGTCTGTGTAGGAAATATTTTTTGTCACTGTCGAACCTGCAGTCCTCCATTCAGGGGAGAATGAAAATCATTCCCCATTTACCATCATTGTCATGCTCTTATGACCCTTTTATAAAAATACATTGTGTTGCTATATTGTTACTGTACTTCCTAGCAACAGTATCTATGTTGAATGTACTATTCTGAAAGTTCTATGCGGTTCTGACTCTTGACCCAAGTTGGAAAAGTGCTGTATGAAAAGACGTCCGACTCCAGCTTGAAGACAGGGCTGAAATATTCGAGTAGTGGAGTGAACACAGGGATTACTAGCCCCGGGTTAAAACGATCCTATGTGAAAACACCTATACTATCTTTTAAATTTAACACAAGCACAAACACACTTCTGCTTTGCCATACACTGCACAAAAATGATAATTTATGTTAAATTTCCGACACCCATTTATTAACAATATGTCGTGCACAACATATCAAAACTTGACACTTCAATTGCTGCTAACCTTCAGAAGCTTGCTAATGATCCAATTACCTGTAAAGTACTGACCTTTAAACTAGTGAGTATTGGCAATGATGGATGTCATGGCAATCTAACCTGTGCAGATTGGGAGTTCAGGCTGTGATTTTTTTCCAGCTTTTTCCTCTTTCACTCCACTGCACTTTCCTCAGGATGAGACACAGACGTCCATCAGGCTGCCATATTTGGTAGTATCTGATGGAAAAGAAAGGCGGTAAAGGCAACTATATCTACATTTTTACATATCTCACACTGCCCCAATTAGGGAACTTGACAGAAGTATATTTAGCCCCGTAGTACTTTGCTTTACAGATGGAGTGACAATGTTTAGCTGAAAGTAACACCCTGTATTAGACAAGCAATTACTGATAATCAATGAATAGATGGATTTATTTTTATTCATGTATGGAATGATGAGGAAGTCAGACTGAGCTGTAAAATATCCTTTCCATTTAATGTCAAGATAATCCTAATAAAACCACAGCAAACTGGGTAGTAATAGATTTGGATGTCAAAAATCCAGTCCCATCAGTCGTCATTCAAAGCACAGCTTTTTCACGTCAGTGATATTGACTTCTTATGAAACAATCAATGACAATCTACTGTATGTAAGCAAACGAACCACTCTTTAGCACTTCTCCATAAATATGATTTAAGTGTATTGCCATGCTGCAAACGAGCACAAATCTTAAACAGAAAATATTCCAAGATGTTTCCAATGGTTTGACATTAGACTGCTACCATTTTATCGCTGTAAAACTGAGCAGCAGCGATAAACAACATCTGTGGGGTCGATTCCAATAAATCAAAGTCTGACAGCTCCACCACATGTATATCTTATCATTTGTGTGTAGATGTCAGGAATGTCACATTCACAGGACGGAATATGAAGGGGGCACAAGCAAAATTTGAATGTAGACAACACTGTCCAGTGTAACATCATCGGTATCTTTCTCTGCTCGCTTGTTTAAATAAAAATTACATTCAGATAAAAACAAATAAACATCTTCCAGTGAAACATGTTATAAAAGGGTGATTTCCATTGAATGCTGACCGAAAATATACACACAATACTCTTAACACTGAATGGGAATGTAGAAAGCCCGGGCCATGACATTTCTGGGCATTAAGCCAAACTGCCCAGTTCAGGGGATCGTCAGACAATGGACCTATAGTTCAAACACCAGTAGGAAACAGAGGAATAAACTGGTTCCTGGTGAATGAGTCATAGAAGCAGACAGCATTTATTCAAGTGCATAAAAAATATATTAGATAGATAGATAGATAGATTCCAAAAAAAATTCAAATTTTAGAATGTAGAATTCAAGGAGCTTTGCAGAGATGCTGGGCAGCAGTTCAGAGCTCCTTGAAAGGATGTTGCCCTCCTTAATGATGGACAAAAAGTACAACAAGCTCCAAGGATGGTGTACACACAAGCTTGGCTTTGCTCCCAGCTCCTATCAGAGTTTGGCAGCTGGGGTAACAACCAAGTGAGGCCACCTGAGCAGGTCTGGGTGAGGAAAGGTCCTCTCTTGTTGCTATCATACCTGCTGCCACCTCAGGCATACACCACCTTGGGCAGGGCTGCACCACTTCTTGGTTTCCAGTGCTTGCATTGCTTTCAAATCCATACGTTAATTTCCTAGCAACATTGAACCTTTTTGAAAAAAGCATTGTGCTTCCAGTCACATAAAAACAGAATAACACCTTTAGCTTGAAGCACCATTCATTCATGTTCAATTTACAGACTTCACTGCACTGAAGTCCAGCATGCTGTTTTATGACCTGTCCCTGCCAGAGATCAATGGAGTGTGGATAGCCTGCAAGCTGAATGTAGAAGGAGAGTGGGATCTTCACCCTGGACCTCACTGCAGAGCACACAGCTGAGTTTGGGAACGAAGGCGTGAAGGGAGGAGGTTGCAGTGTTATTATGGGTGGGGGTATAATTTGTGCTATGTAAGAAGGTGCAGAGTCCTGCCCATGGTGTACCGCAAAGTGTGATTAGAGTGTGATTGTACTGAAACAAGGTGCAGGACATCTTTCAGGAACCATGGCAACATGCGAAACTGCACATTTCTACTGATACTGAAGGTTTGCAGTACAGAAGGTCTGCAGCATAATTACTTCCAATCTCCATGGCGTTAAACTTCTATTAATGTGAGAGAATTTGCCGGTGAAATAAACCTAGTATTTTTCTTAAAGCTGTTTTTGGAGTGTGAAGGAGGTCAACTGCAACTCAGTACAACAACACATTGCAAACCATGGTGGTGGTGTTCTTGAGATGAAGACCAGGGTGTTAATAGTTCGTGTACACACACACACACACACACACACACACACACACACACACACACACACACACAGCGTCTGAACCGCTTGTCCCATATGGGGTCGCAGGGAGCCAGAGTCTAACCTGGCAACACAGGGTGTAAGGCTGAAGGGGACACATCTAGGAGGGGACGCCAGTCTGCCGCAAGGCACCCCAAAGAGGACTCGAACCCCAGACCCACCGGAGAGCAGGACCCGGTTCAACCCACTGAGCCACGCGCCCCCCTGTGTTAATAGTAATTGCTAAATAAAATTATTAATGCTTGATGGGCATTAGGGAGTTAGGTTTACCGTGGCTGTAGTGAACATTAACCAGCTTAAAATGGAATAGTCTTTCCCTCCACTAAAAAACACACAGCTAATATTTAAAATGTTATTTACTTACAGTGAAGCACTGGGTGTTACATTGAACAAGGACTTCAGCTTCCTGCAGGATTTTATCACCCTTTTCTACTTTTTGCCGTGTCTTCGCTGTTAGTCACAGATGTATTCGGCGACATTTTCTCCATTTTCACGTGTGCTGCTCTTACACCTTTCCGCCACACTTGATTAAGCTGAGTTAGTTCACTTACCTGATTTTGTTAACTTGTCAGTGGTAGAGGCAGGCTATAATCTGATTCATGTATCAAAGGAACAGTCCAATTCAGCCCCAGCTGTGCCACAAAAGACCGTTTCTTTTTTACAGTGTAAGGAAAACCAAGAACATGCAATCTTTGGTCTGTGTTGAAATTACTGCCTGCCAGTTATTGTTGATCTTTCTATTTAATATCAGCATTCCATTAGTGTTTTGCAATTTCACTGTCATTTTAAAGAGTGACAAAGACTGCTCACGACAAACAGCTTTAAGGGCAAAATAGCACACTTGACCCTTTCGAGCTGCCAAGGTTAGGGCGGCAGAGGGAATAATTTATGTCTATGAATAATGCATGCCTCCATATGGTTTTTAATATATTCATAAATTAAGTTCAGCATGTACAAATATCAATATTAGAGCAAATACAGTCACTAAAATCACTACAGTCACTACACATGACAGTGTTGGTTGATGGAAGGCGATGAAAAGGAGGACATGGTCACCTGATTTGAAATTTCACCAGATGTTCAGCAGGTGCAACACTGCTCATCCATGAACATATAAAATTCCTGCAGTGGATGACAAAAACATGAAGAGAAGAAACCCTGTGTAGATGGTAGATGTGGTCATTGAATTATGCTTTCCAGTGAAGCAGCAATAACTGTCAGTTACCTTCATATATGTTACTTTATCCTTCAAACATTCTTCTGCTGTGCAGCTAAAAAATAATCACAAATGAGGTCAGATGCAGCTTGAAGCATATTTGAGATCATTCCTAAATGATAAAAATAGATTTGAAAATGTGGAAGTGTCTCTTAAAAGAATGCCCAACACGAGGTATGTATGTACAGATTAATATTTCTTTGAACCAGAGCAAGTCAGACCTTTTTTCCCTCATGAACTCAGACCCCTCCATGGAAGTACCAGATGAAGATGGGTAAATACCATTTGCTCTTCCATGTCTTCATCGCAGTGGAGGCGGCTCCGCTCTCTGGTGACGGATGATGCGCTGGGTTGGGGGCTCGTCAGCAGCTTGCCTTGGAGCGCCCTCCTCCTTCCACGTCCTCCTCCGGGGAGTGGGTGAACGGCAGGAAACGGCACACCAGGAGCGCCTGCCGGAGGCCCAGCACATCCATCATGGTGGGGAGCTCTGAGAGAGCAGCAGCTGTTCCAGTCTCAGCAAATAATCTGTCACTCGGTGAGCACGGTAGCGCCGCCATTCTGCATGGTTCATTCACGCCAGCTGCCCCACGTTCCAACATACATAGAACAAAAAGAAAGGGGTTTTCTCATTATAATTACACACAAAAACATAATTGTTTAACTTGTGTGTGTCCAGAATTCCTGAACCTAGTTCAGATACAGTATTTTTCTTCAACCTGAAGACTGCCAGCGCTGATATATTCATTTCAATTTGCTTCTAAAATTGCCTCTCTGCATCTCACCGACGCAAAGATTTTGTGAGATATATGCTCACGGCCTGATTTAACATTTAACGTGACTGCCCTATAAACAGCTTGTTATAGAAGGACAGAATCTGTACAAGACTTTCACATTTTTTCCTCTCTTCTAGTCCTGTGACAATGTACTTTGGGGGGTAAGGCAGTATGATATGAATCAGTAGTTTATTAAATCACAGCATTCACGACAATATGTACAATATTAAGCTCACAAAATGTCATGCCCTTTTACACTTGTACAGTTCAGTGACTCACCTTTGACACTGGTGAATAAAGACCTTTAAATTCTCTTGCTGTTTTTCAAAATCCAAAAGTCCAAAAAGGCCTTGCAAATAATCTGTTTTCTCTGCTTTCTTGACTGTTTGTGCCTGACTCGACTGCTGACAAATGTTTGCAGAGTTTAAAATCTTATTGTATAATAATACAATAACAATGAGGTTTGTTACTAATACCACTCGGATATGGAATTACTTTAAATTGAAAATTCTGTGAGAAATAGTCAAGAATCATTGGCTTACCTGTAGAATACCAAATACTAAACAATCTGTATTTTTATTTCTAAGTACAGATTAACTTTACATTCGTTACCTATGTGTCACACACTAGGCCCTCACTGTTTGACCCCCCTCTTGAGCTCATCATTATATCTTGTTCCTTTGGAAATCTCAACAGACAGACTCAAGTTAAAAGGGAAAAGCTGTAATCAGGTATTAATACTACAATAAGTGAAACCAAATGTTTGAAATCCCAGAAAATATTTATCTTTTTTATAGCTAACATTGTAGATTAATAATGAAAGGCTTTTTTACAGTAAACTAAGCACCCTGTCCTTAACATAAGCTTTATGATGTTATGTGTATTGCAGATTTTCATAATAGGAATGATATTTATTCATCCACAGTATAGAGGAACAGGATCTAGAGAAGATGAAAGAGAATGTTTTTGTGGGGCCGCACAGGGATGCTGCAGCGTATGACTAAAATGGTTCTCAGATGTCAGTGGTAATGCATAAAAATCATTGAGGAGTCTTGCTCATTAAAATATGCCTGTGAACACTGGTAATGAGACTAATGAGTGGTGCGAAATGTCAACAGCAAAACTTGAAATACATTCAGTGATCTGGATTGCAGAATCAGCAGATAAAAGCCAAAGACGGCTAGAATGAGAATTTGCACTTGACAAGTCAACATTTAGACCTGGAGGACTCACTGTCTATGAATTTATATCAGCTGGACATGTAATCTGCCCTTTCCTTTAATATAATTTTTTCATAGCTTTTTTATTACATTATGAACAATATAAAGACACTGTCTAATATGTATATTCCATACATTTCAATAACATTTCAGTTGGTATTACTAAGCCATGGTGCTTTGCGTGAATAAAAACACTGGACAATTTTTGTGGGCAATTGTAAATGTCTAGACAATGGCAAAAAAGATGATGTTAAAATATAACGGATGGTTTGAGCTGGATTGAGGGTGTTTCTTAATTAAAATGTATGGTAAAGTAGATTTGTTTTAATTTTTAATGTCAGATTGCTGCCTTTCTTCAAAGTTTGAAGGACTGCCATCTAATAGTTTTTGAAAGTTATTCTGAAATTGCTTGGGTTAAATTGGCCCTGAAGCAACAAAGACAATCTTGTACCAATTACTTCCATTGGACTTCAAAAGCTGTTATCAAACAATCGCTGTAAACTCTAAAAGCAGAGAAGATTCTGTTACATGAATTATATACACCAGTATTGACTCATTTTTGGGCAGTTTTTCATACCTGTAGAGCTGAATATATATATATGCAGTTCTCTGTCTGTTCTGTCTGCAGTATGTTTTGGAGAATGGAAACAATATTTAACCTTTCACAAATTCATAACATCTCTGTCACTGACTTTATTATTACGTGGCCAAGGCTCCATCTGTGTACCAAAGCATTTATAAATTCTAACACTGGCAAACATAAAAGAACCGATGGAACTTTTTTCAACAGTTTTGTGAGAAAAACAGAAAATAGACACCTTGACATTTTCTGGTCAACCCAAACAGAGAGATAATTTGAATTTATAAACATATGCTAGGAAATTAAGTTAAATTTTTAGTCTGAGAAAGCTTCATTATGCAGACTGACATTAGCTGAAGGAGCTATCATTATTGAGACTGTGACATTCATTTTCCAAAGTTCATAAACAAGAGCATTGCAGGTATGAGCTTATTTAGCAAATGAATACAAAATGTCTTAATTACCTAATTATAGCACATGACTTGGAATAAGGGCGTATTATTTTCTGTGGCACAGATTTTGTTCAGAGTGTTCTGGGAAATAATTTTAGGCAATTTGCTTCACATCCTGGAGGATGACAGAGAAATTGTCTCATTGAGATCATCTTTCTTGCTGTGCTGCTATAAGATTTCCATATCATCAGTTTGCATTAAGGTGCACCTTTCACATATTTGGAACCCAAGGTTTTAAAATTGATTAAAATTGATCTGATTAAGCTAAAGGACATAGGTGTTGCCACATCAGATATAATGAAAAAGACAAGCCCTAAACTAAATCCAACTAGTGCTCAAACTCTAATAATTCATAAACTTACAATTTCCTAATCATATATCCAGACATTGCAACAGTGGGATAATGACAAAATACAACTGACTTATAATAAAATGCTTCAAAGAAAGACTTTATGAAGCCATTATAACCATGCACAAACACGCTGTCTGAAACCGCTTGCCCCAAGCAGGGTCACAGCGAGCTGGAGCCTAGTGCGGCAACACAGGGTGCAAGGCAGGAGGGGTCATGCCCAGGGCAGGACACCAGTCCCTCAAAAGGCACCCCAAGCAGGACTCGAACCCCAGACCCACTGTAGAGTGGGACCCGGCCAAACCCGCTGCACCGCTGTGCCACGGCACCCCCTTTCCATTATAACCAGCAACCAGTAATCTCGCTGATATTTTATTCATGCAGTTACTTACATTACTTAGTACACATGTCAATATGAGATCCACATGGGCTACAAGTGATAAAGCACTGGGGTTCAACCGACTTTTGTCTCCATTTTTTTATGTGAGCCCCATCGATGAACTGATTGTTTAACAATGGGGTCAGCATTAGATAATGGTAGAGAAGCGCATGTGTGTTATATATGGATTACATTTAAGGTGTGAGGGTTTTTTTTATTTGTATTAACAAGACAGATCAGCATGATTTTTGTGCGGAAAGCAGATGGCACTGAGTAGCAGGCAAATCAAATAACTATTGCCTTCCGATCCACACTGCTCACCTGATTGACTACAAAATTAAATAAAATAAAAAACATAATTTCATCACTCAATCATGAGTCAATTACACCCAGACACTGGTGCCATCACTGTTACAGTAACAGTAGATGGTGCTTGTGGGAATACCATATTTAAAAAAATATTTTGGAAAATTCTTAAAATACCTTAAAGTATGTACATAAGAATGTTCAAAAAAAGTTTATAATAAAAGAAATTGTTATAAAAATATTCCATAAAAATTGTCATAACCACCATTTGAAGATAAAATAATATCTATTGATTGTGTAGATTTTTCAACAGCGGACAACAGGAGGATAAGTAATTTCAACGAATAAAATGCACCTCATAATCACCCCATCAGGTCTCAAAGAAGAAATACAAACACTTTTGTGTCAAATTGCTGTCCTTGCATCTACGAATGGTGCTTGCAGCAGGTGCCAATTACAGTGATGCTCACATCGAAAAGTCACTTTCACAAGACTGTCATGAACTCAGTGTGGGAAAAGCAGTGACTTGAGATTGAAAAATCCATATGTTGAGCATTTCCTTCAGAAAAACTGTGTCACGGATATCTAAAAATCTCACAACTCACATCTGTCAGTGCACATATTCTGATGAGTGGCAAACTAATACACACACACACACACACACACACACACACACATTTTCAGAACCGCTTGTCCCATACGGGGTCACGGGGAACCGGAGCCTACCCGGGAACACAGGGGCGTAAGGCCAGAGGGGGAGGGAACACACCCAGGACGGGACGCCAGTCCGTCGCAAGGCACCCCAAGCGGGACTTGAACCCCAGACCCACCGGACAGCAGGACTGTGGTCCAACCCACTGCGCCACCGCACCCCCCCGCAAACTAATACTTACTGTCAATATATGTTTTCCATTCAGAGTGTGTAATAATGATGCAGTAATACAGCCGTCACCCTTTCATGAGAATAAATATTAGCATTTGTCTGTGATTCATTAAAACATAACATTGCTTTTCAGTGTCATTAAATCATCCTGCAAGCTAAGGTGAAATTTTCAAAAAATCTCAAACAGGCTCGAATGTGTTTTTAGATGTAGATCATAAACTGGTGCTTGCATCAATATTCTTTGATACAATTAAAAACATGCTGGTTTACTTGAAGAGTCTGGGATCTGGAGAAGACTCACTGTTTCAGGACTCAGGTATGGTAAGAGGATTCTTTGTCCTACACTAAATAGCAGACTGTAAACATTGCTGAAGGAGGGATTATAAAGCTTTTCTCTATTATAAGTTGTGTTTGTACAATTCAGGCAGACCTTGCAACAAATCTCAAGAGTCTTTTAAGCAGAGAGAATTCTCAGTAAAAAAAACTGGGATGTATTAGTTTCCACCTGGGAATCAATTAATCCGGGGTGTAGACAGATATTGTACCAGCAATTTTCCCTGCTTTGTAATTGAATTCAAATGGTTCAGCAGGTACTCTGCAAGTATACAAGGGCAGGGGTTTGTAACCTGTTGCGAAGAAAAGCGATGTCTGAGTAAAAATGTAAGTACCTTACATACAAGCTCTGGGTAAATAATGAACAAATAACTCAGTTTCTATCTACTGTATATACCGCACTTCCCATTAGGTTGCCCCAAAGCGCCTAACACAGAATAATTTGAGATAACAAAAGTCACTCATTTTAACAGAAACAATTAAAATTAGTGGTAAAAATCAGAGAGACGCAAAAGTAATTAACACTGTACAGTTTCAGAAGTCAGAACGAAAAAAAGCCGGAGGGGAACAGAGGAGCAGAAACAATGAGCTACAATAAACGGGATTTTCCTTCATGCTAATGAGGAGACAGGAACTGCTGCTGAAACGTGGGAGAAGACCGTGTCTGTTCTCCTTCACACAGAGCTCCCAGGCCCGTGAGCTCTCGCCGCCCGTGTTTTTACCCACGTTTTGCCACGTTGTGCTCTCCTGGCATTGTTTGACTCATCAGACAAGGGAATGCCACCCTTTGACAGGGCTGTTCCACACAGACCCAGGACCACATTTGCCTCAAACTGCTTAAAAGGTTCAAAAGTGCTCACATTCAGAGCAGGAGCAGGGCCATTTCTACCGGGGAAGGCTGTTGTTGCATGTAACCAAGTATGCCGGGACATATCGTTATTATTTCTAATTGTTGATTCACAGGGCAGGATTTGAGTAATCTTCTGTGGTTACTGAAAACTGCATTTTTTATGTTAGTGCATTTTGTTCAGAGTCGAGATGAACCTTCTGGAGAGAACCCTGGCCGAAAATGAGAAAACATTGTGAAATATGAGCCATGGAGCGCATTTGTTTTATGGGTTTCCCCTGTTGGCTGACTGCATTAAACTCAAGAGCTGTCAGTGGCTGGAACAGATGGTTCACGGAAGGCAGAGACGCAATGAGACCAATGGGGGGTGGGGTGCGGTGGGGTGGGGTGGGGTGGGGTTGGGGGGGGCTGAAGGAGACAAAAGACCCAAACGCAGGGAACACGGTGATTACTGACCGAGTGCGTCAGTGTTTGCTACTCTTCTGAAAACACGTAACTAAACATTTTGTTTCAAATGCTACTATGAGAGACCTGGACTGCAAAAACAAGAGTTTCAGAGCTGAAACTAGTCTAAGATAGACTAGTCTTTAATCTCGGCTAAAGATTTAACTTAACACCAGCTTACTTCCTTCTACCAAATTTTTGAGCTTGCAATTTTTTTTTGCTTAATCATCTGTCCAAAACACTTACCGTCCAGGAAATGTGTTCACTGATTCATTATTAATAACGTTTGTCCTAATGCAGGGTTGTGATGGTCTGGAGCCTATCCCAGGCGTACAGGGTGTGAGGCAGGATACACACGAAGGTGGATATATCGCATCGTTACGCAGTCTCTCACTCTCTCTCTCTATCTCTCTCTCTCACACACACACACACACACACACACACAATAGGCAATTTATAACCACCAATTCACCTGAAATGGATTTATTTAGAGTGTAGGAGGAAACCAGAGTAGCCAGAGGAATCTCATGCCAACACGAGGACAGGAAGCATCAAAAGGAAAGGGCAAGCAAGCAGCCCTGGGACTGACACTCTTACTTCCCCAGTACTGATTTTACACACTGAAGGCACCACATAACAGCAGTATCCAGTTGGAGGATCAACCCATCTTTCACTAGGGGCAACCTACCCAGGGTTGTCACCAGGGAACTCCCAGTGGATAAGGAAGAGGTACCTTCTCCATCCTAATCCATACTGTGCTCTAGAGAATTGACTAAAGCGATTAACTGCACACAGGCAGTTCAATCTGATATAATTAGCACACTGTACCAACAGCAAACAATACATGAGATGCAAGGTGGGGAATCAGTAGTGGAATGCCTCAACTTAAATCTGTTATTTTTTCCTTGCTCAGCCTTATCATTTATTACCTCAGCCCGTGTCCATAGTTACTGAAAGTTCTTACTTGTTACAAATTACATTTACAGGAGCAATTCAGGTGAAATACTTCTGTTCAGTCTCACTCGGAGTTTGACTTCTGGACACAAATCTCCTTTTCCCATCCGCAGTATAAGTTAGCTGCTCCATTCTGGAACTTCAAAGTAAGTACCCTGCCAGTGTGTTATATTCCAGGGGCCCGAAACCGCAGTGCATAAAGCATTCGTTTATGTCCACTGTTCAGGACAGCCTCCACATCTATAAAAACGCTAACTGAAATATATTCTTCCTCCACCCTACACAAAACAAGGTATTTCACACCGGCTAACGTTTACCAACATGTTAAAACTCACTCACAGCTTCCAAAAGATTGTGACAACAGTACAGCAGAGGAAAAATAAGACCAAACTAACGATTAACCCTGGAGGCTTCATAGGGGAAAAAAAAAAAAATGTACTTCAGAAATTTTCAAAGGAAGCTGTAGAGCTTCTCTGTGTACATTCCGGATGAAAAGGGCAGAGAAAAACCTCGAACTGGATCTGAAACTGCGGAAGTGCACATTTTAAGTGCACTGTCACAGTGTCGCATGACGGTTATGAGACAGAATAAAAAAAAAAGCATCCTGAGAAAATTAGGTCAGTGACTGACAAGCAGCATTCACACAACTTAGTTGGCATATACAGTGCATTTTTATTTTCTTAGCTGGTGGCTGTCATGATAATCAATAAATCCTTATTATCAAGTTAGACTACAGAAAATGGTTTGATAATACAATTTTTCAGACTGATACATTTTAGGTTTTAACATTTTTATTTTTAGCATCCTAGTTTTTATTTGAATGAATCCGCTGCGTGGAATTGTTCCTTAATTAGCAATTAACTTTATCACTTTGTCATTCTGGTTGTCCAGCACAACTTAAAACAGCCACAGGTAGAAGACATTCAGCCAATGCAATCAACTTTTTGCTAATAAGAATTTCATATCAATTACACACCTGAGTTTTGTGCTGAGTGCTGACAGTAAAAGTGGAGTCAATTTTACACATAGCCAACTGTAGTGCCATGTAAAGGAGGTAACACATCAAATTTGTTCACCTGTGTGGACAATCATTGCAGTACACAGAGTGAATGTGAGCAATTTCAACAAAGACAGCAGCTTCTTCAGCAACAGAAACTTACAAAAGAAACTAGGCTCCATTTCCAGCGACACACAGCTGTACCAGAAGGCTGTTGGTTATGAGCTTGCAAAAAAGGATGAGTCTTCACTGAGCAGAACAATAGGATTGTGCAAAATACTTGACACAGAAAGATAAAATACACACATTGGATGTAGCAACTTTTTGCACAGATAATGAGTATCGCCTGCACGTCAACTCAGTTGTCTTATAAAATAACTTACTGTACTGTGAACAGGCATATTGTGTTGGTATAATCAGTTTTTTCCTATTAACTTCTTAAATGCCTTGTCCAAAACAAAAAGGCATTTGCATAGCGAGTTAAAGTACTGTAACAATTTTTTTTAATAAAACGCAGTATTGATAATTTCTAATTGAATTGTAATACAAAAGTCCATTATTGTGACAAATCTCCAATGCAGTACATGATTTCAGTATTAATAACAATCTTGCAACAGTAGATAAACAGATTAGTACAGTAAGAAAACAAAAGATCCATTATTATTATATGAAATAACTAAATTCAAATATAGCTGAAATGGAGTATGTCGTTCTACCCACAGCTAATAGTTTTTCTAACGGTTGCAATATTTTTAAACAACATATATTAGTGCTACCCTAGGAATGAATTGCTGATGAAAATGTTTTCAAATTATTGTTACAGAGCAGATGCATGGAAATATTTCTCCCTCTGTACTGATCTGAAATGTAAGGTTGACAACGTAATGAGACATGCTCATATGCAAATTTATAAAGACATCAGTGATCTGGAACTGAGAAAGCACTCATAAAATGAACAACATTCATTGTTCTGATGAAGTATTAGTGTCTTTTGTTGAACAAGGTGCAATTTTTCCACATTTCACAGCCTGTCTTACAGATGCGGAGAGAGCTAGCATCAGAGTAGGGTACGATCTTCAACTGTGGACAAATTATCATTTGTTCAGGTATGGTTGGGTTAATTGATGACAACCTCTATAAAGCATGCTGATGCCTTCCTCAAGTCAGTACAAACCCTCAGCTGGCTGCAAACAAGAGAAATTACTTGGCACATATGCTAAAGGAAATAAATAGCACCAAGTGACATTATTTGGCAGTAACTACAGTATCTGGCAAACTATCAGGGAGGACCTGGTTGGAACTGGATAATTCTGGAAAGAAGAACAGACACACGAAGACCTTCACAATCTTTTTTTCTTGTGATTGTATCCGTTAACTGCAAAAGAAGAGTCAAAAGCAACCATTCTCAAGTATAATTTTATGTAAAAAATGACATACTGTACATTACAATAATCCCATTAAGGGTTGTTGTTTTTAATCTATGCTTTCACAGTAAAATATCACAACAGCTTATAGTAGTACAGAATAAAAAAGGATATGCTGAGTTTGGCTCCTGTGTACTGCAGCCATTTTATAACTTGTTTCAAGTTATAGAAAATATAATCCTTTGCAATAATTTCAGAAGCAGTGCTTAAGTACTGATTAATACATTAAAATACACATGGATAGTACATTCGCAGGGGAATGTAAATTGTTACAATATTTTACCTATGTAGTGTAAAACGTATGCCCATTGAGATACATACGAATGTTCGAGAAGTTATGAAGCTCTGTACATACATACATCATTGTAATACAAACATGACCAAGTCCCAAACAAAACCATGTATCACCATCATTTACTTAATGTAGGAAAATAATTTTGATAAGAAAGCATTACATTTAAAATGCAAAATATATTAACGTCAGGTGATTTACAAGCCCTCTGCACAGAAAATCTGTTATTTTCACAAATGTGAAAAAGAGCCACATGAATTAAGCACTTGCTACCAGTTTTGCGCTACCTGCTACACATTTTTCTTAATATTAAGCAATGACTATCATTATCATACCTACTTTAAAGGTTTGGTACAGTGGCAACAGGTAACATCTTTGTGAATGTTAATTATGAGCCTTCTTGACCCCAGTTAACAACTGACCTTTACTTCAGTACCTCAGCATTCAAACGAGTTCAACAGATGTGCTTAACTACTGTGGCCTACAGTTGCTGGTAACAGATTTCTTCCATCTCAGAATGTACAATGTTATGCTTAGTGATGTTTCTGAACGGGTGGGTGAGACCTTAGTCCGTGGAACTGAATCTTTGTGATGTATGAACAGAAACTTAATGCATGTTGGGATACTGGCTGCTGGTAAGTTAGACCTCAAACAAAACCATTTAGAAAATCTACATGTTGTACTTGTGAAAATTGTTCTGATTACACTACGAAAGTGTGCTGTACCTTAAATGTACTGTTTTTAACTGCTGATTATATTAAAGTTGCAAATAAGCCTAAAAAACTAATTCACTGTCACAGCTGACCGAGTGAGAACAAGTGGACCTAAAGCCACATACCCTTGTTATCCACTGGGTTACTTGTTTAATTTCCGAGTTACTGGTTAACCACTGAGGACAAACTTCAATAGGCAACTGCAAGCATCCTCAGGTGAAGGCGTCATGAAACAAAGCATACTTGGATTGTATGATTCTGGGGTTTGACAAAGTTAAACAAAATGGGGGTAGAAGTTTGGCGCAGTCCTTTGACACCACTAACATCTGAGGTGCTTTTTGCTGGACATGTCATTCCAGACCCTGTGCATTTCGTCTGGAGAGATCTGATGCACAGTGATGACCCGGCGGTAGCGGCAGAGGCTGTAGGCCATCTTCCAGTGGTTAAAGCCACTGTTCTGGAAGGGGTGAATGCCCAGCTTGCGAAGGCATAACCCAACATACACGTCCTCCAGGTGCAGCAGCCGCGTGTGAAGAGATGTCTTGTAGATGAGCTCCGCCACGTCGGCTGAGAACACGTAGCCTGTTCCTGAGCAGAACGGGGGGTACTTACTCTCAGGATACAGGTCCCGGGGCATGTACCACTTGCTACGCATGTCCCTGATAGGGCCCCCATTTATCACATAGCCTGTGAAGTACCTCCTCCTGGGCTTTGTGGTGGGCTTCAGGAGCTTGTAGACAAGGTTGTCCATGTTCACAAAAATGTCGCTATCTGCCTTCATGACATACTTGGCCTTGGGGCAGTAGGTGGCCACCCAGCGCATGCCCATGAGGGTCTTGAGGGTGAGGTTGTGGTAGGAGTCAATGAAGTCCTCCACCACAATGTCGTGGAAGATCTGGCTCTCCTGCTCCACCATCCGGTTGAGGACAGCATCGGTGTTCCTGCCCAACAGGAAGAGCGTAATGATGCGGACGTCACTCAGGACACTCTCGTCACCCCAGGTCTCTCGGATGGCCTGCCGTGCGTCAAACTCCTTGTGGGTGGTACTGATGAGGATGACAAGGAATGGCACATCTGCCTCACACTTCTTCGGCTCGTTGATAACAAATTCAAAAGCGTGCGGGTTCAAGGGGCGGGTCCGGATGTTGCTGTAAGTTAAGTTCTTGGGTTTCACTGTTTTTCGTATAGGCACTGAAAGCTGCCCGACATAGGATGATGATGGCCGTGATATACTCAAGTACCAGAGAGCACTTGCCCAGCAGACAACTGTCAAAACATATAAGCAAGAAACCTTTGAAGGCATTATGTTGCATTTACTTGTGTCTGGGGCATTGAATTTTAAGCAGCTTTCTTTCCATTAGCAAGATTATTTCCAGCACGGCAGCAATATGCTGCTTCTCTTTGACACTTGACATTAATTGTCATTAATTGAGAGCTTTATGGACCATTGAGGGATCTTGTTTAATGAAGACAGGCATTTTTTGTTTTGCGCTGTTTAATGCATGGTTGCCTTCGAGTTGTGGTTGTTCTCAAGGTTCTTTTTTGACATGTCTCTCCACTTAAATCTGGAACACATAAAAGAAGTAGAAACAACACATTAACACCAAGACCACTTAAGAAAATCATTGTGACCCACAAACTTTTTGAACCCTTGAGTGGAATACAACCTTCTTTGGAATCCAAATAAACCAAATCAAACTGTGCTTTCACATCAGTCCTTATGGAATGTGGAGCTCTAAAATGTGGACAGTTGCGTGTGGCTGATTTGTGTGACATTGCGTTAACCCTATAAAAATTCATTCCAGATGTAGTTTTTACAGTAATGTTAAATAAACTTAAAACAGTGGCTATTAAACTCAATTCGATTACAGGAAGTTTTATAACCAATTTGACCTTTAACTAAATGGCAGACACATAACCTTTCCATTTATAAACCAAAATTTTACATTTGATCTTTCTGAAGTTCAAGAAAAACATCAATGTCAAGGGGCTCTGTCTGAGGTGAGATAAGTTCTGTAGAGTTGCTGTTTGGAGGAGCAACAATACAGTTGCAATAAATATTTTATTAAACCATGAAGATTGAGACCATTTTTGTTAGATGTTTTTAAATTTTTCCATTTGCAAAGTGTCACATCTTTATAATCAAACATAAATCAGCAATAGCACAAGGCAGAAAGAGATGTCTTCAAATGACTGAATCAGAAATGAAACAATAAAATGAAGTTATCATATCTTGTTTCAGGATTTTTCTTCAGGCTATTTGTTATGTCTGGACTGGCAAGTTTTATAACAGTATCATAAAAAAAGCCCAACTACCTTATTAACACTCGAGGACCACTGCAACGTCAGCTTCTTGTCAATCAGGTGGCCTAAGCACAAACAAAACCTACACACTTCATACTGAAATGCTCTCAATTCCAATAGCGATATTCAAAACAGTCTTTACTATAAATATAAGAAAATAAAACTTTACTAAGAAAAAATGTGGACGAACCCCAAAGCACACACCTAAACTATTATAACACAAAAAACCATAATACAGAAAATCCATTCCTCAGAGGAAACCCTCCACTCTACACACTCCACAGAAGTACCAGATCAATGTCACATCACTATTTAGTGGTGAGATGTAATAGCAGGACTACAATGAGATTATATTTCATGCGTATTTTACATTCTTGGTTACAGAAAAGTATATCACACAATACATTTCAACTCAACCCTCTTGACTGCAAATGAACAAGCCTCTTTTTTATCCGTTTAACTTCCACTACATTGTCAAAATGTGCTCATCTAGAGATTCCCTGGTAAATCATCAAACAATTTAACATGGTGATACTCCAAACTCCAATTCAGTCTGGGTAGATATTCAGTTCTATCACTTTAAGTACAGCACACTTAGTAAGCCGCCAGTTGATTTTTTACTAATTTGGACTTCCCCTAAAGGCAATGCGACGAGTATAATATCTGGAATACATCTCTAATATCTCCAGGGATGACAATTAAACCTCAGTGCACTGTCAAGTGGGTGCACAAAATGACTGCACCTTTATTCACTACACTGAATCTGTAAAATGTGCTATAAAGTATGCCTACTTGACTCAGTTTTAATGAAATACTTTACACTTTTCCAGTCAGGGTAGATCATATTTATTCTCAAGCGATATTGACATGTCAATCGTTCCTGGAGACAAAATATAAAGTGAAACACGTAACTGTGTAAAAAGACTGCAAGGTATAAGATTTGATAAAATTCACCCAACTGTTGCCAACACAGCTATGGCCTGGTAACTAAATGTGATGCTTTTGATTATTGTCCCTGTTCCTGTTAAACTCAGTCACGGAACTTGTCAGTTCAGTCAGTTTTGTCTACAGCTACATGTATTAAGTGACCTTGAAACTCACTGCTTTCTTTAATGGGAATGATCTGTGGATACACCTCGGCACATGAGATACATTCCCCTGTCTGCACACAAAATATGTCTTAAAGGGTCCCCCTTGATTGCTCTGTGGGGGGGTGAGCTGTCCAGAAGCATTAAACATGGTATAACACTTGTGCCCTTGGTGCAGCATGCAATGGGCCTGTGTTTGAATTGTAGGCAGCTGGAGTCATGCGAGAGTCTCCCAAAGCACTCAGGTGTGATCTGTGGCCTCGATGGGGCCATGTGTTTAAACACTGCCCCCCACCCCCACCTCGCACCAATGCATCTTTTGCTACACTGAGCATGGCAATGCACAGCACCGCACTTCCTGTGCATTGTATGCACCGACATGCACCCCCCTCAGGGTGAAACATGACCTATGCCATCTCCCTTCAAGGGATGAGCAGAACTCCCAAAGACAAAGCACACTAGCAGCGGAGGAGATCGTGACTCAAACCTTTTCTCCTGTGGAAGACTGTGCAGTGTCCAGGGGGCAGTAATATGCTGATGCAGTGCTGCTATAAAACAAGCCACTTCTTTGCTGTGTCTCTGCCCTGTGCACAAGAGGAGGGTGAAGCTTTCACGCCGTATATTCAAGGAAATACATGTGCGACAAAGTGGCTTCTCCTTTCGCAGCAGATCTTTCTCAACTTTGTTCTAGTTAAATGATGCCCTGGATAAATTCTGAAACTGAAAAATACATTTGGAACAATCTATACAGTCAGATGTCTAACAATATGACATTCAAAAGACCTTTTTAAAATATTCACCTGTAGTTTCACAACACATTCAATACAAGTAACGAAATGTTATTGTTAAAACCAATTAACGTAATTCAGGTAACGGGGCTTTAATTAAAAAGCACAGGGAAAACAGTACTATTCTCCAAAGCACCCTACTATGTGACACCTTTATAGTAAGCTACTTATGGACATTTACCCATTCAAACTGCTGGATACATTATATGAAGGCAAAATAGAGTTAGAACCTTGACCAATGGTAGTACAGCAGGAGATGGGATCTGAACCTGGGTTCTTTACGTGAAAGGCAGCAACTACCTGCTACCTCTAAAATCATAGAAAAAATAACAAAATCAATCATTTTATAACCATTATCTCACTGAATGAGTACCATTATAAACTGATTTATAAGTTTGATGTCATAAAATAGTTGAGTATATAGAATATAAAACACAGACATGTGATTTGTCTTTTTTTTCTTGGTGTCAGAGTAGAACAATATTGCAAGTTTTTATTAGCTGACTAAGGGGTCTACATCTTTGCTCTTTTAGATTCAAATATGTTTTATAATAAATGTCTGATTTATTATGTACATTTAAATCCAGTTTTATTTAAAAAAAAAAAAAAAAAAAAAAACACCTCCAGGAGATGGTGTAGATTCAAATAAGTTTGACGCCAAGATATAGAATCCAGTACAAAAGTGTCAGAAAAAAAAGCAATCAAGAATCTAGAACAACTGCAGCAACAGCATTATAATCATTTAAATCATGTGGAATACAAAACTAAAAAAAGTGGTAAGGTTATATATTATTAATTCCTATTACATTTATTCACTTTTTTTATTTTCGATTCTATTCCATTTTTTTTTATTATTGTTGTTCACTGT
The DNA here is from genome assembly GCF_900964775.1 of Scleropages formosus. NCBI lineage: Eukaryota > Metazoa > Chordata > Actinopteri > Osteoglossiformes > Osteoglossidae > Scleropages > Scleropages formosus. Next base: position 311,651 of record NC_041817.1, read on the forward strand.
GGTTTTAGATGTGTGTTATAATCTGGCTCAGTCTGTGTACTATGTTTTTCCTGTGTTTGGTGTTGATTTCAGCCAGGTGCTCTGGTTTCCCCCCCACAGTCCAAAGACACATTTCTGGTGGATTGGACATTCCAAATTGCACGTAGAGCATGAACAACTGTGTGTCCCTTGCAGTGGATTTGTGTCCTGGTCGGGCTGTACCCTACCTGATCCAATTTTTTTTTTTTTTGCAAGCCTTTTTTTAGGCTCCTAACCACCACAACCAAGCATAGGACAAGCAGTTGACAAAAACAGGTTGGGAAAAATAATAATAATAATAATAATAATAACAACAATAGTAATAATAAAGAAAAAACTACCGGTAATATGCATGTTTAGAGCAGCAACCTGAGCACCGATGCAAAAGGTGGCTGCAGTCTGACATCTCTGTCTACACCAACACGAACAGACATGTCTAGACAACCTTCTTTAATTACTCCATCAAGCAGATAAGGAAAACCCATAAAGGTGCCACTATCACAATCTGATGCAGTTTTCCAGACTGAAACATCCTTTATTCTAAAAAGAACTTTTCAAAATTAAAAAGACAAAAGAAGGTAATTCTATGGAAAATGTTTTCCTGATGCAGTAATTTTCTACCGCATTCTAGTATTTTCACAGTGACAGGGGGCCTCAAGAGCGCAATAACTGAATGAGCCACCTAGAAGGAGAAATCCAGTATTAGTAAGATGAGTTACAGACTTAGGGATGCGTTCTTCATCATATCACTTGCTCCCAGTGACCACCTCTGTAATATCCAGGAATTACATACTGGACAACATCTCACATTTATTCATTTGATTGACACTTTTCTCTAAAGTAACTTGGAGTGTTAAGCTACTGACAATTATTTACCTATTTTTCCAGCCAAGCAATCTTACTGGAGCAATTTAGCATGCTGCTCAAAGGTACTATATTAGCAGGTGAGACTGTAACCTTCAGGTCCAAAAGCAACAGCTCTAACCTGTATATGCTACCTCATTATTAAGGACAGGTTGCATTTAATGGATACATGACATTACTTTTTTTAATATACAGTACGGGAAAATCCTAAAAAAATTTCCTTCGTATCGCCACAAAAGACTACAGAGTTCAGTTCAGGCATTGAAGGCATTGTTTTACAGTTTCAGATCATTCCTTCAATGATCAGCTTTGCTGCGCAGTTGAGTTTTTTTAGCAGAAGTCCCAGCTGTCATTCGGGCTCCTTCTCAAACATGTGCTGCAATGAGGCCTGGAGGTACTTCTACAGCCTTTGGAGAACCGGCACTCCATGAAGCGGTGTTTGGATGCCTTCGTACAGTTTTAGGTTCCAAAGATTGCCCGAATACATTGTGATTGCAGATGCGTCACGGAGTAAAGAGGGGCCGGACCCGCCATCGCTTGTTTTTCGGGAAATTAACATGGCATCTTGTGGCCTGCAGGGGGTGTCATTATTTATTAATGAGGCAACGTTACGCTCCTTATGATATGCAGCCACTGGAAATTGATGTCAAGTGTGCAGATTAGCAGTTCTGCTGTACAGAGGTACTGCAACGACGCTTGTGCGCTCTGGGGCAAAGGAGAAGTGCGCCACCCGGTTGTCCTGTACACTTGCTTAGCTGATTGTTGAAATCCCTCTGCGTGTCTGCTGTCGCTTTACAGTTCATTTGCTTTGAGCTTTCTCTCATTTCTTGGGCTCAGATTTCATTACTGCGGGACTTCAAGTGCCTGGATCTAATATCAGAGCTAACTTACCGGACCATAAATTCAGCTGGAAATTGGTAACACACAAAATCAAAATTCCTGCCGCCGGCTATTTATACTAAAGCATTTCCAGTACCCAAGGTCACGTTGCACTGATTTCAGCTGCATTTATGGTCCTGCGTGGCAGGTTCTCATACGGCATTCTAGCCACTGGCTGCTGCCATCTAAAAAAATTGGCAGAACATTATACGAAAAAGTCATGTTTTCTAAATGAAGTTCAAATTAAATCTAATCTGTTGCTCGCTGGCAAGGTGCCTGATTGAAGCTGATTGTGCAACGCAGTCACTGTCACTATTTCACTTTATCCGACTCGGGGGAGCTCACAGACGTCTAAATCCGACATCAACAGCATTATAGTGCTAATTCAGCCAACAAGTGGTTCAGTGTTAATGCATGCACAGTGATAATAGCCTTAAAACGGAGGGTTAAGTAACAGATCAAGTTGTTACTAACTTCACTTTTGTGGAACATAATGAAAAAAAGCACAGCTTTACTTCCACGTGTGGCTCAGACGTCATTCCTGTAAAAATTCGGAACCTAATTAAATTTCCAGTCAATGACACAAGTGCCAGCATTCACATCCTCAATTATATAATCAATGGCAATCTGTCTGACTGACACGGAATCTCGGTTGCTATGGAAGCAGGCAGCGCCGGAGTGGTACATGGGTGCAGGAGAGCGAGGGGGTGGTTCGTCGGAGCTGGGCGGACAAAAATGAGTCCAGCTGCATTCTATACCCCAATGGAAGCACACTGAATGGCCCTTTATGACTCTCTGCAGCATCTCCAGAAGGTAATTATAAGTTATATCACTTCTGCCCTTCACTGTGCACCTCTGTCTCATACTTATTTGCTCTAGGGTGCCAGAAATGCCCTGGCAGGACAATACCACTGTGCCTGGATTAAAACTCCCTGGCAGCAGGTCATTTAACACTCTTTGCACATTGACACTGATATCCAGATCAAGAAACTGGTGTGCGACTGGGAATTACAGATAATGTCTGTATTTATTATTATGCTTGTAGAATTCAACAAGGAGAAGAACTGCCAGCAGGCTGTCCCAGATGAATTCCGTGTCCATTCACTGACCTCACCAACTGGTGTGATCTGGACTTAAATATCTAAACTGTATCAACGGACCTTGACTACCCCAGTGGTATACAAATGTTATCACTGAACCCAACGCCAAACAACCTATATGTAAGTCATAAGTACATATACATTGATAAAAGATTGCAGTGTTTAATTGTATTGTAATCACAATGGAATTTCCCCGTTTTGTATTCATTTGTTGTATTGTACAGTGGGTGCTGGGTGCCTGATGCGGAGCCGGGCTTCAAAGACAGCGTGCCAGGACCAGGGCTTTAATCTGTCTTGGAAATGCTAAGCACCAATGCGAGTGGCACTGTGTGTCTGTCTGACATCCACTTCGTGGCTTGGCTATAAAACACTGTGCACTTGACAGGGTCTCTAGCAATCCCACTTTCCTGTTTTACAGCAGGTTCCCCTAGTTTGCAAGTTCATCTATGAGTTCTTGTATTCTATTGCCAAAAAAAAAAAAAAATTAATGATGGATCAATACAAAGCCAGTGAATTTCACTTGTATGCTTCCACTGTAAAAGTGCTTTTGATGCAAAGCAGGATGCTTGCAAAGTTAACTCCACGGTAACATATGCTTTAAACACCATGAGGCGCCGAAAATCACGCGTGAGAATCGAACTAATCTGAACGAAAACCAGAACTAACGCAATATTTACCGCGCTTTCATTTGCACAGCAGCAGGCAGGTGCATTGCTATTCAAAGGGCAAATGCACGAAAACAATCATTTGTCAGAAGGAGCTGTCCTTTTTCTCCAGATTTCAGATGGGGTGCGGTACATAGTAGGCTGGAAAACGGAGAACTTTCATCTGCTTCCATACACAAGGGCTGAATGCCTTGATTTATTACCAAAAAGAGATCAAGAGGGAATGGGATCAATTTGCTGATCTGCAGATTTAAAATAAATAAATAAGTAAATAACAGAATAACACAAGAAGATATTATCACCTGAATGGACTGAATTTTGTTCTGTATTTTCATTGCTGACCCGAATTTTGATTTCTTTTGGATTTTTTTTTTTTTGGTATTCTGCAGAAATTACATTAAATAAATTCTCAAGAAAAAAAGCTTTTTTATTTAAGTAGTGTGAGCAATACATTAACCTAAAGCAGGCTTGATTAACTGGTGGACATACAGCTGTCACAGGCACCAAAGTCAGTGCTTACTGAAATCGCAGCGCAACAGCTCCTCAAAGAGTTGCTGAGGAGTAAGGCCACCTGTTAAGTGAAGCCGGACAGTGGCATATGATGGACAGATGGAGACCTGAGTCATTCCCAGGCACACGAACGGCATTCCGTGCGGACCAGGGAGAGCGTGCTCCGATTCATCTCGGCCTCCTCGCATGAAAGGGGAAAAGGTGTCGCGTTTCAGACCTGTCTCTGGATGCAAGGGGGGAGCAATCTGAGAGCACGGCGGTTTGCTTTGATTAGCTTTAATATTTTAAAAAAAAAAAAGATGCCAGTGAACGCACATGTGTTCCCGCCTGGGCTTTATGCCAACTTAGTCCACTACAAGATGGCAAGAAGAATGGTTGTTAACAGAATGTGACAAAAGACATCGGCAACAATGCAGCAGAGAGGGAGGCAGATAAGTCATTCTTCAAACCAGAGTTTTGAACAGGTGTCTCTTCTATCAGCCCTCAGAAAGATGCCTTTATTTTAGAAGCACCATACAGCTTTACTCCCAGCGGAAGGTGTGTAGAGGTCCCAGGGGAGGGTAAAAACTCAAGGTGCCTTTCTGGAATTTGAAATCTTAATTAAAATGCCACAGATTCCTGTCATGGCTGTGGCTTTGTGAGCTATGGCAAAAACAGAATGATCATTGTGGTGAATATAGATAGACACTCGTTCGAATCATAGCCAAGAAAAGCTGAGCTCAAGGGTGCACTTGCACAACATGCAGTAACAACGAGTCTGATAAATAGAGACAAACCGGTCCATAAAGCAGACCAAGAAAGCAGTCATAAAAGTAAGTAACAGCACATATAGAGGTGTTAAAAAAACAGGCCAGATATACCTTTACTCAGTATTGAAACACTCCTTCTCCCAAGTTTAATCTGATTGAGGCCAAACTGGAAATGGACTTTCTGTCCTGAAGCCATACATGGCTTTGCGCACACAGGTCACGGCATCGGCATCCGTAAAGACCCAGCATGTCCTTGGCTATCCGATCCCTGCCTTTTAGAACGCCTCAGCACAAATGGACCTTCTACAGACACCGCCTCTCATGGCCCAACGGGATCATCTTCAGGACAGAATGGATATCTGCGGAGTCAAGAAGCAGGTTCACAGTGGGTGGACAGTACAGAGGTGACTGTCAGCATCGCTAAAGCTATTTATGTGCCACGGGCAGTCAGTCTGGATCTTAAGACATACCTTAAAATGGAAAAATGGTTCCTTCATTTACAAGGGGCAATAAATTTCAAAATCTGCCAGGCCGACATTTCTGCCACTCTGGCTTCAAAGCGTGGCTCCAGTTCCATACTTTCTCATCGTATTGCAGAGCACCGCTTGTTAAATGCGGATACAAATGTGAGCTGTCTGCGCTGCTCCCTGCAAACTGCATTAGAAGGGTTTAGTTCCAGATTAAGCACTATTCTGCTCTTACATATTCAATACCCTCCAAGTGGTAATGCATAAATAATAGTAACAGAAATGGCGAGAGTCTTTTGGGAGCACAGACCTTCAGAGGTATGGAAGACAGGCAAACACGGTCCATGCCTGAAAAATCATAGCACCTGAAATGAAAATTTCACGGCCCGTCATTTTCTGGAAATGTTAGGTGAGTAGTCATTTTCATGAGATGTTCTTAAACTAATTTACCCAGGTCCCAACAACCAAGACAAAACAGAAAATTAATCAATAATTAAATAAATCACATTAAGCTGAAAACTTTTGAAACCAAAGACAAGGCCATAAAATCTCCGTCATGTTACTTTATTCTATCAAGAGGAAAATGAAACATCTCCAGCCAATATTTGTTTGTAGGGAAGCGGTGGTAATAATGTTTCTGAAAAGCTAGGCAGTTTGCTGCCTGTCCTTGTTCACCTTAACCCTCATAGAGATCGCACAACAACATGTGCACTTAACCTAAGGTGAATAATAATAAACTTGTTTAGCTTAGCAATTTTAATTTAACCCTGTTTTTTTTTAACCTATTAAAAAGAACCAGCTGAGCTCTTAATTCAGCAGCCACTTGAAACTAAGTGCTGGCACTGGCATGTCAACCTTGAGTTGAGTTTCCACATTGGCAACACACAAAGCACTCAAGTCAGAACATTTCTCTGCCCGGTGGTCTCCTTCTACGGTCACTTCTTTTGTAGGCTTTGTCCTTTACCCCAAAAAGGCTGCAGCAGGGGACATGTTCACTGCAGCCATAAATCAGGATACAGAGTCTGATGGATGGACTTGTGAGCTTTACTGCGGCAGTCATGGCTCCATGCACCCACTTGTGGGCAACCTCAGGATCTCGGGTCACACACCCTCGCCTCCCAGTATGGCATTATAGAGGGCCATTATCCAGTCATTTTGTGACTAGACAGAATAATAAAATGTTGATTATGCACATTTTTGTAAATTAAACAGATTTTTTGGTAATGGAGAATAATTCAGATGAAAGGAAGAAAAAATGGGATGAGATACCAGTCCTTCACAGGGTAATCTTTCTCTCTCATACACAAACACACACTACTGGCACCTGAACATCATCTATCTCCTCCGCAACTGCATGTCTTTGAGAGGAAACCAGAGCACTCAGAGGAAAACCAGAAAGACATGGGGAGAAAATTCAAACTCCACAGACTGAGCTGCATTCAAGCCTATGCCCGAACAACTTATGCTCTGCGAAACAGCAGTCCTACCTGCTGCACTACCATGCCACCCCTGACTTTCATGAAATCTCGGGTGACACACCCTCGCCCCCCAGTATGGTATTATAATGAGCCTGGACCCAGCTGAATGCATCTGGAAGGATTTTGGCCCGACCACAACTGAACCCACGGTACAGAGACACACAAAGATTTTACAAGTCACCGTCGCACTGCCTACAGACAGACATAATATTGAGCAGAAAGAGGTGGCCATTCAAAACCCTTGCCATACACATTCACCATCAAGTAACCCCTGTATTTGAAGTTCTTAAGCGATCATAACTGAGCACACCTCATTTCTATTCGGAGAAAGCTGTTAATGCAAATGTAAAGCCCGACCCAGCTGAAAGTGTAAATAAATCATTACAGCAGTTTGAAGCAATAAGGCCCATGTGGTTGGCAGCAGACTAAGACCAGTTATGGTGGCTAGGGGTTTTAGATTTGAGCAATGTAGTACTTTGGGGGAAGCAGCACAGAATGGCCTCGTAGCAGGAGCACAGGAATGACCCCATGGTCCCACAGCCATCCATCACACCAAGGTTCCCAGCTGTAGGTTAACATCTCAGTTGAGCTGGTCAGGCCTCCAAGAGTAGTGTCTGTGACATACTGATGCCCTCTATCTTGGACAGAGAGGAGGGCCATCTGACATTATGTACGCCCTTTCCAGACTGAAACCCCTTCTTTTTGCTGAGTGGGGTCCTTCGGCGGAAAGAGCCATCTTTGATTTATGATGCAGTATAACAACAGCAGCACATCCTCAGAGTGCAAGTTTGTTTTGTGGAAGGGCCGGTTACCGTGGGAATGTGACACTTATAGGGAGCTATCACGTCAAGCCAGGCATCAACACACCAGATGGAATGGCTAGAAATATGCAAAACTAACATTGCCTTCATTAGAGAAGGACCCCTTTTTCAGCTGCTCTGGAAGCTAACGAAAAGGCAAGTTCTGGACCCCATAACTTGAGTCCACTAATTACAATATGCCGTAACAGATGGCTGCACCAATAATGTGAAGAGGTTATGTAAAATACAGTGCCTCACTGTCTGTATTTAGCCATGACCAGAACAGTAGAAAACAAAGGGCAAGAAAACAAGTACATGAATAAATACAGATTACTTGATGGATGGGAATCAGCCTGCCTGTCTATGTCTGTAAGTCTATATGTATGTATGTATCTAGTGCTGTACCCTGCTAAGCCTGCCAATGCAATATATAAATATTTTTCTGCCTGCCACTGTTATCCATGGGATGGCTTGCGGAGAAAGGAGACCCGTCACTCTTTCTTTCCTCCTGTGGCTTCCTGTCTGTGGCCATGGCAGCTGTCATTCTCTCTCAGCAATGGAGCCACTACCAAAGAACCACATCCAATACCACAAGCACACTGAGGCTTGCTGTGGCTGGAGGAGGGGTAATGTCTATTTTAACTACTCTGATGCCCACCGATCCTGGCCAGAAAATAATATTGAAAAATAAGAAGCAAAATGTTACCAGGGTGTAGAATGGGCAGCAAGGGAAAAAATGGATTTTAGAGAAACCTGGTATTGTGACTTTGTTAACGCTGGCAAAAAATGCACACTTTGGCTAGTGATTCGCTTAGTCTTAATCTGCCAAGTGCTAATATCTGTGTTTCAGGGTTTCTCTCTTCCATACTTTGCTTCAGTGTTTTTCATATTTTAATAGATGCTGGGTAGAAAGCAGTAAAGCCCATCTATCCTGTTCACAGATTAGCTGGTGAATCAGACAGTTTATCTTGCTTTCTGTTCCCATTCATATTTCAGAACAGCCTGATATAGCAGTTTGATTGCGTTCCACTGTTTGTGAATTTCTATCTTAGTACTTGTTTCAACAGTTCCTCCAGAATATAGTTATTGATGTTCTTTATCTATGCGCTACGACCCTCATCCAAATGAATACGTCCCAAAGGCAGGGCATGTGTTCTCCTTGTACAGTCCTCATCAAGATAACTATTAGGTCGTGTGATGCTCCTGAGGTATGACGTGGTGACATGTTTGTTAACACTGGCACCATCAACCTGAAAAAGAAGTTGACTGACACCCCCATGCCTGATACCTCGCACAAAACAAAAATTACACAGAGCTCAAAATCACAAAGGCGCATTTCTCACTTCATAATTGATCTGCTGAACAATCCACTGGACTTCTACTGTGAAGAGCACTTCTATCTGCTGACCTGCAGGAGCCCTAAGCTGATATTTCGATAACAAACCTTTATCAAAACAGGACCGGGGCACTGGTCATATTTTACTCAGTGACGTATCCTACAATACACCCGACAGCTCAGTTTCACTGATCTGAAATGTATAGTATTTACCTTGGGCTAGGAAATGCTACATCACCTTTCATTAAGCCACATCAGTAATGTAGAAAATAAAATGACAAACCCTGTTCACAAGCTGCCTTTATAGCAAGTCCATGAGAATGAGAGAGAGCTCTCTCACTATTTGATCTAGCACCAGGTAGCTGCTGAGGGATGCATGTATATATATTCATGCTCCAAATTTCACAATGCATAACGATGCATATGGAAGTCACTTTGCATAAAAGCAGCTGCTACGTAACCAAATCAATAAAAAAATGAACAAACCTCAAAGAAGATACAGCTTTTTTCTGTTCATTGAAAAGAAAAAAAAAAAAAACTGAGAAAATAATTTAGTAAAATTTCTAAAATCCACAATCAGTATTAATTCTTTACTGATGCATAACTGGCGTAACAGCTAATCCCATGATGGCAGCAATTACAAAACTGAGAAATTGTGTCTTTCTAGGATCCATATGAAAGCAGATCATCTCCTGTAAGTCTAACATGAGGTGAATAAAAGTAGTGTTCTCATACAATTTGGTCAGCTCTATTAGCAAAATTGCCTTAAGGTTGAAAGATGGAAAAGACTGAACCTAGTAAAGCAAAAAAGTGGTACAGGAAGGTTTGGGTAAACTGACTCACAAAGTACATTTCACATATGATTTTTAAGGTCGCTAGATTATGACCAAGAAAGAAAACGTGCAGTGTAATCAGCAGGTTTTACAGTTACTTGTCAAATACACACACACACACCTTCAGAACTGCTTGTCCCTTACGGGGTCACAGGGAACCGGAGCCAACCCGGCAACACAGGGCGTAAGGCCGGAGGGGGAAGGGGACACACCCAGGACGGGATGCCAGTCTGCCGCAAGGCACCCCAAGCGGGACTTGAACCCCAGACCCACCGGAGAGCAGGACTGCGGTCCAACCCACTGCGCCACTGCGCCACCGCACCCCCCTACTTGTCAAATATTCATTTTATATACAAATCATGATCATTTTTTTTTTCCATGACAATGACAATAATTCAACATTTAAGAGGTAAACCTTAAAAAAACAAACATTAAAAGCTGTGGCTCACCATGCCAATAAGACAACTATTTTTCAAACTGAGAACACATAACTGGAATTCTGTAGATATATGGTTTATTGTTATAGTGTGTGCATCACTTTGCAATGAATAAAAAAAGCTATGTAGTCATGTTTCATTTACCAAAATGTGCTATTTACCTTTCCCAGTCTGTTTAAGGGGTTAATGTGGAGCCAATGGGAGAATAAGAAAAATTATGCCCCCCCAAAAATGAAGCTGTGCATGGCAATCAAACTGGGAAAAATAATGCACTGGTGCACTGGTCTTGTTGAAAAAATTTAAACAACAGTATTAAGATGGAAAAAAAGATTTGTTTAGAGCTGAAGACAGCTGACAGGTACGGAAGGTGTCTCCAGGGACATGAGAGAGTGAGCAATGCCAGACAGCAAGGTCACTTCTGGAAATTTCCACGTATGCATTGTACTGTTGAGCATCTACTTGTCTTCCAGGAAAAGTTCACAATCCAGAAAGGGGGCATGGAAATGTCAAGCAAATATAAAGTTTCTGCCTCAAACATTATGTTACAAGACTGCCTCTGTGAAGACGTGGGCAGTCTCCTGAAGAGAACACTTGCCCTGAACACAGAGTGACTTAGCAGAGTCAAGGCAGCAATTAAGGCCATTAAAACACACACCCCAGTAAAGATCCCTGCCGGCCAGATGAATAAGCACTTTTAACTGATTCTGTAAACTGAAGAAGGCAGAACACAAATTTCATCCTTGGGCTTTAGCTGCAAAACGTAGAAAAGGACACACAGGACTTAACTTGCATGTATTTCGCATAATCCGTTTATTTTATGGGAGTGTGGAAAGTAGGTTGCTAATAGGAAATCCTAAAGAATTCCACCCACTTCTTGTGATCTCAAAAGAAAATATGCTCAAATCTGGGAATCTGTACTTATGCTGCTCTGACTGATTTTATTTTTTCCTAAGATCCCACATACTTTACACCCTCACAGTTTCTATGGTGAGTCTCACTGCAGGGTAATAAGGAGATAAACCCACCAACATCTGAGCCTCCTTGGCCTCTCTGGCAGTTCTTTTTTATCCTGAAGGATGGTGAAGCCATAATCCAAGGGATGCAGCTAAAAATTATGACATAATTCACAAAAAAACGAAAATGAGCTAAATTTTTTCCTTTCTTTTTTACTTTGAGACTCCATTAATAAATTTATGGGTAAAAAGACGTGTTTACAGACACTATCAAAATAAGGTTGAAAAAAGTTTTTTGGAAACACAAGGTAAAAAAGCTTTCAATAGTGAAAAATGTGTTAATTACGGTTTGTTTTGTAATGAGGATGACATGGTGGTGCAGCAGAAAATACTGGTGTCTCACAGCTCCTGGGCATGTTGGCTCAAATATGGGACTGAATCCATCACGGTCTGTGTGGAGTTGGCATGTTCTCTGAGTGGTACTTTGGGTTTCCAGTGAATGTTCCTCTCATAGTCCAAAGAGACATTTCAGGTTAAGTGATGACTCTAAATTGCATGTGTGTGTGTGTGTGTGTGTGTGTGTGTGTGTGTGTGTGTGTGTTTGTGTGTGTGTGTGTGTGTGTGTGTGTGTGTGCGCGTGTGTAATTTTGCAATGGAAAAGGGTGTACCCTGTCTCACACCCTGTACCTCCAGGATACACTGTGGACCACTATGTCCCTGGTCTGGACAGGTGGTTTTACTGAAAATGGACGAATGGGGATTCTTCGTCCTTTCTCTGGTTTATGCAGTATATTGAAAATCCATAATCAGAAATTAATTTAGTTTATTTTACAAATATTTAATGCGGCATTTCCAAACACCAGCTGGTGCTGTTGCAGTGTAGCTTCTGCCCAGTAGAAGGTTGGTCCCCTCAAAAGACCCCAGACGGGGTGAATACAAAGCAGTGGAATGCTCTGGCACTGCTGTCTTACATAAGAACAACAGAAGGAGGTAGCAGAGAGAGCGGTATAAAAAAAAAAACTAATAACCACAACAGAGGGCTCAAGGGTATGTCTCCTTAACAACAAACACAAGAGTGAAGGGTCCCAATTTAGTGGGAGCTGAGGTGCGTTTACCCTAGACACTCCTGATCTTCAGTGCTGCGTTTCTTTAACAGCAGGTCAGAATCCAGAGAGAAGTCTGGCCATGCGCTCTGAGAAAATGTTATTTGAGGAAATCCTCCCTGCCAAACCAGACTTGTTGGGGAGCTGTTAAAAAGCAGATGGTGAGGCTGTTGATTTATGCCCTGACCCACCTCATAGTGCCCTCCCAACCTCCACTGTGACCCTGTGGGCAGAGTGAGTTGCCAGCAGGAACATTCTCCAAGAGAAAACCAATCTCACGGAGGCAGAGGGACCATAAGCTATATCCACATTCAGTCTCACGTCCCACATTCAACAAGGAAGCACCTGCAACTCTTAGCACATCAAGCAACATGTTAAAACGGTAAGATCATCATATAATGGTCCGGTTAATTAGCGTTACTGCAGTCACCGTTTCTAGCATTTTTAATGTTTATTGGAAGTTCCTAAACATGGTCAAACGATTAAGGTGCTATGGCCCACTCCATGAAGTTTCTATACAGCATCACTCAGTGAGTAAAGGCACTGATGTAAGAATGGAGCCAAAATGAAACTTCCTGAATCCAATAAAGGATAAAGTCTGCAGTGGCTGTCAATCATACTAAGATATTAACCAATCATAATTCTCTACTGTGGGAGCCAAACTGGCACAGTACGTAAATCTCTTTTGTTCCACCCACTAATAGGTTCATGAAGCCAGATTCATTCAATCACTATGTGGAGAAAAGCCATATTTCAGACTTATGGGACTTAATAAAAGATAGAGGATGGAGATGGAGAAGGGAGAACCTAAAGCATTCAGAGGAGGGAGTTCTGTTAGAGTTGAAGGACCTCATTGGCCCCTTGCCTTCACCCTGAACAGCAGGAAGGGCTTGTGTGGATGTTTCAAACCGCAGACACTCTGCTGAAGATCAGAGGTGAAACCGGCCTCTACATTTCAAGGGCCACCTGAAGGAAGGTCCAGCACAACCCCCTGTTGCTGTGCTGTCTCCTTTGATTTTCTCTCTGAATAATCAGTCAAGATTCTTTTTGCTGTGCACAAACTGGGCTTTACACTTCACATGTAATGTCCATACAGCAGCATTTGGACATCATTATGGGAGCTAAGTGCTGTTCTGCATCAGTTCCATTTCTTTTTCAGAGCAGCCAAGCTTTTTAATTGCCAGAACTTAAAGCCCAAGTTCTTCATTCAGACACATTTCACACTGTTCCTTTGCTGAATAGATGCATTTATCCAAATGGTTTTACACAGCTTACGGTTTCACTTCACCCCTTATAGTTGGCTATTTACTGGAAAAAGTTAAATACTTCTAACTTTTGGATGCAGTGTAAAAACTTCCCAGTGAAACTTGCCAACTTTTCTTGAAGTAGTGCACTTATTTGTTCCTGCAGATATTAATATTTTATTTTTTCCATTCAGCACATTTCTTGCAACACAAACAAAGATACTGTCCACAGCAGTGGTATCCTGTCTGTTATTTCGGGTACAACAGTTAATTGGATAAGAGCAAACACAGAAGCCTGAGTTGTCTTATGGAAGACTCTCATGTGCCACATTCTGGGAAACCTCTTGACTGGTTAGTAAGGAATAATTAAAGCCATTGTCATTTATTCCATTTTTAATGGCTGTGGATACACTAGCAGGGTTACTCCAGGCCAACGGATACACCGTACCTACTAATCATTCAAACTGGGCTTTCTTTAGTCGAGTGCTCTCTGCCCAATGGGTGTTCTTTCTGATTTAATTTACTTCCCTGTGAGGCTCAGCCTGCCAGTCTGACACTCATGGGTTCAATAACCAGGCATGCAATCGGGTCCACTTTAAGCACAGCTGGGCAATAACTCTGAATGAAAAGTCAATCTAACATTTAGGGTCTGCATATAAATTACTTTTCCAGCAACAAGAATTTCTATAAATCATCAAGAATGTACTTATCTCATATTTGCATATTGTTCTATTGACAGAGTGAGTTCATAAAAGGAATTTATTCTAACTAAGAATGATGAAATAACCTCTGGGTACAGTGTAAAATTGGGGGTTAGACAATTATCTTATGCAATTCAGGCTATTATCTTTTAATCAAAGTTCTCTTCATATACCACATCATCAGACTAACACTTGGCAATAACTGTGCTTAATGGTATGTAGAATGAGGCTGTAAACAAACATAAACAATTAACATTCTCAGGACAGGGAAATATTGCAGAGGATACAACAATTTTAAACAGATTTTCAGACATGTTCATTCAAGCGAAGAGCTGAAGTGAACCTCCACCTTTCAGCCGTGACTCAGAAAAATGCATCATAATAAGGGCAGCCTGGAATGGTGCCCATTTCAAATTTTCACGCAGCACAAAAGGCAAGATATTCTACCTGCAGGACGGTAATTGCTCTAATTCATTTTCCATGCGATGTGATTTATGATACTCCAAATCTGATGCTCTGAGATAATCACCTGGATTTCTCTGTCACAAAAATGGGCTCGTGAAATTGGTTAGGAACGAAGAGTTCTTTACGCGCCCAGCAACACCCACAAGGAAATTAGTTTCTACTTTGTGTCATTGCGAACAATGGTGTAAGAACTAAGTGACAAACCGATTAAACGAGTTATGGGGAGGCTCTCGCAAATGCAAAACGCGCACAATTTGATGAGAGCCAAACTGCCAACGGTGCATTTTTCTGAAAGGCTTCTTGAAAGAAAAAAAAAAAAATTAGCTTGCTTTACCTTCATCGGAGGAGTCACTCTCTATTTTCAGGCCTTCTTGTGCTCATAATTGTTTGTCACACGTATTGCAGTTTCTCACTAATTCCATGAACGTTCTTACCTTAAGTCAAGTTCCAGCTAAAATGAGGAAATGGACTTTGAGAATGTTGAATGGAAAGTCTTCTGAGCCAGTCCCTTCCCAAAAGAAAATTTAAACCCCTGCAGAGTATCCACAGGGTAATGCAACTTGGTGTATACGAACAAACACAACAGAAGACCGATCTCCCTAGCGGAAATAAAGCCCAATAATGAGGGTCATTTCCCGAGTGAGGAACATGGAAGGAACAAATTCATTTGCCACTAGTTGCAGGAGGATAATAACCACAGAGGGCAAGTCATTGAACCCTGAAGCAGAGAGATCCACTCTACACTGGATAAATTACTAATAAGACCAACTGCTAAGGCCTGTTGGACCTCACACAATTCCAATGCTTATTTTGGTATCTGAGGGAATACTTTGGTATCACAAACGTTTGGTCAATGGCATTGCTCTTGGAAGAGAGAGGGTCAACGACATAGTCACAGATCATTTGATACAGCCCCAAAGTTTCACATTATGCATCAGCTATTTGGAACATGTTTTAAATTATCAACACCATGTCTTTCAAAGAGACAATAGTCAATCGGGTCACAGAGAAGCTGCGACAGGAAGAACAAGCCCTTTTGGATTCAACAGTAGGCCGAGAGACAGGCTATTAATCTCCTCAGCGACTTCACACATTAGTTTAAATGAAATCAGTGGAAGATCAAGGTTCCATTATGAACACACAAGTGTCAAGTCAAGAAATGTGTCAACACCTGCTGGTGCCACATTGCTAGTATTCCTTTAGGATTAGGAGGGAAGAAATATGGGGGGGTGTACTGTTAAATGTAAGACTTACCAGTGTTATTAACACACACACGTTGTCTGAAACCGTTTGTCCTGAGCAGGGTCGCAGCGAGCTGGAGCCTAACCCGGCAGCACAGGGCACAAGGCTAGAGGTGGAGGGAACACACCCAGGACGGACACCCCAAGCGGGACTCGAACCCCAGACCCACCGGAAAGCAGGACCTGGCCAAGCCCGCTGCGCCACCACACCCCCTGTGTTATTAACAGTGCTACTGTTAAATGTAAGACTTGTCACTGTAAATATTTTGAAAATTATTTTCTCCCTGGACTAAATTAAACATTCTCAGTTAAGAGCCTCACTCCCTCAGACATCAGTTAAAATTACATTAAAACTTTACATGCTGGTGTATATGAATACGGTTCCCAAAATGAATAATTCTTCCATCTTAGAGAGTGAAAGCTAGACCTGCAGTATTTCAAGAGACCCTAACTTAAACCCTCACTGCAGCTCAATCCTTTAAAACAAATGCCTTCTCGGTTGTAAAACACTGTTATTCAATCAGCATCCCAGCTTTCCTAATTCAATTCACATTAACATAAAAAATAACAAAGATTTACTCATCCCAGCGGGAAGTGATTAAGTCATTCTATTTCTGATATGTTATACTCTAGGCAGAAGGCTTAGTGTGCCGACCTTCGCCATCTCATTAGCAGGCGGGTGGTGCACCGAACGTGTGAAGGAACTCGGAAGGACGGATTCTTGATGTCGTAAGACCCCCATTACTGTCATCAAAGGGAACACTGCAGTCACAACAAAGGAATATGGGTACGACAGAGCTGACAAACAGAAGCCATATCAAAGCAAACACGATCATGCCTTGACTTTGTCAAAGAAAGCAGTGTGATTAAGAAACCCACTTCATCTTATGCATTTGCCATTTGACCTCCGTACAGTCAGATTGTTATAATAAAGTAATAGAAGTATAAGGAAAAAGTAGTGATAACAAATGTGTAATTGAAAATTATATTATTCAGACAACCACTCGTTTTAAAATGCAATGTTTTTTCTATGAAAAGCATTCTTGCAAGTTGCAGCACTTTCCAAAATGAACTGTCTGGGTATTTTTAACCCTGTAAACCTATCCAATATTTGTATTTATGATATGTTTTATAAACTTCAAGCATGGTGGTACAATAAATTCAAATAAAAGTCTCAACAGATTGCTTCTCTGCCTCCAGCTTGCCACTTCTACTTTTTTTTAATGAGGAGGTGGTTGTGAGGCTTGACGACATGAGCCATTTGTATTTCTGACAGGGTCCGTGTCAACCAACAGTTCTGGTCTTCACCGAGCACCCACCCTGCCCTGCGCTTGACAGACAAAGCAATCCGTCTCCTTACCTCACCGCTGTCCGTCACTTAGTCCCTATTACGAGAATTAATGTATGTAATTCCTTTATCCCATGTTGTCAGATCAAATCAATAAAGCATTTAATTGTGCTCTGCCATAGAGCAACTTTACATAACCCTTTGGGGAAAATTTAACAGCAAGAGGAAATTAATGCTTTCGGGTAGTTTAATTGTTAAAGCCACAATATGAGACAGCAGGCAAAGTCACTTTTTCAGTCTTCTTCTTTGTTCCTTCTTTTGAATGTTTTAAAGTATCATATCAAAGAATCTGACACATTTCAATTTTTTTTCTTTCCCACAAAATATAAAAAAAAAACATATAATACAGACACTTCCCAATGTCTATAAAAATTCCCTCTGTCTTTTTCGATATTGTGCGTGACAAAACACCAATGTGTTTAATGTACAAATCCCGCTTTTTCAGTGAATATATCTCTTTGTTAACATTCACACTTTCACCAACACGGTCCTCCGAGGCAACAATGTCAGCATTCTGGTGGAAGGAAGCTTGGGGTTTTTTTCCCCGAGTACTGTAGAGGCCAGGAAACATTACTATTAATGAACTGCAATGTTTTCTATGTGAAGTAGAAAAACAACAAATTCTGGCAGAACACTGAAATTAATTATGAATCACTCCATAAATTACTGAAATATGCACTAGTGAGCTTGACACAAGAGAACAAGCAAGACTCAAAACCTTGCACTGTTGAAATAGTAGCCCTGATATGACTTTTTTTTCTTACTCAGAGCTATAGCTGTCAAATGTTCTCCTTAGAAGACCAGAACTTTTTCAACCTTTACAGCAAAGTATCTTGTCTCATTAACTCCAGCAAGCTTTACAGAATACCTTGGGTCTAGGTGCAAAATATAAAAAAAAGACTGCAAAAACCAAATGTAATGTGCTTAAGATATATTCCGCCTAATATTACAACGCTCCTCACATTGCTCAGTTTGAGATGACAGAAAGTTAATGAGGCCTTCTCAGTAGCACAGTTGTAAATGTGTTATGCATTTGCTTGTTCATTCGCATACCACCTGCAGCCACGAAGTAAAAAGATTTCCATAAGAAAATATTATTGTTCTGTACATCTATTAATACACTTTCTCCATAAATCTCAGCAACAATGAGTATAGAGTTCAAGTCACTATGGGAGGTGGCCCTGGAAGTTAATTAAGGCTCTACTGCCCAGAGTCCCAGGCTGCACAAGTGAGTGAAGAGTTAGGAGGCTTTGCAATGTATGCTTTAAATTCATGGCCTCGGTGGTGGTGGGCAGTGGTGCGAGGACTGACACCACAAGGTTGCTTCACCACACTGGTCTCTGCTGCTGCAACATCGGAATTAATGATGGGTCATTATCCTATTTTAATCTCATTATACCTTGGTCTGCAGATACCCAGGGGTCAGCCCTGGAGGACCCCTGCCAAAGGGATACTGACCCCTTTGCTTGGCCTATTGACGGGTGTCCTGCCTCCAAAGATCGCTCGCTTTAACTCCCTCCACATTCCCCTGACTTAGGTGTGCTTGCATTTACTGGTTGTTTGACTGACAGAGAGATTCGCTGACAGTTTTATTGATTCTATGTGATTAACAGCCAGAGGGCTGCAGATTCATTTCCTCTTTGGGATACTATTGTAATAACTTTCAGTACGATGTTACTCACTAGTAACCTAGCACTATAAAGGCTTTATGGACAGAGTTAGAGAAATTTAGGTGTAGTAAGTACATTTTTTAAAAAAATAATGGAAAGTAAATACAGCTGCATTAACTTGTGTCTCTTGGGTCTCAGTGGTATGGATGTGGGATATAATTATAGTTGTGCCCATCTGTAGCCAGACACATGCGGGATATCATGTCCGGCAGCTTAGAACATAATGAAATTATGGTTGCATTATGGTTTGCAACTGTAGATTCATATTTTCATAGACCTGGTGTCCAGGTGCAGTATGCCAGTAAAGCAAATAGCGTAGACATGCAGTGCACCGCATCTTTATGAATCCTCACCGGATTCCCTTAAAAATGGCAAAAATACCATGTTACACAACTGCATTTTAAGTAAATGAATTCAGATGAGACCCACATGCTAAAGTTCAGCTGTGATTTACTTAGGTGTTTTTTCCATCTGAGCCACTTCACAGCACCAAGATGCATACCACCGCCGCCGCCGCCTGCTGCCTTTGGATCTGAAGGTCATCGGTTCTAATCTCACCTACTGTTCTACTACCCTTGAGCAAGGTAATTACCCTAAATTGTTCCAATAAAAATTACCCAGCTGTGTAAACGGGAAAATAATTGAAGTTACCTTAAGATTGCAAGTTGCTTTGGAGAAAAGCATTGGCTAAATGTAAATAGCTGCTGTAGCGACTAATAACAATCGAATAAAAGACTATTGTTCATTTACATTTAATAAATAGCTGACAGTAATTTGAACGGTTTAAATTCATTCACTTGAAACTTGTTAGTTTGCCACAACGCCTGAGAGATTCATCAAGAAGTAAAAAAGTAGCTGCTTCAAAGCTGCAAAGTAAGCGGATTAACAAGTTAGTAATGTGCTGCCATTGGAAGCCATGTATTCAGTGGCACAAGAGCACGTACCAAGACAGAGCTCTCTGTAAAGACCGGACAAACGAGGCCCGCGGGATGTCTTAAGTAAATGGGAAGCCTCAAACCCCCTGCAGAGCAAGCTGAAGAAAGGCGAGAAAAAGCTGCTTTCAGCACAAAACAGGTATAAAAGTAAGGAAGACGAACTAAACTGTTGGAGGGGTGGAGTATCCTCACTTGGCCCGTCAAGCATCATAACGATACAAAGAGCGGTGAAGGGCACCAAGTCGGAGAACTGCGATCAATCCATTGGCAGGGAGACGTACAAGGTCATTACTCACTGTCTGTAAACAATCAAAAGCACGTCAGAGTACACGGTCATTGCTTCTTCAGACGTGTCACTTCTGATGAATCAGTGTAAGAAAATAGAAACTGCAAGCACATCAAAGTCAATAACAGCACAAACTTCCAGTTCAGTATCCTACTGAATGTATTAAAAAAATGTCTTTTTAGTCAGATGTATTTCAGTGTGTGTAAATATAATACACCTGCACCCAATGTGTCTTCTTGCAGACCCATTGATTTTAATGTAAAACCTTAAAACTTGTATTGTAACTATTCAAAGCAGAAAACCCTGTACTCAACTTCTGTCAGTTTCTTGAGCCAGTCTGAACAGCTATATTTATTAAATATGTATTACAGCCATATACAGCTATAGCTATTAAGGAAACCTTTCACTTCATTCACCTGCACCCCCACAGTTCAGGAACCTCAAGCTTACATAAATTATATAGCATGCAACAAATTAAAAAAAGTGATTAAGTACTGTAACTGTAATAGCAACACTGATTTAAAAAGCCTGAAAGGTGTTATTCTTAGTGTTATTCCCTTCTTTACACTATATTCTTCCGATTAGGCTCTATCACAGCTGTGTGTACCACGGAGAACCAGGGATGTGTCACTCACAGATGAGAAAGGTGTATTACTGTCTTACACACCTTCAGGGCAGTATGGCAGTAATGTGCCTGTTTACAGGTACTGCCACCGTGACCACACCCTGACACGACACACTACACCACGCGCACTTGGCAACCTGTATTGATTACAGCAAACATAAACAACAACACTGACAGGGGTGACTACCATTGGCTATGATTGCCTCACAGTGTGTTACCATGACTCCCCTATTTAAGACTCCTCTGTCCACAATGAGGAGACCTTTCAGATCCTGCACCTGGAGCGAGCGGCTCAGAAGAACCCGAGAATCCAGTTCAAGAGTTTGATTCTCCACCGGAAGTTCTGAGCCCCCTTTTCCCGAAACCTCTTCCACTCTGAAATAAAGTCAACGAAAGTATCCGAGTCCACATCCTCTCGTTCCAACGAACAACTGTCACAAAGTCTTGGTCAGTTAACGGAGTGTTATGTTTCACACATGAGCTAATTCTTGTGGTCCACAGAGATACTACTGCACGCAGTATAGGAATACATTTCACATCAGTGACTTTGGTATATAAACAAGATAGTTAACATTGCTCTTGAGAGTCAAAAAGCACAGCTCAAGACCAGCCCGCCTTGGTCAGGTCATTTTAAAGAAAGTGCCAGAAGCAGTTCAGAGGTCAACAAGCACTGGAAGAGAGTTTTCCAGGAAGAGCTCCCTCCCAGCTAACCCTGTGTCACATTCTGATCTGATAATGAGCTTTCAACATCAGCGGGTTAAAACGATCCCACACCCCCCGAATGCCAGAGCCGTGCTCGGAATCGGCGTCGCAGCTCCGTCTGTTATTTGTCTGACTCTTACAGGAGGCCCAGACATTCCTCTTATCTCACCAATTCCTTTAATCCACTTAGCAGCCATGTGTATAAAATGCAGAGAGGCTAAAGTTTTTAAAACCTAAAAACCTAGCCTGTTACCTTGCAAAGTAATATTCCATCTGATAGGTTCAGTATTATTACCTCCTGAATTCTCAGTGCTTACCGTAGTCAATTTGTATTACTTTAATTCGAAGCGCAGCCTGCTATGAATCTAATAAAGTTATGCCTGGCCAACATGAGTCACTATCGCCCAAATGAGCTTTTTCAGCGACAATTTATCATTTGCCCTTGAGGATGCAAAACTTTAAAGATGGTACCTCCTAATGTTGCCCTTTTTTGCATGGGTGGTGGCTGAAAGTCCAGGTCCTGTAATGTCTCCCTCTCCTTGCCATGGCTCAGGCACCTGCAGTGCGTATTTCTGAGGTGCTCCTGAAGGACGAGGTCAGGCCAAGTGCCATAGAATCAGCACCGCAGAACTGAATACCCAGAACACCCTGCTCATTAATCCAAGCACGCTACTGTCAGTCAGAACACTGAACATCGTGATGAAGAGAACAGCTGTAATTATTATTTTCACAGCTGGTTAGTGGTAAGAATTCATTTATTAAGTTAACTGCTTGTCCTAAATATACAGTTGCAGTGGTCTGGAGGCCATCCCAGAAACACCCAGAAGTAGAGTGCATCCTATATGCCCAGTGCAGGGCAATCACTCTCTCACTCACACACACACACACACACACACACACACACACACAAAATGACAGTAAGTCAATGCAGAGTCACTCATACAGCTGAAACTTGTCTTTGGGAAGAATCCAGAGCACCTAGAGGAAACCCATGTGAACTCCACATAGGCCGAGCCATATTTGAACCCAAGTCAAAATGCACTCAGCTTAGGCACTATTTGCTACCCACTGCTCCACCATGCGTGTATGAAGCTGGATTTTACTAAAACACTTAAGATTCTGAACCACACTAAAGTGTGCCAGGGTTGCTCCAGGAACTTGAACAGCTGACCTGTAGCCCTAGGCTCTGTAACCTGGACCCACTACAGTTGTACAGAGGGTCAGTCAAGAAGATGTATTGTTTGACTGCATTGTGGCATCAGGGGACCCTGCGCTAGTGCAAGGCCACAGCTCTGAGGTAGCAGCCTGACTGAGTTCTCACTGGCAAGACAGAAACATTGATAGAGGAGTTCTGTGTAGTGTGTCTCTGTGGAGTTCCACCGGGACCCGGTGCTACGTCCCTCCACCTCTGTCGCTGACTGCACATGAATCAGCGGTTCCTTTGCTCCAGGATCTTGACTCCTCTGTGAATGCGATAGGTGAGAATCCTTGTGCTGCTCTGAATCCAATTACCGCTGATGTGGCACGGGTGAACCAAATCCATACTAATCCTTGGTGTTGTTAAGGCCTGGGCTGGCGTGGCGTGAGTTGGGGTGAGCCCCCCTACTTTCACACCCCACATGCCTTGTGTCAATTGTGTCTAGGTCAGGAACAGCGCTGAGGGTGCAGTAAGCACACCTCTGCCCTCAATTATATCCATATTTTGCAGAGTCACCAGAAGGTGCAGAAACCCGAGACTCTGAGAGCCGCCGCGTTTTCTGCCCTTGACGGCAGTGTCTGTATTTACTCTGTGCTGCCAGCGCTGTAAGCTTAAATCGAAAAAAAACATATCGATCAACTGAGACTCTTTTTTTACACTTGGTTTTAAGAAGTAACAAGTGGTAACTGCATCTGAGACATGCAGAGCTCTGGTAAATGAACATCCATTGGCATCTCACTGGTACATGGGGCAGAGTGGCATGGAGATGGTAGAACGGGAAGGTTAATTACTTTCACACTGGTAGCACATCAATATGGGAAGAGGCAGAGGAAGCTGGGTAGACACTAGGCTGTACTACAGTTTATTACATTACATCACATTATTTATTTAGCAGATGCCCTTTTTCCCAAGCCTCCTTTAAAGCTAGGTCCTTTAACATTTTACCCATTTATATAGCTGGATGTTTACTCAATAAATCAATTTCAGCTGAGCACATTTTTACCAGCAAATTGCCGCTATACCAGCAATTTTCGACTTCAAATTAAAAGAGAGAGAGAGAAAAACTATTTGCCAATAAGAAGACTTAAAATGACTCCCTGACCCTTAGTATGGAATGTGACTTGGTATTCTGCCTGAAGAATATACTATAAGCTATGTACATACAGAAAGTGTTGGTGATATTAGTGAATGTGTGAAAGTTTATTCAAGACTAATGTCAGAGGTTCGAGGCTTGTCTACCACGACTTTGCTGAACTGGATTCTAAGGTTTCTGGGATTAAATTCATTGTGTTTACTGAAGCAAATTGCTTGACAAGTTTGAAACCTTAACTGGTATGCCACTAGCTTGCCCTGCTGTCAAGCTTAGTGCTACAAATTTTTCAGCCAAGAATATTACACGATATTTAAAAGAGCATGTTACCAAAAAAATGCAGGCTAATTAACAGCTATCGCAAGTCATTCTTTCTTCCTGAGGAAAACAGAGTAGGCTTCTGTAATAGTCTTAGCTCTACAGTCAATACTTGAATCTTCTGGTTCAATTTAACAGACAATGATATAATTTCATACCATTATGTTCGCTCTCGACAAACTGTATAGACATATATGTTCCACAGTAGTTTTATTTTCGCTTATATGAACCGGGGTTCCAGAGCGATAAATTAAGATGATGCAGAAAGAGGGCATGTGATCAGAGTTGCACCAGAACCCACGCTTGTGGGTCCATTTTCAATGTGAAGGTGCAAGAAAACATTTTCAATCTGCAGAAGTCCCCTCGGCATTGGGGGCCTAGCATAAAAGGGTCCTGTACGAAATGTGTGTCCCACGCATCCAGTGCAACTCCAAAGAGCGGAGCCAGCAGAGGCAGCTCTCGGGTTCATTTTAAGACTTCACTTTTCACAGGCCCCTTCCTGTGGGGCTTTGTCCGCTCCCAGATTACTACTGGTCCGCGTAATTGCTTGTCCCATGGAAACCCCATCTGCTGCAGGACGCCAGTGGGAGAACAGCTTGGAAAACCGAGTCTTAAAAACCCACTAAGAATGACTCATATCAAGGTGACATTACCTCTTGCTGAGATAACAATTTCTGGTTAATTTTAAAAGGACACGCCGAAGTATGCTATGTATAAGCACATATGGCCCTATTCTAGATTATACAATGCTGGTCAGGCCAAGCGGATGCTGGGTCCGACCACAAGAGATAATCCACAGCAGTTCTCCCGCACACTCGCCGACAGTACCGCTGTACACAAATTTGCCAGTTCTAGCCTTCCCGAAGCCACTCCTTCGAGTTCAAATCCCTGTCAAGCCTGTGTACCGTGTCTCGGCTGTGTCTCAGACTTTTAGTCCGGTTACGCTGTAAAAGCAGAGCCGGTTTGATTTTGCCCACATTTAGACATCAAATTTTCACCGGTTTGAAGTAAATGCCGCTTTCCTGTCTCTTGGTGTTCTGCCAACCATAAAGCCAAGTTGCACCACATTTTAAGGAGAGAAAGTGTTCTTTCCTTGTCTGCCACAGTCTTTTTTTTTTTTATTTTAATATTCATTTATTTGAAAGGGCACTGCACAGCACAGCTAACCATTCTGTTACTTTACATGTGGTTTGCTCATGAAATGCACTAGAATGTGAGTAATGACATACATTACAGTGAATATTTCTGACTTGGACAAAACT
This sequence comes from Scleropages formosus, assembly GCF_900964775.1. Classification (NCBI taxonomy): domain Eukaryota; kingdom Metazoa; phylum Chordata; class Actinopteri; order Osteoglossiformes; family Osteoglossidae; genus Scleropages; species Scleropages formosus. The sequence continues at coordinate 336,928 of NC_041817.1, forward strand.
GTACACATAAAAGGACAAAACTAAACAAATTCACACCCAAGTTATTGCACGTTTATTTTAAATTTAAATACCAGAACTTCAGAAACGTCTCACCTGTACTTACGTTTACAGTACTTTTGCATTCAAGTAATACATAAAATAACAGATTTATTTTTTTAATTCAAGGCACAGGAACCCAGAGAGTTTGCTTGTTTACTCTGTGATGTCCATGGCAGATTTACGGTCACGGTTAGTGCAGGGACGCAAACGCTGAGCGTGCTCAGGATTACCCACACAATAGACACACAGTGCTCAAAAGATTACGCACATGGGGCTTTATTTACGATCACTCTCTGATGACGATCCTGAAAGACAGATATCTGAATCTTGGGATTTGCATAACAAAATTCCTCCTCAAGGGCAGTGGATCTGTCAGGACTCATTTCAAGCACAAAACAATGTTGGGCCCATTCAGTCTGTACCCTGTCTCATCTGGCGCATTCACCACCCACAGACTGGTGCAACTCCTGAAGCATACTACAGTATGCTAAAATAAACCTCTGCATATATTTACTCACAAAAATGTACACTGCACACCATTCATTTTATGACACAGATATTATTCTCAAAGGCCAGGGCACTTTTTAGTATTTGCCTCCAAGTGAGCAGCTAATTGATAAGTTCAAATACGACAGGCCCCGTGTTAAAGAAATAATTCATTTGTCCATTACTGTAACTGCATCCTCAGACACATATGTTATGACAGCTTCAAAAAGCACCTTTACTCCTGTCCTTTGTTTCCCCAGAAATTAAAACACAGTACCAGGGTAAATGGATGTTTGAGTACATTCCTTTTCCCCAGCATCCTGTCTCAGAGGAGATTTAACTGTCACTTTACCAGGTATTGGTGATATAACAGAAAAAAAGATCAGTTTTAGAAATTTTCACATGGCACAGAGATAAACTTTCATAAGCTTCCTTACAAAAAAACAAATTAGAAAATCAGTGTTACAGTAATGAAGCCTGGAAATTACTGTTTGAAACACCATTCAATAATTTGTTTCTGTTTTGTTTCTTCAGTCACATCTTACGTTAAATTTGTTTTTTTGCCAAAGGATGCTGTGAAAGGATAAATCATAGTATCATTTCAATCTCTACAATGAGATTTTCACATTACATTTCACATACCAAAAAATATCTGACACATTAAAAAAGGCTGAGAAATAACAATCACATTCTGCATGAACATGGTTTAAATAATGGTCATAATAGTGCCTTAACAAAATTACATTTTAAATTTCTGTCAGAATAATTGCCAATCAAGAGGGTAAGAGTGCAATTGTAATGACCTTTTTAATCCCCTTAAGGCTGAATTGATTATATTTACATATTTATCCCTGGAGGACACAGTCATTTATCAGAATTAAATTGCCTGACTCTACAAGTGACATTGCTTGTGTGGCAAAGGCCTACATTTGTAAATAAATAAGTGCAAAATGAGCCTTTGGGAAACCAAAATAACCTGACCACCAACTGAAGAAGCACATATACCAGACTGCCCAAAACTTACTCTGTACACCAACTTTTGTCCTTCAGAAACAAGGAAATGTATCCGGATAAATGGGCACAGCTGTCTGTCCACCTGCTTTGAGATTTTTGAAACAAAGTTCAATACTAAGATTTCTTTAAGAAAATATTTTATTCTCCCATTGGATGCTGAAGAGTAAAAGTGGTAACCTTAATCTGCCCTTTTAAGCAAAACATTTACATGCAGTAAACAGATAAAGATCCTGTGAACTGTAGATTACAAGAGACAGCATAACAATAATAATAATCCTGCACACTGAGATAAACTACTTTTACACAATATACTGCAGCCATGAACAATTAAAATTACTTCTACAGAAAATAAATGGGTTGTGACCAATGGTTGAATAAGTGCATGGCTTACTCACATATAACATTCATCATTTTAATTTATTTCCAAATACTAATTATGGCATGAACTGGAAGTAATAAATTGTGAAAACAAAATATAGTATTATTTAAAACATGATTTACCAACAGATTCACTGTAATACTTCTTCATTAGAAAGTACCTTGAGATAGGCTGGTTCCTTAACCTCTAGGTGAGTGTTCATAATTAATGTTTTAATATTCACAATTTCAGAAAATAAATCAATTATGTTGGCAGTATTAATTAGCATGCGTTTGTTCTGAAAAATTCAAATCCCTCCATTCATCAAAATCAGTAAAATATGTTAGCAGAGAGTGTTCATCCGAAGAGGGCAACAAAAATGTTGAACTGTTTCTTGGAAAAATGGCATTGAAAGGAGGGCACGTTCTGGAACGGATGACAGCGAATTATCCAGATAAAAAAGCAATAAGGTATACTCGACTGTTTGGTCTTGACAGTTTAATGAATACTAGAGCATTCTTCATCTGAAGAGAAGATCAAACACCTGCAAACACAAAACTGAACTGGAACATAGCAAATAAGAACAGAAAGTTTATTAGCATAGCTTTATTAATGGAAACAAATTTACATAAAATTCTAGTCCTTAGCTGTTAAATATTGGTTTTTCTTGCATATAGAAACACATGTTTGCTAGGATTTACGTTGAGTGTTTATGACCCATGCAGTAACGAAATACGTTCCTGTCATACTCAACTATACCGGATGTATGAAAGTTCAGCACTTGGGACAGCGGCTACTGATGACCACAGTGATGCGCAGTACTGCATCTCCATGGTGCCTTTTTGCATATATTGGAGAATGCAGAACAAAATTAGTCTGCCCAGGATGCAGATGTTATCCTAGAGGGGTGGAGGACACCCTGCACAAGGTCTTGAAAAGCCAGCAGCAAATAAATTTGCCTCTGCTGGAGGAGTTGGGACGTGTCACACGGTTCCTGGTGACAGACTGGCCGGAAGGAGCAAAACCGCCTATACAAAGTAGCCTGGAACAAAGGCAGCCCTTCAAGCTTGCATTACCCTGTTTAGTATTTTGGACTTTGGAAAGTAACAGGAGCTATTTTTTTGTCCTTTAATTTCTCAGGGGGTTTTTGCAAATGCATAAAAGACAAATAGTACTATATGCCCTCTTGTTCTGTGGGATCTGAAAACACAGGGTCAGATCCCACTAGACTACAGTTTAGGGCTAGCCACATTTTCAACATAATTTTTTACGTTCATGAGCTGTAATAGTGTACGTGTGATGGAAATACACAATATCTTCTGGTTATTCAACTAAACCACACAGAGGAGTCAAGCATTACCTCTTGAATGTACTCATATGCAAGTGACACAAACAACCTTTTTTTACCTTGAGGCAAAAAAGAAACAATAACAATGTTTGACGGCTAAAATAGAATAAACATCCAGTCTCAGCCAACTGAGTTCTGCATTTATCGGAATATACTGAATTGCACCACATTGCAGGATACCACAGTGGTGGATATCAGTAGACTGTGGTAAAGTTGTGTTGACAACATTTGTTAAACACCATGACACACAAGCAAAGGCAAAGGTTTTGGTTTAACATTGCTGGGGAAGCTACATTACAACCCCATAAAAATGACAGAGGAGAATTTTTTTTTTTTTTTTTTTTTTTTTTTTTGTGGAAGGTAATTAAACACTGTCTTAAGGGCAAGACAAGGCCCAAACCCAAACCAGATCTAAGCATATGCATAGAACCCACACTGTATTCAGAGAAACTGAAATCACTGCTGGTACTGGAAAACTTGGTCCTACCCATAAAACAGGAGTTAAACTTATCTTGCAACCTTATAAGCACTTTTTACCCTGCACTAACCTTTCCCTTGAAACAAGCACACAAGTAAATCCACTCCCTCACTTTTTTTTTTTAACTGCTTGTCTTTATCAGGGTCACGGCCTGGGGCCTATCTCAGGATCACTGGGCACCAGGCTCAGAGAGGTACACGCAGGATAGGATGCCAGTCCATGGCAGTGTGCAAACAAATAAAACGACTCAATTTTTTCATTTCTAGATAACATTTTCAAGAGCGGAATCAGGTATACTGTTTGACACTCAGTAGTGAAGGAAGGAAGGAAGAAGCACTTTCAACACTGCATTCTTTTTCGTAATCACAAAAAGGTAAAAGCTTTCAAATTCCAGAGCCATGTTAAGTCAAGCTTCAACCAAGCAGATATTACACAGCAAAGCACAATTAAGCCATTTAGAATCCTGCAGTTTATAGATGAACTGTACAGCAGATTTAACAATTGTACCACAACACACATTTGCCATGGCAACCTCCCTTTTTGTGCTTTTTTTCCCCTCATCACAAAATTAAATGTCACAAGTACAGATGCATGTTCATTTATGAAAAAAATTTGTATTCTTGTGCTTATTTTGGAAAGGTCATATGAAATGTTTTCTAAATAAATAGTGTTTTTGACATGATTAGGGCAACGCCATGCTTGACAGTTGGGAGTAAATTATAAATATGCTTGTGTTTATGTTTTGAAGGAACATGATATGGAAGTCCAGAAAATGCAATTTATGCAAATACTCTGCAACTGTGATAGGAGTGTCATAAAATATGCCGTAGCAAACACAGTTCTTGTATAATGATAGTTTACATAAACACTGCAGTGGTCTTGTATTATTTATGCAAGCTGTTATTGCTTTATGAATGAGTAACACTAGCCCAAAAACAAATACATAAACTGCAAATCCAAATGAATTTATGCCATAATAATAGAATATTACAGCATTACAAATTATTGGGACTTCATGAAATCTCTATTGTAAGATGAGCAGTAATCAACCACAGCAAGCAGTAATTAAGAGGTAATAATCTTAAGTTATTTTTTTCTGAAAACAAAAATGAAAATGCTTTTATTAAACCAAACAATTACATATTCACTCATTTCATTATAGTAATTTGTGGCAAATCAGCCCAAGAAATGAGATTGAACTGAAAGATCCAGTTCTCTACATAAAACAAAGACAGAAAGCTGTATTTTGTTTTTTAAATCTAATGCAAATGTGTTTTTCATTTGAAAAACCAGCCCTCCACCTATATACTCCCATAGGAATATATCACTTTATTAAAAATTTCAAGGAGAAGGAATCCTTTTCAGGTGTTAATTGCTACTGACAGTCAGTAACTAGTCAGATGGAACTCCTGTGCAATTAAACTGAATCATATTTGCTGTCGACATAGAAGTCACCATGACAGATTGTAAATTTGAAATAAACCCTAGGAGAGGAATTTTAAAATGTCCCCTAGCTGGTGATCTGCAGAAATGATTAGAACTGTGAAACTGAAAGAACAGAAAGGCTGAAAAATAATACACAGCATTAATTTAAAAATCCCTTACTCAGCTGAAAGAACCCTTACTGTACTATCATAGCAAGAAAGTCATATTAAGAGTGTGAAAGCAAAAATGGAAGGTCTTTAAAACAACTCATAATGATTTGGTAGAGCATTTGCTAAAATTGGGGGGTAGAATTAGAAAAGTCCATGTTATTTAAAAAAAAACGATGCAGACAGCATTAAAAATATTTTTCTCTTTTTTTAATCTGTGGATGCGTTAACCATTTAGAAGCACTTGTAAAAAGGATTTAAACTGCTCATCACCTCAGATGATGTGAAACAGCATATACTGTATTCCCTTAATGGAAATTTATTTAATTACTTCTGCAGAAAATTATTATACCATGCTTACCAGTGTAGGAAAGTGGGACTTTAACAGGCCACTGGTAACTACTGTTAACTTGCTTAAAATCAATAAACCAGTGATTCTCATGTCATCAGTAGTAAAAATTAAACATGCAGTTACTAGTGCTACATGCATCTATGCCAGGACTCATCGTAATCGGCAACGGTAGGCAGGTTCAAGTTTTATGGTCTGAACGGACAAAGAGTCCGAGAGCGAAAGTGAAAATGTGACTGCTGTTCAAGGTGGATCACGAGCCACCTCCCTGTGGGAAGATCTAGCAGGACACGGGTTCGCAGGACTCTTCCTGAAGGACGAGCTAGGGCCCTTGTTAATAGGCTGACAGCATCAGGACTCCGGGCGGTGGCTGGGGGCACTGATGGGGTTACCGCTGCATGTCAAAGCAGCACTGCTACTGCAGGTGACTGGTATCAGCAAGTCCTCCCCCTCACTTCTGAGCTGCAAAATGCAGTGAGAAGGCAGCAAGCCGAGAGCTCACGCAGACTGGAGATATCACAGCCTCTTCCTGCAGCCCTTTCAAACCTTAAACAACAGATGATTCACCAATCCCCAGCAATCAGCGAGACTGTGTTCGCCTCAAAGACGCCCCGGGCACGCATACACACCGTACAGGGTCAAATCGGCTCTGACAAGAAGATAATTTGCTTCTTTTCAACCAATGAATAATCCACTGTTCCGTTCAAATTAACCAATCAAGTATAATTAGCTGTCCTCAATATGAGAAATTTAGACTATGCGAGAGACGTAACATATGCTTGTAATATTCCCATCTGAGTGGTTAAAACAATTACTGCTGTATGGATAAGCACTATGTCAGTGAACAGCACAGTCCCTTGTCTTCAGTGTTCATTTAGACCTGCAGATCCACGAAACTTGAACACGTTCATAGGCATGCCATGAAACAGGATATAATTAGAAGTGGAAGCAGTGGTATAACATCATTTTATCAGTTCACAAAACCAATTGTTCAGGAGCAATCAGCTATTTTGTCAGCAATTACTAGTTTATTAATTAAACAGGCAAAAATAATTAAATCCCTAAGAACATTACTAATCAAGGTAGGCTTTACATCTGATTGCCTCATTCATGATAATTAGACTTGCTGCCGAAACAACGAAGTAAAATCAAATCAGAACAGCGTGGTGCCATGGCGAGCTGAAATATTTATATTCAGCAGCTTCATGCACCTGGTAAGAATGTCCAAAACTCAAATAGAGGCCAAACGATGCATATAGCACATGTTAACTAGTGAAGAAAATGATGTCATTTAAAGAACGATGCTCAAGAGACACCTGTTAGTGTAGTCAATAACGGCGAGAAGGTTAATGAAATCTTATCTTCTCGAGCAGTGCTTAATCATGCATATTGCTCATAAGATTGTATTTTTCACATCATTACTTGGACAGTCAGTTCACATGGCACCACTCCTCCATATTTCAGGTTTTGATCTTTTTCATGTTACAGAGGGATTTACTGTTAGCTAAGTTTTAGCATAACACCTACTGCCAGGACTTCTACTTTAGGTGACAGTATAGTAGACATCTTTACATCTGTTACAGAAAGAGAATCCAGGTTCAAAGCAACAGAGCCAAGGTGAGGAGGCACAGTGAGGATTGCTAGGATGAAGGTCAATGTGGTCTGTACAGGACAGTGCAGAAGGGCTTTGGTGTTGTTCCCAGTAAAGAGAAACTGAAAGCACAAACTAACTAGAGAATCAGGAGAAGGATCTGATGACAGTGCTCAAACATGAAGCAGCAAGAAATTCGCCAAAAACTGGAGTCCACACATTGATCTTGAAAAATGAGCAAAAGTGAGTTTTTCAGCCACTTAAATAGCCACCAGACTGCCTCAAAATCTAAAGTACCATCCGACTATTTATTAGCACTAGCTGAATGTCTTTCAGAGAGAAATACCTGAGCTTCTGTGGGCTCCATCACGGGCCCAGCTATAGTTACTCAGAGAGCACAGAACCGGAAGCTTTGCAATAAACACCCAGCAGTACAATGAACAAGTTGGTTTCAACATGAAGCATTTGCTAAACAACACAATAAAAATACCCATAATTTTCCAAGCTTGCACACCTGCTCCAATAACAGTGCGTATTCAGATCTCTTCGCTTGCTTAGGCACACAAAAAGTGCGGCATTAAAAGTTCTGTTTTCCATCAGGAGGGTTTCTGCACCACATTGTTTTCAATTAATTTGCTTTTTCAAGATGTGAATGAGGATAAAGTCTCGGTGGAAGCCTCCCATGGAGTAAGCACATAAGTTGCGACAAAAATAAAATTGGCTCTTCATTTACTCAAAGTGAAACTGAGGGAATTAAAAAAAAAAAAAAAAAAAAAACACCATGTAAGCTTAAGTTGCTTGTGCTTTAGCCACATTGTTTGCCAAGCAAATAGCAGCTTTTATAAAGCTGTTACGAAATAAAATGGCAGGCAGGATGGCTTCTCTAAGCATGTTTTTTCCCCCAATTGTAAGGAGCATTGAACATATTCAGAACAATGTAAAAAAAATACTGGCTGTACTGTCAATATCTGTAATTTTGTCACATGCTTTTCTAATACTCTAAAAATTTAAATATCTTGAACTAGTGTTTCTCATGCAAATTGATGTTCTGAGAGCAGCAATGAATACCTAAGAGGAAGATCACACAGTAGGTGCTTCCGACATTAATAATGTCAGTTTGTAAAGCTCAATGCTAATCTGTCGCCGTTTATCGGAGAGTTTACCAACAGCAAGAGTTGATTATGGACATAAATGCGAGCAGTGCTATGGGGAAATTGCACTGGCAAGTAACGGAACAGTTCATGTGTACAGCCTTCTCCTTCTAACTTATTATTTCCAGCCTCTGTAATGGAATGTCAGTCAAAAATGCACTAGTGACTGAAACCATTAAGTTCCAGTCAGAGTTTGTCCTTTCAGCTGCCTATTGACACCTCCGTCTCCCAAACCCTAATTACAAAGAAAAATGGCTGCCTGTCAGGTCCATTTCAAAATTTAAACTGCTGCACAAGTGAAAAGGATACCAGTGGGATACAGAGTGATTAACCAGCTTTCATACATCCTTATGAAGCCATATTAAGGAGACAATTAGTGTGGAAGGGCCCTTGAATATTGATGACAATCTTTGCCAAACGTCATACATATTTGTCTCTAGGAATTTATAACGTATGAACACACTGTCCTTTACACTCTAAAGCATTAAGTAAGTTGTCAAAATCCAGACATATGCTAAGTTTTTTAGTATTCAAGGGCTGGTAGGATTACTAAGACTATAAAGGATCTAGAATAGAACAATCAGTTAGTGTACAACGCTCCCCTTCATCAAGAGAGGCTTGGATGGAAAGGAAATCCCAGCAGGCTCTGCAAGTGTCAATGTCTGCAAAGTTGAACAATGCCTAAGCTTGTATTTTCAAATCAGAAGTCTACAAAGGCAGCAACCCTCTTCCCAAACACCTTACCATCTGACAGACAGAGGCAACTTCCCTCCACTGCTCACCCCTCATTCCCCTTGCATCCCTCCTTTTCAGTCGGGTGTATGAGCAAACCTAGAGTCCACAGGCATGAATCGGAAGCAGTTACCCGCACCATCATGGCCAAGGGCTGCAGCAACGTAGCACGTCTTTTTCAGTGGAACCTCCATCAGTGAACATCTACGTCTCCACAAGCACTGGAAGCACTCCATGAAGCAGATCTCACCCAGCGGGTCTTATGTACACGTAAGGACTAACAACTTCTATACCCACAAACATACCTGCTTTTTGAGATGTTATTTTAGGACAAAAGATGTAAGAGTATTAAAAGGAAAGCGCAATTGGGAGTAATGGGTTTATCCCCTTGAAAGCAGTCATTTTCGCCATTTCTCATGAGCAGTCTTGCAGACACACACACATACAAACACACACAGAGCCTTGTGTCAGGTCTGCTGAATATTTTGTTACCAGTGCCCTGGGCTTGAGACCTATCACTGGTGGTCTGGTGAGCAGAGAGGATTATAGTCAGCCCTCTTTCCCAGTCTCTACCTTGATGCACTCAAGTGTGGCTTGACAATAATACTTACCAATGACAAATAATGGCTTATTTCATGTTGCTCTGATTTTATTTCTGAACCAAACTGTCCTATATAGATAATGTATGGCAGAAACCATTTCATACACTGCCCATTATTTTAGGCAAAAATGCTCAGCTGCTGCGCTTCAAAGCACCAAACATGTCAGACAAAACAAGACAAACCAAAACAGTAAAAAAAAAAAAAAAAAAAAAAAGACATAAGCTGTATGACTTTCTTTTTTGGATTTTTATTCTTAAGTCACAAAATACAAATACCAACAGGCAGCATTACATCAAATCCCACTTTAAGAGTAAATATTTTCAAAAGAACATCAGAGATGGTTCAACCAGGTTAATGCATTAGTGTAATATTGAAATTCTCCATTGCTCATGTGTGATTATCATCAAGTCGAATCCCTATGAAAACTGTAGAGAAACACACCAGTCAATCATTCAGACAAGGCCACTAATCTCTTTCAAAAGATGTTTTGCCTTTCGTGACAAAGGCATATTGAGTCAGCTTTAGCTGAAGGAAATTTCATGTGTAACAAACTTGCATTTGTTCAGCATTTCACAAATATAATACTTTCCATTATTACAAATGCAAGTATTAAAAGTTTATTCTTTGGCTTGTTACTACACGGTACAATATTTGAGGAGTGAATTCAGATTTCCACAGACTGTTTCAGCAAAGCAACATTTAGTTCTGTGTTTACCAGATACAGAAGTACAGGGTTCCTCAGATGAAAACCCTCAGCCAACTGCAGATCACAAAAATGGGTTAATTTCAGGGTGAAGATCTGGAATCAAACCTCTGCAAGACACATCAGTGAAGGTTCTTTCAGCATTACTTAACACCACACCCAATGTCATTACACCATGGATAGGGACCTGGCAAGCAAAACTTCTCTCGTGCCAAATCCACCTTCAATCTTTCCAAGAAGTTGCCCCCTTTCTTGCCAATTTATCAGGCCTCTGGAGCATCCTCTTCTGCCAGCCTTGGCTCCTTTCTAGTGCATCCTATTGTTCACTCTCCACTACTGCAGAGTGGCCTGGCTGTTGTTGTGTGTTCCTTTCATCCTCAGAAGACTGGTGCTGGTGCTGGTTCAGACTCTCAAGCCCCTTTCCCAGACAGAGGACTCTTTAATCTCAGCCTCGATGAGCGGCAGAAATCAGTGCAAATGGGATCTGACTAATCCGTGCATTTTTCCCTTACTCTTCAAAGAGGCACTATTATTTGGCTTTGTTTGTTTTGATATCTAATTGTTGCAATTATTAGCCTATTCTTGGAATGACTGTTTGGATACGTGACAGTTTTGAGCGATGAGAACTCCATGACGACAACGGATGAAGAAAAAGGAGTCGATATGTTCATGCTGAGCTTGGAGCTCCCAAATCTGTAAGAGTTAGAGTTTTCATTTTTAAGCGGAAAATGGCACCTGTACCTTTCTGACATTTTCATTACCATACATTGGATACAAAACATTTACAAATTCTATCTGAATCCCCATTTCATCTGGGCCATGATCTAAAGAACAGTTTCTCTGGTGCTCCAACAGACAATATTTCAGTCTGAATCAATACCAATTCCAAGCCCAAGGTAATTCTAATCAAGTACACTCCATTGAACAAGTCCAGCAGGGGCTACAGTCATGACTGATAGATGTCACTGCCTTCTGATTCTTCTAGCTTCTGACTAGAGCAAAAGTACACCACAGCTTCAGTTTTAAAGGTGAACTTGCCAACACTCTTGAGGCCTTGTGTCTTCTCTCTGGCCAGTTGTACATGTCAGGAAAATATTGCAGCAGCCATATTCTTCCTCTTAAATACATTCAGGGGTCATTCAAGCAAGACCATAGCAAAACTGGCCAAACAATACCTTAAGTTATGCACCGCCACACCATGAGACCAGGACCCATATGCTTTACTTAGAGTAGTGAAGCCTCCACAAGCTCCTCCAAATGGCAAAGAAGTTTTATTGTATGTTATAAACGGACAACCATGAGGTTTCAAGCTCCTCTCCTTAACTAAGCATTAAACTATTTGAGGCACCTAGTTCTTGAGTAGGATTCTGTAATTTCCACAATGACAACTGTGGAAGGATATGGTACCATTAAATTAAAAATAAAAGGAATACCTTATATCACAGACTTCAACATGTGTTTTGCTTGTTATCTAAAGAGTTTTCATCATCACTGATTTGACAAAGGCCCTTGTCACCTGAAAGCTGAAATGCGAGCCTGATGCATTTAGTTATATCAATTAATATCAAGAATGTAAAACAGATTAAATACATCAGCATATATTATATAGCAGCAACTCTTTCCTTGTTATAAAAGCAACTGTAATTTTCTTACATAACCAGCACTGATCTGGAACTTTCATTTTTAAACTTTCTAAGTGCCGTCACTGACGCTGATGAATAATTCTCAAGCACCGACATAAAAAATAGATTAATGTGGAAAGTGTTGCTTTACCAGTGTGAGATTAGACTGATTTCATTTATATTCCTACACCAAAGTGCTGAAAGAACAAAGATGAAAAAGATGCGAGAGATTTAAAGTAAATAAGCCCTTGGTGAGCTCAAAACCTGAAGGTGAAATAAACACAGATATTGTACTTCCACACATGATGAGAAGGAATGCATCTATTAAGGCCTCTGTATTGTGGTCATTCCAGGCTCATGCTGCAAATAAATAAAATATAGGCCAGGAACTTTAAACACTGCTATTTCAGTTCACAGTCTTTACTGTCAAAACAACAAGTGATAATTGTTTTTAAAAAACTCAAACTGATTTATGTTTGTGTTACTGAACCATAACTCTGGTTTTTCAGTCATTTTAAATGATTTGTTATGGCAGTTCAGACATTAATTTCCCCAGCAGACTAAAAGTTATTAATTTTCTACAAAATAATGCCTTTATGGGCAACTTTTGTCTTCAGTGCAACAGTAGGTAAGATAAATCAGTGCTCTGCAGAGACAACAGCTACACTTAGATTAATCCAGAAAAGTTTTGTTTACAATGAGTGCATAAGCAACAGAAATTTGATGTTCTTAAAACCAAATGTTCTCTGTATGGTCACTGAAGGGGGGGGGTTGAATAGTGTCCAGGAGAAAGACAATCAAAACTAAAATCATCCATAGCAAAAAATACACAATTACGAGCACAGTGTTTACATCACTACTGTATCTTTTGAAAATGTTAGAAGGTAATTTGTTGGTCAAGACAGACAGTCCAAGTAATAACTGCTAACAAATAATTTAGGTACAGTATCACAGAAAAAAATAGCTTTGAGTAAACATCCCAAATCTGGTTTGCAAATGCTTCTCACGTAGAAGCTGCCCATGGTATTTCATTATGCTCATGACATTAGAGCCACCTGACGTTCCAGATCTGAGAGAGTCGTCAGACTGTTGCAGTAAACGCCAACGAGCGGAACTGTTTCCGAGGGGAGCCCAAGTCAGTCTTCACCAACGCGATTGCAAGGGAGCCGCTCTCCGTGAAGTCTTGATACAGTCACACTCCAGCGAACAAATGAACACACGAAAGGATCAGATACACCAAGTCCTCCTGCAACGTCCAGAGGAACTGGAACGACTGCAATCTTCCTGCTCTACCGAAGCCTTCTGACCAAGGTTTTCATAATTCATTTTCAACATCTTTTAAACAATTTTATATTTTAGTCATTGTACACACATATATTAAGACCAAATTTAGACTAAATTACCGTACTTAAAACATTCAATTTTAATGTGTTAAATCAATTTCCCTCAATAACACACCTATTCCTTGAACTATATATTTTTTCAAAAATACAGAAATTTGTTGATAAAACAAAATCACCGAACTGAATCAAACTCTTTGAAGAAAAATATTATTCCTCTGTATTGTTGCAAATTATGAAATGTAACCTCATAAATTTAGCCTGGATGATTTCATGAGGTTTCACTATTTGCACAAAAGGGGTGTAAGAGTGACAAAGGCCTCCATTCCAAATGCTGTAGGAAAGCCAACTGCATACTTCAACACAAATTCAGAAATTCAAGGATGGACTAAACTGAAAACCCCATGAAGGAGGCAAGGACAGGACACCTAAGGGAAGAGGGACTGAACCTGCAGACCTCATAGCTGTTACAGGAATGTATCAGATGGTCCTGCAGGAGTGCAGCCACTTGCACTTGGGGATTTCACTGTGGCCCATGAGAAAAGCTCTGGGAGAAATCTCCACACTACCATCTCAACCCAGCATCATCCCCTGGCTACCCTACAGTTTCAGAGACGTGCAAAAGCAGCAATTCAGTGGTGGATTGCCATGTTCTCTGCACACTTCCAACCTGCTAGTGGAGCAAGTATTGTCTCCAAAAAAGGTTGCACCCCACCCCAATCTCAACATATTTCATCTGTGACTTGGTACCTGAGCAGCAGCACAGGCAGAGGCTTTCAAGTGTCTTTCCCGTGGACCTTGTTCCTTGTTCTATTACTGCCAACTTCAAGGGCAAACAGTAAACCATGTTTTAACCCATTTTGATAGGAACAAAATAAGCAGTTTGCTCCAGCACAATTAGACTCTATCCCATTACTGCCTTGGAAAGCTACCAAACCTACACAATTACCCCACTGTCACAAAACAACAAACAAATCATTCATTGCAGAGCTATAATGAAGTCATATTTAAATGTTCCTTCTTATTATTATAAAATATGAGCACCAAGAAATTATTCTGTGAAGCTAAATTGCAGTGTTAGAAAAACAGAAAACAGGATGATGCTAAAAAATACATAAAGACAAAAAGACATAAATAATCTAATTATTATACTTCAGAAGTGCAAGTCATTGCAAGTGCTGCTTAAATAGATTAGAGTAACATTACGGGACCTTTAGTCACCGCACTGCCAGCCAAAGACACAGCAATCATTCCGCACACAGATCAGCTCTGTAATGTTTACCTCATGTCCTTCACTCATTGCTTTTCCCCTTTGTTTCTTCCACATGGTTTGATAAAGATTTGATGTTTAAAATACTAGCTCCTGTTCTTATTGCATAATTATCCAATTCATCATCTACATACACATTAGTACTTAGTGCTGGCAGAAAACGGCAAACCAATCAATTTAGCTACCAGTTGAAGTTGCTTTCAACAATTCAGATTAAAGATCAAGAAGGGAAACAACTATAAAAGACTTTCTTGAAAAAACACACGTATTAAAGTCTAAGAGCCCATATTCCACATGCAGTTATGGTATGTTTACATCAGTTGAGTCTTTTATGGAATATTCATCAGTACAGCACACCCTAATTACGATCTTTTCAGGACACACTATTAGAAAAGTGCAAGACAAGAACTGTTTGCTATTTTCAGCCCACTGCTTAGACACAGTACAAAGGGACTGATGTTCACTGGCTTTTCAGGGCTCTTATGGCATTATTGGCTGACCCGAGATCAAAAAAGAAAAGTATCCTACCAAAAAGGAAAAGGTGAGTCACAAGTAAAAACACAGGGGGAAAAAAAGAAAGAAAAAAAACCACCCTACATCTGCTTTGCAATCACATAGGACTTAAATCCCCGATGCACTTTTATGCACTTTTTAAAATGACCATTCATTGCTCTAGATACCAAAACATGTAGAAATGTCAGAATGTCATACATGAAAAGAGGAGCCAAATATCCCCTAATCCCTTGGATGAGACCTCTTATTTGATGGATTTAGGTATGTGCAGGGTGGTTCAGAAAGTCCTACACACCAATCTGTCCTTGGAAAACAGTTATTTTATATAATATACTAATTCCATTCAAAGTCTGTTCTTGGTAATGCTGTTAAAGGGATTCCAAGAGCTGCAAATCCTGCTTAATAACGAAGACATTAGATGTCAACAGGTTCCATGTTCTTAACAGTCTGATTCAGTCTAATATCAGAAGAATATAGATGATGTAAACATGACACCACTCACAAGGGAGGAAGCTCTTCAAATAACTGTTTTGTGACGGTCTATTTCAGTGTGGAAATTCACTTTCAGCTGATGCCTTAGAAAGTCATGGTGGACTCTTGGTACTCTAACAGAGGGACAAGGGAAGCTCCTACAAGCAGCATGAGATGGAAATGAGAAGTCGTACAACGCAAGATGCCGACAGCTCTACTCCCCAGCAGCAGAAGGTCTTTGATGAAGGCCGTCACTGGAGACGATATCCAGCATATCCAGCTGCCCCGGAGTGCAGAGCGGGTGAAAGACCGGGCGGCGCCAGTGTGTTAACCCCATCCCGCTCACCACGGGTAAGACACAGAGATGTGCAGGCAGACAGAGAGCAACGGGGTTGGACGGCTCACTCACTTCATCCTCTTTCTGGCTTGAGGAGCTGCAATCAAAATTAATCTGCAGCTTTGACGCCAACTATAGTAATAAATCTGTAGCTACTCACCGGACATCAAGAAAGTTAAACAAAAAGTATAATATAATAAAGACTGGAATTTTATCTGTGCTGAGAAAAGCTGTTCATCAGTCCTGTCTACAGCCATTGCCCACGTGCGTGCGCACGCACACACACACACACACAGTCTGAAACCGCTAGTCCCAAGTGGGGCTGCAGTGAGCTGGGGCCTAACCCAGCATCACAGGGCGCAGAGCTGGAGGGGGAGGGGCACACCCAGGACAGGATGCTAGTCTGTCTCAAGGCTCCCCAAGCAGGGCTTGAACCCCAGACTCACCAGAGACCAGGCCCCCCTACCTCCCCATCAACTAGAGCACATCTTTTCAAATATTAATCTTGGCTCTTAAACTAGCTGGCGTAAGTCCTTCCACAGCTGGAAAGGACAGAGAATGATCCAGGGGGCAGGTAACTGAACTCTACTAAGACCAACCCCTGCTTTCTGTCAGAGAGTAAATAAACTTCAAAGATTCATCACAGATTGCTCTGTTAGAGGACACTACTCAGCTAAATACAAGAAGTATTACAGGTCTTCTCCTTTCTTGCATCATATGATGACAAATTTCATTTAAGGCAAAACAAGCGATGGAGAGAACAGCCTTAACAGAAATGTAATTAGTACAGAATTATAGTAACTAACACCTCTAGTACCACTGAAAGCTGGAAAATGGTTAAGGGTCTGGACATCAGTTGTTTCAATTCAGGTTTAATTGACAGTGTAGACAAAAACTAGTACGTTTATAAAACAATTAATGTTCTTATTACACCAGGATCACTTTGCCCAAACTGAACTGTTACACCTGTCTCAATCGTATCAACCGTTTTAGGAATTTTGCTGCATTTAGGTGCAAAAAAACTTTAAATGTCATAAAGAAAAATTACTGTGAGGATGAAGTAATTCATTATCTTTACACAAGAGACTGCATCCAACAAAATGAAGCACTGTACCAATATTCCAAAAGAGATCATAAGTGGTCTCACCTAGAAGACAGTTATTTTTCACATCACTTAAGAATAAGCAGGCCAGCAAACCGATTTGGTCTTTTCAACTCCCCATCACATGGTGTTATGTGCAGAAAAGGATGCTGGATATTGCCAGGAACTGTCATGGCAATGATGAGATATGAGTATTTCAATCACCAAAACATTCAGTTTACTTATGAAATAAATATAGGTTCCATTATTACAAGTAATGTTTCATCATGGATCTGCTGTACAATGCAAAAATCAAAGAAAAAGGTTTTTGTGCAGATGCATTTGGCATGCTCAGACCTTTTCCGACCACACTAGAAAATGTCCTTGAATCTCATCGCTGCCAATCAGAAGTACTTGTCAGTCATTTCTTTCTAATTCTTAATCATTCACAGTACAGTAATCGTGTTTCCTAAATGTAAACGCAGGCCTGTGAGCCAAGGGCCGCGCAGCTAAAACAATGTCGCTGTCACAACGAATACAGGACAGAAGCCTAGAATGCTCAGTCCTTGTCAAGGAAAAATGCTGAGAGTTTACTTAGTGAATTTTAAATACATAACTAAAATAGAGCGCAGTATTGACATTCACTTCAAAGAGCAATGTAATCCCAATTTACTCGAGATCAGCCTTTCATATTTGTTTTGTGCACGTGATCTGAATTTTAGCTCTGCGTCGTCTGTAAACCATGGCACTCGCAGGGCCTGTAGCAGTCTAGCGAAGCACTGGAGAGAACACATCTCATAAGGTATGCGTATTTGGAGAGTCAAGGAGGAAACGGCAGGGTTTCAGGCTGGAAGAGGAATGTGGAGTGGGTGGCCTTGCTGTCCTGGAACGTAGAACATGGAACTAAAGTGCTAACTTTGTTGTGTGTGTTTTTTTTTTTTTTAATAAAAAACCTGAAATTTCTTGATCTGCAGGTGGATGACGACTGCTTGCCTTGGCTTTTGGTACACTCCCTGGTTTTTCCTAGTTCCACAGCACAGTGCGATCAGAGATCAATTAATGAAAGCCAACAGAAGAGCCAGGGGAGAACTTCAACTGAACACTTTTGATCCTAGTGTGGTGTTGCTGCTGCCCGGAGGGCAGGCCTCACTGATAAAAGAAGCATACTGGAGAACTTCTGCATCCACCTGACATCAGCTGGGGAAGGGAAAGGGGCACGAACTGCTGCATATTACAAAAGGATAATTCGAGAGAGAGCTTTTCTGAAGTAGCAAGTAATGTGCCACCCTTTCAGAGGGTACCAGGTCTCCTGTAAGGCAATGTATGACCTGGACTGCAACTTCCAAGAACCAAATGGACTTTATAGTGAACCCAGCTTACTGAAAGAGTCTATTCCCAGGAGGGCTTGGTAGTGCAACACACAGGCGGCACTAACAATGAACTGGTGTGGTGTGAAAAATCCATCGCTGAAGTCATGTGCTCCACTTTTAATATAAATCCATACATTTTGAAGTGTCTCGGTGTTGAATGCCACTCCCATAACTTGAAAATGAAATAAACTCAATAATGACCTCCAAACAGCTGGATCTAACTGGGACATAAAGTATCAGACTATCAGAAGTGAAATAAAATCTGCAGGGCCTAACACAGATTTCCTGTCATAACTGTGAAAAGACAAATCAAACAATCATACATTATAGACAATGTTACCCCAGGTAGTCCTGCCTTAGGCTATCACTTGCTTCACTAGCATACTGACTTTCAAGGGAGGGAAAAAAAAAAAAAAAAAAAACACACACACACACACACACAACTGAATATGGCTGAAAACAGAACCAGAGCAATGCAAGGGAAGTGATTACTTTCTACAGGCCAAAGTTTTCTACCCCCCACTAAGAAAAAGTGACAGCTTCAGATTTGGATATTTGCTTTCAAGGTTTGAGTGCAAAATACAACAAAATTGCTTTGAGCACATAGATACCAAAGCAGGTTCCAGTCTTCGATTATTAAATCAAAGTCAGGAACACCAAAGCTACCGTTAATTCAGGTTTGCAGGTGCATGAATTCAAGGCTTTTTGGAGCTGAGAAGAATAAAATGATTGCTGTCTGTTTCTAGCAGCAGAAACAAAGTGGGAGGTGGTGACATGAGTCACACACGTTTCCCTTCCCCTCCCCTGCATCTCAAAGGTGGTTGATCTGGGGTGTACAGATGCAGCTGTTGATGACAATACTGTCAATAAACCCAAGCCTTTAAACACACTGGATAGCAAAAACACATGCAAAACAACACATGAAAGTATTAAACCCAACAAACATTTTACCTCATTATCAAAAAGGCTTCATTAGCAAATAAACATTGACATACAGACCTTGAATAATGTAATGTAAAAAAAGTTTTAACCTATGCAAAAATGGTTCATCTTTAATGTTAATGCTGAGCCATTTTCATTAAATTCTCCATTTATTTAAATACCAAAGAACACTTATTTAATTAGAATTAAAAAAACAGACATAAATGTGCTGAAATTAAAAAGACAAGTGCATAAAAATATATTTACATTCCATTAATGACTTGCAGCACTCCTCTTAACAGAACACTCACTTTGTTAATACCTTGTTATTCAAATCATAAGGACCCACTTTATATTTGTACATTCATTTGTTTAGTTGTAAAAGATGACGTACTCTTGACCTCTGAATTCCATTTGAGATTTTAAGTGCCCCATTTACAGGCGAAGAGAGGACAAATATCCCATTTTGTATGTTGTACACATTGCACTTCCCACGTCAGCAAACCTAAAGTAATCGGAAGATTCGTTTCAAAAAGAAAAGGTGCGATATTGCCATATTATTGGTTAACTTCTAGTAACCTGGAGTTTTAAAGGGTGACCGATCCAATATTGCTGTTGATAATACTGCAGTACACCTGCCTTTGTCATCCTAAAGCACAATCTGTGCTCTTGAGCAGAAATTGAATGAGGCATCCAGTGCTGTGAACATCCCACACCTAAAGGGTCCTCTCTGGTCTTCCATTTGCCAAAGACAAAAGAAACCTTATTGATCCACCTGTTCAATGTCTTCAATAAAAGTAATGACTCCCATAAGGCCCGCTCACTTTGGAGACGTGGCACAGGAACCTTCTCTCACGGACAAACTTCAAGGCAGGCTGTTCTATTGCTGAAGGCAATTGAGCGAACTGTAAAGAAGCACGTGAGAAAGCAAACAATTAGGTCTCACACTTCCATCTCATACCTCCTGCCGGCGGTTAATCTGTGGCTTCATTTAATTTAAACTTGAAGAACGTACAGTATGACTTTTCCCCAGAGAAGCTTCCTAAATTTCAGTAATTGCAGAAAAAGGAAATACATGATATCATGTAGCAAGGATGAAAAATACCAGAACATGGGAAGCAAAACAATTTTTGATGCACCGATATTGTCTAAGGGGGGCGCGCGGTGGCGCAGCGGGTTTGGCCGAGTCCCGCTCTTGGCGGGTCTGGGGTTCGAGTTTTGCTTGGGGTGCCTTGCGACAGACTGGCATCCCATCCTGGGTGCATACCCTCCCCTTCCAGCCTTACCGTGCCGAGTTAGGCTCCGGTTCACCGCGACCCCACTTGGGACAAGCACTTTCAGACTCTGTGTGTGTGTGTGTGTGTGTGTGTGTGTGTGTGTGTGTGTGTGTGTGTGTGTGTGTGTGTGTGTGTGTGTGAGAGAGAGAGAGAGAGAGAGAGAGAGATATTGTCTAATAGTCTCAAAAATCTTGAAGTAAGCTCCTGGAGTTTTGCATCTTTTCAACTGAAATAAGAAGCTCCATTTATTTTTTTGTTAATAATGTATGGTGTTCCTTGTAACATCTGCAGCAAAATGTGTTTTAAAAAATTACTTTCACTGGTGCATGGATCATCTAAGGCCAAAACCTCCATACCTGGTACACCCTGCTGTCAAGACACATGAAAATTTACTATAGAACAGAAAAATCTACAAAGTGAGAGGGATAAAATTTAGGTAGAAATGGCACTGGTGGCTAACAGCCAAGATCTTACCAAGGTTTGGACTGCTTCTGGAAGTTGCTTTAGGGAATTTCAGTACGGGGGCAGAACAGCAGGGTGGATAATGAGGCTCTTGCTTCTGAAACAGTCTTTCTGTACCTTAAAACAGAACGGAGAGCTCTGTACTGTGGTCTCTTGCTGTATTTCAATTCCACACACAGCCATTTATGAAGAATGAGAGCTGACATGCTGATCTCTTCCTTCCCTTTGTCATCATTACAGGTGATGTTTGCTGAATGCAACAAGAATGTAAATTGGCATGAAGTAGGCCTGGAATATCGCTGCCTTGGTATGAGCTGTATCCTTATCCACTGGCGCCCTATTTCACGCAAGGCAGCTCTAAATTTCCAGAACAGGGTATGGAGTGGAAGCCTGCACGGTGATGGGGGCATAAGGGTGGGCAAGGGGGACAGACGAGGTCAGAGTGTGCAGGAGAGGGTCCTCGGGGATCAGCAGGAACAGAGAACGGAGAGAACTTCTCTCAGCAATATTATACGAGCTGGAGCCCTAACAGCAATGCAGAGTGCACATTGGTGTCTGTGGAGCGCTATGTGCCCAGGCTAAGTACAGGGAACACAACAGCCCATCCTCCAGCAGCTGCCCTCGTTGGCATTCTGGGGTGGGGGGTTACACATCTGGATGCCAATGGGCTTTAAGTCCCAAGTGCTCACAGGTAAGATCTGCCAGCTGCCAGTTTGCACACAGTGGTGGCTGTGGGAGAAGCTGACACTGTGCTTCATACAGGTTCTTGATATAACAAATGTGGATCCACTGTATGTAGTTAATCTTTGTCGTGCTGTAGTTACCTTTGCAGCTTCTCCCTTTGGATCACCAGCCCCTTTAATTTCATTACAATTAACTGTCTGCTAAAACACTCATTATGACATCTTTAAAATAATTAATTATTTCTTAATATGGCGTTTCATATTTCAACGTATTATTACGGTAGCAGATGGTAAATTTCTTAAAGCTTGATGACACTGTAATTGCATTATATACCGTCTTTCGATATAATGAGGATGCAGCATGATCAGGCCCCTAAACAGTGAATTGTTAAAACATGCTTTAAATAATGTTAGGAATCAGCAGAGGTGAATCTGATTTCTGCAGTTTGCATTACTAATGAATCAAGCTTTTGCTAAATGAAATTGAAAAAAATAAAAATCACAGCAACAAAAAAAAAAAAAAAAAAAAAAAAATTAAGCAAACTGGCTTAGTCATAAATAAGACTACTACAATCCGCTTTATTTCAAAAGGATTAACAGATTCAAGCAAGTAAGCACAGTTGCTTAGCATAATTCATCTTAATATGTTTAACTGATCAAATGTAATTAAACAAAAATGCCTTAGTATTTTATAATTGATTTTTTTTTTTTTAGTTTATATTAGTTTTTTTGCAACTTCATTTGATGTGAGAAATATCAGGGTTTAGGTGTTTAATCCACATGGTTTTGGAAGCGCTGTTTTCACTGGTTTTGCTGGACACTGGACATTGCTAAAAGGTTCAGACATGATCCTTCTTAATGAATTACAGTGAAATAAAGGCAGCAGAGACTCTGTAGCTGCCCATCTGACTGGAACAGATGGCTCGCAGGAAGAAGGGGTGTACAGGGAGGATTACGGTAACGCTCGGCTCCGGCTGCTGTGGCACAATAAACAGCTATATCAATAAAAGGCATACGCAACACCCTGCGATGAAAGAACCAACATATTTTGAGAGTATTTTAAACAGTAATACAGGTGTTTGTCACATAGTGCCAAATCACAGTTGTATTAAGTGTAGTGTGGAAAAACGGTTAAGAAACTTGCTTTTCTGCATCTTATCCTGTTTAACATGCACCCATCAGCCTGTAAGCAAACATTGTGGTGTAATTGATGTTACGGGGGGGGGGACGACGACGACTAATGCTGTTATACACATATTGAGCTAGCAATCGTGTACACTTAAATCTTTAATACATATGAACTCAGTACCGTATATATTTTTCCAAAGTGTTTTAAATTGGGGTCTCATTAAAAATACATTGGTATTTTTACTTGTCTAGAGTACACTGAAAACATTTAAGCATGTCATAAGCAAACATGCTGAAAAAGTTAGATGGATAAATATTTACTCAATACATTTTATCTAATGTAAATATTTCATATGTTCATGATTTATACACTATGACAATGAGCTTTTTTTATTATTAGTTTTATAAACCGCACAGGGTCACAGCAGTATAGAGGTAGAGACAGCACACTGAGAAAATGCAGATGTGTCCACATACATAATGCAAGGGTTCAAAGTCAAAAGGTTACAATACAGCACAGAGAGGATCATGTACCGTTTTCTAATAACTTCCAGAAATGTGTCCATATATTCCAGAATTCATTGGAATTGTCATCAAGTGGGAAAAATTTTAACACTTCAGTCATCCACATATTTACAGAAGGCACTTCTGGTGTAGGCCACAACATTAAAATACATTTCTTTACCAAAGATGTAGGAGCAGGATAATGACAATAAGCTTATTGATTTTTTTTTTTTTTATTGTTTAACCGAGAAAGCAGTAAACTCTCAATCAAGATTAGTGCACATTTCATACTGAAATCCATTTCTGGTTTTTACAGTATGGTCATGTAATTTACTGAGAAACTATATTGTTTCTACAGTGAGGAAAAAAAAATGTTGGACTAATTCTAATGGAAGGTTCCGTTAGATCTGTACTAAATCCTATGCTGACATTTAGAGGTGTTCAGTGTAAATATTTTAATGTACTGCACATGCCTGTACTAAAGTATTAAACATTCCCTTTCACAAATATAAAGCCTCAGGCATCCCAGCGATGATAATCCACATGGATGCTGAAGTGAATCAGTAGAGGTCATTTCAAATGTAAAAGAGGGATATGTGCAAATCCCCCGAAATGAAACCACACTCAGGAAAATGAAGCTAATCTTTCATCTACAGAACCATGTTTATGCAACAGCTGTCTGTCGGGCACCAGAACTTTCAACGCATACCTCACACTGGTTTTCCCTTTACTGTGCAAACATTGCTAAAAATTAATTTTGTGTGAAAACATTACTATTATTGTTAATATTAATACAGCCAGGTTCTATGTTCTCTCTCTCTCTTCAACCTGTCTTGGATCTGTTACGAAAAACAGTCTGTCCAGACTCTGCCTTAAATTACAAGTTCAAATGAAAAAGTTACACTTAGCAAACACAACACAACACGAAAATAAGGCATTAAAACCCGAGCTGAAATTTAATGCAGTTATGTAGACGTTTGCATACTAATTTTACCTTACAATTGGAGAAATCTCCTTCTTGTATTTCATAAGTTTTTTGGTCATTCTGCTGACAAGGAAGATTTAAAGCTCCTCCAAAGTCTGTTTTAATCAAATCAAATAGTTGATCTAATGGAGAGGTAAAATTCTCTTAATTCCAATTTTGTAATACACGTGAGATGTCTACATTGCTTTACCGCTGTGATTATTAGTTTCAGTACTCCGCTATAATTCATTTTTCATTTAATCAGGGATAAACAAAGCAGACCGGATGGAGTCAAAGTTGATTGGCTGAATTGAGAAAGTAAAGCATTTCCGCAGAAAAGCGGAAAATTTCGCAGTACGTTGAGTACGCAGCTCTCCGAGTATTGCCAGCTGCCTGTGCAATCCAAGCTGCATTAAACCCTGTTGGAGGGTCATTAATTAAAATAAGTAAGGAAGTCAGACATCAGAACAGCCTTTCAAAACGGCAGGAGGCTATTCCCCCATGGTGCCTCACTCCCTGGTGGTGTGCTCGACTACCCTGCCGCTTGGCACTTTGTCAACCCAGCAGCGTGCAAAAAACAATTTGTGCCCAACAGTTTTAGGATTAATAAAATTTCCACCCCCAAATGGTTTCGAATGGAACACCTTAAAAAACTGATCACAATAATCTATTGCAGAGCAATATGTGTAATTTTCGTAGTTAAGGTAATATCGTAAAATGACCTTGTTAATGCCCATGCTCCTTGTTAATGAGGTAATATAAAATGCTTACCCCTCTCTCACACACATCCCAACACTCCATGGTGTAAGGACATTAAAAGCTCAACTGGTGAATGAAGCAGGAGAAATGCAGCTTTATCATTTTAATTTGTTCATTTTTTTTCCCCTGTTAATATAAAATGTTACCTGTCATTATAAATGTTTTAAGGGAAAAAAATCTTTCAAAAATAATAAAGGGTAATTAATTGTGCTTGCAAATACATAATTCAGTGGATATTTAATGCACTTGCAATAGTTATTGTTCTGTGACACATTAATTCACAGAGTGAGGAAGGACTGATAATCCTTGTGTCTCAATGGATGATAAACTGAGGAATTCATCATCTAAATGCCAACAACATTCTCCTGGCAGTCCAAAAAAGCAGTATATAATTCCCCAAGTTACTAATGTGTCCACGATAGCGTGATAACGGGATGTTACCGTAGATAGCAAGCAAGATAATTCAGAGCTGCCATTGCTGCCAACGCAGAGGGGCCAGAGGCGTCCACTGAGTCTGCAATATGCCCAGCACTTCAACACCTGACAGTCAGCTGCGCAAATACGAGTGATTGTGATATTTTTTTTTTTTTTTTAAAAACTCTTTACGAGAAAGATCTGTCACAAAGTGTCCTCAGACCAAAACAGCTATGCTGGTGGCAGGCAAGAGGCCAAAGTTTTCAAGGATGCTTCCATGGTGCTCAGGAAGTGAAAAAACCAATACTCGCGCGCTATTATTCTTCGCGTAGGAATTTAATGCGGCTTCCCCACCATCGGAAAAAGAAGGGTCAAAATAAAAATGCCTGTGTTGCACTCCTTATCTGGGCCCATTGGAACTATAACACCTCGGCAGCCGCTGTGTTCTTTATCTCAGCAAAGAGCCCCTTTGTCACAGTGTGATTTTACATGCCGAGCAATGCCTAAAACCTTTCTGGTGTGCCCCCCCCTTCATGTTTCCAAAGTCACACAGAAAGCTATTGGCTCTTAAGCAGACATTGCCAGCCAGCTGTTTCGAGCCATCTGCAAATCTTTCAGCTCAGTCTCCATGGAAATTTTGCGAAATCGACTGTCTGACGATCCTGAGAGCCCCCTCCTCCGCCTATATTTGAAACCTGGTGACAGCAGCGTTACAACTGCTTGTGTCGTGTGGCTTCTCACAAAGCCTCTGAAATATTCCCAAGACTTATGTTTGTTTTTCTTTAGTTTACTCGTGATCTTTAAACTCTCCGAAAGAAACACGCACTAAACCAGCAGACTTTCTGCCGCAGAGCTTTGCACAAAGTACATGACATGGCAGCGCAAAAAATAAGTCAGACCTTCTTAAATGCAACCTCATCCTATTTCCCCAATGAAAAGAATCGTCGCACATATGGCCGTGGGACATTTCTTAAGTATATCATGTGACGTACATTCAACGAACTAGAAGTAGGTTGTACCACGTGATTATATCAGTCAGATTAGTCCGAGCACTTCAGCGTAACGCTGGGTAAAACTGTGCTGCGATTCCCCGGCCCTTGTGGTCAAGGAAATCTCCTGGAACATAATAGAACAGAATGTACAAGAGTGAAAAGCTGACAAATGGAAGTTACGCAATAAACAGCCTCCTACTAATCCATTTGAACAGCTCACTGGTGGCACGAGAGATGGTGATCAGCAGGCCACGCAGGCCTTGGGGGGCAGTTCACGCAGTGTATCGACATGCTGGTGAAGTGCTGCATGAAGGATTTACACAGACCATCTCAGGGCTGCCGCGGCACACCTCTGCTCGCACTCATCTTGCAATGTATGGAGAAGAAGCGTATGAGTGAAAGCAGCTCAGAGATTCAGTACGGCACAGAGTCATAGCTCATTTTCATGTGTGGATATCTTTTCAAATAGTCCAAGCTGTTCTGTTGAAAGTTGCACGAAAACTGCAGTTTTTCGGTACTTTTACCGATTTCAAAATTAACCCGAAAGCTGCAAACGTAACAGTTTGCTGGTGTCACGAGAACGTTGACTGACCCAGTTGCCTCTTCCTTGACTTCAGATAAAGGAAGTAAATCCAAATAAATAATTAAACCAATGTGTCCTGGAGGACATCCACCTACAAGAAACATACCACGACGAACTTTAAACACGTTCCATTTCAATTTCACCATTATTTGTGACATGTAACAGCTTGGTGGTACTTTGTTAAATTGTCTCTGTTGGCTATGGGCGTTCCGCGGTCATGCTAGCTAGAAGTTGCGCGGAGCTGTGGGGGAGTGGCGGAATCATGCAGGGGAGCACAGCAGGAAGGTTATCTCCAAACAGAAACCCTCTCAGAGGCACCCTGGGATGAGAAAGAATGCCAGGCCCAGAGAGTTACAGCTTTTATTTAAAGAGCACTACAGCTATCGGAGTAGTAATAAATTGAGATGCTCAATATGGCTGCAAAGAGGTGTCATTGGCGAGAAGCAACCCTGGCACTGGATGTGTTTTCAATTTCTCATGCACTATGCTGCTCCCTTGGCAGAATCAAGCATTAAAAAAAAAAAAAAAAAAAAAAAAAAAAAAGGTACCTCTGAAAAATCATTATAAAAACAACATCAGGGACCTAAGGACCCAAAGGGACCTTTTTTCAAATTCCATGGGGTCTACCAATTATTTACAGTATGTTATCTGTTCTTCTGTTGATTTGTTCATATTTTCACCTTAATTTGTACACACTGCACACCAGCGTAGCCAATTTCATGTAGATAAAGGCATAAGTCACTGCAAAAAGAAGCCATATAGTTTGTAAAACTACAGGTCATTTGTGGACTATTGTAATTAAAAGACTTCTGTTACATAAAAAAAAAGCAATGATCATTGTTGAGATAAAAGGAAAGTGGAATTATTCCTGTCCTCTTTTTGCATTGAAGGATATTTACTTGCCAGCATGTGGCCCAGGTATAATTGTGCTACTTGCTTAAGTGCATGGACCACGCTGGGTTTCAGCCCACCCCCATCACCCACTGCTGGAAAGTCAGTTAAGCAGTTGTTCTGCGTTGTGGAGCCAAGTGATGAATCGTCAACGTTTCGTATGTGGACATATTACTACTGCATTTAGGGTCTACACTCAGCATGTTGTCGCTTATTTAAATGTACTCATTAGCTAAGACAAATTCGATTCCTCCACCCAGGAGCTGTGAGAAGACAGTGCTACTGAATGTTTCCCACTGAGCCACCATACATTAAACTGGAATCTACTGAACACTTTTCAGCAACACAAAAGCCTAAGAGGCATTTTAAATAATGCAAACTGCGAAATAAACCAAATTAAAATAGCTTTTTTCCAGTTTCCATGTCTGCTCGATGTGCTGGATACTGTAGGAATGATGAAAAATTGAAACACAACAAAGTGAGTTTTGTCTGGTTTTACTTTACATAAGTTTTATTTTGGGCTCTCATAATAACAAACTGCTGCAATGGCTTGTGATGGCATATACCCTTTTCTTCTTACAGCATGCTTATAATTCAGTACAGTGGCATTTATACCAGTCACATGGCCATTTACTTCAGTGCATGATTCTGACAAAGTAAGAGGGAGGTTAACAACATGTGTGCAGTAAACCTCACAGAAGTGATTTTTCACAATGGACCCTGGTTAGCCATTCAGAAAAGGTCAGTCAACAGCAGCGAAAAAAAGTCAACATGGAATAAAAACTTGCATGAACATTGAAGAAAAAGAAAAACAATTATGCTAAGCATAATTATTTATAAGTCAACATGGGAGAACAACATCCTGTCACTGACAATATCAACTAGTCTCAATCCAGTCTCCACCACTGATTACCAATGTGTCTAATATGACAACTGAAATATCATTATTTCATTTTGCTGATGTTTTTTCGAAAGTGACTTACAGCGTTAAGCTACGTACTATTATTTACCCGTTTAGGCAGCGGCAAAAATTCATCAGAGCACTTTAGGACGCTGTAAGTACCTTTCTCAAGGGTACTACAGCAGCAGGAGAGATGCAAACCTTGGGTCCATTAAGTCCTTCTAGAAATAAACTGTAAACACGTAGCTATTCCTTTCCACGGTGTAACCCTCCAAGCTTAGTGCCCAGTTACTCTGGGATGGGCTCCAGAATGCAACGGCCCTTACAAGGGCAAGCATTAAACGAAAGTGAGCGAGCAAGTGCTTTGCATGCATCTTAGCAGTGAAAAAGCTGTGATTGTAGTCATGTTGTTGGGGAACACCTATATGGAGTTAAGGGCACATGTGTGGATACCTACTGTGTCTTCGTAAGGATGGTGTGAAACACCTACAGAAATAAAATCACTGTGTGATGGGCAAAAATGCTGCCGTTACTGAAGTTATTAGTGTTGCTGTATGGGAAATGGGTATACATTTCCACCAGCTGTATAGTGATTTTTCATTATACAGTACCCTGTTTCATGAAGGATGTGTACGTCAATATTTTCTGCCAAAAGTTTAACCACCCCTTGCCGTTGTTATTCCAGCAAACAAAAGAACTAGATTTGAAGCAACTCACATTGCATCTGACATAGACTTGTAAGTAATCTCCTCAAGAGAATCATCACACCTCAGTTTCCTAGCGACATCAAAAAAGCAAATAGAGAGGGGAGAAGAGTCGACGTCAGATTCCGTCCATCTAAAAACCACCTTCAGCTAAATGGCTAGACTCCAGTTTAAATACCATCAAGGTATATGAAGACTTCCTGATGGTGTCCAGTGAACATAACATCAGTCAAATCAAACAACTGCACTTAACTCTCAATGTCAGTTTAAATCACAAAAAACAGCAAGGCTGTATAAAAGGGCAATTTAACACTGTTTGCCAAAGCTTAGTCATAAAATTGCCTGCATGCAACACAGGGCCTCCAAAGCAAACGTCACTCAAAACCAGTTTTTAAAAAAAAAAAAAAAAAAAAAAAAAAAAAAAAAAATTTTGTCTCAGTAGGTCTTTGGCTCACAATATTATGATATGTCCATTTGTTGAAAACAGGATGAACCGATTCCATGTTTTATGCACAGAAAGTTAAAACTGTGCTAGATTATAGCAAAGTACTCTTTGGCATTATGTGACACTAATTTACAGTCCACACAGGCACTGCAAAACTGATATTACAGGTCAACTTATTAATAGCTAACAGATTAGTTTCTTAATGGAGGACTATAAAGTTATATGGGTTTTCTTGTTACATATTTTTGGGGGTCATGTAACATCCTGGTTTATGGGACAACCATATGCTTTTATTCAATACTTTGAGCGACCAATGAACTGCACACCATTCCCGTTAATGTCATGAGTTTTGGGCGCTGAGCCACAGCCAGTACCACACCTGGGAAGTGCGGTGCCGGGTGAATTCGGACATATGCTCGAGTGGATTTCACGTTTTAGAACAGGCCATTAAAAGTTCAAGGACAGACTGAAGAGAAGCAGAGTTTAAAGGCTGGTACGGACATTTTCAAGAAGAAACCCCCAGACTGTACTACAATGAAAAATGACATTTAGAACTTTTAACTGTTGGTTGGCAAGAACTGGCTTCAGCTAGCAGGGAATTACACACACACACATCCATGTAAGTACGAGTACTATGTAAAGACAGTTCATAAAACTAATTAACTTCCATGGACTGTGCAGCTCACAGCATCACAAATTTCTTTCACAATGGTACTGCGCAGTTTTTGAAAGATTATTGTTTATGCTCTTCCAAAGGTGAGTTTGCTGAATGCGTTAAGAGTCGTCGTGTCTTTTGAATAAATATTGCACAGCTGTATTCAAGAAGTAGGAGGGTGCGGTGGCGCAGCGGGTTTGGCCAGGGACCTACTCTTTCATGGGTCTGAGGTTTGAGTCCTGCTTGGGGTGCCTTGTGACGGACTGGCATCCCGTCCTGGGTGTGTCCCCTCCTCCTCCAGCTAAGTGTCCTGTGTTGCCGGGTTGGGTTCTGGCTCACCGCGACCCTGCTTGAGACAAGCAGTTTCAGCTTTTGTGTGTGTGTGTGTGTGTGTGTGTGTGTGTGTATATATATACACACACTCGAGAACCAATTGATGGGGGGGAAAAAAAAAAAAAATTGTGTTTGTGTGTGTGTGTGTAATGTATGCATTGGGGATTCTGAACGTAAGTATTTAGTTTACATAAGGACAAAGGACACTGGAGACTACATGCCTAAAAGTGAAACTAAAACCCTTAAAGTGATTTTAAAAAAGCAACAAATAGTGTTATTTATTATATAAGCTGAAAACCATATCTATTCTGATCCATTATTAACTTTGAAATAAGATGCCAACTTCATAGGACCTGCTTCTCATTGGATGCCATTATCAGACCACAAATCATAATCATACCTTCTCATCACAATTTTCTGGGTCATAAGCGGAGTGCTTTTTAACACAATCCGATTAAATCAACATTATATTAAGATAAAAGGGTGTGCTGTTGAGATGCAATCAAAATGTTGGCCTACGGCTAATCACAGATATGGGTCTGCAACAGACAGTATTTGTCCTCTGAAAGTAAAAGAAATGGTCCTCTCAAGTTATGAGGGCATTATTATGCAGTGGGTCTCTTTACAGCACTAAAGGGCTGCAGAGAGGTAAATGTACATTTGCATTCAAAGGTGAACCCTTGACAGTATTTGGCAGCTGTAAAACCTATTACTGCCAATAAGGGACCGAAAACAAGTCCATTAAGATGTTTTTAAGTGTTCCGTATGGTCTGAAGACATACTATGCAACAGGAAAATTGATCCGAATTTGTGAAAAATGGTCATTAAAAGACGCATGTCGGTGTGCTAAATTGTTTAAAATTAACCTTAAATTCCAGTTGCTGAGTAACTCTTTATAGTCCTCACCAGCGCTATACCCACAGCTATAATACGACATACTACCTCCCTCCTAGGAAGAGGAATAATTCCAGCACGGAAACTGGATGGTAAAATAAGGACCAAGCGTTGCCTGCAGACAATCAGTAAAGTATGCTTCAAATGTAGAGACAGACTTCTCTAACTCCCATGTAAATCCTTTGAATTAAGGAGCAATTCCATTCTTTCCTTTTTATTTACAGCATATACTTGATAGACCAGAACCATTACTGAGCTGGATATAAGTTCCTATCTTTCCTTGAATTACTTCAAATCTCTACACAGGAAAGAGACATAGCAGGCCATGTTTTATATGGTACTTCTGTTTGTTGTTCTCGTTTCCTGAGAAACCCTTTGCAGTGGTACTTTCCATAAGCAAGGCCATGTCTGAAAATGTTCTGAATGTGTGAATATGTATATTAACTGAATTTAAAAAAAAACATTTAAAGAAGAATGCTTTACAACTGCGTGAAAGTCTAGCATGTTATCAAGTATGTTGTAAGTATGTCTCCAGATTCCATTTCCACTGCATTCGTACAGTAAACAATACAAAATAGACAGTACCTTGTCTATAATTCATCTGCAAAATCCCCTTTAAAACTTAACATTGGACAATAAGAGTTCAACATACCAGTAGAGATGCTGTCCAAATACGCAAGTTGAATTTTTAATTTCTGGAATTCAGTTTGATCGTTAGTCTACATTGCCTTCACTTGTACCTGCTGCCTAATAAATAATGTTTTATTTAGGTGGAATCTTTTTCCACAGTAATTCAATATGTTATGTTTGTATACTATGGCACACGGAATTACTTAATTTTTTTACTGGAGCACTTTAGAGTCAGTAGGAAGCAGGAATTCGAACCCAGGTGCTTTCATTACAAGGTGACGGTTTTAACTAGTTAAAAGCCATTCGTCCCTGGATATGTCAAAGATGAACATTGCAGGTGAATGACAGTTCAGACTGAAATGAATAGCCTTTTTGTAATTCTACTTCTTTACAATACTTCTTTGTCCATTTCACTTCTGCTCTACTGTACATTATAATCACTACTTGTACTCAGAGCAAGCGATCAGTGCCCATTGTGATCAGCAAATGATTCACTGGGATCTCTACATCTCATTCTCTTGCAGCCAGTGTATGTATTATTAGACCAAATTAAATAAAAACTGTACATTCTGCTGGAACATTTTTGTGTTTTCAGATCATCTGATGGGCTTATTAAATACAGTGGTCATCATGAAATGGCAATCAACCACGGCATGAAAAACAGCATGTATTCACAGAAGCATTTTTTTGGATGAACAGCCAACAATTTGCCTGGTTTAAAATTTGCACTGCACGCTGCATTAACAACAAGATTGTCCATGGGTGGAAATCTAGCGCTAACCGAATGCACGACATCTCTTCTAGCTGATATGGCAATAGACACACACACGCAATTTATTAATGATGCCCACTTCAGATGGACGTATCCTAGGCCTTCTCAGAGTGCATGTGACAAATTAGCAAAACATGTTTATGAATAGGATGGAGTGTTATTTTGAGGGGCTAAAGCCTGGCCACAGCATCCAGCTTTTGTGGGATCTTTTAACAAAAACAAGAGAAGTGAACTCTGGCAGCTGCCAGCAAAACAAGGACAAGTCAAGGACCCACCTCATTCAACTGGGCATGACTCACCTTTTAATAGAATCACACAAATTATACCCAATATTACCTGGACTGACGTGTGGAGGCTTGTCTGTACGTCTTGACGTGTCCACAACACAATGGCAACCACTTGCCTTTACACAGTAGGTTGTTAATAGAAAAAAAAAAAAAAGGGTCCAAACCTTGACACTTGTTCATTCATACATCATTAATAACGTTTGTCCAACGCATGGTCTCAGTGGTCCAAAGTCCGTCCTGAAAGGAGAAATTGCAAGGCAGGGCACATCCTGGATGGTACAGCAGTTCATCTCAGGGTAGTTACATACTTTCAATCACACACATGCACCGAAGGCAATTTAGACACCTGAAACAAGTCTTTGGACTGTGGGTGGAAACCAGAGCATTCGGAGGAAACGAGAAGAACACACAACCTTCACACAGACGAAGGCTGACTCAAAGCCTCCCACAGCAAGCTGAGCCCTCATTTCACCCTAGCTTAAAAACCTGGTATGAAATATTTGGAAAACTTAAAATGTTTTCCTGTAACACATTTTATTCCATCAAATATTTTGCCACACACCTGCCACTGTCTTCTGCAGTGTGAGGGGCTGCTTGAAAACACAGAGCTAGAAGATTCTAAACTGAATCCTAACCAAACAGGTGTGTGAGGTTTCGGAAACAAAAGGGTCAAAGAGGGTATTCCGGAGATGTGAAACCGCTCCACCCTGAATCTCTCCGCCTCATCTCTGTAGGAGTGGCACAATGATCGTTTCCATACTTGTCACACATACATCCAGCGCATTGACACGAATCTTCCAAGGCCAGGAGCAGCACATGTACAGAGCGCTGAGCAAACTTCGCTCCAAGGTTTGTTTCTCTCAAACCGCACTTATCAATATCTATAGTAAATTGACGGGACGCCAAAAAGAGAGGAATACATTTGGTATTCAAATTAATTTAGCCCTCTAGATGGGACCAAATTCTTTTTGTGCACTGCAACTTATCTAAATTGGACAGGCTAAGGTTAGCCAATCTAATTAAAAACAGCTCTGATGTAGCAGAGCCCTCAGACAAAACGCAGCCAGTCGGAGCCCTGCTTTGCTGGATTCTAATAACGTTCTCCAACGGGCCTCTGAGCGCACCACTCCAACACATCGGCTCCAAGTGATATGCCTGGAAACCAGCGAGATCCTGGCAGAAATAAGCACTCTCTTCCATCTCTCTCTGCCTTTCAATCTCAACAGGGCAGGACAAGAATGAAATTCAGTTTTATTATTATTTTTTTTTAAACTACATAAGGTTTTATGGACTACAAAGCAGGCTATAATATAAAGTCACATCCACCCATCATATATTTACAGTTTTGCAACAATATTACTGATATTACTGTTATTAGCAATACTATTATGGCATGAATTATAAAAAAAAATTGTACTACTGCATGAACCTGTTGCGTTTTTGAAGAAAACACAAGCCTTGATTAATTCAGTATTCCAGCTTAACAATTCCCTATACAGGGATATACATACAAACTATGAAAACAATGTTTTAATAGGGTTCACTGGACAAGCTTATTGCTTTAACCGCTTTGGATTTACGTTTGCTGACACTCAGCAGATTCTAGCTAATTACTCCTAGCTCATCAGACAAACGTTTAGCTTTCAGATGCACGCTTGGTGGTTACTGTTCTGGCACACCAGTATGGCCTTTGCTTCCCTACAATGAAACAACTCTTTTCAAAACCTTGGCTATATCATTAATACAATTTAAGCATTCTGATAAAAAGGAAAACATCTTAAGTATGAAGGCTGTGTAGCCGTTGTGCAGGAACTCTACTAGCTTAACTAATACTGAACTGCTGAACACATGCAGGAAATCGTCTGCTAAATGAATACATGTAAATACATCATTAAAAATTTACTAATGATGAGACTATTTTTAAAAACGCCGACATGAAAAACAACTGTATACAACTCTCAGAGTGGGACATTACACTGGCAATAAACAGATGTAACAGGTTCTTCAGATCCGTAAGCAATAGCTCACGCTGCGTCTCTGAATTAATGTAACGTGACGACACTTCTCTGACATCAAGTCCTGGGCAGCGACAGACGTGGGCAATGTGTGAAGTGGAGGTAATGCGCAGAAGGGCAGCAAAGCTGCACTTTATCCGCCATTTAAAAACCATCTATTTCCAGGCTGCAATACTTTCTGCTTGGCTACAATTCAGAGTCAGACTTATCTATTAACCTCTAAGCTTACACTACTCAGTATTGTTATACCAAATTTTACAGTAACAAAATGTATGCATTACTTAAATGTTGTTTTTCATTATGTCTGTGTTTGCCAAGATTAACAGCTTCTGTTTTCTGTCACCCTCTCTCTTAGTTGTATTGTGATATGTGGACAGACAACATGAGTGGAAATTACGTATGGCATATCTGATGTCTTGGTCAACTTACTTGGTAAACTTACCAGCACAGCACTAAAATCATGTCACTGGAGAACATAGAAAACAATACTGAGAAAGTTACATTGCTCAACGAACGCTTTTATCCAAAGCAACAAGTTTTTTCTTCCCCCACTTTTCCAGCTTTACTTTTACTGGAGCAATTCAGACTGAATATCCTTACTCAACGGTTCCATAACAGGACCCATTTCGTAGCAGTAACCTGGCACATCACAAGACTGATATTACTCTGATTAATAACGGGGAGAGTGCTTGAGAGGCTTAGCAGAAAGCTGCCAGTCTTCACAACAAACTGGAACAGCACAGTAATATGTTCATTTCCTTATTTCTCGCCCTTTCTTTACTTTGCCAAAGATCTTCCGACTCACAATTCTGCCAGCCAATAGCTCTTTGAGACAGTGATGGAGGACTGGATGAAGAGCGAAAACCTGGAGCGTGTCGGCATTCGACGGACAGCGAAGGTTCTGAAGTCGGCAAGGGTTTTTCATCATTCGACCTGCTCACACCATTTTACAGAGGCCCAAAGGTGACTGAAGAACTTTGGCGCCAAACAGTAATAAGACAGTGCAAGTCTTACAGAGGTTCTTAATATGTCTGAGAAATGGACCATTCAAAGTCTACAGACGGGGGAAGTGGCAGGGAAAAGAGGACGTGTTTCCATCTCCAGAAACATTTCCACTCAGCCTTTCTAGACATATTCAAATTCAGACACTTCAGCTGAAGACTAAAAAGGTGTTTTGTTTCAAAAGCAGCTGGAGCCCCTTCACAAGATCAATTCTCTCTTGCCATCTCTGATAATGAGATATCAACGCACAGCATAGTAACAACCCAAGGGTAACCTCTGTGTGGCAGAAAGAAAGAGAGGAAAAAAAAAAAACCTGCAACACTTTGGCACTCAAGTAACTGATTTCAGCAAAAAGCCTATAAAAATGTCTGTCTGAAAAGCTACAAACCGCCACGGTAATAAAATAAGCTACACATGCCAAGCTGTCTCTTTTGGGGTCAATGAACAAAGAGGTAAGGATAAGGCAGAGGAAAAAAAAAACCACAGGGAAAGGTAGAGTTTTCACTGTGTGATTACAATAGACCTCGGCCTGTGATCCAATTGACCAGAGGAGCTGGGTTACACAGGGCCGCCCACCGATATGGCACTGGGGTTGGAGCCCAAAAAGACCTTTCCGGTAACCTCAGTCATAACAAATACAGCTGAAATCAAGCATTAATACACTGAACACCTAAAATGCAACTGAAATACAAAATGAATGTGTGCCTTGTTTGGAATATGTCAGTGCTTTGTAAACAGAAAAAAAATCCACACGTCCTCACACAACAGTTGAAACAACTACACAGATGCTGTAAATTGCAGTTTGAGCCTTTTTCCTCCTTTTTTTGCCATATATAAAGATACTTTACAAAAATACTATAGTACCATCAAGAAATTAAACTTGTGAAAAGCATAATTCACCATTATATTCTTTTAATCTTGTGAAACCTTCCCATTTTTCCAAATTAAAAAGGGCACGACTACAGGACTTTCTGATACGTTCCTTATTAATGAGCTGCAATTAATTGATTAGACATTGTGTATTATTCCCATCCTTCATACCCCATCATTTCACAAAAGCTTTTAATGCATTAAAATAATGCCTTGACATATGTCTTCAGCACAATTTTTTACACATCTGCCTTTTAATTCCTAGGAAGTTTTAAAAAAATACTTCATACCTTTCATTGGTAATGCCTACAATGCATCTCATTTGTTTCAGTCATCCAGTATAACACATAATTGGATTTAATACAGTAATTAACACCTTCTGCTTGTGTTTTTAAAGTAATAAGCCAAGAGATAAAAAAGCAAACAATGCTTTAATGCTTATTAACAAGAGCTTTTTTCAAAGATTGCTGACTACATATAAACCCTTGGAACACAACCTTTCAAACAGGGTTAGTGTCATGATTAGCAACACTATGCAACAACTCGGCAGGGCTCAGACGACAACGATTGGGACGATAAGAGTCAGACCAGTGAAGACAGATGAAGTGCGTCATACCATTTGTTGCATTGTAAGCCAATCCATTCTCCACAGAGGGGACAACAGAGGCACCCACACGTCACAGACAAATCGTACATCATCCGTGACTGAGACAGGGATGAAACGCCAGGGACCAAAAGGATGTTCTGACACATACTGCTTTTCTTCCTGAAATAGACTTAAAGCAGACCTATAGAGAATGGAGGAGAGGATTTCACTGAACTAAAACACAGGAACCCACAAACATTTGGGGGGGGGGGGGGGGGGAAATCTGAATAAATCAAGATACAGTTTATAGATATACAACTACTTGGAGGGGGACAAAATGAACAAAAAGAAGGTAAACTGGTACCTGTGCTTTTGTACACTGGGTCTTCAATTTACAAACACAATTGGATATATCTTCATAACCTGAGTTGTTCACAAGTCCACCCACGACACCAGAGTCAGTAAATTCTTAATAAGACTCTTTTCTTCATTTATTCACAGGTAAAGTGATGCAAAAATCTTAAAGCTATAATGACAATTTATTGTAAGACTTGTTTATTCCATTTTTATCAACTGCTCTTCATTTAAGGTGTCACTGTGTTGCAGAGCCTTTTTCTGGATACACAACACATTATGGAGGGTACATCCTGAATGCATTATTGGTACTTTTATTTTAAGTTGAAACGACATGAAAATCAAGTCTCCATTAAAATGAAAATACTGAAAATACATATAGTCTCCATAGCCTATTCAGTGCCAGTTGTCGACTGATTATCACATAAGCATACACAGTGTTTGTCCGCACCTGGCCACCAGCTTGCCTATCTTTGGAATCATTAAAAGCAAAACAGAGAAGTACATAGTTTTTTTTTTGCTGGGTATGTTCTATAAAAGTCACAGATACAGCTATAAAAATGTTCTGTAAAATAACTTTAATTTCAACCTACATTGAAACTAACTTACAATAGGTGAAAATAAAAACGTCTCCATACATTTATTCAGTGTTGCCTGACTTCACATAAATACATGCGACATTCATTATCTACTGACAACTGACACTGAGGAACACCAGACACAAGCTGTAAACACTGTAGAAGCAAGCTGAATTAGTCCAGTCCCACATTCCTACTCTGCCTTGGAGTGTTTTACTGCCAACTGGGTGGACAGGCTGGGTGCATTCACCCAGCAACATTTTTTTTTTTTTTTTTTAAAACAGACTAGTGAATAAATTAAAATAAAAAAAAAAAAGAAAAAATACATCTGAAAAGAGTTTCTCTTCAATTCTTTTCATCATATTATGAAGTTGCAGTAATGGGCTGTTGACTGGCTGAAACTATTAAGTCCAAAGCAATTCTTGCAGAAGACTCCTTCCCAGCAGCTACAACCTTCTGACAAAAGTCTGTGTCCTTTTACTTATTCATTGTGTTTTCCCAGATTTGTCAAAGCCAATTTACCCGGTTCTTCCATGTCCCCTATGAAACCCAACATCTACGCCCAGCATAGGAGGGGTGGACAGATACATCCACCTCCTCTGATGTGTACACTGAGAGCCACCAACTTATTTTCACTCCACAGGCTTCACTGGGTGACGTAACACTTGGAGAAGGGTCACCCGATACTGCCATCAGTCTTTTACGTGGCCAGCTGATTACAGATAAGCCACAAGGGGAAGGGAGCTTTATCTGCCACCCAAGAGAAAATAGGCCATTCTGTGTTGCTTGGGCCTCCATGCCAGCTATGGCTAGTGTGGACCCATAACTTGACATCTTTCAGGACCAAGTAAAAGAAACCTGGTCACTAAAGGGGTAAGCTGGAAAGAAAGTAGCCAAAGCCAGTGGTGAGAAAGGGATCCATTGAGCTTCTCCAACTTTAAATCATAGGGAAAATACAGAGCAGAACGTACCTGCTGTAAATAATCTGTTATGTAGCAAGATGAAGAGGATGAAGGGGGTCGGGTTTTTGTCCTCGATTAGATAACACTTTCAAACATACAGACTACAGAAGGCGAACAACCCTCACTGTGTCTTCACCTAAACATGATGGACAATGGAAGAAATGGTCAAAACGGTTGTGCCAGTGTTATTAACGACAGAAAATGTAATCACTGCCTTCTCTGGTAGCTAAAAGCCATTGCACAACATACATACCAACACATCCCAAACTACATAACCCTGCCCAGTCTATATTCAACTCACGCCTGTTGGCTGCAACCTGCCAGCAAGACGACAGAAACGTCAAAGTTGCAATCACATGAAGTGCAGTATGCAAAGACGGGGGTGGTCAACAAAGAAGTGTACGTCTGCCTTTCAGACATTTCACCGAGCAAATCACAGTGTAGGATATATGAAAATTTGGCTAAAAATACCTGAAAAGACCACAGTGCTGCAATATTACTATGATAACAGATTTTACATTACTGATTAGAAATACTAATTAAATTTATTTTCACAAAGAATAATAAAATGAAAATAAAGTAACGCTAAAAAAAAATAACGGGGGAACGTAAACTTGCCCAAGTCTATATGACTGCATTACATACAATATATGACACGAACAATAGTTCTTTCTTGACATAAAAAGTTGCATGAGCCTAGATATAATTGCAGATAATGGATTTACACACATCTAAAGTCAGACGGGTCTATCTAATGCCAATACATAACCTAAAATGCTGTAAGGAGTACTGAAATAGATTAATGCACATAACCGGGCTGAATACATTTTAAACATCCATAGTGAATGCCAAAGAAATGGAGTACTATACTATTTTAAATTAATATTTTAAATTTCATTCACTACAACACTTTCATGTTTTCCAGCTGTGCCTGCCAAGTTACATTGCTGTGAAGGTAATGGGTTCTGTTCACCCAACATTAGGTACTAGAACTGAATTTTATTTGCACTTCTGAAACGAAAAGAGGAAAAAAAGTATCAAAGGACCAGTTCCCTACCTCTGGATCAGTAAATAACTGCTACAATACTGTACTTAAAAGAATGCCATTTTTATCCCATCATGAAACATTTGTACTATTAATTTCTACTAATTTTATGTAACCTTAGGCTACTACTGATCCTTTTATTATCCTTTATACTATGGTGAAACTAAAATAAATTTGAGGTTGGAGCAAAAGAAAACAGTTAAGACATGAAATGGTGAAATCTTGATACTCCCAAGTAAAATAATATGCAGAGCTACATGTAACAGGTAACACATGCTGTCAACCCACTGCTTCAACAGAATAGGAAACGATTACAGGAAAGGATTTTCGCATTTTGTCCTGCTACAAAGAGACAACCAACCAAGGACCAACCAAGACCAGACACACCGTAATCTGGATTGGCACGTATGTAGCGTTCACCGCTTCTGGTGACGACTATTGCTGTATAAAATGCCATGTCCCATGGTGCAGGACAAGGTGGGGCAGGGCAGACCATCTCAGAAAAAACGTGCTTGTGGCATAATACGTGCATTGTGTGTAAAGCTTTCATAATGTCCCTCTGCAAGCTGCAGTCTACCTTCCCACTCACATGCAAATGTAATGCTTTAATGACTGTAGCAGTAATCCTTATCTATGTTATTATACGCATTCTAATTAACTGCCTGATAATTCTCTAATAATTGATATGACTGAAGTACTGACAAATCATGTCAAATAAATATTAATCTTGTATTTATTGTGCTCCGAATTCCTACCGTATATTTTTTGCATGTTCTGCAGCGTGATAATGCATATGTCCGTAGGTGATGCGGCGGAAATACAGATGAAATGGGAGTGTCAAAAAAAATACAGTGCCCGCTGCTCATATTTATTATTCTTCCTGGGAGAAGGAGGAGGCGGCATTGTATTACACTACCAATGCCACAAACGTATCTCCCTATTCCAGGAACAACTTTTCCAACACACTCCTTACACATTTAAGGCTGACCCCTGGCTTATAATGACGATGGGAACTTATTGCATCCCTTACTTTCTGGCGACATCTTCAGCTGGTCCAGCCTGTCTCCTAAACCTTTGCACTACAAACAGCAAAAAAGTAAAATAACATTAAAAAAACACAAGTTTCAGTTACTTTGAAACTTTGAACCATACTGTACAACGTTGCAAAAAACCTTACCGATATTTGGCAGGTTTTTTCTTAGTCATTACTTTTCATTTAAAAGTGCCTCCGGCAAGAAGCGGGGAGGTATCAGTAAAATCTTGAAGCTCCAGAAGTTGTGCTGGTGTATCATCAGTGAGGCATACTGTGCTGTGAGGCAAAACATGGATGTTTAAACAATGCTTGCCATTGATGTTGACACTCCTCTTTCTCACTGTGGCAGGAATGCGCTGTTTGGACCCTGAAGAGACACCCTATCACTTACACAGCTCTTATATTATCTGATGATACTGCATAACCAGCACAGATATTACTTGTCTACATTCCCCGCAACATCATTCTCCATCATTAAAATCTCTGGTCCATGGCACACCCGCTTCAAGGTGGTATCAAACATCAAGGTCTTACTGTAATTACTCAAGAATATTTTTGTAATTCTACAGATTTACGGAACCTTAGGGGAATCTGAACTAAGAAAACTACCTTTTTTGTTTATTTCATGTAGGCTATCAGTCTACAGAATCAGCCAGCTGATTGAATCTAGAATCATTCATTCACATAAGGAACAAAATTAATAACTGAAGTGTAAATAAGGTGCATTGCAGCAAGAAAAAAAAAAAACAATCTTAGTTTAATAAAAACAAATTAGAATATGTCAGCTGAAATATGGATTATTCATAAAATACCTTGAAAAGTTCAGAACCCCTGTGTGACAAAGGTGTTGTCAAAAGACAACTGGGAAATTAGGATTTAAGAGCTGAGATTAATAGTGCACAGCAAGCAGAAACATCCTCCCCCCACAAAGAAACTTGAGCACCTGCTAAATTGCTTAGTCAATTTTAGCTTGTCGTCTGATCTTTTTCTGTTCTCTTTTCCAACTTCCCTTTCCTTCTCAGATTTTACCTAAACAGCATATGAAAAAAGTCTTTACCCTATGTACTGTACATTCATTGACTGTATGAATTTGCTATACTGTATAAATAAAATCAGTTTATTAACTGCATGTCAGGAAATAAATATTCTGTATGTCTGACGCAAACATTTTCAATGAATGCAAAAAATTTTGCCCTGTGTAAAAACACTGGTGTCTTGTGTGCCAACACCTATGCGTCTTCTAGCAAAAAGCTTGGTCAGTGTTCTTCTAAAAAGGAAAAAAAAAAAAGTTACTGCCCAAAGCATCTATAGAAACACAGAAAAACTCAATTAATGAAAGACCATCAAAGGTCCAAACTTCACACTTAGTAAAATAAAGGGAATATGGCACCACCGTTCTATATGATTCCTCCATTCATGTCTCTTTACTGGAAGCAATAAGGCCTTTTGAAGGTGACTGTCTAAGATTTCTTTCAAATTCTCTGTGGAACTGCTATGTTGTGACTTAGGGACATTGAGCAGAATGGCAGCTTTGTCCTCATACTGCTCAGTCTGTTCACAACACTTGTCTCTAGAAGTAGAGTCTGAGCATCATGAAAGACCCCTCTACACAAGGAAGGAACGCTGCACCATGAAATGGAAATCAACTGTAATGGTATTTTGTTGTGATGCATTACCTACAATGATTTCTAATGTATTGAGTGTTCTTGGCTCTACTAGAAAAAAGTGTCCCACTCCCTTATGGGACCAGAAGGACTTTCCTACTGCTGAAACGTTGTACATCCAGTAAGTATGTACATGTTCACATGTCCTGAGTGTGGAGAAGGGCCACTCCACCATATCGTCAAAACTCCATGGCAAAACTTGAAGAATCATAAAGAAAGGTCACAGTTAAAGGTAGTTTGTGCATTGCCATCCACTTAATTCTATGATGTGCTACAGTATGTCAGTTCTAGCGGGAGCGCAGTGGCACAGTGGGTTTGACTGGGTCCTGCTCTCTGGTGGGTGTGGGGTTCAAGTCCTGCTTGGGGTGCCTTGCGACAGACTGGCGTCCCGTCCTGGGTGTGTCACCCCCAGCAGCCCTTCGCCCTGTGTTGCTGGGTTAGGCTCCCCGCGACCCCACATGGGACAAGTGGTTTCAGACTGTGTGTGCGCGTGTTCTTCTGCGGGACAACATTCCTCAACCACACAAAACTCTGCACATGTTCTGACCAATGAGCAAGGGTGGAAGGGACTACAGTGCTCCCACAGACTGCTCATTTTCGATGATGATGCATTTCCTACCGTCTCCCCTGGGACTGACTTTACTTTTGGTTATTTGCAGCACGCTTGCAAGGTCAACAGCAATTGTCACCCAGCTGCCAGTAGAAGGTGCTCCAATAATT
This sequence comes from Scleropages formosus, assembly GCF_900964775.1. Classification (NCBI taxonomy): domain Eukaryota; kingdom Metazoa; phylum Chordata; class Actinopteri; order Osteoglossiformes; family Osteoglossidae; genus Scleropages; species Scleropages formosus. The sequence continues at coordinate 381,403 of NC_041817.1, forward strand.
ATACTCCATTCAAAGTCACTGAGCTCTCCCCCTACATAGTGTGCACGAAGGGACAAGTGAGAAAACGTGAATATTTCAAACTCACATGCAATACATGTCATGTCTACCATGTTACAATAAGACTGCTGTTGACCCTTTTCGTTGCATATACTACACACCACATAAACCCTATAACGTAATATGACACACTCGTGCTAAACTAAAATACATGAATTTTCATTGTTCTATACAAGAGCTCTGATGTGAAAAAAAGAAAATAAATACTCTCTCAGTAAATTTTGGACGGTGGTCTTCTGACATTTCACACAGTGAAAGAAACTGGTGAATGCAATCAATTCCTATTACTGCTGGTACAATGTCATTCAATGGATTCTGAGCCAAATGTTCCTGTCAGTATTTCTATGGCCCCATGGATATGTGAAAAACAAAATCCATGCAGCAGCCAGAAGTTCTTGAAAGCAAAGATTATCAAGCCATATTTTAATCTTAAATGTAATAATCATCATACAAATACATTTACATTTATTCACTTAGCAGACACTTTTCTCCAAAGCATCTAACAGTGGATGCTATGTAGTGTTACCAGCCCACACACCTTATTCCCCAAGGTGACACTGCTAGATACACTACTTTCACTGGGTCACTCATCCATACATCAGTGGAACACACTCTGGGTGAACCTGAACGGCATGTCTTTGGAGTGTGGGAGGAAACCAGAGCAGCCAGAGGAAACCGACGCAGACACGGAGAGAACATGGAAACTCCACACAGCCTGAGTGGGGATCGAACCCACATCCTATCGCACCACCCAGGCGCTGAGACAGCAGCGCTACTCCTCGCTGTGTCACCGTGTCACCATCTAATCTATACATGCATAACAACAAGAGCCCGAAAGTCGAAATACTCATTTTTCCATCGAGCATTAAAACAAAATTAAAACGTAAGTACATATTAGTTCCATACCATAATAAATACTTCACAAAACGAGTTTTTTTCCCCTTTCACAGACTGTAGAAAAATAATCATGCTCTGAGTGAGGACAGAGATAAGCAATGAATCGGTCGGACACACACACGTTTGCATTCTAAATATTTATACTGTAGTGTATATCTGTAGGAAAACCGCGACTTATACTCCTCAAAGTATTCAAAATAAGATAATTCAGAAACACTTGGTGTTTGTTTCGGCAGCGCAACGGTGTAGCAACGATTCGAGATCAGATACGCGGCACATTTTGAAATACATGACTTTCGCAAGTAAATGTCAGCAGCAAAAGCTAAGGATATAAAACAAAAATTAAATCACTGTAAAATGCAGAATTAGTAAAAAAAAAAATTACATGCGAGTTAGCGGTGTTTAAACTGGGTCGAACGCAAACGCGCTTACAAAAAAAACGAGGGAAAGGATCCAGCGGCAACAAGAGACGCTAATAATGCAAAAGTGGAATGGATACCTGAAACATAAATTAAACATTCATCATTTCCACTGGAAAAAAAAAAAATAAGAAAAGAGCAGTCCCCGATACAATCAATACTTCGTGCATCATCATGTCACAGAAGATGAATAACAGGTTAAATTATGCAACGCGAACACAGACAGAGTCAGCCGTGCTGGCTTTTCAATTAAGTGAGAAGAGAGGCAACAAAACACACTTTAAAAAAAGTCGGAGGTGCAGACTGACAAATAACGACTAACTGAGACCACACTGGAAGTATGAGCACTCGAAGTGCAGCCGAGCTGGGTATCCAGGACTAGTACAATAATAACAATAATAAGACTAGAGAGCACGCGATGCGCTCGCTGTGTGTCAACGTCTTCGTTTGTGCCAAGTACTAAATGAGTAAACTGAACCATGAAAAGAAACGGACGCCACTACTACCATCATCATCATCATATGTGTCGCCCGGTGCAGCAGCCCTGCAAAGAAGTCTTTCTTCACACACGGACGGATCGGAAGCACGCTCGTCGTCCTGCCGAGGACACACAGGGATGCCGAACGTAAGGTGAACAGCAGAAGGAAACTTCATCCTTCACCCTTCCTTCATCCAACTTCGGACTCGTGAAGGACACGAGACGGAACACAGCGCGTCTCACGTGCTGAGAAAACACCTCTGATCTGATCTCTGCAACAATCTTTCAGCGCAAAACAGAGATGGACATGAAGGTTACACTAGTCTAAGCATCTGCACATTTTATCCACGCTCACTTTTTTTGCGCAGTGTCAGCATGCAAGAAAGGTGGAAAAGAAGGCGGGGGAGATATATTGAGAGTAAATGCTGAACCTACCGGGGGTTTCGCCTCCATCCCGCCGAGATCAGTGTAGTGGTACTGATGCTAGCGCTGTTCCCCTGATCAGCATCTCTGAACAAGGAGCTACGGTTATCGAGGAAACATGATAGCAGGAGCAGAGGGTTGGACAGCCTCTCTGATTGACACAAGAATAGACCAATGGGAGCTCCGGCTGGTGGAACCGTAGCCAATCCCACTAAAATGTAGAAAGCTATTTGTATAGCATGCTAGATTGACGTTGATCAAAAAATACAAATTCCTTCCCATAGTTTGCAGTTACTTGGTGAATCGAAATCGTGTCGGGAAGAAAGGAGGGCTTTGCAAGCGTTTAGTTCATAAGTAGTTTTAGAGAAACTAGAAATAAACTTGCCGTGACCGTGAGCAGTGATTTAAACACTATAGAAGAGAGGCACAGCCTATCTGAAAAGTGAAACATGATGAGGTGCGAAATAGATTTCTGTGATTTTACTAATAATATGAAGATATGTAAGCACGGCCGGCACTGTCAGTTACCTTTACGGGGGGATGTTAAAAGTTCCCATTCTTGAGCACAAAAAAGTGTTCTTCAGTTCTGACTGAACTGCTACACCTGAGTGCAGTTTCCAACGTATTTTGAAGAACATTTAAAATTTAAATACTTAATTTAAATTATTTGTAGGAACAGCTGCAGGTATTTAAAGTAATTTTTAAAGAAAGTGTACTGTTTCCCGTTTAAAACGCTTCAGATCCATAACATTAATTTAGAAACAGTAATGGTGTAACTTGTATCATATTTTCACCTGTGTTTCTTTGTATGTGTGTGTTCTCGTAATAATAAAGTGCACACATTACACTTGCTTGGCCATGGGGAGCTGACACATCTCCCTGTTATACCTCTGATCACAAGTGTTCCATAATAAATGTACTGAATCCAGGGTTCTTGTAAAAGTGTGTTTATTAAGGATCAATAAAATTGAAGGCATAAACCTAAAAAGGCAATTTGGTTGTCGTGCCAAAAAATGTAATTAGCGAAAAGCAGGAAACAGAACAGCTTTATTGGAGCAGCGTTTATTCACAGCATTCTTTGATGTTACATCTAGTGGCCAATTCAGATAATAGAGATGCGCATGCTGTACCTGAAGATAAAATATTAAAAAAGTGTCATAATGACCCCAGTAAAGGTCAGTGTAGGGAGGTAGTATTAAGGAACTTGTACAAAAGAAAGTGGCACGTTAGGTGAGTAGGGAGGAGCCAGCAGGCACGGTATGAGTGTGAGTGTAGAAGGCTTTAGATGAAATAATGTTAGAAATTTAGTTGCACAAAGTTTAACATACAGTCTGTATGGGATTTGTATGATCTTCCTCTTTTCATATGTCTCTCCTTTAGGTTAACTAGGTTCTTACTACATTCTTGCATTTACATTTACATTTATTCATTTAGCAGACGCTTTTGTCCAAAGCGACATACATCTGAGCAAAAGTACAATTAATGCATTACATTAAGAGAAGGAGACATAGCTGCAGACATTTAAGTCTCAAACAAACCTAGTTTGTTACCTACCACTTCCTGCACCGAGGTTCATCGTTCGAGCAGGTCCATAAAACACATAATAGACAAATCCCGATACCCTTCTTAAGACACACTGTTTGGGTTCTGGACCTTAGAGCATGAGCATAAGTTGCAATGCTGTGCATTTATAAATACTATCAGAGCATACCATTCCTTTGACTTCTACTTGTCAAAAATCAATATACAAAATACAGATGCAAAACTGTTAAAGTGCACACGCACAGTCTGAACTGCTTGTCCCATATGGGGTCGCGGGGAGCCGGAGCCTAACCCGGCAGCACAGGGCGTAAGGCTGGAAGGGGAGGGAGCACACCCAGGATGGGACGCCAGTCCGTCACAAGGCACCCCAAACGTGACTTGAACCCCAGACTCACTGGAGAGCAGGACCCGGTCCAACCCACTGTGCCACTGCGCCCCCCCACTGTTAAAGCAAATTACTATATAATAATACATGTTTATTTTGCCTCTGATGTGTCTATCAGCTTCAGATAATTTATTTACTTCTCTGTGATGGTGACCAGAAATCCAAGTTGCCTTCCTGAGTCAACAGAACCTTTGAGGCTGCAGGTTTAAATCCCACCTCCTCTTGTAGTGCCCTTGAACAAGGTATTTACCCTAAGTTGCTGTCATAACAATTACCCAGCTGTATAAAACAGTAAGTTGTTGTAAGCTGCTTGGAGAAAAGTGTCAGCTATTACATGAATAAATGTAAATGAACTCTATCACCTTGCCTGACAAATGCTGTGGCCTGCCTTGAGGACCATCATCCCCTACTGAGTGTTTTAGTCATAGAATCTGCCACAGCCTCAAGCACCTGGTCATGGAGACAATAGCAGCCCTCACTTAATCATTTTTTTACATCCATCTGCATTCACCGTCTTTCCTCTGCAATTGTCAGTGCATAATACTGCAATTATTGGCATCAGAATTGGTATCAAATTTTGCAACAATTCAGGCTTTGTATTAGCAAATTCAGCAGGTGAAGTTGGTAGTCTGAAGGGCTTAAACACCTTGCTTTCATAAGGAAGCTCCTCTCGCAGATACTCATGGGATTTCAGTGGTATTGCAGGTGTGACGTTTTGCAAAAGGAGCTTGTCAGAGAATCTCAGATGAATGAACGAATGAACAAACGAACAAACGAACGAACGAACGAACGAATGAAAAATTTATAATTCCCAGATGGAAATTCACTTCAATTGCAGCACTATGTTATGTACAAGATACATAAATACACACATACTCACATATGACGTACATATACAGTATACATATACACGCATAACCAAAAAGATCAATAGAAAAAATGTTAGCAAGCAACATAAGTAGAAGAATGAATAAATTAACAAGTGAATGAATAGGACAAATATTTAAATGCAAGAGGGAAAGGAATAAAACCTAAACTTCAATTCTTACATCTTATTGTGTTATTGCTGTATTGCCTGTCCTGGATGTGGTGGGTTGCGAATGTGCAACGCTATGCTGGGTGTGTACTTACAGTGTTTATAGGATAATGGTTCTAGAATCTACTCGTCATGCATCTACAGTTGGTTCTGCTTTATCTGCTTTGAAGACTCAAACTTTGGAACCATGTAAATTGGCCAGAATTTAGTGAGTTTACTGTCAATTTATTATCCGTTGTGAATTACACGTGGAGGGACTTTGGAGGCACAGAATCCAACTCTGTGAATGCGGAGGCGAAAGATAATTTTACCCTGCCAGAGGGCGTGGTGGTGGGAGAGGAAAATCTGTGGTGCACATCATCGGGTATTACGTCATTCTGTTCATTCAGTCTGCAACCGATCTTAGTGAAGGATTTGTTTTTTCCCTTTTATTTCACTACCAACATCCCCATGATCATACTTGCTTCTGTGAGTATACCCTATGAGTTCATTTTCTCCTCTCTTCCAGGATCTCCTTGATTATTTCAACTATTATCTCAGCCCTCTCCACGCTGCTTCCATTGAAGTGGTGGAAAGAGGTCAGTTCAACCTGGTTGTGGCATCTATTTGTAAAGGACAACAGCACCCAACTTAATCTCTAATGTTGCCAAGGCGCTGTTTTTCAAAAACTCACACAACACACTTAATACCTTTGTTGAGCACCTGTTCTTTTTCACTTTTTCCATTTCATCATGTTTCAAACCCTTTCCTTGTATCTTCTCAACAGTATAGGTTTCATTCACCCATATCACACTTCTTATATTACCTGTTCAAATTTCACTTACACTGACATACTGTATGTACTAATATAATTTTGTCACAGATTCGTTGAGATGAAATGCTGTCAGTTTGCATCTCCTCTATGAATATCCAGTTTTCATTAATATCTTTACCTTTTTTGAAATTTTATCAATAGGTTGTGTGTCGAATCACCTTCCAGCTGTACTTTCCTTACTTTTCTCAGTGTCTTATTCTAAGAACACACTTAATATAAACGTCATCTGTGGCCATCAACCGAATCAGTATTATTGGTTTCAAACAGCCATCTGCAGCCATCATCTGTGGTCTTATCCCTGAGTAAATCAGAATGTTCTCAGACATCCAGCGTATGCACGGCAGTTTTGCTTTCAGAACATTGACCCACTCTAAGTATTTTCTCGCAGGAGTTACCAACATCATGAGAGTGTAACAGTTCTTGAACACATACCTGGGCTGCTAAGCATCCTATGACATTTTTCAGACCATTTGACTGAGATCTTTGTTGCACCACTCAAAAAAGAAAACGAAATCCCTCTTCATATTCTGAACTTCTTGGTTTATAGAGAGTCATTTCAGCTCATACACATCCTTCTGCTCAGAATACTCTTTCTGTTTAGTAGTTAATTCAGGTGGCTCTGGTGCAGTGTTGCTCTTAAGTTTTTTAGTATCACCTGTAACAAATCTGGAGGTGGTAGAGGGAAGTGTTCCTGCCCTTCTGCCTTTGTAGTCATGGATAATGACTTGTTTGTTGAGATACAAAAAAAACATTGGGAGCTGGAGCCCACTTAAGCTGGTAGAAATCAAGATCAGTTGTTCTGTGGAAGAAAACTTGAGCATTTCATTGGGCCTGAATTCACATGTTCATTCAGAATGCACAATTTCATTTTTGATACTTGAAGACACAATAACAACAGCTTAAAATTTGTTCTCATTGCACTACAGGTGCTATTTTAAGGTTTTCTTGTTATTTACATTTCATTTCTTTATTTAACAGACAGTTTTCTCCAAAGCAACTTCCAATGAACTCTAGCGATATCAGCCCACACACCTTGTTCACCAAGGTGACTTACACTGCTAGATACACTACTTACACTGGGTCACTCATCCATACATCAGTGGAACACACTCTCTCTGTGTCACTCACACACTATGGGGGAGTCTGAACAGCATGTCTTTGGACTGTGGGAGGAAACCAGAGCACCCAGAGGAAACCCACACAGACACAGGGAGAACATGCAAACTCCACACAGACTGAGGGGGAAGCAAACCCACGCCCTCTCGCACCATCCAGGAGAAAGAAAGGAAGATAGAAAAAGGAAAAAAACACATCTTATTTAACTTTACTTCTTTTTTTTCTCCTGTATGCACAACATGCCTCATGATGTCACACACGGATGCATGCAAAGACGTGCCCACAGTGGGGAATTACTTTTAGTCTCTTAGTATAGCCCACCATTAGTGGCTGAAGAATATTTATTTAATGTTCTTAATGTAATCTTAAATAGCTGAAAAAAGCTTCTCAGAGATCTAAGTGACAACTTGACAAACAAACAAACAACTTTAATCTGGTACTGAACACATGAATTTGTTATATTTGACCTGGATGAAATGAAGGAGAGTGGGGTAAATGTTCCTGCCTCGTACCATCAAAGCCCTGGATGCTTGAACAGGCACCATGAACAGTATCTTTGTTGCTGAAGGTAGCATGTTGGTTCTTATAAATTAAACCTTTAGTGCATTTCTACATTGCTTTGCATGTGTGCTTGCATTCTGCTATGAATACAAGCCTTCACAGCACCTGTGTATGTTGGTTTGTGTGTATGTATTTGTTTGTGATTCCTTCTGCTGAAAAAGTGAAACCAACATTGTTCTTCTTGTTTTCAGTGCAGCTCTGTAGTAAATGTCTATACACGAAAATGTAAAATAATTTTTTTATTGCTAATTTCATGGCCAGTGCCCGCTGTGTGGTGGGTCTGGGGTTCAAGCCCTGCTTGGGGTGCCTTGGGGCGGACTGGCGTCCCATTCAGGGTGTGTCCCCTCCCCCTTTGGCCTTGCGCCCTGTTTTGCCGGGTGAGGCTCTGGCTTGTCACGACCCCACTTTGGACAAGCGGTTGTTGACACTGGTTAATTTCAACACTAGCAGCCTTCACTTAAAATTTAAATCTGTTACCATAAAGAAGGAAAATAAGATCAATAGATTCATTATTAAAGGAGTTGCTGTTGTTCCACATCCATATTGTGCATCATTTCAAGGGAGACATACTGGAAAATGTGACAAAGAGGTTAACACAGTACTTTATTCTTGTAAGATTTATCAATAAATTGTTATTCTGTTAAAAGTGAGAAAACTATGGGCTGGTAGTGATGAAATTAATGATTCTATTGACGATTTTTATTAATGTCTAACTTTTTCAGCAAAAACTGAAAACAATAAACATCTATGCAAATCCATCTAATCAGAATGCTCATTGATTAAGCTAAACATTCATGAAGAAAGAAAGAAATAATGAAGTTAGCCTGTTCTGCTTTACACTCAGCACTGAGTGAAAGTAAAAATAGCAAAACAAACAAATATGGAACAGGACAAGCCAGATTTCAGGATTTTATTATGTCCATAAGCAAGAAAATAGAAACATTGGTAAGTACGCCAGCCTGAAAAGGAAACGCAGGAATCAGGAATTCTACAAACCCATACAAGCCAGAAAAAAATCTGTGCCAAACAATTACCATTTTGAGAGAGACAAAAACATCTAAAACACACGATTAATATGAACTGTGTATGTGTGTGTGTGTGTGTGTATGAAGTATATTTTAACAGAAATTTGCCTTCATCATTTTTTCCCTTTCTGCACACCAGGTGCTCTCAAAGGCAAATTTAGAAACAGACATTTTGCAATCAAGAAACAACAAGGTTTTTCAAAATTGGAAAAAAGTAATAATACCATAACAATACATCTACATAAACTGATAATTCATCTCTCCATGGACATGGAAATGGGGAACAGGGTGGTACATGTACAAAAAATTTTATAAAGAGAAATTTGCAAACAGAGCTTTCACTGAAGTAAAATCATGACTTTTTATTTTTCATCTTCATAATATCTGTTCCTTTTGATTTGTTCTTCCAAAGGAAGGGTTTCACGTTCATCCTTCCACAGATCGCTGGTTTGTCCAAATTTACTGCAAACATTTGTGGCAAAGAAGCTATGGTGTTCTTCTTTTTTCACCTTATCTGTGCCAATTGATTCAATTCCAAAATCCAGAAGGTCATCTAGCAAAGAGGCAAAGGGCTTTCCTTTGGTAGTATCACAAAACATATTATCAGAGAGCAAACTAGAACTGTTGTCAAGTCCTGCAAATATGTCATCTAGGAAGTTTGAAGCACTCAGCTGTGCGTCTTTCTCAAACGAAAATGTGCTTGTTGAAGTGATGTTGTTGGAAGAAGTACAGCCCATGGCTTCTGTACACTTGGCATCAGATGGTACAAAAGCATCCTTTTCTTCAGCCAGCTGTAAAACACTGTAAGGTTGAGTCCATTTCAAGCCTCCTTTGCATCCATAAATTTCTTCTTTAACAGAACACTGTGGCTCACTATTACTCAAAAAGGAGCAGCCCAGAACCTCTTGGCACATTTTTCTGTAATGAATGTCTGGGTACGGTGCTTTATTTTTGAGTAACAGCCCGTTGTTATTGTTATTGGTGTTTGCATTTTCTTCCATTTCCTGTGACACCTCACCATCAATCATGGTGACCTGCACGATTCCTGTCTCCACATCGGGTACAACTTCCGCCTTTACACTCAAGTCTTGGTCACAGTCTATTTCATCAGCATCCTCACTCTTCACATTCACTTGCACATCCTCCACTTCCGGAAATTCTTTCCCCTCTACTGGTCCATTCTTATCACCAGCCACCTCTTCTCCACTATCGTCACTCACTTTTTCCTTTTCAGTTCTGGGTCCTCCCTGCTCTCCTACAGGTGTTTCAATTTCTGGCTCTTCAGATTTGGGGGTTGAACCTGTATCTACAGCATCAAAACCAGCTGCTACCATTTCTACAGGTGCTATGAAATGGATTACAGGTTTCTCGGTTGTTGCTCCTTCTTCTTCCTCTGCAGTCTTTTGATGAAGCCCATCTTGCCAGTCCAGAGCAATATTGTCACTCTCCTCTAGAGTCAGCTCCTTAGTCACTGCTTGACATAATGTTTCAGCAACTGCTTCACAAGTGCTATTTTCAGGAGGCCAGCTTGGCTTGGCCAGCTTGATTTCATCTTCAATGTTAAAAGCTTTTTTTGGGGAATCAGTTTGAGGGGGCCAAACAATGGTGATTTTACTTTGGGGTCTGTTAGTCTCTTTGACTGAACTGCTAATTGCATATTCATTTGTTTCTGACACGTCACTCTCTGTTATTTTTGTATTACTGCATGGAAGGGGGCTTCTCAAGTAAAGTTTTTCGGGGGAGATTTTAGTTGTGGACTTTTCGGGTGAGTTCTTCTGGTTTTTAGAGGTCCACAACTCCTTGTGAGGTTTCTGTCCAAATCCTTCATCGTAATTTCCTTTGGACTTGAATAGTTGTTTGTAATGTGGCTTGCAGTACATACGTCCATGGAGAGAGGCATAGTTGCCAAGGCTGTAAAAAAGATAATTATAGAAAAAACCAAAAACGCTAAAACACTGATAAAATTTTACAGACCAGGAAGTCACATAGTTTATTGATGCATGAATATATTCAAAAAATTACCTTAATTTACTGTTGCAATGCATACAGCGGAAACAGGATTTATGGAAGTTTTGTTTGTCTGCGAGCAAAGACTCCATTGGATACACCCTCTTCCGGCACACTGCACACAGCTCCGACTCTGGAACTCGAATTTTCTGAAAAAAAAAAAGAAATAAATAAATCAAAAAAAGGGGAACAAGAGACCTTTGTTTTATATATGTGAACACAGGAAAGCTATAATAAATATTCGTACAATATTTAATTAAGTCCTGATTTCAGTCAATGCATAGGATGGACAGAAATGGTTAATGAGAATAAACACATTCACATTTATATTGTAAAAATCCAAATGTGCTAGATCTAAGATGCAGGCTTACCAGATGGCATAGATTGATTGTATGCTACAAAAAGTCTCTTTGTGTAATGATGCACCCCTCTCCCTTCAAGTAGATGACACAACAATTTGAAAGGTACTCTACTGGTGTTTTTGCCAAGCGTGAACACTGCAGCTAAGCTTTCTGACTGGATGTTAGTATTTGTGTAATTAGTACCAGTGATTTAATATATTTGTACTCCTATAACACTGAGAAAATTAGAGCTCAAATCTAAATACTACATAAAAACATTGGAGGTTTGGATAATTGTAACCTATTAGTGCAATGCTTCAGTCATTTTAGGAGCGCTAACAAACACAAAATGACTGAAATAATCTAAAAAAAACAGCGCATTACTTCCCAATCAGATACAAACCAAGCTAAATTACTTGAATACTGGATTGGTGTGGCCATTCTGAACATAATTAAATTTACATAATCTAAATTCATTTTAGTCACTGTAGTCTTATACCTATTCGTTTAGGTGACACTTTTCTCCAAAGAGACTTACAAGCTACCTACAGTTACTTTTATATTTATACAGCTGAGTAATTTTACTGGAGTAATATAAGATAAGTACCTTGCTCAAGGGTATTACAGCACTAGGTGAGAAATTTGAAACGTTTGTATTTGAAGACAATAGCTGTGGCCACTATGCTATCAGTTTTACATAACTTATAAAGGTTTTAGTTACATTTTTTTGGGCTTGCTATGTTTTAGTCCATTTTACTTCAGAATTAAGGTCATACTGATTCATAATCATCATAGAGCACCTTAAAAATTTAACATTCTGAATATTTGTAAAAAAAAGATAAGAAATGAGGCATATCTACTTTACACTGAAAACTGTTATTAAACCAATTACAAAATCTTAAAAATATAATGCAACTGCAGAAGGCAATGCAAAGCATGTATAAGAAAGTTTGTATTTCCATTTCTTTGATTAAATATGATGCAGAATACAAAATATTAACAGAGCCTTTTGAACTTTAGCATGCTGACGTTTATAATGTACTGACACACCTGCTAAATCAACACATCAAAGAAAAAAGGAATACTAAGAAATATATTCTGTCCATTAGAACAACAAGAAGTATGATATTAGGAGAAATGGTGACCTGTGAAAGGACTAGAGACCCAATTTATGCAAATGCATCATTGCTGAGGTATGAAGACATTTCATGATTCATTTAGGCTAGTGAAATTAAAAAAGTGAGTAAAATGCAAAAGGAAACTGACAGTTCAAAATGCAAATAAAAACCCACAACCTGTTAGTCAAGGTTACAATTACATACATTTCATGAAATCCATTAGCACACTATTATTTGTATTAATTTCTTCATGCTCCACAGCTCTGTTTACCAGTCACAAGTGTCTCCTCCTTATGTGATACAATCTGGGAGGTCTTCTGCTCTGAAACGCTATAGCCAAGGCTCTTGAAGACACTTTCAGATTCAGTCCATGTTTTATGGAAGTTCTTAAGCAGTTCCTCAGGGGATTCCTCAGAAGTGACATCCAGCACAGGGACGTTGCCTTTCACAACATCTGCATACGTGGGAGGGGCACGCCTGGTGCTGATTTTCCCTGAATGTGGTGACATAGCTGTTGCACTCCTAGACACATTTGCCTTAGTGCCAAATTTGTTGGCATCTGAACATTTATCACCTACTGACTCACTTCCTGAGAACCCCATTGGTTCTGTCAACTCTGACTGGAGTATTTCTCTCTTGATGAGTGGAGGAGAACTCTGCCACAAGACCTTCTCTTGCCTCCAAGGGTCTTCTTGCTTTGAACCATCTGCCATGATTTCATGCAACTCTGATGCCAGCTTCTCGTGTTTATGTTTGCGTTCTTTGACTTGGGAGCTTTGCTCACCAGTTTCAAATACAGTTTTAATGGCCTTAATGTTGAAAGCTGGCACTGGCTCAACTTGGGTTATTTTTTTATCTTTTTCAGTATCAAGCTCTTCAGTGTCACTTCCTAATCTCTCTGAAATTACAATTGGCTCCTTTCTCGTGTAAACTTTTTGCTCTGGTGATTCAAATTTGTGAACAAGTCCCGAGAGGTTTACTCTTGGGAGTTCCTCTTTCTCTTTTTCTGGGACCTCTATCTCCTCTGTATCTGGGCCTAATCGCTCTGGGATATCTATCGGATCCTTGCGCACATAGGTTCTGTTTACATCTGCTTTTTGAGCTTCTTCAAAGAGCTCTTTCTTATCTTTCACTGACAAAGCCTCCAGTAGTGTTTCTGAGGTCTCCACAAAGTGCGTTTCAATTTTGATCTGGCGATGGAAAGAGGATGGCGACTCCACTATTTCTGATTTCTTCTCTGTTATCTGCACAGGTTGTGGTGGAGGAGGAGGAGGTCCCCCCTGAGAAAGCTTTGCTGTGGTGTCCTTCAGTTTGGCCAATTTCTCCGAGCGGTTGAAAGTTGGAGAAGGTGTGGCCCTGCTTATCCGAGATATAGGTGGGTCTGCCATTCGGGGAGGAGGATTCGGGGGAGTTGCTGATCTATGTATTGGTGAGGATGAAGAAGGCACTCTCTGTGGGGAGTCAGTTCTCCGAGTTGATTCTATGGTAATATAGGTTGGTGAAGGAGAACGCATTCTAATCAATGGTGAGGCCACTCTGGCATCAGCTCTTCTTGTTTCATTTGGCTCCTGCTGTTTTCTTTCATGAGAGACTTTTTTCTCCTCCAGCACCTTTTTCTGAATCTCAACTTTTGTTGAGTCAATGCTAATTTTAGATATTTTAGGAGTTGCTCCACCACTAATGTTTTTCTCAGATACAAGTTCACTTTCATGCTTTTCTATAGTGACATGTCCTGCTAAATGTGGAAGTTTTGCTTGTGCAACACTTTGAATATAGAGTACAATCTCTTTAAGCTTCTCGATATTATTATCTGCCCTGTTCTCTAAACCTCTCTTTGCCTCTGGGTTTATTAGCCACACAGGGGTTTTGCTGAGCAGTGTCTTTACTGTCTTTGGGTTTATTTTTCCTGATGGACTTTGTAATTCTTTAATGTCAAAAAGCAACTGCTGAACTTCCTCCCACTGTTTTGAGGTGTTCTCAGTTACCGCTGAAGACATAGCTGTCCCTTTTTGTGATGGTTTATCTGTCAATTTGACAGGAACATACTTATCATTTGAGGTCTTCTGCATCTGCTGATTATTGACTTCTACTTCTTGTTTTGTGGAAGACTTTGACTGCTTCTGAAGCTGAACTGTGCTCTGTTGCTGGAAATTCTGCTGAATTTTGCTTTCAGTGACAATCACTTCTTCACAAACCGGAACATGTGTCCCCTGCAGGGATCTGTATGTCTTGATTTTCTCCTGTTCTTGAATTCCCTTCACAGGAAGTGATGGTGTAATTTCCTTAGGGATAGGATCCGTTTTCTCCATTTTTGATTTCTGCTTGGACTGCATCATATGTATTTCCAAGACCGTTTCCTTTGCAGGTGCAACCTTCTTCACCTGATTTTGTTCCTCTACTTTTTCAGAAGTTTCTTTGAATTTCTGCACACTGCTGGCTGTAACTTTGGTTCTTTCTTGAACATCCTTCATGTGTTGCACCTGAACATCATTCTCTTCTTTTTGACTTAGGTGTTGTGCGCTTGCTATTTCTGCTGACCTTTCTTTTTTCTCATTGTCTTTCCTGTCAAAGTTTTCTATTTTTTCCACTTTTGGAATCTTAATTGTTTTCACTTTAAAACTTGGAGTAACTTTTGGAATTTTGGTTGCAGAAGGTGGAACCTTTTTAATTTCCTGCTTTTCAGCAGTATCTGTCAGTTTAGCTTCATTGGTTTTCATAGTAGCTGTAGTTTGGGTATGAAGACTGCTGATTCCTTGCATAGAAGTCAGTTTAGATGCACTGCTTTCTTTCAAGACATACTCATGCCCCTCAGCAGCTGCTGATACAATTTTACTGGCAGAGGGCCGAGCCTTTATATCCGAGGCGTGTGACTGACCAGAAGAAACTGGAATTACTTGTTTTTTGGCAGATGAAACAGTCTGATGCTGTGGAGAAAAGCTGGATGTCATATGTTGTTTTGTAGAGGCTACTAGAGAAGTCTCATTAGAGATAAGCTCCTGCTTATATGCTGAATTAATATCTGAACTACAGCCAAGATCCTCGTTCACTGAAGGAGTCAGTGATTTGAGTAACAAATCCTTTGCTTGTGCTTCTTTCTCAAATACAGCAGATGCAATGTTCTTCATGGATTGATCCTTGGTTTGGGTGATGGACACATCAAGCATAGTATTCACAGAGGTCTCAACATTGCCTCCACTGTGTGGAAAAGTTGGAGCAATGCCTGATTTGCTTTTTTCATTTTCTTCTCTCTGCTTGCGATATTTTTCCTCTGCAATCATTAATGGAGTTTTGAATTTTGTCACATATGGTTTAGGCTTCGTAGGAACAGGTTCATCAGGTGAAGGTGGTACTTTGAAAGGTTTGAACACCTTCTCACTAGGAGGCAGCTCCTCTTGCAAAGGCTTATTGGATTGCAGTGGGATTGAAGATGTGACTTTTGCTGAAGGAGCTGTCAGAAAATCTTTTTGAGCCTGAAGTTTTGTTGTTTCCCCTTGGTGTATTTCTGTCCTAACTGTCCTTGGTAGACTGGTAGACTCAGAGAGTGTCACACTTTGCTGTGTGTCTGCCTGCAGTTTTTTTGATATGACTGGCTGTGTGACTGTCTGCTTGTGTTGCATCTTATCTTGACTCTCCTCTAGTTGCTTTGGAGGCTCAAACTTTGGGACTTTGTATAGTGCAGGAGCCTTTACTGGCTTGACCGTCATTTTCTTGGGCTTTGTGTGTGGCGAGTGGAGCGACAGTGCAGGCATGGATTCCAGCTCTTTCTGTGATGGTGGAGGTGGTAGATAATCCTGACCTGTTGGAGGTGGCGGTGGTGGAAGGGGAAAATTATCCAAATCTGACTTTAAACATTCAGCCGGTGGCAATGGAGGTGATGGTGGAGGAAGGTCACTGTCCTGTTTCAAGACAGATGGAGGTGGTGTTGGAAATAGCTGACCCTCAGGTTCTGACACGGGTGGAGGTGGTGGAGGAAGAGGGAATTCAGACTCTGACAACGGAGGTGGGGATGGAGGTGGTGGGGGCAGATGCATTTCTGGTATAAGATTCTTGTCCTTTTGACTCATGTCAAGATTGCGGAACTGCGTCTTCAGGGTTTTAATATCATGCTTCTGCACAATTGTCTTGTGATCTGTCAGAGATGTCTGCACCTGTCCCATAGTCTTCAGATCCTGGCTGTTTCTTGCGTCAACATTAGTGTGAGACGTCTTTTTTCTCAAATGAGTCATTCCAGATGCTAGCACTTCCTCATTCATCTGATTAACCTTTTGGTTATACCGTGCGTGTTTTGCAGCAATATTTATTTGTGTTGCATCTTTATCGGCATTCATTCTCGAGGCCTCTGTATTTCCAGTCACCTGATTGCCTGTTTTCACACTTTGTTTAGTCTTTGTGCTGGTCTTAATCTGTGTTTCTTTTTTGTTCACATTAGTCGTTACTAAACCAGCTGATACATCACTAGTCAAAGCATCCGTTTTTAAGCCTTGAATGTGCTTCACAGTTATGTTTGATGTCTGATGTGGAGGCACATTGTCAGTCATCTGATTAGTCATGTTTTTATTCTGTCTGGTCACTGGTTCAGAGCTTGGTATCGTCTGTTTCAGAGATTGTTCTTTAATGTTTGTCTGTGGGGAAGTATGGGAAGTATTGACCCCCGTGGTTTGTGCAGTAAGAGAATGATCCTCTTTGGTGAAAGACTTGCTTTGTACCGACTTCGTAACAGTTTGTTTCTGCATGCCGCTGTGCAATTCTGTACTTTTAGACAGATTTTTAACAGCAGGGACTGTCTCACACTCAGCCTTAGTTTCAGCAGAGCATTCATGAGACACTTGCTGAGAGGTTAATGAAGTTTTCATTGGCATGTTGCCTTTCTTAGAACCACCAGTGCTGCTTTTCATGGTTGTGTGTTGTTTTCCTTTCAATAAGCACTTTATTGTGCCCTGAACATCTCCTTTTATCATCTCCTCTTTTTCTGTGTTAGGTTGCTCCTGCACATCATACAGTGACTTTATAGACATTTTCACACCTCCCTCTACGCTGGGTTTGCGTTGTGACTTGGGTGGTGCTGGCGGCTCCAGCAGCAACTGTATGACTCCCTTCACATCTCCTTGCACACTCATTTGCTGGTGGTAGATCTTTTTCTCAGAGGAGGCTTCGTTTAAACTCTGCATCACAGTCTGAATGTCACCTTTAACAATCTCCTCTTTTTCCACCTCTTTCACAGCCTGCTTAGCTTCTTCCAGTGATTTTATGGCTCCTTTGATGTCACCAGGTACCAAGTCGTCAATGGCAATGTCTACTTTTCTGGTGGCAGATTTTTCCAGGGACTGAAGGGCTCCTTTAATGTCACCTGGAACAATCTCTGTTTTTTCTATTTCTTTGGACTGACTCTGAGCCTCCTCCAGAGACCTCAGGGTAGTGTTAATGTCACCTTTCACCACTTCTTCTCTCTCAACCACCTTCTTCTGGTTTATGGCATGTGTCAGTGAGTCTAGAGTTGCCCTCAAATCCCCTTTCACTATGTCCTCTTTTTGAATGTTATCAAGTGAGACCACTGGCTCAGTCATAAAAACCTTAATTGTGCTGTGCACATCACCAGGAATAATGTCATCCTCGGTAACAGTGCGTTCAATTTGCAGCTGGTTTTGCTGGAGCATTTGTTTTGTCCCCTTTATATCACCGCCAACAATTGTTTCTTTCTCTACCTTTCCTGAAGCAGTCTCATCAGGTCCAACCTGGAGTCCTTTAAGGTAGTCCAGTGCCCCTGACTCTATACATGTGGAGTAAAAGCTAACATTTCCTTTCTCTGTATCACCCACTTTTACCCTCATATACTGTTCTGGGTTGTTGGGGTGGGACAGAAGTATGTTGATGGTCCCTTTAACATTGCCTTTTATAATGTCCTCTTTACTTACATTAATCTCTTCTTTTTTATTGAGAAGAGAGTATATAGTCATTCTTACATCACCTTTCTCATCTTCCTGAATAAGAATGCCCCTTTTGGCAGAGCCATCCTCCTTCATCAGGTTGTTTATAGCTTCTTGAATATCACCCCGGATTATTTCCTCCTTTTCCACATTGATGCCCACCTCTTGACTGAACAGTTGTTTCACTGCTGTGTTTATGTTTCCCCTCTCCTCCTCATCTATAAGAATCCTTCTCTCAGTGATCTCTCTTCTTTTCAGCAGGTTCATCATTATATTTTTAAGGTCCCCTCTGATGACTTCTTCTTTTTGTATTTCAGGAGCTTCTTGATTCATGAGTTTGTATTTTGCCATTCTCACATCTCCAATTTCATCTGCTTCTATGATGATCCCCTGCGACTTCACCATTTTCTGGGAGTACAGCTCTTTCAGGGTCTCCTTGATGCTTTTACCTATTATCTCAGCCTTCTCCACACTGCTCTCACTAAACTGGTGGAAAGGTGTTGTTTCAAATAGCCATGTTGTTGTTTTTACATCTGCTCGTGGTATCTCTTCACGAATGGCAACAGCATCCAACTCGTCTGTCTCCTTAATTTTGTCAAGGGGTTGTTTCTCAAAAAGCCACACTGAATGCTTTACATCTCCCTTGAGCACCTCTTCTTTCTTCACTTTTTCCATTTCATCATACTCTGAATCCTCTCCTTGAATTTTGTCAATGGTACGTGTTTCAAACATCCATGTAGCACTTCTTACATCACCTTTCTGAATTTCACTTACGCTAACCATTCTGATGTACTTTTGTGACAGATCCTCAGATTCAAAACGCTGTTTGTTTGTCTTTACATCTCCTCCTTGAATGTCTTCCACAGTTTTCATCAAGACCTTTGTTTCTTCTGAAATTTTATCCAGGGGTTGTGTTTCAAATCTCCACCTAGCTGTGCTTACATCACCTTTATGAATTTCTTCCTGTGTAACTGCTTTAATAACATAGACTTCATCTGTGTCCTGAATTGAATCAAGAGGTTTAGTTTCAAATAGCCACCTGGCACCTACTACATTTCCCTTCATGATTTCCTCCTTTGTCACTGTTTTGACCTCATGATAATGACCCTGTTTGTCTTGGATGGCATATAGAGGCTGATTTTCAAACATCATAGTGTAGTTTTTGACATCTCCCTTCTCAATGTCTTCAAGGATAGTTTTCTGAATGTGTGTGGTCTCTGTCTCAGAGAGCTCTCCTTGAATTTTATCCAAAGAGAAGGTCTCAAAAGTGAAACGTCCTTTGTCAACATTACCACCTTGTATGTCTGTGACAGCACGGATTTCCTTGTGTTCTTTGGAACCATCATGAATAGCATCTATAGGCTGATTTTCAAATAGCCATGTGCAGCTTACAACATTTCCTTTCTGTATGTCCTCTGTCTGATCAGCCTTCAGCTTTTTCATGGTTTCTTCAGAGGTTGAGGTCATTATGTCAGAGGACTGGTTTTCAAATATGTACTTCATTCTGGATACGTCTCCCGACTGAATATCAATCTCAGTAACTCTTTTGAAAGCACTAGCATCCTCCCCTGAGATGCTTTCCAGATTCTCAGTTTCAAAAAGAAAACAAGCCTTTCGCACGTCTTTGCCCTGGATGTCTTCATGTTTTACAGTGCATGTGTTTATAACACCTTCTGATTCATCTCTGATTGCATCAAGTGACTGTGTCTCAAAGAGCCAAGTGCATGTTTTCACAAGCCCTTCTTGAATTGTTTCAGTTTCAGTTTCACTCCTTACCTCAGCCTTCTCATTCAAAGAATGTATTGGCTGAGTTTCAAACAACCATCTACACGTTTTTACATCACCCTTCACAACTTCAGCTGCCTCCTTAGTCTCACTTTCTTGATCCTCCACATTGCTAAAATACTTGATTGAGTCAAGGGGTTGTGTCTCAAAAAGCCACTTAGCTGTTTTTACATCTCCTGTTTCTATCTCCTGTTTGGATATCCCTTTAATGATCTGGAATTTACTAATGCTTTCATCAAACTGATCAATAGGACGAGTCTCAAACATCCATTTGCAGGTTCTGACATTACCCTTCACAATTTCCTCTCTTCTAACTGTTTTCACCTCATGGTAATAGCCAGAACTATCTTTTATTGCATATAATGGCATTGATTCAAAAAGATGTTTATTTGATTTCACAAACCCACTGGTTACCCCCTCAACTTGGATTTTTTGAGTTTCATCAAATTTGCTTAAATCCATAGTTTCAAAGATTTCTTTGCAATTTGTGACATTCCCTTTATCAATTTCTTCTAGGTGTACAGTCCTCTTGAACTCCTTCTTCTCTTCTCTGATGTTTTCAAGTGGCTGGCTCTCAAAAAGCCACTTTTGATGTCTGACATCACCCTTTTCCTCCTCAGATTTAACAATTGTTTTAAGTTTACCTACTTCGGGACTATCCTTCAAAGCATCCATTGGAACAGTTTCAAATAAATGTCTAGCTGACTGCACATCACCCCCCACAACTTCTTCTGTTGACAATGGCCGGGCATTGGAATTATCTTTCAAAGAGTCCATAGGCTGAGTCTCAAACACCCAGCATTGTTTCCGGACATCAGCCCCAACAATCTGTTCTTTTTCCAGGTTTGAGCTTTCCCATTCTTCATCCTTTATGGAGTCCAAAGTTTTTGTCTCAAACAACCACCTCCCTTTGTTCACACCACCATGAAAACAATCCTCCATTGACACTCGACAGACCAGCTTTACTTGAGTAGGATCCTTGCTGATCATGTCCAGAGGTTGAGTTTCAAAGAGCCAGCGAGAGGTTTTGACATCACCTTTCTCCATTTCCTCGCGACAAATGGTTTTAATCTCTAGCATCTCACCTGAGTCTCCACGGATGACACATAAAGGTTGAGTCTCAAAAAGTTTTTTAGTTGTCTTTACATCACCCTTGATAGTCTCTAATTCTGACTTAAGTTGCAGAAAGTGGTACTCATCAATGGTCTCAGTGTGGCCAAGCGAGTCTAAGTGCTGGGTTTCAAATAAGTATCTGGCAGTTTTTACATCCCCTCCAGTGACATCTCTTATGCAGATGGACTCTGTGGTTTGATCTTCCTCTTGGTACATTTTACTGAGTGTGTCTAAAGGCTGTGTTTCAAAGAGCCAGGTTGCAGTGCGAACATCTCCTCTTGCTAGATCGGACATTTTGCCAGTATGTTCAGTTGAATCTGGACTGCTAGTGCCCAGAGCATCAATGGGCTGCGTTTCAAACATCCATGTTGTATATTTTACATCACTTCCTGCAATGATTTCCTGCTGAGCAATGCTTTTCCTGCTGTCCTCATCTGGAGTTTCATCCTTGATTGTGTCAAGAGGTTTGTTCTCAAACATCCAGCGCATGGATTGCACTTCCCCTTTGAGAATCTCATCCCACTCTAAGTACTCTCTCTCAGGGCTTACTGACTTGATAGGACTTGTACCAGAGTTCTCAAACACATATCTAGCTTGCTGAACATCTCCCGTGACCTCCTTCTGCCCATTCATCTGAGAGCCTTCAATCTCTGTTACATCACTCAAAAAATCCTTCTCCAGGTTCTTCCGAACTTCTGGGTGTATGTGCTTGTAGAGTCGTTTCAATTCATATAGATTCCTCTGCTTGGAATACTGCTCTTTGAGAACTGTCTGTTTAGAATGATAGGATGGGTCAAGTGGCTCTGGTACACAATATTGATCTGGAGTTTCTACTGGAACCTGCAGTAAATCTGGAGGTGGTGGAGGGAAGATCTCTATGCTCTCACAGAGAGAGGCATTTGCTGAGACAGAGGACTCATCCTCTACCTTTGAAGTCACAAATGATGATTTGTTTGTAGAAACTCCAGATGAAACATTGGGAGCTGGACCCCACTCACACTGGTTGAAACCAAGATCAATCTTTTTGGAAAGAAAACATTGATTATACCAGTGAGCCTGAATTCACAATTTCATTCATAATGTACTGTGCCAATTTTTTATTATAAAGCACACAAAGACTACTTCAAAACATATTGTAATTGTACTACAGCTGCTAATTTTTATGTTAACCTAGTCATTTCTCAATATTTCACAAGGCTAAAGTAAGTCATTTACTTGAAAATGAACACAGTGAGATTATAATAAAACAATCTTGAAAGAATTGATGCTATCTCAGTAGATTAGGGTAAAGAGAGGAATAAAAAATAAATAAGGGGCAGAGTTCTGTACAAGTATGCAGAGGTATGTACTTTATGTAGGCTTGAGGATTTTTTCAATATGTTTGTTCTTCTGCTTTATACTACTGTGTTTAATTTACTACAAAATATTTGTTTATGATCCTATTAAATCTTTCTGTAATATGACATTTCATATAATTTATCAATGGACACTTAAGACTGCATATTACTCATCATACATGTGAGTTACCTTAATTTGCTTGCTTGGAGTTGCCTCTTCGATGGTTTTTTCAAACTGCTGCTTCAAAGCTTGTGTGGATATCTGTGGCAACTCCTCTCTTCCAACAACTTTCACTAAAGAATACAAACATGAGAAGTGTGATCATTAAATATGTTATGTCCAAGTCATTCAAGTATAACTGAAGCCAAATTTAAAAAGCTCATTTGAGCTCCATTGCAATGTTTTACTTTCATCTTTCATGTAAAAATTAATTGAACTTCATATCAAGCCACTGACTGAAAGTTCAGCGTATATGAAAATATTTACACGCACTACACTTCAATTCAGATGGAGAAAGTCAACCACAACTCGGAAACTTAAATAGGTACTCAAGAAAGGTTGTTGTACAGGGTATTGTAATAAACAAAAACATTTTCAGTAAGAATACAGCAATAAATTACCAGTTCCATCAAGATGATCTTCATAACTGGAGACCACGTTGCTTTCATGAGTACTTTGCTCGTGTGAGATCTGCAATGAAATTTAATCAAAGCACATTTACCACAGTTCCTGCTCTGCATTTGTCTTCATAGATGTTTCTATGTAACATGCAAACAGTAACTACAATGACTGTGATAACTTTGTGACTGGCTAATGGTTTGGTGGTCATCTAATTGCTGGTCACATGACGGTCCCTCTAAGGTTAGTAACCTTGTTAGTGACTTTATCAGTTAAGTAAATGTGGGCAGCATGGTGGCACAACGAATAGCGCTGCTATCTCACAGCACCTGGGTGGTACGAGAGAATGTGGATTCGATCCCTCTCAGTCTGCGTGGAGTTTGCATGTTCTGTGTGGGTTTCCTCCCACAGTCCAAAAATATGCTGTTCGGGTTCCTCCATAGTGTGTGACTGTCACAGAGTGAGTATGTTTCACTGATGCATGGATGAGTAACCCCTTGTGAGTAGTGTATCTAGCAGTGTAAGTCACCTTGGTGAATAAGGTGTGGGCTAGTAACACTACATACTATCCATTGTAAGTTGCTTTGGAGAAAAGTGTCTGCTAAGTGAATGAATGTAAGTCAGTTCTGTTCCTTTTCATTAATTAATATATACTTTGTTTCAGGCATATTTTGTGTTTAGGGTGACTTTACTCTCTTTTTGTGTCATATTTCTTATAATGTCCCTCATACAAGGACATGCCAACAGTAGGGAATCACCTCTAGTCTCTTAGTATAGGCCACTATTAGAGGCTGGAGTGGATTTAATTAATGTTTAATCAGAAACAGCTTAAAAAAACTACTGTGAAGAGAATAAAAAGTGACAGCTTGATAATTACATGTCTTCCAGGGGGAGGATGACATTAATCTGATAGTGAAGACATGATTTTGTGATATTTCATCTGAATGGCATGAAGGGGAATGGGGTATGTCCCTACTTCCTACCATCAGAATCCTGGATTAATTTACAGAATCCCATACAGCATTTTTGCACGTGTAGGTAAAATGGGAGACATTTTACCTCTACAATCACATTTGCTTATTTAGTAGATGCTTTTCTCCAAAGCGACTTCCAATGGATACTACGTAGCGTTACCAGCCCACACACTTTATTCACCAAGGTGACTCACAGTGCTAGATACACTACTTACACTGGATCAGTCATCCATACATTAGTGAAACACACTCTCTCTGTCACTCACACATGATGGGGGAACCTGAACAGCATGTCGTTGGACAGGGGGAGGAAACCAGAGCTCCCAGAGGAAACTCACATAGACACAGGAAGAACATACAAACTCCACACAGAGTGAGCAGGGATCGATCGCACGTCCCCCGGACCACCAAGGCGCTGTGAAACAGCAGCGCTACTCGCTGTGTCACCGTGCCGTCCCACACATGTGCATTTGTATGCCTACGCCTTTGCAACAGTTTTCTCTATTTGATTATTTAAGTTCAATTTTCATTCTATACCAGACAATTGATGTGAGGTAACTTAATGCAGCCAGTTCACTCTGATGCTAAAAACATATGAAGTCTTGCAGAATGCAAAACAATGTGCACTCATCATAGACACTGAGATATGAACCCCCCCCCAAACACCCCAAACACTACAGTTAATCACTGGGTAACATCATTTCCATTCTACTTAGTCTCTTCAGCCACTCACTCTCATCTTTGCTTCCTTCATGAATCCATGCTTATAAATTCAGAGGGAAAATTACAAGTTCTGACATGCAGTGAGGTGAGAGTCAGAGATGTAAGCGTGCAAATCAAAAGACTGAAGTCAGACTGCATCTTTGTTTCCTCTTGTTATGTTGAACCCCAGGGGGATTCCTAGTGTTATTCTCAATTTTTGCATTTTTTCTTTTTCTTGCTTTTTTTTTTAATATCCAAATGTTGTTTGTCATTTTCAGAAGGCCCAGGGCTACAGCTGTAGTCTTAAACCTTTCAAAGTATATAAAAGCTCTTAAAATGTAAAACATCATATTCTGTTTATGAAAAAAATTACATTTTTTTTTGTCCTGAAACTGGCTTGTTTTAGATGGCACTGAAAAACTGTGGCCTCAGCCTCCCTGAACATTTTATAAACCTTTTTTTTTTTCAAATTCGAGCCAACACAAAGGTGTCCTCTGGCTGAATACTGATGATATGCCAGATGCTTTTACATATTTTATACAGCACTACACAAATGCCCATCTGAGCTGACATGGCTCCTTTAAGTGCAAATACCTAAAAACCATGGGTGTATTCACTCCCTGCATTGCCTTACTAGCCTTATATTCATTTTTACCTGCACAGATCGTTGTTGATAGTGATACTGGGTGACAGTACTCTGGGAAGATGATGCAAGTTCTTGGCTCTCAAACTGTTTCTTCACACTGGCGAGCCCTCCAGGCAGCGAGCAGGCCCCTGACTCCTCCGTGACCTAATAAAGGCAATAAAACAGTCATCAGCTCCTGTCACTTTCAGAGCCCTACCATTCTGAGCAATGGTTCCAGCAGTCTTCTATGACCATCTCTTCCATGATTGTCCCTGCACTGGGCTTCTATAATCACATCTGCCACAAGTTTGGCAGAAAGGTACAACAATCATTAACATGTCTGTAAAGTGAATCACACAGAGGTGTGAAGCTACATGTAGAATACATTTAAAATACTCTGGGAACAAAAAGATTTTTATTTTTTTAGTTTGTTTTTCTAGACTGAGGCCTAAAATGAGTGTCAAAGTGGATTTGTGCCCAGTTTTTGCCAGGGAACCCTGATGACAGGTTAGAAGGTTGCTGGATGAGCAATGATGCACAAGGTCATCCTGCAGGGGGCACAAACAGCCCTGCATGCTGCACTGAATACTTCTCGCTTCCTGGTCTGTGTGCAGTACCACGGAACTCTAAAACTTGTGCGACATGATTTGACTCTCTCCCTCGTAAGAGAACAACGGAGTCACTCTACAGCACAACTCCCAGTTCCACGGCACCAAGATGGCGGTAAGTCACAACAACCTCCCAAGGCAATAATGCTTAAAACCAAGACCTAGAAATACATTTTTGCACTGGTTAAGTTTCTTCTTCTTCCACTGGGTTTTAAGAGGAAAAAAATGTAATTAAACTTAGATCCAGTCTACTGTGACGATCCATGTTAGCGCACAAGCAAAGAGAACTGTGGTGTCTTTCAAGGCAAGATGACAGGAGAAATGTAAAACCATAATCTTGCAAATTCAAAATCATTTCAAAAACAGGAATCCTTTTGTTGACACACTTGCCATGCTTTCCACACAGATAACACTCATAACCCTGCTCTACTACAGTATTTGTGTAGTATAGTTTGTAAGGGAACAATAAAGGAGCTACGAACTAGTGTGAAGTTAATGGCTGAGAAACGTTTGAATAGTTGCCTTGAAAAGGTTCTGTCCACTATAATGTTAAGAAGAGGAAACAATGTCTTCATGCACTAAGATCACATTGAACAGAACGACAACAGTGTACTGATACAACCGTGATGCTGCGTTTGTTGTCTTGACGAATGTGATTACCAAAGTTTTCATTTCACCTGGATAGTGCTCAATGAAATAGTGTGTCCTTGTATTGCTGCACTACGGAACAGCTGGTAGCCTAGTGGTTAGCACTGTTGCCTTTAGCCCCAAAAGTTACAGGTTCAAATCTCTCCCCTAAGCAAAGTACTTACCCTGAATTCCCCAGCTGTATAAAGTGGTAAATAATGATAAGCCCCTCTGGGGGAAAAAGTATCTGATAAATGTATGTGTGTGAACCAGTGCTGCCTGTGTAACATTGTAGAAGAAAAGGATGAATGAAGTAGTTGTGAAAAGGTCAAGACAGATGTTTATGTGCTTTGCAGTTTTTTTAAAGCATGTCTATATACTTCTGCCAGTTTACACGAGTGTGTAAATGTGAGTTCAGCAGGCTTAACTGTCTTCCTACCATTCCAGGGGCGTTGGCCGCCTCCTTCTTAGAAACAGCAGCTTGATACATAGCCAGACGTTCCTTCAGTGAGACAGACTCGGTTGGGTCTGGGTGGGCACCCTTCCCCTGGCTTGTGGCTTCCTCAGGAGCTCCAGTGCCAGGTCCTCCCGCACTGCCTGCAGCTACGGGAAGCAGGAGTCATTAATTACTGATTATCATCACCCTAAACACATAGATGGAGAAGGACTAAGAGTCATAGTATGTAAAAACTCTGCTCTTGTTTCAGAGTAATGCTTCAGTTCATCTAACGTTTCTGCTGGACAAACTCATTGGGAAATGTGAAAACGCTAAATTGTCACCTTTGGTAAGTTAGGCCAATATCCCTGTTGATAGGAATGTGATTACTGAATTAGAAACAAGCTATTTTTTTGGATGATCAACTTCTGAAATATCAGAGGCATTGGCTACTTATAATGATGTACATAGTGGAAAAAAAAATATTATTCAAAGAAGGTGTTTCAAGCAAAAAAGAGATCTTTTATTGAACTAATGGATGGAAAAGCATTCACATACACCCGACAACAACTTTGTATTTACTAAAGACAAATGTTGGTTGTATTTTGTAGTACATTAAATCAGCAATAATCTTTCAGAGGCTGGACATTAACATTTATACTGGCAGCTGAACAGTTTGCTTGTTTTTAAATGTGCTTTTTACACTTCGGATGTGACTATGACAGCATGATCCATTAATGTTGCCTGTTATGCAAGGCACTCTGTGACATCTCGACGTTGCTAAGAGGTGAGGTCATTCTCATTCACATTGACTTTCTATACATAGTCTGTCAAAAGAATCTATATCGGAGGCACTCATGAGCTCTGAGAGGCAGTCGCCAGAGTCAAACAAGGCTATTGCACTCACATGCAAAAAGGGCCTTTCTCTATGTGCCCAATTAAATATGTGAGAATACTGATTGATGGCCCTGTCTCCACACCTGCAGGTAAATTGTACATATCAGCCTATGTCTTGACAGAACACTACATCCTTTTAAAAGCCATCACGCTGAAGACTCAGTAAGTGCAATAAGTAAAACATGAATGTTATCCTTAAATCCACATAAACATGGTACACGAGGTGCAACATTTCATAGATAATGGATTAAATAAATACAGGAAATAAATATATATGTGAGTGTGAATAACGATAGAAAGGTGTTATTCTCTTTTCTGTGATTTGTTTTCTGCACTGTATGTAACAGAGTAAACAGTGTAATGTATAGTGCTAGACAACAACAAATCTCTGCACTTTCTAGGAGTTGGAGGACTTAATCGAGGAAACTAAAATAATGGTAATGCTCGTCTATAATTTTTCCTCAGTATTTATCATTATATTTTACAGTACAACATAATGGTTAAATTATATTATTTGACATTTATTCCAACTGACAAATGTGCTGTGCAATACTGTTAAAGGTTATTTTCAACACCTGGGAAACTTTTAAGGCATATTATTAAGTACATTGCAATAAATATGAATGGCAATTGT
Source organism: Scleropages formosus (assembly GCF_900964775.1). NCBI lineage: Eukaryota > Metazoa > Chordata > Actinopteri > Osteoglossiformes > Osteoglossidae > Scleropages > Scleropages formosus. Next base: position 409,903 of record NC_041817.1, read on the forward strand.
TAATCCTATTCTTATTATTTTAAAAGCCTTCCTTGGTTTAAAAAAAGTAACTTAAACTGTCTTGCCGTTATTGCAAGATAAGACCTTGTACTTTATTGTTTCATTATAATATGTAAATTACAAAATGCTGATTACTCTATCAAATGTGGGCCAGTCTTGCAATATCCAGGAACGAAATCTTTACATTCCTTCATTCTGAATTACATTTTAATAACATAACATTGTCTCTTAATTTGACAGAAGTCTTTGGGGTTAAATGCTTTTCCTATCAAACTTTATGAAAATAAATGTCATTAACACAAACATCAGTTAATGTTTAGCCTTTGGTATTAATATTCTATGCTGTGAAACTATTCATTAGGTTTCTCTTTATAAGCATGATGTGACAATGCTGAAATATATATATATATATATATATATATATATATATATATATATATATATATATAGAGCACTCAAAGTGAATATTGCCAGTTTAGCTGAAAGACAAAAAGGACTAATTAAACCCAAGGCCACATGAAATATAATTTTACATATTTACTTTATCAGCATGCTACACTAACTGTCATCAGTAGTTATCTAATTAAAAACAAGCCCCTCTTGCATTAGCCAAATGAATGGTGTCGTATAGCAGCCCTCCATAACTTTAACAATTCGCATGAAAAAGTGATTTACACAGTCGCTGGAAAGCAAGACAGCTGCAGGTTGAATGTGTTTGATGATACTGCACTTCAGAAGCCAGACATGCGATACAAAACAGTAACGTTCAGCTTTAATGACATTTAATTTGCACTTCGATGCATGAATGTACTTCAAGCATTTCAGATCAAGGTGGAGAAAATGAGATCAAGCTCGCTGGATTTTTTTATATAATGGGGAAATGCAATGTGATTCTATTTATCATAGCTCCAACACAATCTCCATCAGAAATACAACAATCATTTGAGTTAATGAAGCAGGCAGAGACAGATCTATTGGGACTAGTGCATGATAGTATGAGCAGTATGGTAACGGAATAGAGTATTCGGCATAAACTTCGTCTCGCCAGTGTTCGCCATTGCAGCCACACTTGTTTGCTATTTCCATCCTGTCATTTCCATCCCATCATTACATGCAGCTTAAAGACAGCGTAGAAGACTAAAAATGTTCTTGCTGGTGCTAAATATCATTGTGTTACAGTCACATGAATTGTGACAGTAGTCCAAGCTATGTGATGGAACAATGTTCCCTTTAACTGCCCAATTTTAGATTCTTAGCTATGGAGGGAATGTCAGTGTAAGCCTATCGCCCTGTCAAGAAGGAATGAATGACCAGCACAGCAACATCTCAAAATAAACAGGCTTTTACCCAGCTATTTAAATATCAGTTGGATTTTTAACACCAGCGGTAATGCGAAACTTTACACTCCATTAGCTGCAAAATGAGTAATAACACGCTTGTGTATTTTATGAGATCAGTGTCTCCAGGTGGGCCGGAAAGATAAAGAATGCGAGAGACTGATGTTGAGATGCCAAAAAAACGTGACAGCGATCCACAAGATATCTTGGAGTGCATTCTCATGAGACAGAAGCTCACGTAACAGGGAAGTGAGGTAAACCTAGGCGCCAAGTCGCCTGAAAAAATAGATCAGTCGTATTTTGTAGGGCAACTACCAGAGTCATGTTTCTCAGAGGGACACAGAGGTGGGGAGAAGGGTGACAGGAACAACAAGTACTTCCCATAACTTAAAGACTTGAAAGGCCATTACGAGAAAGCTCTCTGGCCCATCCTACTAGCTTTGCCTATGGCAAAAGAGAAAAGAAAAGAAAAGAAAAGAAAAGAAAAGAAAAGAAAAGAAAAGAAAAGAAAAAAAATTACCTCCCTTCCTGATGCTCAGTGTATAGTATAGCAAATCTCTGTATGGTTTTGATGCCTTGTTCATCATGAGTTAACTTACAGATTTTGTTTGTACTTTTAAGATTACAAATATTTAGGTACACTTTGAAAAAAATATTGAAAGTTGCTCAGTGAAGCATTTATGACTGTTTGTATAGAGGAATTTGATGCAGTTAAACTTTAGAGGCCGATATTAAACAAAAGAAGGATGGCCGTGCTCTTGGAGTGCAGAACCTTAAGCCATATCAAGCAAAACTGTGGTCACTGACCTGCTGTTCTGTGGCCACAAGCCTAGAAACAGAACTTGAAAGCAGCAGCTTGTTATGCGCAAGGTGTGAGAAAATTTCTCATCACTGTATGTTAAACAGACCATTGCACTGGCCCATTAAGGCCCAAACTCTCCTGAGGATTTGTTTAATGAACCTGTAGATTTTGGCTAGCATGGATTTAAATAAAGCCAACAAAGTACAGTGTTTTTGAAAATCGTGCTGTTCAATGACTCAGCTCAAAAATACGAAGAAGACATTTAAAAAAAAAAAAAAAACATTACAAAGGAAGAACACATAATAGAAAAAAATACAGATTTCTTGAACTCACTGCAGATACAAAGCTGATAGAAATGGAGTTACAAAATGACTTGGTAAAAAAGAACACAACATTTGAGTAATGGAAAGGAGACTTTAGAGCTGTATTCCGTCAAAACCAGGAAGACTCATCAGAAGCAAGCACTGCAAGCTCCTAGAGTTTAGGGTACTTACTGGTCTTTATGGTGCTACCAAAGGGTTGTTGGAGCAATAAAATTCCACCAAAGGCCTCAAAGTCCCTGACCTGCAGGGTCTCTTTCTTGCCCACCAGAGAGACAAATTCCCTTTTTGTTGGAGACCAGCTCCAGCAATGAGTGTCTACCTCAGTCTGTCAAGAAGATAGAGACAGCTGGTTTTTATTTTAGACAAACCTACCCCCCCCCCCCACCCCCCACCCCAACAACGACCCAAAGTAAAATGGACCCAGGGGCTTTTTTTAGAAGATGAAGCTTACGTGCCACTTAAAAACAAGTCACAGATATTCAGATATTGGAGAGACTTCTAGCAAGATGGGTTCTGAACCTCTTCACAGTTCACATGCATACGTCTTATTTCAGAGTATTTACGCAGCAAGATTCTCGCTGTTGTCGCCACTGAAATCGTTATGCCATTATGAGAAAGTGAGCTGACAAAGTACTGGAAGAACAGATATATTTAATGGTCTAACAGGATGATTTGCAGCAATATTTCAGAAGACTTTAAATAATGGAACGTGAATTACGTACCACTGAAACATTCAAAGGACAGCAAACTGGTACAAAGTACCAAATTATAGATTAATATTATCATTATTGAGCAAAATGTCATCAAAAACTCAGCGTACATCAATTACATGATGTATGCACTGAAGAAAACACATGAACCCCGGCAATCTGTAACCCAACTGGTGGAAAGAGGTGCGGGGCTGACACAGTTATTCTCTGAGACTGTGGTGATAAGCATTGGACACGACACGGCAGCCATGCATCACAGCCATGCTATCTGTTACTTGTACAAACCACACACACCACATAAGCGGGCTTCTGAAAGAACTCACCACAAAGCTGTCCCCAGTGCTCTTTAAAGAAGCCATGTATACAGGTTGCTCCCCTGGGGTTTCAAGATTGTTCATGCATTCAAAAAGTATTGCAGTAAAGCGGACTGAGTAATATGAAATTCATAGTGATCATGAAAAGAACGCTTTCATTGAAGCTTGAACAAACACAATTTTTATAATATAACATGTAATAATTTGATATACATCATAAAATGATCCTAATGACCTAAATGTGACACTGACAGTTACGATTAATTTTTTTTAAAGAAATAGCATATCCTTATAAAACGAACAGGCTACTGCATGTGCACAAATTCTTCAGCAATGTTTTTTCTATATCCTAACATTCTTTCTACCATTTTTCTGAACTGATCCTCTCTGATTCACTGCACAAAGCTAATGAAAGCAGAGCCAAGCTGTCTGGAGAGCAAGGCCTGCATTATCCACATGCCGGGACTGTCAGACATGTCTTTCTTTGCACGGTAGATGAGGAGTGATGTCCATCAGACACAGTGAGCCCCTTCATATCACTGGCCGTGAGGTGGGACTGTGGGATTGCATGCCTAAGAAAGAGGCAGAGCGCTCACATGCTGTGGAATGAATAACAACTTAACAGTTCTACATCTTGGTCCTCTCCTGAATCAGGAGAAGCACGTCGAGATGAATTAGAGCTCATCTGCAGAAGGATGGAAATGTCAGATCAAGGTCCCTGCAGCACCAGGCAGTAAAATTTGCTGTTGGGGCTAATCTTGAGTTAGTTCAATCTGCTTTCTTGTCCCTGGGATGCTTGGTTTAATAAGAGCATTGTGATATCCTACACTTTTTCAATGGCTGCTATGCTGTTCTATTCTCAGTAACAGTGCAGACCTTACTTAATCAAGAGGATTACTTTCACATATCATTATCTTGCATTAAAATATCAGCTAAGCACAGTGGCACAGCAGACAGTGTTGGTGTTTCAGAGCACCTGGAGCGTGTGATTGAACATGGCTTTGAATCTCATTGAGTCTATGCTCACATGTTCTTTCCATGCTTGCATGGGTATTTTCTGGTGCTCTGGTTTTCTTGCATAGTCCAAAGACATGTGTTGCAGATAAATCATGGGTGGCACAGTGAGCAGGATTGCTATCTCATAATCCCTAGGTGGTGCAACAGAATGCGGGTTCAATCCCCCTCAGTTGCAATGTAGTTTCCGTGCTCTCCCCATGTCTGTGTGGGCCTTCTCTGGTTTCTTCCAAAAACATGCTTTTTCAGGTGGATTAGTGACTCTAAAATTACCAACAGCATGTGTGTGAGTGACAGAGAGAGTGTGTTTCACTGGTGTATGGATGAATGACCCAGTGTAAGTAGTGTATCTACAGTGTAAGTCACCATGGTGAATAAGGTGTGTGGGCTGATAACACTACATAGGAAGTTGTTTTGGAGAAAAGGTTCTGCTAAATAAATAAATGAAAACTGATGATTCTCAATTATCTGTAGTATGTATCTGAGTGCCCTGTAATGGACTGGTGTCCCATTCTCTGCTGTTCCCTGCCTCAGTTTTTTTCCCCCCTCAATTTTAGTCATGTCATAATGAGCTTGATTTTGTTACTCTTTTCAGCTTTAAACTATTGCTACCCAAATTAATCTTTGTCTGTGGTTAACAGCAAAACGACAATTAAATTCACCTGGTACAGCTGAACAGCTGGTAGCATAGTGGTTAGCAGAGGTTTGAATCCCACCTTTAACTGTAGTACCCTCAAGCAAGGTACTTACTCTAAATCGCTCCCATTCTGTAAATGGGTAACTTAACATTATAAGCTGCTTCGGAGAAACGAATCAGCTGAATGAATAAATGTAAATCCCTCTTGAAGTCAAACGATAATACCACCATATTGCCTCATAATTAAGAAACTGCGAGCGAAAAGAGATTAAAACCATATGAAGAAAAGACTGCAGCAGTCGTCTTCTCAGACTGAACAGAAACCTCTGAGTAAAGCCATACTTGCCCTAACAATGAGAACTATAAGGCTGGGGAATAAAGGTTGGAGGAAGAGAAAAAAATATACCTTTGTAACTAACGAGAAATGTTTTTAACAGGCATCTTGTGTGTTAACCCCAACCTTATTTATGATATCCTGTCTGTTCCTGTTTCAAGCTTCACTTAATAGATCATTTGCACAAGCCTTTTAACTCTTTTCTGTAAATGTGTCCTGTCATTGAAATCCTAATCTAAATACACATAACAATTTATGTGATACTGTTGTGAAGCAGAGTTTTAAAAACAAATTAAAAACCACAGCGGAAAAACATTTAGATGCTTTAATTCCTTGAAGTTTTTTTACTGGTTGTAAAACATTATTCATTTTTTTTACCAATGGAAAACTTATTTATAGTATGTATGTACATGAGTATTAGTTGTTTCAGTAATTCAGGAAAATGATTTCCTGATGTCTTCATTTTTGTTTATACTTCTCTTTTTTAGTTACTTTGAATAATCTGTTTTAGGCTCTCAGAAATTGCACATTTAAGTCATTCATTCATATCACCAGCATATCTGCTCAATGGGTGTTCGACATCTACTATATCATTTACATTTATTTATTTAGCAGACACTCTTCTCCAAAGTGACTTCCAGTGAACTCTATGTAGTGTTACCAGCCCACACACCTTATTCACCAAGGTGACTTACACTGCTAGATACAGTACTTGCACTGGGTCACTCATCCATACATCAGTGGAACACACACACTCTGTCACTCACACACTATGGGTGAACCTGAATAACATGTCTTTGGACTGGGGGAGGAAACCAGAGCACCCAGAGGAAATCCATACAGACATGGGAAGAACATACAAACTCCACACAGACTGAGCAGGGATCGAACCCACATTCTCTCGCACCATGCAGGCACTGTGAAACAGCAGCGCTCTTCACTGTGCCACCATGCTGCCCGTATCTAAGCTAAAGTGTTAACGTTGTTCATAAACCTGTGCGGCTTGTCTGCCCTTTTGTGTAAGGTCATAAGGGTGTTGAAAAGAAGAGGAAAACATTAAGAGATATACATGCTGTGTAATCATTATTTTAGGCTTGATTCAAATAACCTAACAAGTGGCTTAAACCAATTAATCATGTCACACCTGGTTAGAATATAACATGTTGTATGTCAGAATCTTGAGACCTGCTCTCCCAAGCATCATTATTAAGGAAACAATATGATCAATGGCTGGTGACCTCAATAAATTCTTCATTCTCTGCAACTAAAGTTCCAGCGCTACATTTCACTTCTTCCTCACCACTGCTACCAGGCCATCCCCAACAATTTATAGTAAATAATGATTATCTAGCAGCTGGAGAACTGCAAACTGATGATAATCCATTAGGTTTTCAACACTGCAACCCTAGCTGTGGCGCTCATATCATTCTGAACAGTATCAAGGATAAACCCATATTGTGGCCTAAAGTGTTTTATCAATACCCAGACTTTTTACAAATTTATACAATGCTTCTTTTTCAAAGGATATACTAAGTGAGATTACTTGGAGATTTATCCAGACCTTGCCTTTCACTTGAGCAGAATGGTGTAGCCACTGGTATTAAAAATAATACACAAAAGGCACATTGCAATACTGTCAGTTGTAGAAGAATACAGAGAATCTGCCACAATTACAGGGACATTCTGATTTTGGCCCAGGTACAGCCAAACACATTCAGACACTACCACAGTTATTGGTAGTGTTCACACATTATTGAGTGGTAGCTCACACTGCATCCTACACATACATACATGATGCTCAAGCAAAAGCAAAGAAGAAAAAAAAAGAAAAAAACAACTGGTTGTGAAGTATCAGGTGCAGATTGAACATGGAAGTATCAGGGCACAAAAAAAGACAAATTGGAGTGTGTTTAGGATTGTAATGCTGCAACCCTGCTAAGCTTAGGTCTCAAGGTCCAGGTCATCTCTAAAGAGATCATAGCCTGAATGTGAAATTAGAACATCACTAAATCATCCTCAGGCTTGGGGGGAGGATGTAATGAAAAACACGTTAACCTTGAATATCAATCACAAAAATAAGCCTGTGTTTTGCTAAGCAGGAAGCCACCGCACACCCACAGGTGTGTGCTATAATAACCCATCCGGGACTCGTCTACGGGGCTGCGCTGTCCTGGGGGCTCGGGGAATTGTGGGAGAGAGCCATTATACAGGCAGGACTATTTAAGAACACAAAATGCAGCTGATCACAGGGGATCACCTGGAATGGGGCATGAGCTCAGTGAAGGTCTGAGTGTCATCTCAGTTGGGGGTGGGGATGCTATTTAGCAAACAGACCCTCTGCAAATATCCACAAATATCTCCATGGGCCTTCTGTCTTTCTGCACACTGTCATAAATCATACCAAGATGTCACTCACAGATGCATCACCTTCAAAGGATGTCAATTAAAATACTTTAACTGACACAAGCAACATTCTTCATTGTTAACTTTTTGCATCTTACTCTTAGCTTACACTATAATGAGAAGTGATTTTTTTATGGAGTCATAGGATATTTTTGTCACTCCTTGCAGGTTTCATCATTTAAAAAAAAAACTACGGACTGGCTCACTATGATCACAATGGATTTCCAAGACTAAACAATTCAGCTCTCACACAAATAGAACTGCATAATGACAACCGCAGTGCAATGAAACACAGCCACTAGTAGGGGAACACCCAGATACTATCCTGGTTAAAGAGAGTGGCTCAAATGCAAAAACATGACAGACTTGGATTTTTACTACAGGCAGTTTATCCTTCTTTATTTAATCTTCAGTATTTAATCTATCATTTTTCTTAGTTTGTCTTTAAAGCTTCAAATTTCTTGTGTACTGTTCCCAAACGCCAACTGGTGCAAGTTTAGCATACAGCAGGTAGAGAAATAATCTAAATATTATGACAGTCCACATTCGGCGGAGGTGACAGGGGCTGAAGTGATTGAGCCTGAACTACATGCCACTGGGTCAGCTGCTTTGCGCAGGTGTGGAATGTGCAGGAATTTGCCAGCATCCACCATTCCTTGCTTGGGCACTGCTGAAAACGGTTCAGCCTTCACCTGCCTTGCCCACTGGCCAAGCTGTGGGAAGCCCCTACTGACATGAAGATATGTATACACATGTAGACAACAGCTCCAGCTCAGCAAACATCAGTCACCAAAAAGTTGGCATGTCTTATTCCGTGTCTCAATAGTGAACCATTAGCATAGCATTTCTTAAAAAATAGAAATGGAAAGACATAAAATTCTTTGAGAGGTTTAAAACTAAAATAAAAGACAACAGCAATTTGCTTATTAGTCAACAACATGATGCTTGTTTGTCTTTTGGGTATATTTTTATTTTCTGTTCCAATACAAAATTATGTAAGGCAGTGTGACTTTCATACAAGTCGTGGAGTGATTAGTGCTCCTGCCTTGTATTTGAAGGGTCTAGGTCAAGTCCCACCTCCTGCTGTAGTACCCTTGACTTGACATTCTCTGTGAAAAATGACCGGCTGTCTAAATGTATGAATAATTGTAAGATGATTTCGAGGGGAAAAAATATGCAATTAAATAAATGTGCTATTTTGAAAACCATAAATTACAGTGAACAACCATATATTTTTATCCACATCTCTTTGGTGTTCTTAATACTTATAAGGAAATAATTACATGGAACTCAAGTACTACAGAATACATTAAAAGCAAGATCTGCATGACAGTCTTACATTGTTGGAGATCATGGCTTTTTTCAGAGAGCATCTTCTCTGCTGGTGGTGTTTGGTCCTTCGAGCCCACGGAATGCTGTCTGGACTGCCCAGCGATGGCTCTTCTTGGGGTGGACACGTGTACAACACTCTGAGACTTCACGTCCTTTTGAGAAAGAGCAAAAGAGCTTCTATGAGAGGAAACACCTGTGGTTTTCCTGTGCGGGGGTTTAGATCAGTCATGCTATAACCCTCCCACCCCCACCCCTGCCTCTCCATTCTCATTCTCCATCACTCTCCGTTAACCTCTTGTCTGTGGAAAGAAAGTGAGACACATGTAAATGTCACAGCACAGATGTCTGTTGCTCAACAAGCAAAAGTGTCCTAAGGTCAGCAAAGAAAACTCTTTAAACTAGAGCATGCAGTACAGGATTCAGCTAAAAACAGGCTATGATATGTGCCTTTTATTTGCATTATTTATTTCCACTCCTCCTTCCCGCAGTCACTTTAACGCCATGGAGGAGAGCCAAATTTTGGAGGAGCGATGTATCCTCCTCATTGGCAGCTTACAACTTGCAGATGCCTGGCGGTGAGTCAGGGTGTCCCTTCTCAGTCTGAAGTCATTCATGGAGGTATCCTGATAATTTTTTGATTTTTAAAACATGTTTGTATTGTCCAAACATTCATATCTTTCTTAAACTCATTTAAAAGAGAACTTTTGTTACTGTATTTTTGATATGACCTCCAATGTGACCAAGTGCTGAAGGCGAAGATGTTTAGATATGAGGAGTCAGCTGATACCTCATGACTAAGTGTCCCAGGGAATTGATGTCTAAGCAGTTCATTCTCAGTAAATACTGCAAAAAAGCAACAAAGCAAGACATTTCTCAAACAAGCTCTCTCAGGATCAAATTATTGTTTTTTTCTTGAGTCTTCCCCAAAAGCCTGTTTGCTTTCTTTAAATATGCCTCAGAGCAACACTGACACTGATCTTCTTAGGACACTTCACACATTATTCTGACTCATCCCATTTAAGCACTTGTACATCCTGCTGCGCACTGTCTTCTGTTATTCACTTTTTTCACATGTGAATTCATTAAAGTTCCTTTGTTCTTTTAAGACATCAGACTATCAACGTTTGTTCTCTTTGAGCAAATGTATTGTCTCACTTTTTAGCCGCGTGTAACAATACCTACGCGGCAACAGTAAAGAGGATTTCCAAAGCAGGCCATCAAGCCCGTTTACATCTCACCTGGAACACAGCTAGCACTAAAAATTATCATTATTGGGTCATTGCTGACCAGGATACAACTGCTAAGCCAGAAGCGGGACTTGAACTGGCACCTTAAAAGTGCAAGTCAGTGACTTTGAGCACCTGTACCCAAAGGTTGTAGGTAGTCCTTTAACCCCTTGCGAGGACTGGGCCTTTTTCACATACAGTTAATGTCATCGGTGTCTCTACAAGGGATGACGAAGACCTGCTGAATCAGAGGCTTTTCCAAGTTTGGCACAGCTGGATCGTGTGTGGCTGGAAAGGAAGTAGGGATTTTGAAAACCAGAGAAGGAAACACAGGAAAAGACAAGACTGACCACTGCAGGAAGTTAACAACTGCATGAATTTATTTTTATTGTCATTATATGATCATGCAGAGCTGCTTCTATGTGTGTGTGCTGAAAAAAAGCTTTGATTTGTTGACCTCAAAATCTACCTTCCAGGGTATTTGTCCCTGAAATCTATCTTTCTGGTTGCAACATTTTTGTGGTCCTCTGCTGCTTATACCACATTCTAATGGAAATAGCCCAAACGCTGTAATGTCAGTGTTTCAGAAGGTTCACCTAAATAATTTAAAATGCACAGCAGACTTTTTACAATGTTCCAGTCCTAGCTTTGATATCTTAGCGATGTCCTTTCCACAGCATCGGAACATTTTTAAGCAGCTTTAATCAATGAGCCCCAGATGAACATAAAGAGATTTCAGATTTTAATTATTCAGAAAATGTAGAAAATCAACATTTGCTCAATATTTATGCAGTATTCTATGAGTTGTTATATCTTTTGATGACACTCTCAAACGAAAAGGGACAGATCAATGTGCACTATCCCACAAGTCGAGTGTGGATGCTGAATTCATCAATGATTTGGGTTGTAAAAAATGCAGTAGCCTTTGTTATGAAAACAAAGAATAAAGATGTCAAAAATTCTATGATAGCAAGTACCCGAAAGGCCACAATAGCAAACACTGTGTGTCTTCTAATAAATCAAAGAAGGTGTGTACTCTACCTCTACTGTAGGTCTCTGACCTAGATGTCTATACTGAGATATCAATCGAGCAGGCTCGAAATCGACTCAGGGAGTAAAATGCAAAATGGATTTGTGTGGGCAGCACTGCCTTCTCTCCACAAAGTTTGGAGAGCAATCTTGGGAGAAGTGTTATCTGAACATGTTAAAGGGGGCGGCAGCTTGCGGAGAGAGCTCTCTTTGGAGCAAGAGGGATTGCGCAGTTAAATTGCTTGGTTTCTTAGGGCTCTATTGGTCTGAGCCACTGACTGATTGTTTCAGGATTGAAGTGCTCCTTTGCGATTACAATCCAGATAGAACTTTTTAAAAACGATATTTTAATTCAGGTATAATAGCGACAAAAAAATTACATCTGTTAGGACACCTAAATAATATAATCACAGCTTTTGATTTTTAGAACCATCTGTTTTGTATGATAATAAAGTTAGCCACCCACAGTTACAATGGTATTAATGTACTGTGGTCGATTAATTTAAAATGAAGGCCTATGTGCTGATTTTTGTTTCTACTCTCAGAATATGGTCAAAACCACTTCACAGAGCAAAGTAAAATAACACGTTTACTTCAAGTTAGTTGCTTTATGTGAACAAATAAATAAATAAGCAAGCAAACTGGCAATTAATATTTAATATAACATTCCAGCTTTGCATCCTTATGCTTTTGAATAGTTCTTAAAAGTTAGTGTCTATGATGACGTTGTCCTCTCTGGACTCCACTATGACATTAACTCTCTAATTATTCTTCTCAGAAACAAAGAGTGGAAAATCTGATCTGAACTTGTGACTTCACCCTCTCCAAAGCCTTTCAGAAAAACAGATGCAGCTCCTGTAGAAGGTTCTGCAGGTCAGGGCGAGGAGCTCCAAGTCCAGTAGGTTTTGCAGCTCTCTCAACACCACTCAAAGTTCAGAAGACAAGTTAAACTGGTTCAGTCAGCGCAGCAAGCAGAATCAGGTGGTACACAGGATGGCTGGAACAAACACCTCATGGTCTCAACCCTGCAGCACTGTACCGCAACTGAATAGTCGTGGCGCAGGCATTGCTCTCTGTCACGCTCTCTCCTCGCGTCCATTTAGACGTGTCACTTTTGGCTGGCATGTAAACTAGAGTGACTCATACCCTATGTGCTGCAAATAGTCCCTGCACAGTGGCCAGAAATGTTACCTGTTATTCACCTGTTTCAAACCTTGCATTTTTCAAGCTGCAGTAGTGCAACAAACCAGTTAGGATTCTGACATCAGAGTGTATCGGTTTAAATAAAAAAATTCTTAATAAATGAAGTGAGGAAATTAGAGGATGACAGCTTTGTTTTGCGGACGGAAAAGGGTGTTGGGCTTCTCAAGCCGTTTCGCATGATATACTGCAACCCTCAGTTGCACCAAGAGCAGGTCTCACACCTGATGCTCGACGAGGGCTGCGGACAGCGCTGTTGTGGGGAAACACGGTGAGTGCGGCTCTAGACGAGAACCTCTGTGGCTTTTGCACTTCTCAAGCAAACAAGAGAGCGCGTTCACTGGATACGGTATGTGTTAAACTGAAAAATGCTGCTTGTGTGTTTCCATGTACGTAAATATATGTATATTCCATACATTCTTTCATACATATACATATATACACACACACACATATATTCTGTGCATAGATACAGTATGTGTATGTGTATATATATATATATATATATATATGCAACAAAAACTTTAACGCTTTCTTCTTTATAGATTCTGCAGCATATGTGCTCATAAACCCCCTCCATTCTACAAAGCCACAAGAAAAACTGCCGTTAGGCCTTAAGTTCAAACCATGCGCAGACAAGGCTCTACGCTGTATTGTTATGGTGTCAGACACACTGAGAAGAATGATTTTGATCAAGTGCACACACAGTATGAGCAAAGTGACCAGGCTACTGAGAGGGGTCGGTATAAAAATTCATGTGACTGTAACACCAAGGTGGACAGATCTGAAGTCTTTCTCACACATTGTGGCAAATTCTTTGCAAAAGAATAAATTTAGAGAAAGATTACTGCAGAATAGGGGGTGCGGTGGCGCAGTGGGTTGGACCACAGTCCTGCTGTCCGGTGGGTCTGGGGTTCAAGTCCCGCTTGGGGTGCCTTGCGACGGACTGGCGTCCCGTCCTGGGTGTGTCCCCTCCCTCTCTGGCCTTACGCCCCTGTGTTCCCGGGTAGGCTCCGGTTCCCCGTGACCCCGTATGGGACAAGCGGTTCTGAAAATGTGTGTGTGTGTGTACTGCAGAATAATCCCGTCTCTTTTTTTGAAAAAGGAAAAATTACAAGTTTTCACCAGAGCGGAAGGGCAAAGAAGCCCAGTGGATTTAGGGATGCATGCTGTTGATGTGAATAAAAGGCACGGTAATTTTAACAGTTCAGTAATATATAAAATCTTATCTCTCCAGTATGTATTCGCATTATAAGATGATGAGTACACCTATACGCCCATGCAGTATCAGTAACGCTGGAAGGGACACCGCCGCCTCGCAGGGCACACACACTGATTCACTCGAACATTCACACGCTACGGGCACTCAGAGTCACAGCTTCACCAAGCGCATCTTTGGACTGTTGGAAATCAGAGCAGCGGAAGGAGAGGAAACATGGTGAGAACATGCAAAGTCCACAGAAGCTGAGCTGTACTGGAACCACGCGACTGAATCCACGCTCCAGGAAGTACCGACGCTACCTGCTGTACCACGGTGCACCGTGACAACTATATACTTTGCATATTTTAACCACAGCACGGATCTGCAGTTTTGCTGCCTTCCCATCACAACCCACAGCTTTCACAAAAACCTGGTGACCTTGTGACTTTGTCTTAACCCCCACAACCCACACTAAATATACACACACTCACACACAAGCAAAGACCTGCCTCTGCTGCGATAAACTTAACTCTCGTCTCTGACTCGTGGCCGTAAAGACGTGACGGCTAATTCTGTAGCAAGCGTACATCTCTTTACAAATCTGTTTTCGTCTGCACCTCACTTCACCAACATTAATTTCATTCAAAGTGCAGTAACTGGGCAGAATCCCACCGCAATCTTTTAAATCTGATTATTTAAATTATTATTGGAAATTGGCATAACTGCATTTCATTGTGATTTCACTGTGATTTTCCACTACGTTGTTCATTCTACGGATGACACAAAACTTATATGGATGGCATGTAACGTATATACTTAACTTGTTTGCTCTGTAGACTCAGTTTGTGAATTACTTCATGCCTAGTTCATCACACAGACAGCAGGAGCTGTACATAGTCAACTATAAATAAGCTTATGTTTAAAAAAATCCCCTTACCCCTTAGGACTAAGTCTTGCTAAACCACATAATGGTTGTGTGGACCTGGCCTGGGGAGAAGTGAGACAGCCTTCTGCCTCTATCTATCATTCTATCAGGCAGCCTCCACTATCTGAGCCCCTCTTCCCTCCGCCCCAACGGCTCAGCTCATGCATAATGCATGCAAATCTCTTTTCGGTTGCTTTCATCACACACGACATTCTCCGAACGCTCGCAGAATGCAGCCGAGCCTATTTATACACAAGAAGCCAAAACGGCTGGATTTGTTCTTGCAAATCACATTTCTGAACTTTCTTTTTTTTTCTTTTTTTTTAAATGCTGTAAAAGGAGTTACTTGCTCTTTGAGTCTTATCCAAATGAGCCTCCTGTTTCAGGGATTTCTTTTGTGCATGAGAGCTGCGATGTGCACAGTTTGTCATTCCGCACTCGGGCACCAGAAGAAGTGACCTCAGCACCAATTCGGGTCGTTTCCACTGATTCACTTGTTGCGGTGTCCTTTGGAACATTTAATGGTATGGAAAAAAAGAAAGCTTGGTACAGCGCAGTGTTTCACGGGTTCAGCCTAGATGCTGAATTTATCCAGACTGTTAAGATATTTCTGGCAAAATTAAGAATATTGATTTTTATTCATCTACACCGGCAAAGAAAGAATTCACTTTACAGCAGAGTCCTTTCAGTATTTTCTCAGTGCACCTTACATGTGGCCTCTTTACAATACCTTCATGTACATTAATGCAATGATTATGACATTTTTTCTCAAAGATCACGTTTTAAGAACATGTGCATTCATATCTGCGAGTGTTTACACAGCACAGTGCAAAGAATCTCCAGACCACTTTCACTCTGTTCTTTGCATTCTAATTAAATTCCACTTCTTGATTGCTGGCAGAAGACAGTCTGAGTGCAGTGCTTGGCTGCAACATCGAATTATAATTGTTAATGTTTGTGTGCACAGTTACACTCCTCATTTCCACAGTCACTGCAGCAACCGTAGTCAAGGGTCACCACTTGCTTCAGCTTAAAGATGCGGCGCTCGTTAATGTAAACGATGTGGCTGAGAGTAAATTGATTTCTATCACACAAATTGCCGTGCGCCGTGAGACGGCGGGTACTGTAAATAGCTGCAATTTCTTTCCACTTAAAATTTCCCAAGAGACTGAAAAGAACTCGCGTAGTACCGGTATCTGCGTAAGCCACCTGTAGAGAAGTAAGCGAAAGCGGACAGATACAGAAAGAGCTGAGTGTGGACAAACGGGGGGATATGGAGGAAGACGTACACATGGACACAAAGGTATACAGTATATGGAGAAAAGGTAAATATGAAGATACAGGGGCAAATTCACCTCCCTTGTAATAGTTCCAAACTGATGGAAGGCAAATACAGACAAAGAGTTAAGTGTGGTGAAATAGGTTCATATGGTATGAAATTCTGTAAGGCTTGATGTTTTATTCAGCGTGGTCTGGTCCACTGAGACATGTCTGTGAAAGCAGGGGGTCAGCTCAAACTGTGGCGGTCGCTTACCCCAGCAGCACGGTTCCTCTCTCCTTCGCGGAGATGAAGAGATGCGATAGAGAGGAACGCGCACGCGGGGCAGAGGAGAGCCAAGGACTAGCAGCGGCGCAGTCTCCGACTTAATTAGATCTCCTGGCAATCCTCAAATGGACTTAATACTATTAAAAATTGAAATCAACTGTTTCTTTCTTTTATTACCACTCAAAATGATTGAAACGACAAAAGCAATATGACACTACTTTTGGTTTCGGGCTGTATCAACCACTCATTGTAACTAGTGGATGTCCTGTAATATACTGCAAGATAATCCTAATGTCATAATAGTGTTATAGTGCTGCACCGCTGTTTTAATCGATTCATGAATAAAATACGATTTGCGAGACAGCCTTTAAAAATGAAAATATGATAAAGTGAAAGGAAAAGTTTTACTCTATCCATGGCGAATCATTAAAAGGTTATATCAAACGTTTTCAGTGTTGTAATGCTACATAAAAAGCTGGCCTAGTCACCTCTCATTTAGTGCACATATAAAACTATGGTGGTTTTACCGATCCCTTTTGGACCATTACTAATATGATGTCTTCACCTCATGGCACGCATGAAATTACAAACGGGGAAAGCAGTATTTGCTTCTTCACTTTCTCAGTTGGGTCTACTTATGTGAAAGAAATCTACTTTGCGCTCTATGGCTGCACGATTCTTCCTATAATTATTATTTTCTATTCTACTTAAGTAAGGATCACCGCCCCAAACCACACACACACCCTTTACTGAGGAGTTTTCACGACAGCTGGGAGAGGAAACTTGGGAAAGTGGATGCTGGGAGGCCGAAGCGATTTCGGGACAGCAGACACGATTAAGCTGGGGGAGAAAACAAAACCATGAGCAACTGTATGGATTTCAGCCACCACGCTGGGGGCTCCGGTCAGCAGCACACAATAGATCTGGGCACCAGGACAAGTGCAGCATAAAGTGAAAAAGTAAAATATACCCCACATAATGGTCACCGAGAAGACAAAATCCACAAATGATGTGAAGTAAAGAGCAGGCCGCAAAAAAAAAAAGCATACTCTTCTGACGACGCTCACTACTTTGCCCTTATCTACATTGATGACAAGCATGATGCAAACCGATATTTTTGCTTACATATTTGGTTATCCATTAAAATTAGCCTTAAAATGAACCCCCCCCTACTAAAATATGATCTCGGTACAGTCCTGCTTAGGTCGCACTGAGCGTGAACGAGACCGAGACGTTGCATTCAAACAGTGCAACACCTGGCAAAGCGCAGCACAGTTACGTCAAGCATAGCGATCACGTTCGAAGCAACAGAACATACGTACATATATAGCCTTGTCTTTCCTTGTGACATGGCCATGTCTGAAACCTTATCCTGGCACCAAAACAACTAAAAATAACTTGATGGAGTGACAAAACAGGCCAAAAAGGTCGTGGCATGGCACGTACTCTGTGTGAGCACTGAGCCTGACGCTGATCAACAACAAGCGGGGCAGAGGGCCTTCTTGGAACGACCCCGCAATCGCTTTGCACGTTAGGGAAAAGACGTCTAACCTTCGGCACTTTGCCACTAGGAGTAAGAAAATGCAGAGGGAGAGGGAGAAAAAACTGCATTTATACATCCGTTTCCTAATTACATGATAAATTTGTCCCAGGAAACACGTGCACACGGCCACCACGACGGCTGATCAACGTGCGGCGGCGGACTCGGTAAACAGCTCCGAACGCAGCTCGTTCCTTTGCGCAAGGCTAAACTTTTCACCCAGAAGCGTTCCGCCTCTCTGAGTGCTCCCGGAGAGAGCGACACGAACAACGGCGCTCCCGTTTGCCGAGATGTGGCAATTAATTCATGAAACCGGATCCACTTTCGGCACATTCAAGTAACGGTGGGACTGCTCTAACTACAGCCATTAGAGGAGAAATCACAGCGCTGCTCATTCTCATGTGGGAGTTGTCGCAAAGTGGGACACGAATGGCTAAGCGCAAAAAGTAGCTTAGCAACGCAAGTCACTTTGGAGCGAAGTGTGAGCTAAATGGATAAATGCGAGTTCGCATTTATCCATTTAGCTCACACTTCGCTCCAAAGTGACTTACATTGTTAAGCTACTTACAATTACTTAGCCATTTATACAGCTGGGTAATTTTACTGGAACAATTCATGGTTAGTACCTTGCTCAAGGGTTCTAAAGGCAGGTGCAGGATTCAAACCTACAGCCTTTGGGTCTAAGAGCAGCAGCTCTAACCGCTACGTTACCAGCTCACACGGACCAGTCCGGCCTTCAGCCAATCTGAAGCATGACATCTGGCGGTTTTCACATTTGTGTCACAGAATAAATGTCTGAAATGAATTTGCCACTTCAATGTCTTTCACTGAGGAACTCAAAGAGCGTCACTGAGAGGGATGAGTGATGTCATCTGATGGCAGAGCTCTTTCTTTTCATGTTTACGCTCAGCTGGTGGGAGTGAAAGCAGCATTACCATGCAACCATAATTCAAATGTGTCCATGTGTCCATCTTAAAAATGACCCATCGCGGTGACAAGTTTGGGGTCCCTAGCAATGCCACTGCCCCCTTGTGGCCAAGACACATGGCTACAGGCCCCAGGCCTCGAAAGCGCACAAGGTGACAAGAGGAGAGAAGGCAAAATCAGCACAAGACAAACCGTTAAGCGTGAAATGATATTGACTTACTGCCCATCGTCACATGCACTGCTGATGCAGACAAAGACATTATGACACCACTCTGGTGTTATAATGTTACTATATTACTGGTATACACACACACACACACACACACACACACACACACACACACTTGCTGAAACTGCTTGCCCCAAACAGGGTCGCGGCGAGCCGGAGCCTAACCTGGCAACACAGGGCGCAAGGCCGGAGAGGGAGGGGACACACCCAGGACGGGACGTCAGTCCATCACAAGGCATCCCAAGTGGGACTCGAACCCCTGACCGACCAGAGAGCAGGACCGGCCAAACCCGCTGCGCCACCGCACCCCCCCGTGTCATTAATATACAAACTCAGTTTTATTGACTGTTCAATTCCAATGGATATCAGAGTGCAACAAATCAAAATTGGTTAACATGAGATACTGACAAAAGACAAGGCTTTTATATTTGCATATAATCATTCTGTTGCTACACGAATCCAGATGTAATTATTGCCTCATAGTAGTTGTGGAATTAGAGACAACCATATTGCCTTGGAGTTTAGAATTTCCTTCAAGGTGACAGTTTCATTCTGTATATTCCGCATGCGCTCTGTATGCTCTGTATGCGTATAAAATCCTCCAAATAGCTTCCTGTATTAAAAATGCCTTTTTCTATGCGTTTCAGCCATACGTCTTTGCACAGGAGTAAATAAAAGGGACCACCTCTCATTTACATACCAAAAACTGAACTGATGTTTTTCCAACACTGCTGAAGCACGTCAACGGAATGACGATGAAAAAGTATGTATATTTATCTCCATTAGGACAAGCCCAGTGCTGGCAGTACTTCAAGTGTGTCCACAAAGTCCTTCAAAGTCATCTTACCGCGCAACTCCATTTTGCGGCCAGACCCAGCTACGTCATGCCTTTAGCTAAATCATTATGCTGGTGTTCAGCCACATATAATTCAATGTTCAGTGGGGGTATCGATGAAGGATGGGCTCCTTATTCATTGCAGGTCACCTTGCTTTGAAAGAGAGATTATTAAATCCCAGGACAAATGCATGACACCACAGGCTAAAAGATAATGGACTGAACCTCCCAAATCTACGGCGATAATTACAGAAAAAGGGCCAGATTTGATTCTCATTTGTTAAGGCTCTGATGGCATTAGAAAAGCGGCAAAAATTAAACGACGGAGATGTAATCAGGAAAAAACAAACTTTTCATGTATAGTCACCATCACGCTGAGAACTGGAACACATAAAAAGTGTGACAACTACAGTTCAGCTTTATAGAGTCTGAGAGGCTGAGGGCTGCAAATACGTCGAAGTTGTAATGTAGGAAGAAGGCGAGTGTTCACAGGTCATGAAAAATCTGTCCCTAGTCATTAGTACAGCTGTCGGAAGCTTCCTTAATCCCACTTTAACCGGAGTCGCACAAATCAGGGCATTGTTAATCCGTCTTGCTGCATGTTCACGATTCATCGCTAATTACGACCTGCTAGAGAAGAGCGTAACCCCAACTACCCCCTCGACTCACACAAACTCCTTCTATTAGGAGGAGTGCGCTGCTGGAATACGGCACTAATGCTGTCGGCAAAAGCATTGCTTGCGAGCGTTTGGGGTGGGGAGCAATAGAAAGACGGCACTGACTGGACCTTTGGAAATTGTTCAGCGACATTAAAATACATAGATTCTGTGAATTTCACAGTTCGGAGGTATGTGACTGTCAGCGGCCCTTTCAGTGGTACCAAAACGTCATCTGAGCACATTGAAGTTCTTTACTTCTGCGATTGTACACAAAAGTTTTAGTTTAGTGGTGGTTGAAAGTACTGGTTCAGGTGAGACATCATTTCTGTGGAATTAAATACTTAAAGCAGTGCAGGTTCTTTCTACTTTCAGCCCCTTCCACACAAACACATCTATACATAGACAGAGACACACAGCTCAACAGGCCAACACCAGTCCACACACCCACCTTAAGCACTTCTCAAGTCGGCATCTATTGCCAGTTAAATCACGAATGAAAACAAATGCTGTTAATTTGATAAAAACCTACAGTATAGAAAAGTTGTGCCACTATGAGGTGTCACCTCAAATAATGTATTAAAACAACAAAATTGCACTTTTGCTGACTACATGTAATGATGCTTTGTCATAAAAGATAGGTTTGCAACTTAAAGTGTGAAATACTAGAAACACATTAAGTCCGAAACACATTTTTATGGTAAAAAATTATGCCACGTAGAAATGCACATGGTCACCCACACTGAAAAGCATCACTTGGCTCTTTTAAAATAACATTTTAAATTCTTAAAAATACCAGAATGCTATATTTTAATGTGGGATATTGTTAAAAAAAAGCAAACACCACTTGTTCTACATTACAATTTCATAAACTTTGGGATTTTGAAATCTGAAAGTAGGAAGTAAAGAGCTGCGTTTGGTATAGACCAACCCTCAGCAACTCATTTTAAAAGTTTCCACAGGAGATTGGTCTTTGTTCCCTGTTTTTCCATATCCACCCTTCCGCTCTCGGGCAGAACACCAGTATCCAAACAAACCGGTGATATTTCGAGTGCATCTGGTCCACAGGCCACATCTCTCCTCTGTGTTGAAGCCCAGGGTAACTGCTTGCAGCCCTAGGCCTTGCACCCCAACCACACTGGACACGATTACCGGGTTCATTTTTACATCTGCAGTTAACTATAAACCCCGAAAATAGATATTAAATCACAGGGTGTCATGTTGCAGCGCAGAGTTTAGCCAACTACCGTACGAGCAACACAAAACTTATAAGAGAAGTAAGTAGAGAATTACTTGTAAAATCAATCACTGAGCAGCTGGAGCCAAGAGTTTTGAATGCGAGCAGTTTCAACGGATTGTTGGATGTTCACAGTGTTCAGGATTCCGAGTAAAAAAAAAAAAAAAGAAAGTAGGGTGTTTCTTTCGTATTTAATTTACTGAAGCACAAATAGGCCCCCTCGCATGGCAGCAGTACATGAGATGGAACTTAAGTCTACAGACATCACTTATACTAAAAGTTATGCTCCAGCATGAACTCATATACATGTACATAAAAACTACATTAACTGTGCAGGCATCAGAATGATCGAGATGACACTGTGTACTAGTGAATTTGTATTACAGGGTAATACCTGTGATGAATGGTTGCCAATGTGGTAAGAGAAGATCGGCTGAGAATTAAGTAAGCAGTCATACTGCTGTAGAGTCACACACATTGCCCAATGGCACACTACCTCTCTGTGGAAGACAGGCCCCAGTTTCAGTGTTCTATGTATCACCGAGCATCAGCGGTGCATTTACAGATGATGACCACCTGCAATATGTCACGTGTCGCAGTGACTTCGGTCAGTGTAGCACTATAATTCACACACCCTGATTCCCACATCATTAAATCACACCCACAATCAGACTAACACTTAACAAGCGCAACCCCCTAACTTTTCCTCTACGAAGAGAAAAGAAAATTTGTTCAAGGTACAGAAAGATCTGAAAAGTGCTTTTCTTCTTTCTAAAAATGGAAAAAGAAACGTGGAAGATGAAGTATACAAGGAAAAAATTTCTTTGCACTGTGCTACTATGCTCCTGAAATGCAAAACGACTGTATAAGATGATTGTACTTCTTTCTACTTCTGTTTTCAATATTTTTGTGCTGCATCAATAAAAAGAGGAAAAACTTTTAATTGTTACATTTAAAACAGATGAAGTGTACCGCTCTTTTCCACCACAGGTATTTTGTCAAATCTGCTGCTTTCCCACAGTGCTCATTTTGCACCCAACGAGATCAGATTTTCCTTTGTAAACAGCCAGTTGAGACATGATGGAAACGCGAAACGTGACTCCCAGCAGTATCAGCAAAAGCAAAGGACGTTTTTCATAGTAATCAGTTAATTGCCGGGAGAATTCTGCCAGAGGGTGAATGACTCTCCTGGCTTGTCAACAACAGCACTAAATAAAGTGAAACATCTCCGGACTTCACGTTTCAAAAATTGCCTAATAATGCTCGCATTTCTGCCCGCATGATTAAACACATTAAACAGATACAGTGCAAACATGCAACCTCACTGCACAAAAACGCAGGGCTTTAAGAAATGTGTGCTTTTTTCAGTTCACGGCTTCCTGATACTTGGTAATGCAATTTATTGCAATATGGCGCTAGTGAACCACTCGATGGAAACGAAATTCATTTTTCACCCCGTAACATTATCTAAGCCAATTAGAAAGTCAGAAGGAAACTACCTTTGAAGGAAGCCAGCTGTGGTATAAAACTTTAATGTTTGGTCATGCGTTTTTAAAACTCTTGATGAATGCAAGGCATTCAGGCAGCAAGTAATGGGTGTCTGCAAGCATTAGCTCCCCCAAGTTTGGCTCCGAAGCGGAAATTAAACTCTCTCCCTTGTACTTTCATGCTCCGAGTAGCTCCGATAACGCGAGGTGGACCGAGCGTATTCAACCTCTGCCTGAGGTGAGAGATGAAAGGAGAGCATTGTGTGTTTGTAGATGCACACTGCCAGAAGACAACAGCGCTTCGACTACAAAGACACCCTCTCTTCTGCATGTAATAAGTCATTTTAAAGCATCATCTGTGTTTTCTCAGATGTGTTGGCTCTAATTTATCAGAGGTGTACGGCAAGGAACGCTCTTTTGGAGCCGGAAAGTTTCTGTGATATTTATAAGACTGACTTATATTATGCAACATCCAGGTGCATATTCTCCACACACACACGCGCACGTTTATATACATATATTAAACAAACGTAAATGATCCGCTCTGATTTATGAACAGAAAGGAAATACTACAACAACGCATCAGCACCGCTATGGCACACATTAAATGACAACCAAGGCCTGCGCGTTAAATTTCCGGGGGGGAACATAAAAAAAAGGAAGAAAAGCTGAAAAGGACAAGAAAGTTCCCGACGCGAAAACTAAACTTACTGTCCGTGGGTTTTCGAACATCATCTTCAGGCTCTCCAGCGAGATGTCAAACCTCTCTACCTTCTTATTTGTCTGCAGGTCCTCTTTGACCACATCATTACTGGCTCTGGCAGCCTGGGGGATGAAAAGGGATAGGGGTGCAGAGGTTATGGTCACGGCTCCATTCTCCACCGGTGGTCTGTTTCCTGATTGAATTTCCATTGTTGTGGACACTGTATCCCCCTCTTCCTGCGACACAAGGGGCACGTGAACTGCGAGAGGTAAGAGAGGAAAGAAACCTAGAGAGAGAAAGAGCGCAGAAAAGCGGTGTACGTAAAGCACGGAAGCGCAGGGCTCCGCACCCACTGGGACTGTCCGTTAGACTAATTTCCACACAGACAGATGTAGTTGCTGGCTTCCAGTACAAGTCTGAACTAAGCAGGGAAAGAAAAAAAAAAAAAAAAACTTTCTCTGCCGCTTCCTCAGGAAAGAAGAAAAACGAAAGGAGAGCAAAAACCCACGAACACACTCCCACACTGACTCATTGGTAGGGGCAGCTGGGGTTTGGGCTGTTGGACTCAGCCCACAGCGGCTAAGCAGCAGTGTCGCAGGCCCCCCGCTGAAGAGTCAGCGGGAGCTGGCAGAGCCGAACCTCTCCGGAGCGGGCCGGCCGCCAGGGCCTCTGATATGGTCTCGTCAACCACATCCTAACTGCTCTCGGCTGGCAGGCCACGCCGCTGAGGGACGCTCCAGGAAGCCCCGCGCTTGCAGGCTTCTCCAGAGGGAGCCAGGTTAGCGCAGGAAACCAGAGTGACTGTGTTTACATACATGAATAACAAGAACTGAAGGGCACTTTTTCATCCTCTCTTTTAAAATACACTTTAAAGCAGGAGTGTAGAAAAGCCAGCGGCAGTGCCTGTGCCTGTGCCTGCTCTGCTGCTGCAACCTAGAATCAAGAGTAAAGGCCCCCTATATCCCACAGGGAGGTGCCCTTTGGCTCTCCGGAAAAAAGCGCAGAACAAACCCATCAGCGCCATCAGTATGGCTGCAGAACCTACACGATAAGATTGTGAAAATTCTATTATTCTCACACAAATGCTGGAAGTCCCAAAACAATTAACCCCGAAACCTAACTTCCAGCTTAATTTTTCAACACTAACACCCTTTCTTACGGAATACCTTTCTGACAAAAGGTTAAATTCGCACTTAAATTTGGCAGCATAACATCTAACAGGCTTGCTTATGCACCCCCAGCTCTCCGCACCATTTTAATCATTAATTTCTGAAAGCAGCAATGCAGAACAGTAAGTAAAGGAAAGTTTATTTATTATGGTACGACAAGAATGGTAGCACTCACCGTTCAGCTACTGATGCCAGCGTTGGGATGACGCTTCGTATTCTACGCTCGAATATTACAAGGGCAACAAAGGATATAGAAGCTGTATAATAGAAAATCCAAATACGAAGCCCAAATATTCACTGGATTTGCATTTTTTAATACTTTCCAATGCTATGATCCAATGATTCATTTGATGGCAGCGTACAGCTTTAGTTGTACATATTTGTGCAAAAACGTGTAACCTAGTGTAATTTTCACCAAAATGTGGAGCAGCCAACGCTGATGATGCTGAATCTTCTTCCTTGTACTTTTGCCTAGGGTCCCTTTGAAACGGAAAGGTGACGTTGCTGTGTGACCGTGATCATGGTTGAGGATTAGGATTCTTATCGCACTACCATCTTGTGTGACACCTACGTCTAAAGAAGCCAAAAAGACACCAGCAAGCGGCCTTCGGATACTGTAGTCCAATGCAACACATAATGCTGAAGTTATTGTGAGCAGTTTAACTTGCCTTGGTGGCCTCTCTAATCAAGGCCAATGACGAAATACGTGAATAATTAAAGTGTCTAGTGTTTAGAAAGCGATAACATCGCCCTAATGAGCATCCACGACAAACCCACCCGACGGCAGAGCCAAGACGCACAGAATAGCTTGCACTGAGAAAGTTTGAGGGAAATGCATTATTTAGTGATGCCTAGAGGAGTGCAAACAACGTTCGGCCGTATCCCATATTTATCCAGGACACTCAGAGACTCGTTTTATAGGGTTAAAAGTAGACAGTGGATTTTAAAAAATTTTTTCACACAAGGAAACAATTATTGAGCAATAGATTTGAGAATATTTCCTTATAGCTATCACTTCTATTGTGAAAGCAAATAAATCTGAGCGATGTGGAAAGACACCGAGAAGTAATCTTTGAAAAATCCTAGTGACATTCGAGTGTCTAGATCGCTGTGTAGAAGTTCACTGAACTTCTTGAAACGTGCGATGTCATTTATTTGCTTTTTGTATCACATAAGCTTCTGTAAATTTCAACAGTAAAAAGTGACCACAGCCCACACCAGCCCACTCACAATATCCCTTGCAGAGGCCATCCACAAAGGCACACATAACAAATAAAACACTTAAAGATTACATTGCTGTACTCATATAATATCACATTGGAATTACTACAGGCTGTATCTCTGCCTCGTGTGACGTATACTGCAATGTCTGGTAAATAGATGAAAAATATATTTCTTTTGCTTACAAACATCGGGCACACAAACTTTAGCTACAGTACCTGCTCAAAGAAGGATGGAAAATGCAAAACTGTGACTGTGTGCATTGCTGTGAATAAACGGAGCGCTATACTATCTGTGTCTGTACAAACTAGAATAACGATTAGGAGGTGGTGTAAAGCTGTGGTCTGTAGCCTGTATCAGTCCCTCCTTTCAGTTGTCGGGAATAGAACACGTTGGACCTTAAAATGACCGTCTACCATCTCTTCATAACATGGCCCTTTCTAGTCCCCTTTCCATAAGGTCCTTCAGCCTTCTGCGGAACGAGGACACACTTTCCAGGCAGCAAAGTCCTCCAGTCACAGTGCTCTCTATCACTCTGCTATTGACTGTGAGTTCAGCAATGGTCACTGACGGTGCTTAAGCCCTCCAAAGTAAATTAGCATACTGACTTCTAAATCATATGTGCTTTTTAAGCCTCCAATATTTTTACATTCTTCAGACCAGTCTGCTATCAGCAAAATATAGTCAGTGATATTTTCCACAAATCAGAAGTGAGTGTCAGGAACCTCGGGCCTAGAGTTGAAAAAGTTACTGCTGCATTAGATGAACCAAAGTGCACTACTGAAAATCTGTGGATGGGGATCAGTGTCATAGCATTATATTTACTTTAACATTTACATTTATTTAATGGAAATGGGGCAACTGGCAGCATAATTGTTAAAGCTGCTGCCTTTGGACCCAAAGGTTGCAGGTTTGATTCCCCCCTCTGGCTCTAGTACCCTTGAGCAAGGTACTTAGCCTAAATTGCTCCAGTAAAATTACCCAGCTGTATAAATGTATAAATAATTGTAAGTAGCTTAACACCGCATGTCACTTTGGAGAAAACCGTCAACTAAATGAATGTGTAATGTATTTAGTGGATGCTTTCTCCAATGTGATGTACAACTCAACAAAAGTGTATTTCACGAGGCAGAAAAACAATAATTCTTTATCAAAAACCACTTGTCCAATGCAGGGTTCCGGTGATCCAGAGCCTATCTAGGAGGCATAGGAGATAAAGCAGCATACGCAGACATACACATATTAGCAAAAATTTAGGATTGCCAGGTCTATGAGAAGAAACACTGAGCAAACCCACAAGAACTATGGAAGAACTTGTGAACCACACACAATTTAAGCTAAATTTGAACCCACATCCAAACTCTCAGTCTGAGAGCTGTGAAGCACCAGTGCTACCGCCTGCACCCCTGCTCAGATAGAGTATTTACCGTTTTTTGCATAATCGTGATCGATAAAAGTGTAAAAATATTTGACTGCATCATGCTGCAATGCACTTTTTTTTACTGTTTTTAGTTTGGAAAAAGAAAGAAGTTTTTACTTAGTTTTTAAAATCTAATAATGCAACACACTAAATGATGGCTTTCCACATACTTTTAAAACAATTTGCATTAGATACTGTATTACAAGGAAAATAAGTTTGCTACTTCATATGGCTTGCTCACAGTTAGCCTGCTAAACATTAGATCAAGACTGGATTTTTTTTGGGTTGTAATCTGAAAATTTCCAAATTCTCAGTTTGGTTTGTATTCGTCGCATGTCTTTGTGCATCTTTATTATGATAATGAATGTTCACACATTGAAAACGGTAATAATCCAATGTACCATATGGAAGGTGGATGCTCACAAAAACTGCAGCAATTCCGAAGGCCCACCAGAAAGCTTTTCCTTATTACTGATGCAGTACGGCGGTCACCCTTGGCCAAAACAAGCACTACTGTTACAAGATACCCTGGGATATTATAGTTTTTTTTTTTTGTTTAAATCATTAAAGCAGTAAATGAAGCAGATTAGGGTTCCAGCTACTGTTCTGTTTTGCATCTAATAGATGGAACAATGTATATAAGCAAACATAAGTTACTCACACACACTCTCTCACACACACACACACACACACACACACACACACACACACACACACACACACATTCGCTGAACCGCTTGTCCCATTCGGGGTCGCGGGGAGCCGGAGCCTAACCCAGCAACACAGGGCGTAAGGCTGGAGGGGGAGGGGACACACCCAGGACGGGACGCCAGTCCGTCACAAGTTACTCACTGATATGCAAAACAAGCGTACAGATTTATTTAGAGAAAGTCCCTAGCTGTTAGCAAGGTGCACATGAACTGAATGAAATTCCTTTTTGTGTTCAAGAAGTTTTAAATGGACTCCTCTAATGAGTCTGACAGAGTTCAAAAGGAACACTTAATATTTGAATGTTCATGACAACTGAATGAAAATTCCCCATCACTGAGACGTTTGCATAAATTGAATATTTTCTTGCATCTTAGGAGGTCTTATAGACCTTCTAAATAAAACACCTTTTTTTTCATTTTTAGATGCATGAACACGTATGTCCGGCTAGAAGACCGTAGTCAGAAGGACAACTGGATGAATGATTATTGAAGGACAACTGGATCAATGATTACCCCTAAATTATTATTTTTTAAAATATGGTTTAGAATTCAAAAGCAGCAAAGACAGAAAAACAGCAGAGACTACTTTTATGACACTGTACAAAAAAATATACGAGTTACGTTTTAACACTACATTTAAAAAGAGCGAGATTACATCTGAAAAGTATGGGATTTGGTGCACCTCTTGACATCTTAAAGAAGTTGTGCATTCTAGTCCTTCCTTTTTTAGAAAAGAAAATCACTGCTGAGTTACACTTTTGTCATATTTATGGGCTTTGTATAGTGCACTTTCTAGAGAACTTCATCTGTAAGGCCAAGCCACTCCTGAGCTACTAAATGTGTGCTCTGCCAAATCCCAAGAAATATTATAAAAATTATCCATTTGTCTTCACACAGGTAAGACTCCTACTGCTTGCTCGAACATTAGACAGGGCAGCACATAGTGGAGCTCTTTAAGATTGTATTAGTGAACTGAAGATCCCAAGAGGTACCGTCAAGAACGGTACTTAACCTTAAGTGCTTCAGTAACTCTCCTGCGTTGTAACCTGGGGAAAGCACTAGAGGAGACAGAAAAGGTTGTAAACGTCTTAATGGGTCCACATCTAAATGATAAAATGAACCCAGTGAGGTGTGCCGAGAAAGCCTACGGTATAATGACGCTCCGCTTCTTCTTTCTCACAGCAAGATGATGATCCTTCGCAGTGTTACCTGCTGACATTCAGGTAAACACAATGATATTTTTGTCACCTCCAGATTTTTTAAAACCGCTTACTTGCTGGGTTGCCGTGTGGACCCTGAAGCTCTATATGATGTACACCCCTCTCATAGGTCTGTGATTCCATTCACAGATTTTATACGTGTGCTCTTTCCAGAGCATCAAACATTGCTCCTACACCCTCAGTTATAGGTATGGAGTATAGGTTAACTATGAGCTCTCTGGATATTTTTAAGACACCTGCATCTTGTTTCAGAACTCAAAACATCCATAACAGGCAACAAAACACTTCCAAATAAAGAAATAAATATGTAAAATAAAGGCACTGACACAAATAAATTACGCATTTTTTGAAGCTTGTAAGACTAAAACAAAGTAAGCACAGCTTTATTTTTTTACTTAATTAAACACCACAAGTGGTTTGTATCAATTCACTAAGAAAATGCAATTTTGGCTCACATACAAATTAAGCTGAGCAATTTATCAAAGTTACAAATAACTTTTGTGAAAAAATAAATAGCATTTTTGAGACGATAAATTAACCATGACCTCACATAACACTTTTAAATTGAGTTGTCATATAAAATGATATTTGGAATCTGCCTAAAGCAAAACTAATACTGCGCACACTGTGCCCAGAATTTTCCCGGAGCTGTTGCTGAAAATATAATGGCAAAACCACAATGCGTAAAACAATAAATGAAAACACACATAGGCCCAAAAATACATTAATTATTTGAAAATTTTAAATGAATCACTAATAATTTTTGCATAACCTTGTTCAAGGGTTATATATAGATGCATAAGTTGTATTCATATTTTCAGATAATTTTGATTCAGTCAAAACAATGAGCCGGCGAGGGATGCAACCAGCAGAGGAGCTAGAGTGTGTTGTTGAGCTGAGGGGGGACCCACACGCCTCCCAGGGACTAAAAGGGAGTCAGAGGGCTGCCTGGAATGCCACCAGGGTTTTGACCTGGGAGGGTGAGACATTCTTGACCTCCTACCAGGGAGGACCTGAAGCTGAGGGATATGTGAACTGGTGGGCTAGACCACCTGGGCATGGGCTGGTGGTCAGTACAACCATGTGTGGTGCTTTTCTCCAAAGCATCTTACAATTATTTACCCATTTATGCAGCTAGGTAATTTTAGTAGAGCAATTTAGGGTAAATACCTTGCTTAAAGGGACTACAGCTGGAGATGAGATTTGAACTAGCAACCTTTGGACATAAAGGCAGTGGCTTTAACCACTATGCCCCCATCTTAGGAGCACTCCCTAGCTTTTTACTTTTTTTGTTTTAAAATAAAGTTGGTTTTGTTAAAAGACCTGCTCTTCTACACCTGAATCCTGCCCATGTGGATGTCTGTACCCCTCAGCCAGCTACACAGCTTTGAATTTCTGGTCTGACTGTATTGCTGAAAAATGTGGGCCCCCAAGCAAGGCTCCAGGACTGTTCATCGCTCCTCTCACACAGTAGCTGCCACCAGCCACAGCAAACACTGAGCCCTGATCTTCCATAGCAACGACTGTAATGTCAACCATGCCCCCAGTAGGTTAAAGTCAAGGGTGCTGAGCGAGGATGCAGTGTGTTCCGGGTCTCGCGGAAAGCTACAAGATGCTCCTGAGCGGGACTCCAGTCACAGAGACGACCACGCAGTAGGGCACATGGCAACGCCAGCTCTGGTGATAGCGGCCACGTGACGTGCAGCCATGTGGAGGTTCATTTCACGCACCTCTGACACCGATTTAGCGGCTCCGCTGGGGTGAGAATTTAACCCTGGCTGTCAACACTAACAGCATCACAAACAGGTCCGGACAGTGTCAAGAACTCAGGATTTGTCCATTGCTCATATATTCACCAATGTACTTTCTGTTAACCGTTTCCTAGTGCAGTAATGAGCATTTGTTCATTTTAGGAGCCGGTTTTGTTCAGCATCACGCCTTGCACTGTAGTCATACACTGTAAATGCATTTGACAGTTAGCACTGCTGACTACACCTTATTTGTTATTATTTCTTGTGTGGAAAAAATGGCTTCATTAACCAAAAGAATGATTCGATTGTTCCAAGCCCAGAGTCTCACAGCATTTAGATTGAACAATTTTAAGTTTTTCATTTTGATCTTTGAAACCCCAGCCCACACAGTTATATGTGTGTTTTAGGCAGGCTCCATGGTTATGGGAATTTCAACACCAAATTACTGTCCAAATGTCCAGGTGTTCACCAAGCTTGGCATTCAGACTGCAAATGTTTCATCACCAGTCAAGGTGACATCATCAGTGCTCACATCACATCACAATTTTGATGCCAACAAGCATGTTCAGTTTGATGATAAACTTATAATAATGCTGCTATGAACAATCAAGGCTGCTTCTAATTTTTCTGCTTTATCACAATACTTATTATAATCTTATAATTATAATCTGCATTTGCACCGATGCTGTGATCAAGCACTGCACAAAATCACACTATCACACCTACAGATGGCTTAGATTTCCGCAATAGATTCATTAAATTCAGCTGCTGATATGAAGTTGGCCAGGAAAAAACAGCGTGTCTTTGTGTTCCCATTTTTATCACTGAGTATTTTCAAGTTTAAGAGTATATTCAAAAGAATAAAGTACCAGATATATGTTTGCATCTATCTATTACTGTCTCTGTAATAACGGGGAATAATAGGGTTCCAGTGATTCCCGCACATTAATGCCAAGAAGACCGTGGAGACAACGTGATTTCAAGCTGTGAACATGAGGCTCATTTACTACTTAGACAAGACACAATCACTGCTCAGTTAACATCATGTGGGGTCAGTAATGTTGCACTGTAACAGCCATTGTATTTTCGGACCATGTTCACTAATGATCACTTTATGGACCGCACTCGTAACGCCTCGGACTAAACCTGCACGACCTACCAAATAATATCGGTCTCTGTGCAAGCAGCCCGATTCAAGCACGTGCATCGTTTACACGTGCATGACATATAGATATCAATATTTATTAATCATTTGAAAATGAGGACTGAATGCATAGGCCTACCTAACTTTAAGCAAAGAAGGTAAGACTTTCTGGTTTTCTGTATTTTTGGTATGGGGAATAATAACACTAATTATTCACTTACTTTCATTAACTGCTTCCACTTGTAAGGGTTACAGTGGTCAGGAGCCTATACTGGAGTCCATAGGCACCAGGTTAGGCACGTAGCCCCAAAAGGCCATCACTGCACCACACATAAAATACACACACAGTCCAATCTTTTGGAAAATAAACAGAAC
Source organism: Scleropages formosus (assembly GCF_900964775.1). Lineage (NCBI taxonomy): Eukaryota > Metazoa > Chordata > Actinopteri > Osteoglossiformes > Osteoglossidae > Scleropages > Scleropages formosus. The sequence continues at coordinate 442,860 of NC_041817.1, forward strand.
ATTTGGAAATAAACATGAATGTTACCTTATTCATATTTTCTGCTAAAAGTATTGTGCACCTGTGCTGTGGCATCATGGACAAACAAGAAATGATTACACATTCTTTTACAATATTGCAGCACGCCTAGACTGTACTGGGTTTAGGGCCGGATACGGTAGGAGGTAAAATAACTGTTTTTTAAACACAAAATAAATAGTGCAAGAAACAAAAAAAAGAACCCTGGTCTGGTTCAACAAACACACGAAGGAAGACGGCGCTCCGCAGCGCGACTCTCGCGCCCTTCCGCGCTGCCACGTGACGTGCTGTGACTGGGCACGTGGGGCCAAGAGGTGGGCGTGGCCCAACTCCCGCGCTCCACAAACACGGTATTTCAGTTATTCATTCATCGTGTGATCCTGCTAGCGCTTGTTTTTAAAGTGTAACATAGTATTTAAACAATTTTATGCTAAAATAACTGTATACTGCCATTTCCCAAATATTTATCAAATTTGGTTTGCGCACATTCTGGTCCCTCATCATGTTAACCAGGCATTGACTCTGCTTTACTGTTAACGTCAAAAACTTAACAATCTACGCATTCATATTTCGGGGGAAATTTACATTTACTTTTACATTCATTCATTTAGCAGAAGCTTTTTTTCCCCTCATTACAGGAGGAGAAAGAGAAACATAGTTGCAGACGTGTGACGGTGATCAGCTTGTTTCTTTCCAGATGCACCAATATATTCATTAAACTTATTAGAATATCCACGATTCCTCATCACCTTCCCAGTATTTTTTTGTGAGATACATATGAACATTTGCGTTACATTACAGGAGTAGTTGCGTAAGGATTGATCCCGGCATGATCTATAGTGCATGAACTTTTAAACCTTACATGAACTTAAGAGATCATGGGCGAAGTGAGTCTGGAAGAGGTGAGTTTTCAGCTTCTTAAATGTTGACAGAGAGATTCAGCAGTTCTGAGTGAGAGGGGAAGGTCGCTCCACCACCGGAGCCAGAACCCAGAACCCAGAACCTTCGTGCTTTACCTTTCGTGCGTGGAACCACCAAGCGGACAGAGGTGGAGGAGCGTAGCAGTCTGGTTGGGGTGAAAAATTCATACATGACTGGTTCGATTGCATTATGGAGGTAGAACCTTTTTAAAACCCAGAGAAGAGTAAAGGAAAAGCACAAAGGACGTGCCCCTTGAGGTCCTCCTTCTGGGCCTGGACCATAACGTTTATAGACAGAAAGCTTTTCCGTCCACATGCTTCTTCTAGAACTTTCAGAACACGTTGCCTGCGCACGGTCTCTTGCAGCCTTTTCTGCCTCGCTGAGCTACATGAACCCATTCGGAACAGAGGTAACGGAGCCCCCGCAAATGCGACATTACTTTGGCGCCATCTGCTGGCGACCAGTCGTTATTTCTTTGCTCTCTTCTGCTTCAATTAGCGTGCAGGGATTATTTTTCAGAATGTAAACTAACATGCTTACATTTCTGTCTTTTGTTTGCTTTTACTGAAACACAACTGACATTGCACAAAGGCTACTGCTTGAATATTATTCAATTTTCATTTCACTTTCATTGCAGGTACACACACACACACACACACACACACACACACACACACACACACACACACACTGTCTGAAGCCGCTTGTCCGAAGCAGGGTCATGGTGAGCCGGAGCCTAACCCGGCAACACAGGGCGCAAGGCCAGCAGGGGAGGGAGCACACCCAGGATGGGACGCCAGTCCATCACAAGGCACCCCAAGTGGGACTCAAACCCCAGACCCACTGGAGAGCAGGCCATGGCCAGACCCGCTGCACCACCACATCCTCCTCATTGCAGATACTGTAGTGGTTAGTATGGTGGCTTTACAGTCAACAGACTTGGGTTTGAATCCCAACTCCAGCTGAAACATGGTGCAAGGATCTCACCCTGAAATGCAAAAGTAAAGTTAGTCCCTTGTATAAATTGCCAAATCACAGCAACTCAGCATAACAATGTAATATTGAAAATTACTTTGGAATATCCATTCATTCAGGGAGGCGTGGTGGCGCAGTGGGTTGGACCGGGTCCTACTCTCCAGTGGGTCTGGGGTTTGAGTCCCGCTTGGGGTGCCTTGCGACGGACTGGCGTCCCATCCTGGGTGGGTCCCCTCCCCCTCTGGCCTTATGCCCTGAGTTGCTGGGTTAGGCTCTGGTTCCCCACGACCCCATATGGGACAAGTGGTTCAGAAGGTGTGTGTGTGTGTGTGTGTGTGTGTGTGTGTGTGTGTGTGTGTGTGTGTGTATTCATTCATTCACTGTCAATAAGTCAATTACCAAGGCAGGATTGCAGTGGTCCAGAGCCTATCCCAGAAGCATGGGGCAGGATACACCCTGGATAGAATGCCAATCAGCTATATGAGTTAGTAATAGCAATATTGCAGATGCTTTTCTGCAAACAGAGTTACGGCTTGCAAGTACCTTGAAGAGCAGACAAAGAAGTTGAAAGAGACGCACAATCATCATGGTGCAGTTTGTTCTGTGCTGCTGTTTTGCCGGTACAGTTTCGACCCATCCTGAGTGGTTCAAGTGAAGGGCCTGAAGAGTAAGAGTGCAGCAATCTCAATGAGGTGTGAGCTCATCTCAGGTCTCAGAGAGATTGAGGGGCTATTCCTTTGACCACCTTGCATGCTGTAACTAGGGTTTTGAAGTTGAACAAGGTGTCAATAGCAGAAGCACTTCCCTGGAGCTGTTGGAAGTTCCTACTGCACTTTACATTATGTATACCGATTATAAAAGGCAATACACTTTCTGCTAGCTTGGGAAACTTTTTTGGCAGCTTGTCAAAAGCACTACCACATCAAAGAAAGTCTAAAAATATGTCTTTAACAGCAAGCAAATACGAATCTCTTCAAAAACGAAGGAAAATGAAAAGCTTAAGGCTACAGTTAACTTATTTCCTATGGCTCAATGCCCAGACCTTCACCATAGTATAAGCACAGATGGTAACTGTTTTTTCACTACGAATAAAAGAGTAACTCATTTAAAGATTTTCACATCACTCACAAATGTCAACAATAGTATGTGGCTCAATTATTACTGGAGCACAACCTTTAAAAAGAACCTTCCAGAGATATTAGCTGTCTATTGATTCCTGTGGACATAAAATATAGAACTGGACACTAGATACTTGTTTAATACATAGCCTCAAGACAAAACCCAATCGGTACTGTTGGAGCAACTCAGTATGCATGCAAAGTATGTATGTACCATATGCATTATTAAAAAATATGAGCATTATTTCAGGGGGGCGTGGTGGCGCAGCAGGCTTGGCCGGGACCTGCTCTCTGGCAGGTCTGGGGTTCGAGTTCCATTTGAGGTGCCTTGTGACAGACTGGCGTCCCGTCCTGGGTGTGTCCCAGCCCCGTGTTGCCGGGTTCGACTCTGGCTCGCCGCGACCCCCCTGGGACAAGCAGCTTCAGCAAATGTGTGTGTGAGTATTATTTCTACTGTGTCTGTACAATAAGATAGGTTTTACATTATTTTGGAATATCTACAGTATTCATTTTAAGTTTGGTATTTTAGTAATAAAAAGTAAAGCACCTCAAATTGTGATATAGTTACACAGGTTCCGGAACAATCTCAGGCACCATCTCACTCAGAGTCTGTACCACATATCTACTTTACTTTGTCTTTGCTGCACAGAAATTTATTTGGTGTCTGTTTCCCTTTTTATTTCCCATTGTTTGTCAGTCCAGGTGAGTTATATGTAATGCAAAGAAACAAGATGTAACATGGATTACCAAGAACTTTACAGTTTTATAATAAAAAATCCAAAAATCAAAAGACTACAAGCTTCTTCGTTTTGCTCCAGTGAAGTAAATGAACTCCCTGTCTCCCTCAGAACTACTGAGTCTTTTTTGCATTCAAGAAGGGTCTCAAAACTCATCTTTGTCAGACCTATTTTTATTCAGATCTCCCGAGAGCTTCATAAATTTCGTCAGATCACCTTTCTTGATTGGCTTTGTATTCCCTGTCAATTCTATCTAATCTTGTAATATGTGTAGGCAAAAACAGGGGTATTTTCACGTCCAGAAGAAACACTGACATGGATGTGTATGACATCCACAATGTTGAAAGGGGTGATGATCTCAAGTGCAGAGTGGAAATACACAAGGGCACGATATAAATTAGGAAATGACATTAAAAAGAGAGACAGGGAACGCTGAACAAGGAGACGCACAGGGTGTTTTTACAAAGACTGTGGGTGGAACAATGATACTGGAACAGAACTGGTACACAAACGCATGATGTTGACAGCACTGGGACACGAGATTGGGACAGGAGCACAGAGGACTGGCGCAGACAGGAGAAGAGCTCAGACCTGGAATAGGAACACATTGAGAACTTTGGAAACAAGGATTGCTAATTTATCACAGCCAAAAACAGTTGAGAGATGATCACCAATGCACGACCTTGGGCATATTCTTTGCTCGTTTTATACCTGCTGGTTGCTAATTGTCATATTTCAAACAGATGTGTAGGTTTGGGTTGAAGGTAAATAGTGGTGCTTCCTGTGGTCACAGGGGTATTACTCCTATGGGTCGTGATAAATATTGGACAAAATGACTGTACTTTCACAATCATGGGCCTGCAACTAAATCCCTTTGCCTGCAACATAATGCATATTTGCTTACTCTGAGTTGCATGTTGCTTTGGAGAAAGGCTAAAAGAATACATGTAAATTCAAAGTCAATTTAAACCCTTACAGTAAACAATTATTTTACCATTTTTACTTAGATAGTTCACTGAACTAGTTACCATTAGCAATCTTGCTTCTAGTGGAAATTACATCAGAAAAGAGTGACCTGGCTGTGTTAACTATACAGTACAGTATGTACTCCAAACATTCAGCTAACAGACATGCAAAAAAGGCACAGGTTTAATTTTATGTGGCTGTGCTAAAATATTATTTTAGCACCCTTTACTATTTTGCAAACTTAATTTTTGCATCATCTTACTCCCATAAAAAAATACATGTTTTAAAAGAAACAATCAAATCTAGAATTATAGGCTTAACTCTCATAACAAATTCTCATATTAAGACAATTCTTACCTGTAAGCTCACATAAAGCTCACATAAAATTTACATATCAAGTTATCAATTCCAATTTACAAGAAATGACTGAAAAGAGCAGAAATTTCAGTTCAAAATATGAGCCTGGGTAGCATAAGCAGCCACTGGAGGTGAGCAGCCCCTCCTTGGCTTTTCCAACATACCTCAATTGTTTTGTATCTGGCAGGCAAACATCTCTCAGAAATCTTGTGAAATTTTATCATAGTGCAAAACCATCACTGACACACCAATCAGTATCGTAATAATGAGCTGTACAGCAAGCAAAGGAAATAATTTTTTAAAGTGCCAATAAAGTTGTATAGGCAAAGGAAAGCTTTACCTGTCAGCTGAAAATTTGGTGATAAAACACAAAATTATTTTGAAAGGCACTATCATTACTAATTGCTTTGTGCGACTTGATTGCCATTCTTTTAACACAAGTGATACTTTCTGAATAGCTCAGCAAAAGGGTATAGTGAGCATTACAAGTAATTACAGTAATTACATTATGAGATCGCCTCTTTTAGTGGTGTTCTAATAGTCTTTATTTTATACAGTGCCTATCAAAACAGCTTCTGAAACTGCTTTACCAAAATGAAGATAAATATAAATAAAAACATTTTGGATAAATATAAGAATTTTACAGTAAAAATCAACATTTTTAAAAAATGCAACTGTAAAAGAACAACAGAATTTTAAAAAAGTTCCTGGGTATCTTTAAACTGCAATTACACTACAGGCAATTCGTCCTGGTTTGCCGGAAACACGGACTGTGGGAGTATTCCGACGAAACCCACACAAACATTGAAACTCTGTATAAAGAGAAGCTGTGAGGCACCGGCAGGTCCCGCTGTACCACAACAGAATAAACAACAAAATAAATAACTTAAAATAAGTTAAATGAGGACAGGCATACGGTGGAAGGGGATAATAAAGCCGCACAAATGTGTTACAAACAAATGAGTCTTTACTTTGGATTTAAAGGTATGCAGTGCAGTTTTGATATTTTGGTCTTGATCTTCAATTAGTATTTCACTCACTCACAATAACCACTTATCCTTGTCGGGGTCACAGCAATCCAGAGCTGAAAGCACTGGGCACCAGGCTGGCAGAGGACACCTTGGACAAAGTGGCAGTCTGTCGCAGGGTAGCAACACGCAGACTGAGTTGAATTCAACCCCATGACTGAACAGACCGGGCGCTGGGAGACAGCACGCTACCTCCAGCACCACGGAATGAAACTGGCTAACCTTTTGTGGCTCAAGAATACATTATTTATTTTTTGTTTAAAATCAATATTAATTTAAAGTTTGTTTCAGGAGAATCCACTCTGGGGCAAATTTTCAGGAATGAGTTTTACAGAAAGGAGGCCTGTATTTTACATTTTTTCCATATTTGTTTTTGGAGGGTTATTATGGCTAATATAGTTTCATTTTACAAATGATTTAGATAATTTCTGATGTTGTCAAGTATCTTCGAGTTGATGCCGACTCATGGATACTCAATGGATAGCTGTTCTGAAAAGCGCTGGCTCTTCCACCAGCTGGCTAAGACTTGAAAGTGGGGCATCCGTAGATAATTTCTATAATTTTGATTATTTCCTTGAAAAACATTAGTCAATATGTAGACAAAGTGATGTTTAGGAAACTGTTTTACAGACACTGATTGGCATCCAATAATATATACTGTCCGAAACTGCGTGCCCCAAGCAAGGTCACGGCGAGTCGGATCCTAACCCGGCAACACAGGGCGCAGGGCTGGAGGGGGAGGGGACACACCCAGGACGGGACGCCAGTCCATCACAAGGCACCCCAGGCGGACCTCGAACCCCAGACCCACCAGAGAGCAGGACCCAACCAAACCCACTGCGCCACCGCACCCTCCTCATCCAATAATATATTATACAGAAACGTTTTGATTTTTATGAGATATTACTGGAAGAAAATCCATGAAGGATCAATCCAATTGGAAATTACGACTGTGCACGTAGAATAAAGACCACAAAGCGTCAATATTATTGTCAGTGCCATACCCTCTTTATTTTGTACACTTCTGGTAACTTCGGATAACTACCACTAGATAGCAGTGCTTTCCCAACTCAGTCCAGGACAGAATTTGCAGGCATAGATTCTAAAGAGTAATTTAAATCTTTTTCGGTTGGGTTAGGTTACTGGTCATTTGAATTTGTGATGATGATGGCAGTGATCATTATTGCAGTAGTAGCTGTTGTTGCTGTGGCTATTGTTTTTGTTGTGCAAACATACTAAAATGACAACTGTCTGTATCAGACTATTTTAAACCTGTAATTTGCCTCTGACTCTTGAGCTGGCTGAATCTAGAGCGTCTTTTATCTAAACATGACTGTCAGTTATAAGTTACATTATAGTTATACAACTATAGTTATATACTACAACGAAGGTATAAACAGCAAATTTGTTACAACAGGGAATACTAGAATAATGCCAAAGTTGTTAAAATGATGAAATAATTAGCACAAATTCAATTTCATTGGAGATGGAGTTTTGCAGAAAAAACTGGTAAAAAAAAAAAAAAAAAAAAAAAAAAAAAACAATATTTTCCACCTAAATATTTTATTTATGCAGTTTTATTATAGATTAAATATGTCACAAAGTATTATTTCCCAGATAAAGAACTGTATCAGAATAACGCAATGTAATAAAATCTTTGTTTTTTCCAAAATCAAACGTAAATCGGGACAACACACAAGCACTCATAAAGCAGCCTTCATGTGTTTATGAACAATTTAATCTTTAATACACACTTATATCCATGTAATATGAATCAGTGTTGATTTATTATGCTCGTCGTTTCATCCAGACATGGTAAAGTGGTACTTCTGTAGAGTAGTCAGTGTAGATCCCTCTGTGCGGATGCTCTGACCACCTTGCTGTAGACCACCTTGCACTGTGTAGAGCCTCAAGAGCAGAAGCTACAGTGTGAGTGAGTGAGTAGGTTACACACAACACTGCTCTGACTCAGTGGGCTATACTATAGTACCAGAGTGCAGACCCTCCTGTGCGGATCCCAGCCTAGGTACCCCCTTCGTTTCACCCTCCAGCGCTCATCTGCCCCTGTTGCAGAGGGACCCTCCACGTAGACCACGCTCACTGAGCACATCCTGCCACAGCCTGTGCGTGCGGGGGCTCCGGGTCCACGTGGGACTGATTGGCCGAGCCGAGTCACGTTGCCGCTGCGCCGCGCTGCGCCGTGCTGCGCGATCCTGCTGATCCCGGTGATCCCGGCGATCCTGCACCATTGTTTCACACTTCCTGTGTCTCGTGCGCAGAGCGAGTCGTGCGGACGCGGCAGCCGCCGGCTCTCGGTAACGGGCCGAAATGACGTGCTGAGGTGCCGGATCCCTCCGCGCCGACAGACCGCGCAGGTACGGCGTCGCAGGCGCGTTCAGAAACGAGCGCTGGCTGCCGGGAGCGCGCCGCGTTACGTACCGCACACGGGCAGACAGACGCAGAGTCGGCTGGCGAGCGCGTCACAGGCTTCGTGATGATTTGACAAGATGAACGGTAAGTTCCCTGTCGATTCATCCACCGCGTACTTTTCAGTGCCGTCGTTGGTCTGTCAGACAAACCGGTGCGTGAAATTACTGCTGTGTGTGTTGTGTAGCGTGCGCGCGTGCTTTTCGGTAACACACGCCACGGAAACGCGCGCGAAGGGATTATATTAACATGAGCGTGTAAAACAATAGACTGTCTCTGCTAACCGCGGTGGCCACACACACACAAGCGCGGACCAGCGCGATATTCCAGAATAAAATTAATTATATAAGAGAAAAATTGCCATGTAATACATGTATCTGTCACAGACTGTACACATGATGATATACCTGTTTATTCTTCTTCTTGGGTGCAGTACTGATCGAGCTGCTGCATTTTGCTTCACGTTATATATAAATTAATGTAATTTAAGAACATAATTATATACGCTATGAACTCTGGATGTTAGGATTTTTATTTTAGTAAATGGTAAAATTAAAAAAAAGTCTTGTGTGTGTGTGTGTATATAATCATGTATGCATATTATATAAAGCGCAAAATTTCAGATATGACGCATATCTGAATATATATATCGTATGTTTGCCTTTTTTTTTTCCCCGAGAAATGTGAACTCGTAGTTCGTGGCGCTGTGTTACCTGTGCGATCTGTGTCTGCAGTCCCGAAGGGTTAATCCTCCAGGTTAATTCCGCACGGAGAGCAGAGTGGAAAGAGCACCGTCACCATGATTGCGTGTGAAATAAATTAAACGTCTCTATTAACTCGCGTAACAATTCATTTGCATAGGAACATTGATTCTTTTGCTTATATGTTTACACTTGCGTAAAATACGACACTTTAGTCTAGAGTGTGCTTGTTATACAGTATATACCTCATTACTGATATGTATATATGAGCCATAGCCTTAAACTATAATTATGAAATGCATGGCAATATAATTGTTTTTCTTGTCCCTAATGTCATGTTTTTATTTGTAGCTGCATATAAAATAGGCGCCCCCCCCCCAAAAAAAAAAAAAAAACATAAATTTATTTAAAAATATTAATAGCCAACAGCTGAAAGATGGTGGTGCATAGTACAGATTTTTGTGTGTGAATGTTCACTGACATGCAGACATAATTACACTTCTGCTGTGTTTCACCCCCCCCATGCATATACTTTACCCTGCTTTAAAAGGCACCCAAGCACAGCGCCAGGAGAGGACTTGCAGCTGTGTCAGAGCCCTTCCCAGCATCCCCTGGGAGCCAATTACTCATCTCTTAATGAAGGGGGTGGGGGACGGGGTGGGGGGGCGCTGGAATAGAAGTCTGCTTCCAATCTGACCAGACCTTCCTGTACTACGAATGCTGTCCGTTACACTGCTCACTGCCATACTGTGATTATTAAAGATTGTGCACCTCTATAAACACATTTTCCCCTATTTAGCCATTTCAGTCCTTCGGATTTTTTCTTTTTTCTTTTCCAAAATACAGCCTTGAAGCTGAAATATTGATGAAAAACAATGTGGCTTTCAAAGGATTAATTCAGAAATGATATCTTGATGTTAACAAAAGACATGTTACGGCATATTGAATATATTATGGAACATTTAACCAAAGCTGTTTTTGACAGTTCCTGGCTTTAGAACCCGGTGCCTCTGTGTAGATTGTTGGTAAACTGAAGAGGACACTTTGAATCGGTGGGTTCAGCTGAAGAGGCCTGTTCGTACTGGCTACATATGGACAATGAGAGAGGACAAACCCTAAGTCTGGATGGATGACAGAACCTCAGTCCGCTAGCATGTACTTTCATTTCAGATCTAATTGTGCACTTGGATGGCACCCTGCACTCCGCAGCAAGTTCAGCAACAGTAATTGACCCACGGGCACAGGCTAATGCTCTCTTTGCTCTTCATTTCCTCACGAGACTCGAGACATTTCAGCCAACCGTAACTGCGTCTCCGGCTGTTTGAGGTAAGGCCCAGTCTTCGTCAAAGGTCAATTTTTCCGTCATTTTCCGTGCAGTCCTGCTTATCCCAGTAAGTGTGTTTTTGTTTTACGTCTGTTAAGCTGCTGTATAAATGTTTTGTAAATCTTTAAGTCAGACCGTACCATATACGGTATGATGTACCATTCTTGTTGTTTGTACAGAAGAGAAACGGTTTTCCATACTGAAAAATATGTTGCCTGTAATTTTTAAAATGTGTTTTATTGTCTGAAGAATATATTAGTTTCTCCCTATATGATTATATATTTCACTTTTTAGTGTGCAGTGGACCCTAGTGTTATCAGGGCTCCATGTTAGGTTAAGAGCATCGTACATTTCAGGAACTCGCACTCAGCATTTAACACTGGAAACCTTCAGCAATGAAGGCCAGTATGTTACACTATATGGTTTTGCTTTCTTTATAAAGGTAGAGTTGACCATTATTGTGTAATATCCAGACAATCCTGAAAATTAATTTCATAACATATATGTTTGTTAAACAATATGATTTTTTTTTTGTGTGTGTTTCCTGAGTTAGAACTGCTGCTTGCCCTTTTTTTTTTTTTTTTTTTTAAAAATGCACTCATATAAAGGTAAGCTTTACCAAGGGGTCTTCAGCTGCCCAGAGCTGCCTGTGACACTCATGTTTAAGCTTTTTGGCTAATGGGTTCAGAGGTTAGCAATGGGTGCATCCTGATTCCCTTTTAGTCTCAACAGGGTAAAGCAGGAAGTCCCCTGCCATATTATCTTCACTACAGAAATCCATTAAAAACAAAGAATCTTTGTGATGAGCATCACTAGAAGGATTAAGACCACTGGATTTTTTAGTCATCATTATTATTATTTGTCTTAAAACATTTGGCTCGCAAAGCAACAACATTTAATTCTTAAAAATCCTTAAGCATTGACTTTGTTTGCTCTTTTTTTATAGAATGTGACTCTTAGATTTTTTTTTCCTTGAAATTGAACAGAAATGACCTGTTTTTGACAGCCATGACTTGGCAATATCTGATGTGGTGAGCTGTAACCACATTGGTACTGGTAGCTGCTGGAGAGGCAGGCTCATTGGGTTTAAATATGGCACTGGGTTTTTTTTTTTTTTTTTTTTTTTTTTTTCCCTTTTTCTTTTTTTTTTTCTGCCCAGCACTGCCTTGGTTTATTCCTATTGTCATGAGGAGGGTGGAAGCTTTGTTCTGCACTCTCCTCCAGAGCACAAGCACATTCAGAGCTTGACAGGCCTATGGCTTAACTCAGAGACCGGGCCCCCTAATGAACCTGTTCCCTTTCCTGCCGAATCTCTGGATTTTATTTTCTGTTAGATCAGCCCATGTACCCAGTCCAGCAAGTTGCTCCATAAGGAACAAGCGTGAATTGGTGTATACGAAATGGATGAAAATACGTATAACTGTGGTGTCGCCTTCATGCCTAGACTGTATGTGTGTAAGAATGTGCAAGATAATTTGAATAAATAAATTTGCCATTCACTGTTAAATTGTACTGTAGTGTGGATGAGGCAAGTTTTGAAATATATCTGACAGTGGAGAGTCAAAGCGCGGGTGACATGGCTAACCGTTTCAGAAGGTGACCATGCAGATGGGCATTTACCTGGATACGTGTAGTTCCTTTGTGCAGGTTTGTTACAGTATAATCAGTCTGAGTCCTTTTTGTGCAGAAAAAGGTGGCGTTGGAACACGATCGCAGGCTTAACGCGACATCCCAGTCACGCGTGGTGGTGAGGCACAATGAGGCAGGTCAGCATCCTGATTTGCTTAAGGACAGGACCGGTGAATGAAGGCATGTGAAGTGGTGTTGGCTTCATCGCTGGGTACAGCCCTGTTGCATGAACACCCGTACCAAACCGTGGAGGTGATCGCCAAAGCTAATCTGTTCTTCGTCACAGTCTAAGGGAAGCAAAAAGAAAAAGGGCTCTCCGTTGAGCAAAAACTTCACGGATTTTAACAAGAGTTTATGTGTTGGATGAAAACTTCAGAAAATAGAATTTCCTCTATTTACTGTTTATTTTTCCTACCGAAACCAAAGGGGGGGGGGGGGCGGGAGAGAAATCCAGACACAGCCCTGCTTGTTTTCAAGGAAAGCTGTTAAGCTGTGACACACAAAATAATTTCCCTGGAAAATCAGTACAATTTTGAATTGAATAAATGAAGCCCCTAATCAATATTCAATTAAAGGAGGGCTGTTATGCTTTGTGGGGCTGCTGTTCCTTGCTTCAATACAGACACCGCTTCTCTTTCTTTCGTCGTAATGAGGCACTAGCAAAGCAGCGGCTTCAGGGTTACGCTCCTGGCTTCTCCCTCTCTCTCCCCCTGTCTCTCTCTGTCTCTCTCTCTCTCCCTCCCTCCCTCTCTCTCTCTCATGGCAGGTTGCCATGGCGGCTGCGAGGAATGTTCTGCCTGTCTCCAGCTTATTACGTTTTCGCCCCAAGGAGTGCACATGCCGCTTTTCATAAGCGATTGAAAGGCTGCATTTATAAGGAAACTGTACAGGCCAGCAAGATACTATAGATACTGTATAGACCGTCTTAATTTTTTTTTCTCAGAAATGTGGTTACAAATATTACCGTAGGCACAAAATACATCTTTAAAATTTGTGTTCTCTTTTCGTGCTCTAAATTACTATTTGATAATTTTCTTTATGAGCAAGAGTTAATGCAGTTATTCTGCAGGGTGGCGGCTATGATGTTAAAGCTGTATCGGTAAATAAGAGGTTCAAAATTGCATTTTATGTACGAAGCAAATTTTTTTTAATGAACGTTTTTAATGTTTGGGTATTACAGGAATATATAAACTAACTACATGAACAGAGCGAGTTGTTTCCACAGGAGATGGAGGCACTTTAACGCAGTGAAATTGTCTTAGAGAGCTTGTGACGGTGGTATTCTTCCGCATTTTGATGATTCGGACAAAAAAAGGGATGAGATGAAGGTGCGTTGAAGAAACCTGTTTCTCATCTAATGCAGAAGTTACATCCTCTTCTTTTCACTGTATTGTCTACCTCATTTCATTATTAGGCAATGGGATTTATCATATACCTGTGCCTTGTATTTGTGCCAATGAAAGTACATGTAATAACACATTTTATTTATAAAGCAAAGTGTTAGTTATTTTATTGTTTTGGCAGTTGTAGAAGGGAGTTCTTGTTTGCCAAACATGATATTTGCCCGGAACCGAGTTTTTATATTATGAAACCTGAGTGTTTTATATATATTTTAAATAAACTAAATGGCAGGCACACACAGTATGCAGTAATAAAAGTATCTGCCATAACTAGACAATTCTTCTCAGCCATGTACAAATATTTCATTAATTTTGTGCCTCCTGTTAATTTTCCTCAAATATGCTGAGGTTACGGTATTTTGCAGCTGTTACCTGTTGTAAAGCAGTTTTACATTTATTAATTTAACTGATAGTTTTCTCCAGAGTAACAGTGTTGGGCTATTTACAATGGTTTACCCATTTATATAGCTGTGTAATTTTTACTGGAGCAATTTCGGGTAAATACCTTGCTTAATGGCTCTACAGCAGCAAGTGGGATTCAGACCAACCCAAACCTTCCAAAGACTGTACCTCTAACAACTACACTAACTGCTGCCTCAAATTTTAATTAAATTTAAGGATAATTTAAATAAAAATGACAATGAAATAATGAGTAGAATCCAAGGCCTGCTTTTCTGTTAATGTATTTGTTGGTTATGTGTTTTATAGTATGAATCTGTCATAACGTGCCCTGCATATTACTTAATTCAAATATTCATTTTGTAATTGAGTATGACTGCAAACGGGGTTTAAATTTGATATTTTCTTAGAAACGTGTTCTGAGTCCTTGTGTACAATCCATCAGTGCTAAAATTACCACTGTCTGGCAATTTTATTATGGCATTTACATGCCAGCATTTATAGCTCTTTGTATTTAATGTTTGGATTCCAAGATGATGGATCTTTTTTCACGTAACCAATTGCAAGAGCTACAGGCATTTCATAACAGCTGTAAATTAGCACCAAAATATGGTAGCGTTATCTAAAAAAGCATTGGTCGTAATGTCACGATAGTTATTTGTTATTTGATGGAAATAGGTAATACTTAATTTCAAGGTAAAAATCCCAGCCTTTCATTTTTCATAGAATTTATTCTCTCCATATCCCATCATGCAATGGCAGGGTATGCTATGCCTATCATTGCTATGGTAACCAATTTAAAAATGTCTGATGAACTAGCTGCTGCTGTTGAAAATATTTTAACATGCTAAATTGTTCCAAAATGGAAGACATTATATAATACACATTAACAGGAGGAAAACACAGGTACAAAAGGTGGTGTGAAAATTTAGTTTTGTCCATTAATGGTGACAGTATACTGAGATGCCATTTTCATTAATGTGTTCATGGTGATAATTGCCTATTTAAACCAGCCTTTTACCATCCTACCCCAGGTTGTGTCAGAAAGGCTTTAGGGGTGTTAATGTTTTGGGATTCACTATGATATTTTACAATCAAAATACAGATAGCTGGGAAATATAATACAACCGATGAATTTAGTGATGATAAAATAAGGATAAAAAATAAAAGGAAGCATTTTCCTCACCGTATCATTGGACTGAACATGCATATCTGATGAAAAGTTAACACTGTGGACAGAAAACACTACATTTTATTTGTAACTCTTGCTACATTAATTCAGATTTACCATAAACACGATACGTTTTTCATAGACACAATGCAGTAATGAGGCTTTACACATTGAGAACAGGACAGTTGAGCTGCTGAGCAACAAAAAAAAAAATCTAATTTTTTTCCCCAAATGGTATGTTTGAATTTGGATTTGAACCTGGCTTCCGTTTCACTCCAATCTGCTCAGCGCTGCTGCCGCTTCGAGGCTCCCGGTGTATCCAGTGGGGTCCGGTTCTGTTGTCTGGTACATAGAGATTAGTCTTGGTTAGGAAGATGCACCTGAAGAGTTGGCATTGTTTTAGGCGCATGGTGCCAGTGAACTCGACTGGTTGTTGAGTCATGTACTTGGTTATTTATAGATTCTCTGTCTCCCATAGCTGGACTTGACTTTAACCCTTTGTGTTCAAGCAGGTCTGCACTGCCCCTTAACTGTTACAGAGAGTTAAGGACACAGATTTTGAACCTTGAGGTTGCTGCCCTCCCGAAGGGCCTCTGTTGTAGTACCCTTGAGAAAGGTGCTCAGTCTGAATTGCTACGGTAAAATAACCAGCTGTATGAATGTCCACTTTGAAAAGTTCGCTTTCATTGTGGAATAATGCTAACAACGATGCAACAAAAATGCATTGCAGAAGCATCAGCCATCAGCTGCGAATGTTACTTGTATTATAAACTTGGAATCTCATCAAAGACGACGTCTCTCGTAAATATGCATTAGGATCTCGGAGGAGGCCGTGAGCTCTTCGGGTGTGCGAGGGGCCCCTCCCTCTCCGTGGCCAGGTGAATTAAAGATTGAAGGAACATGGGTCCTTCTGACAGGGCTTTGACCGCTGGACTTCATGCTGCCCATAAGTTTGAGTGGACAAGTGAGCATGCAATGTTAAATAAAACAGCTCTTCTATGAATTACTGAGACTGTTGCAGTTAACAGTGAGGAGGCAGAGCCTGGCTATGCCACAGCATATAGACAATCTGAGAGTGAAATGACACTGAAAGTCTGACCTTTATACTTTTCATGTTTGTCTATGTGTTCTGAACAACATTAAGGAAAAGCACAGAAAACCTGAAAACAAGCCTTATAAAATTGTTGTACATGATATAACTAGTCAGTCACTTGCGTACGCCTAAAAATCAGGCTTTAAAAAAAGTTTCAGTCAATTTACTCAGGGATAGGAGCCAATTAACTAATTTGTGGGGTTATTCCGAATTTCGTACGCAAATTTTTTTTTTTTTTTGTACCAACGCATGTAATGAGAGGAGTTTTGCTTATCATTATGGATTTTGATTTAGATGGTACAAATTAGCATAGTGTGACAGAACATTTAATAAAGAACATGAGTCACACAGATTTCAGCGTGGCAGGCGGCAAGGAGCCCTGAATGAAACTTAAACATTTGTATGACACCTTCCGTCACCAGAGTTGCACTGTCTCACAGCTGAAGCCCGTGGTGAAATCATTATGAATGTAGGAGAACCGTTATGAGCACATTCTGTTCGCGGCTCTCTGCATAACTCCATCGCTCGCTGACTTATCTGATATACATGGCATTACTCATAATTCCATGGTAACAGACACCGAGACCTGGCGTTCACAGTCTGGCCCGCAGCAGACCATCTGCAGCGCAGTTAGAAGGTAAGAGACTGGCTACTGCAATTATCATGCAGTGCACAACTAATTCCCAGTTGTTGCTCTCCCTCTCCCAGTTATCACTGGGCCAGTATTGGCGGTGCTTCGAAATATACAAGAAAGTATGTATTTTCGGCTGTTTGGAGAAAGAGGGGGGGGAGATCAATATGGAGCGCTGTCGTTCTGGCAGCTCGTCCATGTACAGAGTGCTGAGCAGAGCCCCCGGTGCCCCCCCCAACCCAGTGTGTATGGAGATGTCTATAGCCTTGGGCAGCAGTGCGAGTCAACAAATGCGCAGGGCTGATGCAGAGCCTCATTTGCATAAATCAGTGAACGCACTACATTCGCTTACATGGCTTCTTTTGTTTTCTCGCATGTCATTTGCTGATTCTTTCAAGCTTTATCGAATATTTATCTGCTACAGTAATCTTTTTTCTTATTGTTTAAGTACAGCTGTCAAAACAGTTGGGATTTTACATTTGTGAGATTTCTAGAATAATGAAGGTTCATTAAATTCAAGCAAGGAGCTAGATCTCTAAGTGCACTTTGTACTCCTGTGAGTGCAATCAGTACAAATCCTATTCAGAATTTTAATTTTTAACAGTGATTTTTAATTGAGTATTAGAGCTAAAATTAGAAACTGGACTTTCCTCTGAAATGTATTCTAACTGGCAGTGATGTAATGGAAGCACTAATTGTATACAGTTTTTATATTTTATTTAGCTCCAGCAAGGAGTATCTTCAGCTCGGCAGATGATGCCTTCTTGTTTACTGGTTCAACCTTCAAAAGGCACCTTTGAGAATGAAGCAGAAAACAGTCCAAGATCAATATAAAGAGCATTTCAAGTGATATAATGTAATTTTTTGATACCGCTCAGTATTCAGAAACTTTGTTTTCTTTCTAAGCTCTACTCAATATTTTAGCACGTATTTACACATTCACATTCTTTGGTGTGCTGCATCAAGGGACATGGCGATGGAAACTGTTATATGAATCACTGAATTGAAAGCCCACACTTGATATCTGGGCACAGGATCAAGAATAAAAAACATACCAGGGAAATTGACCCTTAACCAGCTGAGACAATATACAAAGTGGCCTTTCATGAGTAATTGAAGAGGACATTGGCCTTAACCATACTAAATATTAAGCTTGAATATGCGCTGTGTTTTTTTTAGCACAACTCTTCAAACGCAGACTATCTCTGAGGAATCCTAACATAGAGCTACTACTTCAAAAGATGCACCCCAGAGTTATAAATACCTTGTTGCTGTTAACCTCCTTAATTGCACATGGCTTGCATTTCCTCATATAAACAAATTTCAGCTTTAATAAACAAAGGCACGAATACTTTTTGGACATGGAAATGATAGTGTATAGCATGTGGAAATGGAAACCACTAATGTGTGTTTGGCGTATGGTGGACAACTTTTTTTTTTTTTTTTTTTTTTCCCCTCCCTCTCTCTCTCTCTTCCCCAAATCACTAATGTATTGTTGGGTGTCCGGTTACACAGGCTAGTATATATGGGAAAGAAGACGTGAAGGTCAGCCAGCGGTGATGGTGAATTGCAGATGAAATTTTTTGGCAGCTTGCGATCTTGTAGGTTACGATGGAAATAAAGTATCTTTACCCATTGTGGTACGACATCCGACCTGGTGTACTTATAAGGTTAAATAGAGTCAAAGAGAGCAGATTACTGACTAGTGGATCCTGCAGGCCTTGCACTTACACAGTCGTGCTGCCTTTTCTCAGCATCCTCAGTGGTTCAGACAGACTGTCGATCTGCAGATAACTGTTTCTCTCCCGTCAAAAAAAAAGGGAGGAAAAAAAAGCCAGCGGAGCCATCTGGGCCCCTTGGAGGTTTGTGTCGTGCTGCGTAGCAGTAAACACTCTGACACTTTGTATTGAGACGGGACATATTGAGCTTTGGCTGAGCCCGGGCCGGCCTGCGTTCGGCGCGCTCCGCTTCGCTCCCTTTGCCCCGCTTCCCTGCTCGGCGTCGGAGAATGGGGGCACGGGGCCGCTCCGCGTTCACGGTCGCGCGTGGGCCCCGACCATCCTGCCGCGACGCCCGCGTCGTTTTGGAGCCCCGGCGCCGAAGTTGGTATGGGATGAGCACGCGCGGCAAACGCGCGAAATGTCACCTGCTAGCATGAGACGGTTTCAAGTCGAGCGCTCCGACATGCGGCGCTTTTAATGTTACTCGCTGTCCCACGCTTGTTTCATTCAGCTTTTAAGCACATAACGCAGAAATGAGCCCACCTGAGTCATACTGCCCTAAAGGCGCGGGGGTGGGGGGTGTTGCGGCGCCGCGGCGCTAATTAAATCCTGCCCCAGAGCAGAGGATTCCTGAGCCCCATCCCGCACCATGCGTACGAAACGCTTTCTCCAGGCTGACGTGGTGCGGGAGAAGGAACCGGGAAGGTTTTCCGAGGACAGTGCCGCGCGGGATGAATTAAACAAAGCTGACAGCTGGCCCGGATTCGCGACACCCACTGCTCACTGCCCGCACTGCTCATAGGGGCTGTTGTCCAAGAAAGGCCTTTATATACACACACACACACTTAGTGTGGACGGCATTGTTTCAGCTGATTTTGCTGCGACTCTTGCTGTTTCCCTCCAAACAAAGGAGAGAGTGGATGTTCACACTACAACATGCTGAAAAATGCGAGAAGCTGCTACCTGTTAATTTCCCAAAAAACGTCTCATGCTTTGCTGGCGATTGAATCACTTTGGAAGGTGTTTTGTGTAGAACGCCGCGTAATTAACAGTACTGAGTGAAAAATAAGTTTAACAAAACATAAAACGAATAATTAAAATTTTAGTTTAGATTAATTAAAGTTTAAAGTGGTTAAATGGTAAACGTAAGTTTAACGTAATGGTAAAGTGGTCCATCCCAGATTTCTTTTTTTTTTTTTTTTTTTTGCAGTATTTCTGTTGTTCCTGTTAAACTAGAGATATCTAATGTTCTGAATACATGGGCCATGTGGTCATCGTGAGGCAAAACGTGTCTCTTTAACCTCCATTTTAATGAATGAGAATTGCCGCTGCACAGCCCCTGGAAAGTATTGGGACGTTTATTTGCACGTAGCTAAAATGCTGCCTCGGGTCTGTTGATGTTTCGTGGGCAAAATGAAAAGAAATGGAAGGAGAGCCTTAGTACCTTATAAAAATGAAACAAGGCAGTGAATGTCCTTTTATTTTCACTATAAAATGTGCATCATACGTGGCATGTTTTAGTTCATTTTTAATCAGAATTAAGCTCTGGACTGACCTTTCGAAAAGGGCTGAATACATTAGAATAGGTTGCTACACTAAAATACAGCTATTCCTTTTAAACAACTTATTAGTTTTACTCTCTTTAACTGTCGGATAAAACATGTAGCAATGTACAAAAATACCCGGAGAAAGGTGGCAATATATATTTTATATACTGTGCTGTTAATGTATTGGTTCAGGGAGAGCGACCTCACTGCACCCTTAGTTGATTCCTGGTGCGGATTGGGACTATGTTCTGTGTCAAGTTACACTGCATAAGTATGAAAATGCAGCAAGATTGATTTACTTGGAGCACTCGGATATTTTAATAATGAACCTCGAGGCTAATTTCATTTCTTGAACAACCGTCAAGGTAAAAACAGCCCATTAAGAAAAACCCTGGCATGTTGAAATATACAAAGGATCCTTTAATTAATCCCGGACATTGAAAAAAAGAATTGTTTTGGGGTGTTTGCATTAACTCACCCATGGTATAGCATTACTGGATATAAACAAAAAAAAATCTCCCACATGGGGATGGTATAAAGATAATTAACACAATGTTACGTCCCCTTACACAAAGGATTCAGCCAAATGAAAAATAGCAATAATAAAGAATAAAACATACAGCAGAATGTTGCTTTACCCAGTGAGCTCCCCATCCTGCAGTTGCCTCTCAGTCAGAGAGTGAATACCTGCTGTTAAATTGATTTGTTTGGATATTTAAGTGTGATCCAAGCTATTTTGTTCTACACACTATGGCTGGGGATCTGTGGTTCCAGGGCTTTAAGCCCCCAGGGAAAATGAAACCACCAGACCATGAGAATTTAGTTTGTGTCTTCATCAGTCTGATTTACACTTTTTCCAGCAGGAACGGCTACCCCACCCCGCATCTTCTGAGTTGAACAGCTGCTTTGCATATGACCTCAATATAACTATGCAAAGCTTGGCCATGCAAATTAAAATTGATTAATTCCAAAGCATATATATATTTCATGGCTTCTTCCAGAAACCTTGCTTAATTTGATATCGTCTTAAAAGCCACAGTCAAGATAGACAAAAATATAGGCCAGGGGAAGTGGTGCTGTGATACCACAGTCTTTATAAGAAATGCCAGTTTTCCAATTTAGAATTTACATGCTTATGTTTTTTTAATCTTCCGGAGGAAGACAATGTGTGTGAGAGAACGTAATGCCAAATGGAAAGAAGGATGCTAAGTGTACTCCATACCTTCACATATAAACACATGTACGGTGTATTGCAGTCCAAATTAATGGAATAGATTTATATTGGATTTATTTTGCTGATACCGATCATCTACACAGACATGGGTTTTTTGTGTGCGTAGTGGGATTTTTGTGTTGCCGTACTGTGGGAAAGGGAAATGGAGAATACATCTGGTCTTGTTTCTACAAATTAACCCCTGTCTGTGGCCGTGCGCTCAGCAGCCCATTGATCATTAGAAATATGCACAACACCCTTGGGCTTTGGTGCTTGTGAGATGACCAGCGTCCTTTGTGCAAATTACTTTTTTATATTGCATTACATTCAGCATCCCTGTGAATGGCGAGATTAAATTCAACATATGCACAATTTAGACAGCGTGATAAAAACTTTATATGAATGGGAGAAAGCAAAACGAGCCGAAGTCGGTGTCCCGTGTGCTTTTGGTGTAGCAGTCTCACTGCTGGGAAACTGGACAGATGCTTGCTTGTGTGTAAAATTAAGGGTAATCTAGTAAATGTATAATTAGGTCTTTTCCTGCATGGGTGGTATGTGAGCGTCTCAGGCAAGCCCCACTGTATAGTTTTCCCAATTAATTTTATACTTGAACATATTTGACACCGGGAAGCCAGAGAAGAAGCTTTTCTGTCCTCTGCAAAATTAAACATGCATGTGGAAGTTACGTGATCTCTTTATGGGTTCCCTCTATGTGATCTCCTCACGCATTCTACTTAACGCCAGAACTAATACTGCAGAGCAAAGGGCATCCTTTAAAAATGATCATACATATTTTTCTCTTTCAGACTACTGTTCTTGTATAATTGAAAAATATTAAAGAAATATCGGGCCTCGAGACGCTGGCCATCTTTGTAGAAACTCTTTGTCTTTATATGATGGTTAATATTGAACAAACTTGTATCTTGTCCAGTACAGAGACTAGGGAAGCATGCGAGGGTTTGTTTTAAAACCCTTTGAAAATCTTGTCATTATTCCAAAGAGAAAGACGAACCGTTCCAAAAAACAACGTGTGTTGCTGAGGCGCACGCAGCTTACGCTTATCATAGTTGCCGTAGACCCTACACTCAAGACAACTGACTTGTCAGAGTAGCGCCGTGGGAGACAAAAGCACTACAAAAGGAACGGAGAAGAGTAGCACTCGCGTCGCCAGGAAGCGTAACAAGGACGGGAGGCGCCGAGAGGCAGAACGGAGGTCCGTGGTGGATTTTCATCATGGCTGTCAAGAAAAAAAACCAAAACATCATTTGCCAAAAACCGAGTGCGGCAGCGTTGTTCTCGGAGAGCCGGACTGTACTCGTGCGCCGTCCATTACCTCTGCAAAACGCTTCCAGTGTCTTACACGCAGTGTGAACCGGTGGCCTAATGTGCCCATATCGAGGTGTGTGTCCGGCGTCACGCTCGCGCTCCGTGTGATTTTTATACCTTTCGCGCTGACATGGCTGGATGAAATGTGACCGTGGCGAAAACGCTTCGCGTTACCGTAGCGCGCTGGAAAGCCTGCTCTGTTGTTCCGTAAGACGCCGGTCTGATTGTCAATTAGAACACGGCGGGACCACGGTGCTGCAGGTTCGAATCGATACCGTTTTAAGGCGACATTAGCCCTTTGGCCGTGTTTCCCCAGCCGGTTGTAAATCAGTGAAATGAAGGCGTGCCGAGGATGCGGTGCACCCCCCCCCCCCCACCACCATCCCAAGCTAATGTTGTTTCATCCTGTGGATGACTCTGAGAGCGATGTGGCCCCTCTGTAACTCTACAGCCTGCAGCTTCTCTACAACGTTCTCCAGGCTTCCCTGGGACACAAGGTGATTAGACCACAACTGATGTGCACTTTTTTTTTTTTTTCTGTTACATTTCCGGTGTGATGGCATCACTATAATCATGTAGTTCATTACCCTCTGAAAAATACCAATATACTCGTTTGAGACTAATTTGTATTACAAATGTCTCACTGAAGAACAGGCACTACTACGATCCAGTAGTAGATTCCAGTTCCAAACATGAGGCTGGATACACGCCGGCTTTTCCCAACTCGTGCTGTTCTTTCGGTTCCTGAAGAAAGCAACGATTATCCGGGTTGCTAACAAATGGTGAAAACGTTGACTGCCTGCTTTTTCTGCTCCTCAGGTCATGGCGTAGCATTGTCTGACCTTTGACCTTTGACCCTCCACTTTATTAAAGCAGCACGCCTATTTGTGTGCCTCTCGCTGGCTCTGCCCCACGAAAATTTCCGCAGACGGCCGGAGAGCGGGCCGCCTTACTCTCTCGCAGACATCCTGCCCATGTGATTTTGCAGGCTGCTTCTGCTCCAGTCAGGCTCCAGCCTCCTAGCCAGCAGCAGCTAATGAGTCTTTGTGTGATGGGCGAGCGAGCGAGTGAGTGAGCGAGCAATCGGGGGGGAGAGAGAGAGGAGTAGAGTGAGCACGAGAGAGAGAGCAGGAGAGCTTCTCACCGTTAAACAATAAAGCATATGGTACCAGTACTGGAATAGGGTCTGGAAAATTTACAGGTTGCCCCTCTTCCCCCTACCTCCCTCCCATGGGCCCAGACCTCCGGGGTCAGCACACGTCTGTAGGCTGAAGCAGCATGGGAGCACTTCATTCAGTACGCCTCATCAGTCCTTGAATCGCCTCATTTTGTGTGTTTTTTCCCCTGGCACTGCAGAAATACAGCTGCGGAGTTGGAGCACACCGGCAGAGACAGGTCAGTGGGCGCTCGGAGGGCCGCCGCGACCGGTGTGCGCCGGCCGGGCTCGCGGGTACCACCCGGGGGGGGGGGGGGGACGAGCGGGAGCCCGCCCGCGGGGGTCTGCGGCAGCGCGAAGCGGAAGCCGCGGGTCACTCTTGGGCGGTGGTGACCGTGACTCACGCGGGAGCAGTAGCCCCTTCCTTATCTGTGAAATGTAGGATTTTCCTGAATGGAGGAGTCTTTAGCTGGGGGTGGGAGAGCGGAGGGACGAGGGACGAGATCATCGGGCAGCCGCTTTCATCCCTCTGTTGTTGAGTTGTGCCGTGCAGCGTGTCTTCCTCGTGATTAGTTGGAATCCAGCATTACTGGAGACAAAGGGAAGCACGGCATGGTGCGGCGCTATAATCGGCGTGTCCCCCTGACTATCTCGTGAAGCGTGAAGCGCGAGGCGCTGAGGCTCCTGTCATTATATACTTTAGCCGTGCGTGATGTCATTCCAGCTGATGGCATGCCAGGTCCTAGCCTTTGACTGCCGTGGAAGGGAACACACACTGGGTTTGTGTGGCTGGCTGTTTATTTTTTTTTTATTTGCGAGTGCCAAGATAAA
The DNA here is from genome assembly GCF_900964775.1 of Scleropages formosus. NCBI lineage: Eukaryota > Metazoa > Chordata > Actinopteri > Osteoglossiformes > Osteoglossidae > Scleropages > Scleropages formosus. Next base: position 467,547 of record NC_041817.1, read on the forward strand.
ATCACGCGCACTTTAACAAGCTTCCAAAAGCTGTGTTTTTTTTTTTTTTTTTAAAAAACACCATGGAAATGTGTATTTTATTGCAAACATTCTCATCTTGGCAATGCAGGCTAAAAAAAAAAAAAGTGAAAAAGGGATCCTTCTTTATTGTACCTGTGGGATTGTTTATTTCACTCTCAGAACTTCTGCTTCCAGCGGTTTAATCCCTGCATCAGCAATCGACGAACAGACAGCGAAGCGGTCCGTTCAGAAAATCGCACGGCTTATAAAACACGCTGTATTTGGGTAATCGGGTCTTGGATTTGCCCCTGTATTATTGAGATGTCAGGACTTAAAAATGCCTGCGTTTTAACAAAGGCACTATTTTTATGCATCTGATATATTCAAGATGATGATGGCCACGGCATGAATGTGCTTACTGTTAATAAGACAAATTCTGCATAGGTTTGGTCTGCCATAACAGAATTACTTTTAGATACCAAATCACTAATGGTGCAAGTATAGTAGAATCTCCATGGAAACCACTTTAGGTTTCAAAGCTGGGTGCAGCCTCTGCTCAGGGCTAAGAACAGGAATGGGATTTCAACAAAGGTGGGGGTGGGGCGGGGGGAAATAATTATGACGATTTTAAGGAAATGGATTTTACAATGTGCAGACAATGTGAGGCAGCCCAGTTTTTTTCCGCGTACCGTACTCCTACCCAGATTTTGGCCTGTTGCTGGCGTGTAAATTTTGGGGGAGTCGGAGGTCAGAGGTGGAAGCCCCGAAACATCGGCTGGAAAGGAAGCGGTGAAAGCTCATTGTTTCGGAGCAAAACGTGTTTAGGTCATTTAGCGTGCAAATCACAGGTCGTTCACCGAATCAAAATGAAGTTAAACAGCTTGGCTTTTAGGGGTTTGTCATAGAAGGGCTTTTATGTAATTATGGCTGTGCTAATAAAAACCAGCTGGACAGTGAGTCACCCCGTTCGCAGCATAATAGTTGAGTTTATGCGGTCATGCTCGTATCCATTTCCCCCAGCGTTCTGCTCCCGAGAATGGTGTACATCATGGGGCGTAGCGTTTGTTTGGTCTTTGTTTTGTGTTGCGTTAGGACACCGTGATGGGGCATTTCACGTGCCGCGAAAGCGTGTAACGAGAGCGCGGCGTGCGGACGGCACGCGGCGGCGTGGGCTTCGCTCGGACCCGCTCCAGCCGAGAGCGGATTCGCTGGCGGCCGCGTGTCCCCGGCAAGTTTCGCCCGCCCGCCACCCGAAGCGGCGTTTGCATCTGTAATCAGCTGATAGCGGAAAGCTGCTCCAGCTGAAGCGATATCCCCCAGAATGGAGTTCCCAAGCAAGCTGTTTTGGCAGATACCGCCCCTAACAAGTTAAGCTGCTCTGTGTTTCTCTCTATTTAGATCCATTCTATTATGCCTCAGAAGAAGAGGAAGACGGGGAAAAAATGCCAGTCGTAGCCCAGCAGATCCTCGTTCGGCGGCGCTGCCTCGTGGCTATCCTGTTTCGCGTAGGCAGCGTTGTCTTAAAAAGGTGTTCGGTTTGAACCGGCTGAGGATATTTAGGCGTGCTTTGGTTTACGAATACCGGCTTTATAATCGCGCCGCGTGAAATGGAGCGGTAAATATTTGGTGCTTCATAATTGGAATTGCAGTTCTGTCCCTACAGAGGGCAGCAGGTAGTATAGAGGTGTGAGCCATTGCCTTGCGGTTGAGCATCTGAACAAGGGTTCACATCCCACTCCTCCTGTAGCAACCTTGATCGAGGTACTTACCCTGCATAGCCTCGGTAAAAACTGTCTAGCTGTATAAACGTGTGTGTGTGCACGTTGCACATTATAAACTGCTGCAGTCAAACTGAATTTTCCTCTGAGAGTAATAAAGTTTTATTAATGCATTAATTAGAATGGTTAAATAACTGTAAGAAGCTTAGTGTGATACACCAAATTTTGTAAGTTGATTTGGAGCAAAGCATCAGCTAAACGAATGCATAATAAGAGTATCTGCCCGCTGTCTAGTTAACGTATTGAACTGTGTGTATCACTCCATTACCGAATGATTTTAATATTTAAACGAGCAATTTCTTCATACACTTATCTTCTTATTACTACTATATCGGGAGTAATCCATAGGTTAATTCCGCTGTTGAATTTGGTGCCGTGAAAAAGCACACTTCGGTTTTATTACGTAATGCGCTAGATAACCGAAAACTGTTACAAACGGGAAGCCACGGGGGGCGAACGCAGTTAAATGGAGAGCAAACCGTGGAGGCGCAGTCAAACGATGTTAGAACATCTGGGCTGCGGCCATGCCGTGGATCAAACTGCCGGCCGCCATGCACCTTTTTGGTGTTTTCGCCTTCCTCTGGGGCTCCTTCGGTTCTCTGCACAGGGCAGTCACCCTGTTTCCTACAATCCTGGGCTCTTCTGCCTGGTTTTCAGTCTCGCCGTATGCCTGTGCTAGTTGAATGACTTGTTTTGACACATGGACACTCATTCATACGCATGGACGTTTGCACGCAGCCAAACGCATGGATGTGAACTTGTGACATAGGCACAGGTGTGTCCCTGTGAGCATGCAACTGTGATTTGGCGTGCGCGCGCACGCGCGCGCGCGCGCGTGTGTGTGTGTGTGTGTGTGTGTGTGTGTGTGTGTGTGTGTGTGTGAGTGTGTGTGTGTGTGAGAGAGAGAGAGAGAGCGCATATTCCAATTAAAATTCAAGCCAGACAGTCCGGTGTCAGTCGTTTGTAATTTCCCATAAGGTGAAAATTTAATTAATTTCGAAGCCAATGGATATTTTCAATCAAGAGATACGCTGCCTTGCATTGTCACCTCAGATGAAACAGCAGTTGTGTTTTGAACGGTTGCTTTGGGAATTAGCATAATTCTTTTCTCTACGCCCTCCAGTGTGCCTGTTAAAATCCAGTTATAGGTTTTCATGTTTCGCTTCCACATGTAGAGCGCTTAAGATTTGAGAATTCCTGGGGTGAGAGAAAAACCGAACGTGGTCTCCGTCGGCAGGATTGAAATTGCCGTCATGAATACAGCCTTATGACTATCGCATCGCTGTGATTTATTCTGGGTGTTCTGCTGTGGCCACTCCATCAAAGGCAGCAGAAGGCGGCAGAGTGGGCTTCCAGTAACAGACAGGGGGGACTCCCTGCTGGAGGAAACAAGCGCGCAATTAGCAGCAACCTCTCCATCAGTGCCGTCTTTAGCAGCACAGTGATCAGTCAACTGACAGAACTGGAAGGAGCTGGGGAGGTATGGTTGTTGGGGGGGGAGGGGGTGATCTTTGGCCCGCAGCACTAGGTGATTCCACCGGGAGACCTAAGCTTGGGTGTAAAGCGTGTCTCTCTCTCTCTCTCTCTCGCTCTCGCTCTTTCGCTCTATATCTCTCTCTGCTTCCCGTGACAGGTGAAGCTGATCGCCATGAGCGGAATACTGAAAAGGAAGTTCGAGGAGGTGGACACCTCCTCCCCCTGCTCATCATTGCGGGAGTCTGACGACGAGGTCTCCAGCAGCGAGAGCGGGGACAGCAGCGACAGCGCCAACCCTTCGGCCACGAGCCACTTCACCCGTGAGTCAGTCCACGCTCTGTCTCCGCTGGCCAGCTGGCAACAGACACATGCTTGTCACGGTCAATGACGCCACTATTGCTTTACCTCGCCTGTTCGTGGCACGGGCTTTTGACATCCGTGTAAACTTCATTACGGGGTAATGCCTTAGAATAACTTGGAAACATCTAAGGTAGTTATACTGTTTAGCTCTGCTCGTTTGACTTATTTAAATAGCTGGATATTTTTGCTAGAAGAGTTCGTAACCCAAGAATTGTACCCCTTGAACGCAGTTTTTCAATCCTGCATTTTTAATTGCTGTGGTACCTGGATCGTGTCTCTAGCGTTGCGTGTTCTTACTTATTGGAGCTGCAGTGCAGAATACAAAACACGTAAGGAAGACTTTAGCAGCTGCGCTGTAGTGCAAGAGCAGAAACAGTCACCCGTCTGCTTTTCGCAAAACATTTCAAGAGCTTGTAATGTGAATGATGCCAAAAATGTGGCAAACAGACTTTTATTTGGAGAAGGCTCATCGAGGGTGGCCAAACATGTGAACCGGTGGCTTGTAACAATAAACAAGAGCGGCACACGGCACCACCAGAACGTGTCCGCTTTCCTGGCCGCTCTTTGCCTCCCTCCCGTGTGAAACGTGCTTTCTTTCCTCTCCTGGACGTGCGTCTTTGAATAAAGCCGCCCCCTGCGTGCTTTGATCTCTGGGTTGTGGACGAGGCACCCACCCCCATGCATTATCGTGCCGTTCTCCACAGAGGTCATGTGCAAGGAGGCCAGAAGTTCTCCACGGGCTCCTGGGAACCCTGCTGCACTCCTGCTGTTAAACTCTACTGCAGGGAACAGCATTTCTCTGACCCTCATCCCCCCCCCCCAACCCCAGAACCATCACACCAGTAGAATTTTCCACCCAGCTGTCTGACTCCATACTGCCCCCTTGCTGGAAATTCCATCCCATCTGTACATTTTTTTTTTTTTTTTTTTTTTTGTGTGCACATGTGTGGGTTTTACTGGTTAAGTTATCTGCCTCCTGACAGTTCTGCTGAGAACAGTACAGGGATTTGATGGCTTTTTTTTCCACATAAAATTAAGACTGTGTCAACGGAGTTCTGGCCGGATCTTCGGGCTGATTGTGTAGGTGGACGTTTCCTGGAGTTTTTCACAAATTTGGCTTTTTTTGGAGCTGTGAAACCAAGAGCTCTTTTCAGAACTCTTGTCATTCTCTCGTGTTCCCTTTCTTTTCACAGCGTTATTTTAAGGCATACATAATTAAAACAATGTCTGCAATAAACCAAGAATGTGTAAATACCTTAACTTCTACGGCCACAGCATTACACCCACAACAATACTGGAGAGAGAAACAGGGCACAGTTTGATTCCTTTTCAGCTGCAGGCGCATGCTGTTCAAGTACAGACACAGTATTCATTCTGCCACGTGGCTCTTTTCCAGTGGTTTTCTATATAGTGCTTTAGCTGCTTAAAAAAACATCAAAAATGAAGTACATTCTTTATGTCCTGATTAGAAAGGAAAAAAGATTAATTAAAAAAATCACAGTCATCCAGGAGACACCCCTGTACCACCAAGCACCACCATGCAGTTTTCTTTGCACTTATAGTTTGGCTCCTTCGGCATTAAGTTCTGAAGCTTCGCCATCCCTTATTTCTAGTTCCACCTGTTATGATTTTGGAAATTATGGCCCCCGTTTGTACTCGGCCAAAGGATGTCAGCTTGTTCAGTGAGTGTGAATTCATTTGCGTTGTTTTCATTGATTTCTTTTGCCCTTACGAGCTTTGCCTAGTTTTTTGTTGTTTTTTTTTTTTTTTTGCATTAAAGGTTGAATGGATACACAAACATTGGATATGATAATATGTGTTTTGTTTGTCAGCCTTTATAAAGTATATGAGATGTAATATCTACGAAAGAGCTGAACAAACACAGGTAGACAGCCATACAGTATTAAAAAGTAATTAATGAATTGAAATGGCCCTGTTATGTTGTTAGGATAAGTAATGTTAATTTAAGTAACTGTGTCCATTTCAGTTTGAGAGAATTCACCCTATGAAGGGTTTTGAAGAACACATTACCTTTGTAAAGTGGGGGGGAAAACTACAGTTCCATGGGATTGTGTACAGAATTGACCCTTAAAGAATCATTAACTCATATTTGTATCTTGAAGCAGGACTTAAAACCCCCTAATTGCAGAGAAAACAGTCAGTATGTAATTGCAATGAAAATTGACTTTTTCAAGATGCAGCAGCTGTATTTATATTATATTTAACCATTACTCTTTCCAACCAGTGATATTCACACAGGTTTTGCATTGTAGCTCGTGGTTTGCACAAATGTACCTTCTTCTTATGGCATGCTGTGAAATTTCAGCTTCTCCAAACAGATGGTTCCCATTTACTCTTATTTGTCTGCCATCGATAGGAGAGCTGTGAAAACCTGTCTGAAAAGCTCCTGCTCCAAATGAGGGGCGGGAAGATTACACCATTCCCCCACTTCTGCAAAAGATACGGCTTAAAGGCCATGTGCGCTGTCAGCGTAATGAGCCAAATGGCATCTTACTGGAGGTCGCGTGTTTCCGTTATTCCAAAACAAACAGCCACACTACGTGACGGCGACGTTAAATCGTGCATTTGCTCACAGTTGAGGTGAAAGACTGAGGGCCCAACTGAGGCACATCAGTGTTAACAACCAACGGTCCGTAACATTATTCAGCTTCACGTAACATCCTGCACTTCGTCATTTTGTGCTAATAGGACCTAAACACCATTTTGTAGTAACTGTTGTGACCCAGTGGACTGTACATTTACATTTATTCATTTGTCTGTCGCCATTGTCCAAAGTGACTTCCGATCTTGGGTTTGTATGCTAAACTGCTGACAATTATTTATCCATTTATACAGCAGGGTAATTTTTACTGGAGCAAGTCAGGGTAAGTACCTTGATCAAGGTTACTACAGTTGTACTTGAGATTAGAAGTAGGGTCCTTCTGTTGCAGGGTGATGCTGACTTGGTAGCATAGTCGTCGTGTGTAGGCTGTGTATATGTATATTGTTACACTGACGATGCTTAACTCCCAGTAAAGCCAATAAGAGTTTAAAAAAAAAAAAAGAAAGAAAAAAACAAAAGTTTCAAAGCATGTTAAACAAAACTAGTGTGTACTGTAGTTGTAACAGAGGAGGAGTCCAGAAATGTACCATCTTTTAACGAGTTCGCAGAAATTCTTATACTTTTTAATTTTTTGTCATTATCGGGGGTACAACTTTGCTTTCTGCTATAGTTGATGTAAGAATGTACAGGTGCAGAAAAATAGAGCCTGTTCATGTTCACATGTTACATTTTGACTAGGAGTGGTACTTTTGAGTGTACGTGCCTCTCAAGATGGCTTGAGCTTTTGAATGTAGTCAAAATGATTTGCTCCTGTGACCAGATGCCCGGGGATACTTCCGGATGATTGTAACATGGCTCCTTTGTCATTTCATTCCAAGCTGCGTCGATACTAAAGAGGGAGAAGCGCATGAGAACAAGGAAAGTGCACTTTGAGAAGGTGACTGTGTACTACTTCAGCCGCCGTCAGGGCTTCACCAGTGTGCCCAGCCAGGGTGGCAGCACCCTGGGCATGTCGAGCCGCCACTGCGGGGTGCGCCATTACACCCTGGGTGAGTTCGCCCTAGAGCAAGAGCGTATCCACCGGGACATGCTCCGAGACCACCTGAAGGAGGAGAAGCTGAACTCCATAAAACTGAAGGTACAGGAAATCCATATACAGATCTGCATAAATGACTGATACTGTACAACTGTCATGAAAACTACTGTATGAATGTAGATTAGACCATAGAATTGGAATGTAATTGCAAAGTCTACCCTGATATGAATATAGGCTCGGTTTAAAAACTTTTTTCATTTTTAAAGTTATTATTACTGTATGAAATTAACAATGATAGATAATAGTACTACTTATACTAAACGTTACTGTCAAACATATCAATATTATAATTTTTGTAAGAGAGGCAGACTGTTCTTTATGATTTTTTTTTTTCTTCTTAAAAAAAACCTTTTTTTGATACCCATTTATAAATCCCTCCTGCTTGGATCTTCTGATCCTGTGCCTTTAGCTGACTAAGAATGGGACCGTGGAGTCGGAGGAAGCCAGCGTTCTCACTGTGGATGACATCTCCGACGATGACATTGACCTGGACAACACCGAGGTGGATGAATACTTCTTCTTGCAGCCCCTCACTACCAAGAAGAGGAGGGCTCTGCTACGGGCTTCAGGTGTAAAGAGGATTGACGTGGAGGAGAAACATGAGCTCCGAGCAATCCGTGTATCGCGAGAGGACTGCGGCTGCGACTGCAGGGTCTTCTGTGACCCGGAGACCTGCGCCTGCAGCATGGCAGGCATTAAGTGTCAGGTAAACAATGTAAAATGATCCAGCAGTCCAAGGACCCTTATTTATAACCTCTAGTGCATGCGTTAATGTAGAGTCAAAAAATGTGATTCTTGGTTATTAATTTCACGTTGCTGCAAAAGGACTAGTACATGGGTCCAGCACACTGTGAATTATGTACTAACCAAAACTTATGACACACCCCTTTGATTTCTGAAAAATAGGTCACAAAGTAAGGATTGTGAACCAGTGGAATGGTGCAGTGGCCAGCACAGAGCCCTCAGATCAACCCAGTGGAATATCTTTGAGATGAATTAGACCACAGAATTAGGGCAAGGCCATGAAGGGCATTTGCTGAAGTAAAGCTTACCAATACTTAAGGGTGGAGGCCAATAAAAAAGCAGTAATTAAGGTCAACATTGACCTAGCATGGTGTGTGTTTCATGGAAAAATAACCAGTTTTATTCATCACTACAAACGTGAATTTTTCATAAGATTGCGTATGTTCGAAGCAGAACACCAGTTATCCAGGTTCATACAATTTTTACTTTAAATGTCCTGTTCTATCTAGGTGGATCGTATGTCTTTCCCATGTGGCTGCACTAAGGAGGGTTGCAGCAACACAGCAGGCAGGATCGAATTCAACCCTATCCGCGTACGGACTCACTTCTTGCATACCATCATGAAGCTGGAGCTGGAAAAGAGTAGGGAGCAACAGCAGGCCTCCGTCAGCAATGGTTACCATGGAGAGCCCAATGTCCATAGCAACCCTCTAGTCCAGGCCCAGCATGGGCTGGAGTATTCCTTGGCGGACTCCGTTCCTCAAGCCGCCATCATGCATCTCCAGACAGCTGACGAGATGGATGAGCCCACTGAAGATGACGAAGAGGAGGAAGAGGAAGAGGATGAAGACAATGAGGAAGACGGTGAGGAGGAAGATGAGGTCAGCAGCTTATGCAGTGGCCTCACCGACTCCAGCACTCAGAGCTTGGCTGCCAGCGACTCTGAGGAAGAGGACGATGAGGAAGACAAGTCGGATGGCTTTGAGGACGGGACGGTCACGCCCTCCATACCCCATTCTGAAGCAGTACCACTTTCCTCAGTTTTATGCTACCCTGATGGTGCAGTGGTGCCAGAAGGCCACAACAGCGGCAACTGTTACTTCTCCAGCACCCCAGTGGAATACTATCAAATGGAGAACTCTGTCACAGCTTCAACCAACACCACAACCAGCCCATCCAACGACTCCTACACTGAGGTCTCCTCTTTCCAAGATGGGGTCACCAAGGGCAATGGAGTCACATCTCTAGGGGGGTTCGGTATGGCAACGGACCAGTACCCAGACTACAACCGGCAGCCTGGGGAGCAGTATGGCAGCCACCATTTTAGCTTGGCGAGTGGCACCAACTCGGTCATTGTCTGCACGCCCGACCAGGAGAATAACATACAGTCCAACAGCTTGTACCGTGAACAGCAGGCAGGCCATGCCCAGATGGATTTCCAAAACTATTTGAACAATAACTCGCAGGAGCCGTATGTCAGCAATGGGAATTGCTTCATGGCTGAGCAGCTCAAAGAAGTTTCCAGTGGGCTGTCTGACGTCCCCTCCCTACCAGACAGTAGAAAGCAACCTCCATTAATGGAGAGTTTTCCCCAGGTAACACCCGTTTAGTGGCTCTGATGTATTGAGGTTTATTATTATTTATCTTTTTTTTTTTTTTTTTTTTAAACATAGCCATGTTTCAACTGATGAACTGTCAATGGTACTTATCAAATGAATCAAATGTAATTTGTGCTTTAAACTCAGTTTTTTTTTTTAAACAAAAAATTAAATAACTTCATTATATGTTTTTTAATTTAAAATTTGCCTGATTTAAGTAAGGGTTCACACTCCAAATATATGTAACTTTTTGGGGGACATAATCTTATTTAATTTAAAATGCAACTGAAAACACTAAATGTAAGCTTTAGGCCTGTGCAATGTAAGTACCTTGTAAAATCAAAGTCAATGTTCTAGTTTTGGCAGACATAGTGGATAGAACTTTTATACGTCCAGTGTCAGTTGTGGGAAGAAAAAAGTATATTGTGCAGTTTATTTATGGGATTATTAAGTGTACGTACAATTCTAAATGTTTTGATAATGAAAAGCATGTTATTTTTCAGCTGTTGACAAAATGGACAAAAAGGGTTTGAAAAATCTCTCAAAAGTCTATCAATTTAGTGTATAAATAGTATTTTTTGTGTTGTTACTTATATGTGCTTTTTATAGTAAATGCATGAGACTGGCTCAAATATTTTTACGTTCGGTGTCCCTTGCTTTTGGTTAAAATTCCGAAAGCACAAAGAAATCAGAGAAACTCATGTTTTAAAAAAGAGAGAAACAAGAAGATCCACATCTGCATTTGCACTTTTTAGACTGAATTCTGAGGAGTAGTTGCCAGTATCTTAATTACCAATACTTGAACCATGCTAGAGGAGTTAGTAGTAAATATTGTGGTTGATTTGGACGATCAGTAACTGTTCCGTGTTTTTGATCAGTATTTTTTGTGCGTTCATGGTTTTATTTAGCATTATAAGAAACAATTTTAAAATTCATTTGACCCCTTTTGACTCAAAGCAAACATTAATGAGGAAGGATAAGACGGTTTTCAGGTAGATAAAAAGAATTTTCAGATTCAGCATTGCATTACCATTAACATATCAAATACATACAGGGATTTCCTACTGTAGCACTTTGATATGCATTTAGTATTATCTTTTTATGAAGTGTTGCACCTTATGCTATGTTCAATTCAAGACATTTATAATTGGGTTGTATGGAATAGAATAAACCTTTCTATGTTGCGAAACTAGCTGTGAAAAAGCTTGCAACTCTAAAATGATGTTGGAAATGCTGTCTGAAAGATATAGCCTAGTGTATGAGCTGTTTAGGTGGTCTCATAATTATATCATATGATGTTTTGTGGTTATGCAAGAACCACAAACATGGAAGTTCAATATTCTGTGGTACAGATGATGTGAGGAGGAAATATATTGTTCAGAATGAAAGCTCAGCCATCCTGAAGGGAATGACCAAGGTATATAATGCATAATTTTGTACTATACTATCACTATTTAACATTGCAATGACAGCTTTAGATATAAATGGGAAAATTATTTTAAAAGTGAGTCTATTTCTTGTGCAATTTTAAAAGTACGAGTGCAATCAACTTGCTTTATGATGTTTACAATGGCATTTACAGCAGCAATTTTAGGTTACAATAATAAATCCTTATTTCCCATTTTAAAGTTAATAAACACCTAACTTTATTTCTGATCATATAAACGATAGCTCATTTAGTTGCAATGTATATTCCTCCTTCAGTTTCAAGAAGAAATGTGTTTGGGTAAAAATCCTAGACAGCTGCTAGACAACTGACATTTGAAAAGCATTCAAGATAAGACAATCCTCAACATTTCATATGCCTCATCTAATATATATTTGCATAAAACAAAGTCTCTGCTAATTACCATTTACATTTAAGTGCTGTAAGATATGCAGCTACTTTAAAAAATGGACTCAGATTTTCCAGGAAAATGAAAACTTTGAATCCTACGTAACATCTGTTGAATGTGTATCTAACTTCTTGCAACATAAAACCAAATAATACTGAAAAGAAAGACAAATCTGGTGACAGCAATAATACATCAACACATGTACAGATGGTCCCCATTCTATGATGAGGGAAAACAGCACACTAAGGACACTTTTACATAAGAAACACATTGGTTCCTCAACTTAAATGCAATTAGGCCCCAAAGTCTGTTTATAAGTTGTCTGTAACTCCAAACTCACATTAATCTACTAAGTCACAATCAATAAAAGGCAAATAATAAAGATTTCACTGTTTGTTTATGGATTATGTTCTGGAAAATGTATTGACATATAAGAAACATACTATTGGCCGATTCCTCCCATAGCACACGGAGTATTTTTCATCTTGTTATGGATCACTGGCACATACCAGACACCAGCTGTAAACACCGTGGAAACGAGTTGAATTAAGCCACTCCTATTGTGTTTGTGATTGCTTTACTGCCATCTGTCAGAGTGGCTTGTAAATGTAGGTCTGGGTTTGCTCCATTACTCCAATAAAGTTGGATCCCACTGTATAAATCATCAATAGACACCAGTGGCACAGAGGAAGCTGATGCTCTGTGGAGGTGAACCACCTGCAATGTGAGCACAAGAAAGGCATGCACAATGGCCTCATATTTTTTTGCCCTTCTTATCTAATCTTTAAATTACGGTAACTGATAACTTCCTATCTTTGATTTTAGTGATTTCTCTGTTTTAGTAATAAGCAACAGTTACTGTGTCGGAGTAAGTTCAATTGTCACAGCACAATGAATGGAGTACAATGGTGGAAGGAAGTTACAACAAATTAATAATCTTATATTTGCAGAAAACACGTAGTCGTAGTACGACGTAGAGCTATAGATTTTAGTTTAAAACATTGATTATACCATAACATATTTTTCAAATAAATATGAAGTCAAACCGTTGTTTTGCAATTTGAGATTTTCAGATAAAACTCTGTTCTTTCCAATTCCACGCCCTGCTGCAGCCTGGTCTATTGACGTATATGTCTGGGGAAAAAGTGTCCTGTGGGATCGATCGAGACACACACGGTCACAAACAAATAGCGACGTGTCTGCAAAACAACGTATAGCGGGGACCATCTGTACAACGAGGCACGGAGTGATGTAATTACTTTTCTAATGTTGCTAAAATCATTGGAGAATATGCGATGAAATTAAATTACACGCCATGCACACCTCTTGTTTTGGCGACGCTCCCCTTCTGAGACGTGGACCCGCATCCGCTGCAGTCTGGCGGGAAGCGCGCGACACCCGCCCGCGTCACTGGAGCGCGGTGTCACGCGACGCCGCCTCCTTGTTTGTGTTACTCTACTGTATCTTTGCCTCCCCCCACCCCAAATCCGTATTTACTACGAATGATATTGAAATGTGTATTTATTGTGATTTATTGCAACAGTCTATTGAAAACAAAAAGAAAAAAAAACATCCATTGTTCCAATCTTTCTGATGGTGGTGATTTTTCAGCCAAGCTCTGTGTATTATGTGCCTGCTTTGTTAAATTCAGCTTTCGGTTTTTGGCGCAAATACGTACTGCAATAGCTAGATAGATTTTATAAATGTCTTTTTGCTTTTTAAATCACCATATAAAAGTCAAAATGCGGTTGTTAAATTTTTGTTTTCTTTTTCCACCAATACCAGACTTTGAAATAAATAACATAAATGGAACTGTTTCTTTACTTCTTGACTGCTATATTTTTATACACAGCTCCAGAGTATTGTCTGAAGTGTTTTTTTTCCCCCTTCCTCAAAAAGACCAGACAGACTACTGAAGAATATAGACACCTTGAATATAAAGTGCACTAGATAGAGAAAGTGTTGAGTATGTGAACAGATGGCATTAGTGAACGATTTGTTATCTTTTCTTATAATAAACACAATTTAGTAGCTGGCAGATGCGTTTAGTAACAGTGGCAGAGGTGCAGACAAGTACAGTATGTTAAAAACGGGTACACTAGCGTTCACACACCTCATCGATTTTTATATATAAATACTGTGTGATTACAAAACCAAAAGCAAATGTCAAATGTATCGAAGATGAACGTATGTATATTATGTTTTATTGCTATGGTACCTCAGAGCACTTAACTTGTCCATTACACATGACTTCTGTTTTGAACATACAATATTATTAATACGATTTACTGCGCTTAAGGATGACTCCAGACATGCGCACTACCACTTTAAATCATGAGATGGGCGGTACATCAAAACACGCGCCTAGTTATGCAAATTTGAAAAATTGTGGCATGAATACTAGGTGGCCGATATGTACTTATTACGGAGTTTAACATCGTGTTTATTTTATTTCAAATTCTGTGCCGTACAGCTCAATTCCCGATATTTACTGTGTAACGCTACACAGAAGCGCTTGAGCAATTGCGCAGAAAAAATCGACATATCAAACATAGTGAAAACAAATACATAAACCTAATAGATTAGCCTATGTGAAGGAAGCTTTAAGTTTAATTTAAACCGCGTCACTTGTGGAAATTCTGAAACGGATTAATCTTTCATCAACCGCTTGATTTTTCCTCTCGGAGAAGCAGCTGAGGCGCCTCTTCGGAAGCGTAATTTTACTCCATTACATCATGTGTTACCATACATTCATTGCTTTCACATAACAGAATCGTTATCAGAACAGAAGTGTTAGTACAGCTTACGTAGGTCAACCTTACAAAAAACAGGCCGTGAGAACGAAAATGCAGGGTAAGATTCGTGAAACGTTCATTCATTGTCCACACCGGCCAACAAGTGGCTGCTTTCAAACTACTGTAAACTAGACTAACTTTAACTAAATTACTAAACACTAAGATGTTGTAAATTACTGCAGAATTACTAGCCTATATAGTAAACTAAACTGTTAACTAGAGTACTGCAAACTGCTGTAAACAACACTAGTGTAAACTGTTTAAAATAGACTACTTTAAACTAGACTACTGTAAACAAGTACTTATAGCAAACTGCTGTAAACAACACTACTCTAACTGTTAGACTACTTTAGAGAACAGTGTAAACTGAACTACTGTAAACTAGACTGCAATAAACTGAACTAAACCAAATTACTAGAAACTAGCAGACTACTGTAAACTGCTGTAAACTACTGTAAACTAAACTGTTAACTAGACTACTTTAAACAAATGTAAACTAGTCTACAGTAAACTGTTGTAGACTACTGTAAACAAGTACTTTAAACTGCTGTAAACTAAACTGTTAACTAGACTACTGCAAACAAGTTTAATAGACTACAGTAAACTAAATTTGTAGACTATTCTAAACAAGTACTTTAAAGTAAACTATTGTAAATAACACTACTGTAAACTAAGCTGTTGTAAACTAGACTACAATAAATTGAACTACTGTAAATTACTGCACACTAGACTACAGTAAACGAAAAGGTAATTGTGACGTTAATCTGCACCAAGTGAGCAATGCAACAGGTGAACATCAATGACTTGATGTTCCATAAGTTCCATGTAAAATATATGCATAATTAAGGCAGATGGATTTGCCAAGCTTTTCCATCAATGGTAAACTTACGAAATTGGATAATCGTCAATATGTAGTTCCGGTTCTTTTTGCACTTATCTAAATAAATAAACAAATTTGTAAGCACAGAATCAAGACTCAGGAAATAATCAAGCATCAGTGTTTTATTTGAGGTTACCTAATGTTTATACATATATTTAAAACTGCTCTAAAAGCAATACAAAATAGTTTTCTGCTCATCACTGGAGGCAGAAATTAGGAGTAAAAAAAAGAATTTTTGAGTGTGTGACCAGACTCAAGTTTCAATAAATAAACAGCCAGGTCTAGGTACAAATAAGTGTTACTTCAGCACAGTTCAAACCAGCAGATGAGTGTTTTTAAACATCTTTCAAGAAAGTTGCAAGAGTTCCTGGGAGCATGAACTGCCTGAAGGTGTCAGAAGAGCCATTAATTCTTTATAAATGTGGCTGCTTTGGTGATTTCCATCAAAGCGGTTCTGTGTGGAAGGTCTCAGAAGATTACATATACAGTGTGGTATCTTCTTAGTTATTCAAAGACAATGTATTTATAGGATATGTATAATGCAATAGACTGGGCACTTAACATGGTCATTGTAAGACTTAGTAGTGCCAAGGAGAACCTGGCAAGGGACAGATAAACATATCTGGTCGAAAATGTTCGGCTCCTGAAATGCCAGTCCAGTCAAGTGTCAAGCAGGAGTCCAAAAATGGCAAAAAGGGAGTGTAATACAGCACAAGAGATGAGTACTTTAGAATGACATACATCTCTCTTTTTTTTTTGTTTTGTTCATTTCTTCAAATACCTAGACAGCAACATATTTCATAAGAGCCAATTAATATGCAGTACTGTACACTTGGGAATTCTCATATTTTTGGTATTTTTTATTAATATTATTTCACTTTCAGCACTTCATGTTATATT
Organism: Scleropages formosus; assembly: GCF_900964775.1. Classification (NCBI taxonomy): domain Eukaryota; kingdom Metazoa; phylum Chordata; class Actinopteri; order Osteoglossiformes; family Osteoglossidae; genus Scleropages; species Scleropages formosus. The sequence goes on from NC_041817.1 coordinate 483,572, forward strand.
TGAAATTGGATCAAAATCAGCTCCAGAATTCTCTGACTTATTCCAGAGTTAAACACTAAACAAATGTCTTGTATGTGCCGTGGTTATAATGAAGGAAAAATTCTTATTAACACAGGTCTCTTTTTTGTTTGCATTTGCCTGTGTCTCAAGTGTCAGTGCTGTAGTAAAGACCCTTCCAGAGTAGTGCAGCAAGGGATGAAATATTTCTTGTGTCACGGTGGAGTGCAATGAGTTTCTCAACTGTCTCATTTGGGGAAAAGCTGCTTTGAAGCAGCGAGAGCCAGTTAAAAAGTTAAGATTGTAAAAGTATTTGAGAAGTGCTGGAAAAGTTCTGCTAAGAAATGCAGTCCCCAAAATGTCAGAATTCTGTTTTTTTAAGTTTCTGACATTATTTTTGAAAATTATTTTTTTAATTTTAGAAAATTGATTCACATTAATGCCAAGAAATAGCGTTGGCAGATTTTGACAGAACACATAGGGTCTTTTATTAGCTATGCAGTATTCTGAAAGAAAAACTAAAGAAAAAAAAGATCATTTAAAAATAATGCACGTTTAAAATCATAAAGAACAACAGGTCATTATTGCTCTAGAGGAAATATTTTTCTGCTGTTTTTTTTTTTTCCAGTCATTTTAATGCTTTCCACTGCATGGATCCTTATTATGTTCTATGCTTAGACGTGGAGGAGTTTTGACTGTAATGGCAGCGCCCTTCATCTGCTCCTGCCCCAGGGTTTTTGTTGGTCGGGAACCTGGCTGTCACGAACTTGCTTTGCACAGCAGTTCTGTTGTTCCAGGTTCAGACCCTCAGTGACAAGAACGAGTCCTTGCCAGAGAAGGGTGGTGTGAAACAGGCTGCCCTGTCATGCTTCATCCGCAGCCTCCTCTCCTGACATATCCTGGTGGCCTTTGGGCCTGTAGTGAGCCACCCTGATATAAGTGAACCTCTGTGGGTGGTTCCATTTAAAAACGTTCACTCAGAACCAGTGTATTCAACCTTCAGATTGATTTACTACCAGACATTCACACAACGTCTCCATCGTGCTGAGACGCTAAGATTTTCTAGGCTTTGTGTTCCAAGAGACATCCTGCAAACACTGTGTCCCCATTCTGTCTTTCACTACTTAGTAAAAGAGCAGTGGACACCTTCCCATGCTGCATACACACACATACAATACACACATTACACACTGGTACTTGCTGTATACCACTTAGATACCGGTAAATACACTATTCCTCTGCCGATATTTCTTTATACAAATAAACACACTGCTCCAAACTAGGATTCAGATCTTGTCGTCACACTTTAATTTTTCTAAGTCTCTGGGGAACATTGTTGAAATTTTAGTGAATTAAAACTGCCTTCCTTTGCTGCATCAGCAAACATTGTTCATTCAGATTGCCTTACTGTTTATTGCATGTCTTTGCTGCTGCATGGAAGCATCCCAGCACTGAGCCTCCCAAAGGTAACCGCAACTCTTTTATTTAAGCAGATAATCAGACTGACAGCAGTTCATCCCCAGAGTTTCCCACGGACGGAAACTGAACACACCGGGTACTTTGATCTGATGTTGACTGGAAAACACTGATCCTGGCAGAGCGGTCAGCTCTTTGTCTACTGCCACGCTTGGCTTCTGGGGGAAAAGTCCTGTGCAAACAACATAGTTCCCACTGGATTATTGATGCCAATTCAGTGGAATTCAGTTATTTGTGGGTTTTCCTCGCTGAGGTGCCCATGGGACACTTCAGCCGGGGCAGGACCATGGGGTATCGGTCATTCGTAGTCTCTGTGTAGATTTATGGTTTCAGTGTATCTGACCATGCAAGAAGGTGATCTCTAAGTGCTGTGCAGCATTTCTATGTGGTCAAGGTGCTTTTGATTCCAGTGGTAGGGAACTGTACAACACACAGCATTCCCTGTCTAGGAAGTGCCTTCAGACTGTCCCCACAACACAACAAGACTGCATCCCGCATTAGTGGCAGTGAGTTTCTCATAGAACAGAACAAAATGCAGTTCAGCCTGTGTTCTTAATTCTTAAGGCTATACTATTTCAAAAAGTAAATTCGGATTCTACAGCATTACTGCATCATTCAGCCTAAACTTTCATATGAAGTTATACACACCCTGCCAAAATCTCACAAAGACACTGAACTAAACATTTACAGTAGCATGCCCGCAGAAGTTTAATCCTGGTTAACAGTACTCGAATAACAATTTTATTCATGAACTAAACAGAATTCTTCAAAATGAAGTTCACAGACACCATAATGAGTTCTTAATGATACTTAAGGAGCAGAAGGAAAAATTACACTTGAAAAATTAGCTGTGTGTACTGAATGAAACGTAAAAATGAAAGGCAAAACAAAATACACAAAGCATCATGTAAGAAAATGTCATCCTCTGTACTTTGCACAAAAACACAATAAATCCTGTATAAAAAGACAGCTGGTTGGTTCTACACTTCAAAAATATGGCAGATATCACACACACATTTTCAGAACCGCTTGTCCTATACAGGGTCACGGGGGACCGGAGCCTACCCAGTAACACAGGGCATAAGGCCGGAGGGGGAGGGGACACACCCAGGACAGGACGCCAGTCCGTCGCAAGGCACCCCAAGCGGGACTCGAACCCCAGACCCACTGGAGAGCAGGACCGTGGTCCAACCCACTGTGCCACCGCACTCCCTTGCAGATATCATTATCCTTAAAAATTTTCTGGTTCTGTTTATGGAAAAAAAAACTTCTGCTTCAACTCTGCCATGTTACTTAATCTAATCGGAGTGAAGTACTGTACTAAGCGACTTCTTTTTACCCAATGCCTCATAAAAGCATAAGTGTAAATATATTATTGTAATTCATAATTAATTTACAGAAATAAAGTATATAGAGATATTTTATACTGTGTATTGAACTGAGAAAATGGGTACCACTAGAACAAAAATATATCCCGGACATTTGTGCTACATGAATTGCAATGGTAATTAAAAACATGCATTAAGCTTGCAATAGATTAACTACTGAACATGTATTTCATCCAGATACCGTCTTGCACATTTTATCTCTGAAATTCTGTAAAATCACTATCAAAATAAAACCACCATAGATAGATAAAGATCAGACTGAGGCCGAAGGATAAAACATGAAATTAAAGATAACATGGATCAATTTGCTAGAAAAAGATTGCATATTTATGAAAATGTTAACTTACACTTTGAAATAAAAGTATCCTTCAGTTTCAGAATAAATAACACAAGTCCAAATAAACAAACTGATGCATTGTTTTATTTTTTTACTAGCATGTGTTCTCCTCCTCAGGGTGCTCATCATTCTGAACATATCTGTGCCATTTCCAAGTGGAAAATGACAGACATACCTAAATAATTTTACAAACTGCTTTTAATAGATAAATAAAACCACAATGTACCAGTTGGGTTGAACAGTTTTTCAACTAAACAAATTTCTTGTCTTTCAATCATTTCTTTGCATTAAAAAGGCAATAGTGGTTATGTTTGCTCTTATCTATCTCATAGAAAAGTCTCTTGCCTTTTCTCTAATAAACACTTGGAAAAAATCTTTGGTATGTGATCCTTGTCTGTGCAACTTTTTTATACTATTTCACATCACTGTGCCCTTTTCATGCCACAGCAGGGACGGTAAGGTGTTTCACGTTTAGTATGAATTACGTCTGCTGGTCTGAGATGCAGGTAAATAAATCATTAAACAGTGAACAAATTCTCTGAAGTTTTCTCCAGCGGTGCATTTCCACACTCAAAAAGAATTATGAGAACACCATCAAGCACAGTGGTTCTCAGCCCTGATCCTCACGTTCCCCTCAGACACCCCTGGTTTTTGCTAATTAGCCACTCAGTCCGGCTGATGACTGAACACATGGAATGATTCAAACAGAGATAGGCATGAACTGAGGACCCGCTGTGATTTTTTAAACTCTTTAAAATTTGTGTTCTTCAAATAATGCCTGTAACAGTAAATATAACAGTGGACGTTATCACAGTCTGTTAAAAAGAATATATATCTGCCCCTCACATAGCCGCATTTATTCATTCAGTGAAATTGCTCCATTTTGAGGGGATGGAATTACTATTATTTCTTAATGAAAAATAAGCAGTTCCCACAAAAACATGATTTCTAATTTATCTACTTTAATATTATATTGCTTCTTTTCAATTTATCTTTCACTGCCTTTACAGGCTTTCCAGTGGCTTTCTGCACTTAATTTTCAGCCATTTTAGCAAACATTTAGATAATTTGGCTCACAGATGCTGATGATATAAAGAAATAATAAGCGCACCTGTGTCCTGATCTGATCCAGTTCTGACCCAAACAGAGATGCTGTTGTAGAGCATAAAATATCCGTCATTAATGTAAAATGATCACACAATGGGAAAAAATGCCACTGTAGAAAATAAAAAGTCCACTGTATGAAAAAAGGCTATTTATACATTTTCAGAAGCTGATGTAGCAGACTTTTGTCGTAGATAACCCTGTTATATAAGGGATACTGTTGTAGTGATTATATGCTTCATTTCGTTTTGTTCTTAGAAAACTATGCACAGGCAGTCCCTGGGTTACGCACGTCAAACTTATGTACAGCCCATAGTTACGAACCACCCCCCATAAAGCCTATTATATTAAAAATTTGAGTTGCATACAATGGTTTGTAATAAGAAACGGGCACTACTTTGCAACCCGCATCAAAACATGGCGTGTCTACAGCTGTTTGTCGGCTTGTGGGTGAGGCGCGTGGGTCCAAGGCAGGACAAAGACTCCCTTCTTTTCAGTGGGACCGCGATGCTGTTAACAGTCACTTGTATGTTACTGTATTTGGCTTTAATTTTTTGTTTTTACCCTCCTAACCATGGCACAAAAGCATAAATGTGATGCAAGTGATGGTGATGCATCAAAGAAAAGGAAAACGCTCACAATTGAAACTAAAGCAGAAATAATAAAGCGATCAGAAAAAGGTGAAACACCAAGAAACATTGGAAAAGCGTTAGGCAACAGTCGGTCAATGATCGGGACAATTTTAAAGGACAAAGCGAAAATAATGGAGCACGTAAAAGGCTCTGTCCCGGTGAAATCTACAATTATCAGTAAGCAGCACAGTGGTTTGATTATTGATGGAAAGGCTATTTGGTTAGAGGATCAAAATTGACGTAATATGTCTATTTGCCTTGCATCAGTGATTTAAAAGCTGCACATGCTGCAAGTGAAGGTGAATATGAGGAAGATTTTGTGGTGAGTGGGTTGGTTCAATCGTTATAAAGTGAGGGCAGATTTACACAGTATTAAATTGCAAGGTAACCCAGTGAGTGCCAATGCAAGTGCTGCGAGTGATTTTCCGGAAATTTTGGCCAAAATTAAACTTTTCTGACTTATTCGACTTAAGGACAGACTTGGGAACGGAAATTGTTCGTAATCTGGGGACTGCCTGTATTCCATTTTTTTGCTTAGAGAATTAAGTTAAAGGCTGAATTATTCAAAATTATGTTCAGGACTGATTTTTTTTCAGTTTTGCTGAGGTTTCATAGAAGATCAAATGAATGAAACACTGGCCTCGCTAACCATTTCTTACACAAATTTAGTTTGTATTGCCCTCCACTACTACATTTTATATAACATTTGAATCATCCCATTAATTCTAACAACAGACCTGATGAAGCATAATCACAAAATAACTTATTATTTTGCTCAGCTACAACATAAGGAGTGAAGGAGGACCAGGGCTGAAAACCACTAATCCAGAATAACTTACTGTAAGGCAGTTTAGTATTGTGAGAAATACACACACACACACACACACATTTTCTGAACCGCTTGTCCCTTACGGGGTCACGGGGAACCGGAGCCTACCCGGCAACACAGGGCGTAAGGCCAGAGGGGGAAGGGGACACACCCAGGACGGGACGCCAGTCCGCCGCAAGGCACCCCAAGTGGGACTCGAACCCCAGACCCACCGGACAGCAGGACTGCGGTCCAACCCACTGCGCCACCGCACCCCCTGTGAGAAATACCTTTTGTCGATACACATTCAACACCAAATACTAAAGGAATTATCCTCACACTTCTTTAAAATAGAGTGTAAACATGAAAATTCAGGAATGTTCAGATTAGCCTAGTGTGCTGCCTTCCCGGAGGTCCAAGTGGGTCTTGGCTCAGAATTCAAGTGTCTAGCAGTGTAAATTTCACATATAAAAATAAATTAATAAAAATACAAAAAAACACATTCCTTTTTTTAAAAAAAAAAGTCCACCTGACTCTCTACTTCAGAAGTTTCTGTGGATTTTCAGATGAATGCCCAGAGCTGGAAGCGGTTTGAAGGGTCACAGGGGACAAGGAGTGGGTGCTCCCGACGGGCAGACAGGCACAGGTTCAACGCAGGGTTGAAGATTAGCTGGTTCTGCAGAGAGTGGATGAAAAGAATTACTCCAGTAACTATTTAAAAACACAAGGAAACAAAAACACATGCAGCACATTATGCATTATCACAGAAAGTCAGTATTTACATTGCACATCCCAATAGATCTCATCACTCGGGGCACAAGCTCGTGTGTTGATGGTCACCTCTTCATTTGAAGTACTCTCATACAAGGTACTTTACCTGAACTGTCTCAGCAAAAATACCTAGCTGTAAAAATGTGGATCATCATATCAGCCAACTAACACACTGCATTATTATTATTATTGTTGTTGTTGTTGTTGTCGTCCATCCGTCACTCTAGCTATTCATCATTAATAACCTCTTTTCCAGTGCACGATCATGGTAGTCTGCAGCCATGAAGGAGGCATAGGGTTATTTCATAAAGGCATAGGGTTACAATAATAAAATGTAACTAGTAAAAGTAGTGTATGGAACGCTCAGCAAATGTCTAATCATTTGCCCTGTAGACATGTGTAATGTTACCTCCATGATCTCCCACTTCTGCTGGACTCCAACAAAAGTGTTGTGGCCTTCATACTGACAGCGCTCCAGCTTGACCGCCGCCTCTGTCCCATGCAAGCAGAGCTCCATCTGGACGTTGTGGCGGATCTCGCGGCGCGTGGAATACTCGAAATACTGACACGCAAAACATTCCAGTAAGTGGCACAAATGGGCAACCCTGCTCATGTTAAAATAGCAAAAGGCTGTTTTCCCACTTCCTCCCAGTGTGGCTGGCAAGGGACACTGCGGGTTAGTTAACAGGATGTGACAGCTGAGGGCAGTCTACGGCACGTTCCAGAATGAAGGGTTGGAAACGTTGCAGTACGGAAGGCCAAAGTGCACCTGGTTTCCTCCAAGCCCATGGCAGGGGTACATGATTAGGCTTTTGCCACCCTCATTGTTCTCCCCGGCATCCAGGCACAAATCCCTGCCCATATTCTTCACCTGGAGGGGAATGGAGGGGAAAAGACTTCCAGTAATGCAAGCTGTTCAAACAAGGCTGTGTGCTGTGGGTGGCTGTGGGTCGTCTGTCTTCACTCTGCTACGTCCTACTGGCACGTCTTGAAAGGTTTGGTAGTAAACCACAGCAAATGAGTTGGGGGGGTTGTGGCGGTGGTGGTGGTTGCCATTTACCGAGCCAAAGCGAAGTGGGTTCAGATCAGGCGTAAAGACTTCTGGGTACACGTTCTTCAAATACCAGGAGAAGGTCTTGCACTGCAGGTGGTGCCGGAGGTCCATGCGCTTGGAGATATCTCCAAAGGACTTCTGCAAGAAAAGTTTCATGTGGTTAAAGCAGGGCAGAAACTTTCCATCAGCATATGGTGCCCACTCTCTGAAGTGGGGCAAAGGCCCATGCTGCCTTTCCCAGACACTGTTCAGCATCGTTGCTTCAAGTTAAGAGTGAGGGCTTGCAAAGGTAGCCTCTTTCCATGTATATTCAACCTCATAGTTTTACTTAGACTTCTTTCCTTCTTTCCAGCAACTTTGCTACACTCCAGTGTATGAATATCAGGTCTATATGTAGTGTCAAAAACAGATTAGTAATTAAACATTCATGCTGCCCAATGGTGAAAAGTTTATGGTGCCATAGCATAAGGCGGGGTACTCTTTGATCGGGACACCAGGGCAAAATGACACAAACACTCTACAGGCAATGTAGAGCCACCAACATATTTGAAGCATCTTCATGTTTATTCACTTAGCAGACACTTTCCTCCAAAGTGACTTACAATGGATAGTATGTAGTGTCACTAACCTACACCTTATTCACCAAGGTGACTTACACTGCTAGATACACTACTTACACTGGGTTACTCATCCATACATCAGTGAAACACACTCTCTCTGTGTGACACTCACATACTATGGGAGAATCTGAACAGCATGTCTTTGGACTGGGGGAGGAAATCCACTCAGACACAAGGAGAATCTGCAAACTCCACAATGACTGAGCAGGGATTGAGCCCACATTCTCTTGCACCACCCAGGCACTGTGAGACAGCAGCTCTACTTGCTGTGCTACCATGCCACCCCTTGTGTCTGGGGACTGTGGGAGGAAACCCACATGAACACAGGTAGAACAAGCAAACTCCACACAGACTGAGCTGGATTCAAACCCACCCGTGAAACACACAATAATATCCTTATACCTGTAGTATATAATTTAATATAAATACTACCATCACTAGCAATCGAGATGCGGGAAAAAAAGGGTACATAACTGTCACACATACCTTTTGTCCTTCTATTGATATGATAGACTTTTTGTAATGTTCTCTGAGATGTATGTCTCTTTGGAGAAAAGTGTCTGCTAAATGAATAAATGTAAATATAAATGTAAGGTGTGGCAAAGATCTGGTCTTTTTCAAGCTTCTTTTCACTGCTGACCATGTAAGGCTCCAGCGAATGTTAAGCTTCACTGATCCCAGTGAATGTATAAAGTTTACCTGTGGTACACTAAGAGCGACGGATCATTTCAGCGGAGAGCCCTACCGCCAGCTACTACAATAATGTCCTCCCTGTGGTACAGCTCAGCCACATAAATCGTCTGAAACAACAAAACGTCACCTAATTGAGATGCATGGACTCAGCCTCCAGAAGGACTTAACCGGAACGTGAAAAATCGCACGCGCGGCATGTGAGAGCGCGGGATTCGGCCCGGAGGAATAATCCAGGCAAATCGATAAAAGTTAACAGCTTTATGAGGAGGACCTTGCTGTCTCTGTCTTCCTTCATGCTATGAGGGAGTTCCTAAAAATGTCTTCACAAGACGGATTTTGTGTAAAGACACATTTCCACTGCTGCGCTTAAGCTGGGACAGCTGAGATGACAGAAAGGAGATATGCTCAAGAGTAATATACGGTATATCTTATCTTCACCTGTAGATATGCAAAACATAATTTTATTCACATTCACACCTCCTCCTGCCGGGTCGAGCTTAATGGAATATCGTCCTTGTTTGGGTTGGGTGAAAGGTTTAAAATAGCAAAGAAGTTCATTCCATCAAGCCACTGTTCTACCTGTTAAGAAACAGCTGAAACCCTTTCTGTGCCAAAGTGTGCCAGGAGCGCACCTTCTCCTCAGGCGAGAAGGGAACGTGCGAGAATTTTGCTCCCCGTTTCTGACGTGGCACCACAGCCGAGTTTCCGACACGGCTTTACTTCCCCCGTTACAGCGTCCCTGCGAAGAAGGACAGAAACGAAGAGGCGCCTTTCTTTGCAGGGCCTCCGCGTGAGCAGACTCGCGACGTGATGCGAGCGTTTACGCTCGGCCCCCAGACTTCGTCCAGTCGGATGCGGAGAGAGCGCGGCGTGCGGCCGCTCAAACGTGACAAAGAGCGGAATAATGAGGGGTCCGCGGAGACGCCCTCCTGGGAATGGGAGGACATTCTCGACTCTGCCTGCGCGTGCGCCTACGCTGACAGCGAAATAAAAAGAACATTTCACAGGACTTAATTAATGCTTTAGCAGGCTCCCCTCTCAGCGAACACATGGCTCTAATAAGCTCCTGCGGGGTGTCACTTGGTAATTCGAGAACTGAAGCTTTCCACCTACTTCTTTGGCCATGGACGCTGCCTCCCTGTTCCTGCGATAGAAGATCTCCTTGTACTCATCCATCCAGACCTCCGCCAGGCGCACCTGGTTGCGGGCGATCACCTGTGTGCCCTTGGGGAAGGTATGGGGGCTTTTGGTGCGGAAGACATGTCCCACCACGGAGCAGGGGATGATTTCCAGCTGCCCCCCACACTGCCACACCTGGAACAGCCCAAAGAGACACACTAAGTCACATGAGCCCTGTTGTCCCTGACATGAAGTCAGTTGCTGTTACATGGTGGGGTCAGCTGAGTATTACAAAGTAAAGAGCAGTATAAACACAAACACCTTTGACTTGGTGCAGTGGAAGGGGGGTTGCAGTCAACGAATTGTACGTGTTTTGATTTTCTCTTACCCGAAAAGACATCTCAATGTTCTCCCCTCCCCAAATTTCCATTTCTTCATCATAACTACCGATATGGTAGAAGTAGTCCTTCGAGATGGAAAAAAGTCCACCAGCAAATGTTGGTGTTCTGCAAGAAACAGATGATATTTCATAGAGTGGGATACGTTCACCTTAACTATAATAATAATAATAATAATAATAATAATAATAAGTTTATTGAGTTGACCTGTTTCTCCAAAGTGAAAGGTTTTTAGAACTGTATAGCAAACAAGTAAGGGAAGCATATAGTGTAGAGGTTACAGTCACTACATCTAGATTTGCTGGTTGCCTGTTCAAATCCCAACTTGTGCTCTAGTATTCTTGAGCAAGGTATGTACTGTGAATTTCTCCACTAAAAAATACCCAGCTGGGTAAATGGGTAAGCACTGCTTAGTACTTGAAGGCTATAAGGTGCTTTGAAGAAAAAAAAAAAAATCACTCAACTAAATAAATGCACAATTATTTATAAGGCTGTTTTTCTTTTTTTTTTTTTTTACTGGGGCACCTAAGGATAAGTACTCTGCTAATGGGTACCACAGCAGGAGCAGGGATTTTTTTTTTATTGCAGGTTCCTCTGATTGAAAGGCTGCATCTCAAACGACTGTGTTGCCTGCTGTCCCAAAACAAATAAATAAATAAAGATTCTCCACCTAAGACTAAATGCAAATTGCTCATTGTAACTCCATATTTAAGCGATAGGGCGCTATGCATTCATACCGATGCGGTGAAAATCTACAATCCAAGCACAGAGAGCAGCTCACTTGATGGGATAGGTCTCGTCTTTCCGTCGCCGCTTCTCGTGGTCGGGGAGCCCCTCCCAGCCGAAGGACAGACTCCAGTCAAAGTTCCCCCGGTTGTGGCCCTGTCCGTAGGGCGACGGCTTCACAAACTCGAAGGTGTTCAGCTCGATGGTGGTAATGTCAGGGCTTACCACCGCCGTGTAGTTCTCCGCTATCCTGGCCAGCAGCGGCTCCAACCAGCCGTGGAAACACTCACCTGGAACGCAGAGAGCTGGTTTTTGAACGAGCGCCACCTGAACAGAGGAACTCAACAGTACAGTGGAACTGTAGTATAATCTTGTATAATCTGAAAGTATGCCACCACAGGCATTTATTCTCATTTATTTGGAGCAAAATACTTTTGAAGTGACTGCAGATTAAGGAAAAAAAAACAATGCCAAGGAAAGGAATGCGGTCGGCAGATGATGTCAGTACTGAAAAGGGTGTGTAACTCAGAGGGTGTGTCCCAGAAGCAGCTTGTCTCATTGTTCCTTCTGCCGACGCAGCAGGGCCTAAGGGAGGGTGTGTGAACAAGCCTAAGCCCAGTCGAGACCCCCCACCACCACCACGCAATGACTCAGACTCTCACGCCCGTGACGTTGACTCACAGTGTGCGTCGAGGAAAGTGAGAACGTCGCCGGTGGCAACTGAGGCACCCAGCAGCCGCGCCGTGATCAGGCCCTTCCGCTCCCGTTGCCGCACCACCCGCACAAGGTGCAGCTGTTGCAGATAGTTATCGAGCTCATCTTTTAAAATCACTGCCAAGAAACCACAACAATTTCCTTAATTATCAGAGTAACAGAAAGTTAAATATGTTCTGTCACATTTAAAAGACACACACACACACACACACACATTTTCAGAACCGCTTGTCCCTTACGGGGTCACGGGGAACCGGAGCCTACCCGGCAACACAGGGCGTAAGGCCTGAGGGGGAAGGGGACACACCCAGGACGGGACGCCAGTCCATCGCAAGGTACCCCAAGCGGGACTCGAACCCCAGACCCACCGGACAGCAGGACTGCGGTCCAACCCACTGCGCCACCGCACCCCCCTATTTAAAAGACACATTCAGTTTTAATATATGAGTATCCTGCTGTATTAGTTAATGCTTTTATAACCAGTGGTTTGATGTTCACACGATGGACTCGTCACAGGAGGGACACGATCATCTTTTTTTAAGCCGCCCTCATTAGAGATCACACACAGATATTCTTTACACTCACACACTTACATGTTCTGCTATTTCCACCACAGCCAAATGCAAACCCAATACAGTCAAGTCCCCATATCTCTGCACTAGTGTAACAAGGATCAAAGTGCAGCGGAAAAGTGCACAAAACTAGAAATCATACGACTTCTTCAAGCTAATTTGAAGTTGCTTAAGAAAAGACAGGAGACACATCTTCAGCAATAATGTGGGCTGGTGCCGCAATGGAGACCCCCTGAATTTCTGCCTCGTTGCTGTGTGTGCAAAGTGTCATAGAGGAGGACGTGTGCCCACTTTCATGCTCGGCTCACACCGCTGCCCAGAGTGTGCGACCGGTTCCCTTGACGGCTGGGGAAGGCGGAAGGCTTCGAAAAGCAAATCCTAATGAGAAACTCTGGCCCCTTCGCCAAACAAATGATGGAGTGCAGACAGCCAGGCAGCTTGCGCCGCGCGCTCCTTTCAGCCCGTCTCAGAGCACAGACGGCCACCCATTTCCTCTGCAATACCGCAGAGCGTTGATCTTAGGAAAGTATTCAATGGTAGCACCCCCTCCACTGCCCCAGGCCCCTGGCCTCCCTGCCATAGCCCTTTGCGAAGCCGGGAACCAAAGCAGCGAATGTTCACCAGGATACACAGGGCCTCCCAGCAAGTGGCCTTAGATCTGAGCCCAGCGAAGGCCGGGTGGTCTCGGTGCCTGCTTCCTCATACCATCGGTGCTGGCATCGTCCACCAGGATGACCTCTTTCAGGAGGATCGCGGGCGAGGTGTGCAGGACGCTGTACACGGTACGCAGAAGCGTGCTCCAGGCCTCATTGTGGAACACAATGATCACGCTTGTGGTGGGCAGAGCTGGGCAGCGCTTGAAGGCCTGTTCAATGCACCTGCAAGGGAACGGGGGACACGGGAAGTCAGCATCCGCTGTGAACAAGGAGTGCAGGAGTCAAAAACGCTACGTAAACACCTCGGGAGCCAGGGCGCCCGCCCGCCACCAGCAGTGTCATCGACTGGGATACCTGCCGAAACTGAAACCACATCAAAATGTCCCAACAGACAGAGATGAGCCAGATACAGTGCAGATTTTCCTGTTTAAAAATAACAGGAGCATGAACAAGCTTGCTTAATGAGCCAAGCAAAACTTAGCGCAATTTCTTGAATCAGACACTTTGACTAGACAGACATGTTGAAAGAACGTTTAGAAAAAAAATTCTACTGTCTGTGGTTTATGAGACATTTCCCTCTATAACTGTAGTTCAAAAAAAAAGAAAACCTCAGTCTCGAGGCTTTACCATTTATGTGTTAGGCTAAAAAAATACCAAATATAACTCCATTCTACCAGCGGTCTTGTGATCCTTAAATTAATTTAATTTTGAGCAGCTGAAGGGTAACAGTGCAAATAGATTCTTTCCTTTCGGATCTGCAGCCCGCAGTCTCCACCACTAGGTGGTGCTATTCGCAACTCTGAAACAGCACTTACACAGTGCACCTACAAATTTCATGAATATTTCTTTATTGATGTATCGTTAAGGTTAGTCCAAGAACTTCCACAGTAAACCTAAAGTTTTTAACTCTGGTTATTGGACAGACCATGCAATTTGATCTTTGTTCCAATATCCAGCCGCAGTGGCGAAGAAAGCAGGGTCACTTTGGTGGAAACATACTCAGGCGGCCTGGTGTCGGGCCCCAGATCCCGACTCAATGAAATGCGGTCGCTGGCGAACACATTGAAGCAGTGCTTCTCCTCTCCTCTCTTCTTCTCCTCCTGCTCTGCAGGGCTCAGCTTGTCCATGCGGAAGGGTTTCCCCGATGCCCCGGGTGCGCTGGGGTCCTGAGGAGGGCGCTCCAGGGCTGGCCGGAGCTCAGCTGCAGTGTAGTACCCTGGCAAGCACGAGAGGCTCCCTGTTGGGTTTCCTGGCTGCCGGACTGGGGCCCCAATCTGCATTTTGGGCTTAGCGTGGCCGAAGTTGCCTACGGCACCCATCACCATGCCCAGCACGGTGTCACGCTTGACCACAATGTCACGTAGCCAGGGCTCCTCTTCGGTGCCCTGGCTCACCACCTCGCGCTGGATGAGGAACAGGACGGTAACAAAAACAAGGGCCACGAGTGCCAGTTTCCATGGGTGTAATCGCCGTCTCATAAGTCTTCGCAGAGTAGTCATGTTTTCGGTTATGGCACACTAAACTGATTAGGAATGGGGTCAAAACTTCTCCACAGCACACTAAATTTTCCAGGGGTTGGCTGTGGGACCTAGAAAGTAAAACAGAAGATTATTCACATTCATGCCATAGGATTACACTCATTTACTCATTTATTTAGCTGATATTTCTCCCCAAAACCACTTACAGTGTTGAACTACACACGCACAGCTGGGCAATTCTCACTAGAGCAGTTTGAGGTAAGAATGTTGCTCAATGGTACTACAGAAGGTGGGATTTGAACAAATGTCCTTTGAAACAAGGTGGCAGAGAAAAGCGCCACACCACCTGACAACAGAGTGAGACTAACAGGCTACAGTATAACAATTGCAACAGGCAGCAAACTATGGTATATAGACTGTTAAAACACAAAAAAAGTCTGAGCTGTAACAAGTCTAATTTTAAAAAATGCCTGTAATTTACCACAAAGTTTAAAACAAAAACATTTTCCATTTAACCAGCTAGACCTCCAAGAAAAACACTTCAGTCTGATACATTTCAGAACTTTGGTGTAACCATTCATAAGGCTTTAGGAAGGAAAACCAAGCATTCTTTAAATGGAAAAAAAAAAGAATCCTTTGGCATCCTTTAACCATCCTATTAAAAAAAAAAAAAAGTTTGACAGCATTGCTTAAATATTTAAATAATAATGCATTCTCACAGTTTATTAAGACAAGGAGGGATTTTCTAGTAATAGTTGGTGGCGAAGCACGAGAGAAATAAAGTCACAAAAAAGAATTGGGCTTTTCTGTGTAAACTCCACAATGTCATCGGCTTGCCGCGCACAAGCCACGCTGTGTCACTGCGAGAGGGTCAGTATCACACACACGGCTCCTAAAACGGACAGAATGTTTGCAGTGTGGGATCGGAACCCTCCCCCCGCCCGTGACGCGAGTTTTACACATTTTACTTCATTTAGCCGACACATTCGACCCAGATTTACATCGATTTACCCATTCATACAGCACGGTGTACTTCGTGCACCACTTCAGCGAAGGGGGACCTCGACCAAGGGTATACAGCGCCAGGGAGATCCGAACCCACAACCTTCAGATCAGAGGAAAGCAGCTCTAGCCAAGCAGCCACGACATCCCCAACCACTACTGACTCACTGTTGCCCCGAGCACCAAGCGCGGGACTTCCCTTACCTTACTCGCACGAGGGACTTTACCCTGGTAAACGCATCTGTGCCGCGCCGGGTCAGAGAGCCCCTGGAGATCACGTCTGAATACGCGGGTTCAGATCCGGAATATCGACATTTCGAGGAGGATCCAGCGCGAAGTCACCCGTCAGAGTCGCGCGAGCAGCTACTTCCGCCTCGCTGGATCCAGGTGTGTCTGCTGCAGGTGGAGGGAGGAGATCCGAACGCACACACATCTCCGAGCAGGATCGGAGCAGCGTGGCTCTCCGCGGACCCATCTTTCGTTCATATTTCCCTCATGATAAAGTAAGGTGCCTCCAGCTCCACGGCTCATGAGGCACGTCGTCGACGGACGTGCAACGCGCTGAAACAGCCAGGTTTTCTCTCTCTTTGCACCTTTGCGATCTCGCCGGGATCTACCGGCGGCGGTAACTGCGCCGTGCGATCCGGTTCGAGAACCGAGCACAGAACGGGACCGACTGTCGCAGCCTGAGCCTCTACTAGTGCTTGATGAAATTAGCGAGGCGAATTGTTATAAGTTATTGCTGCTGCTGACTTTTATCTTTAAGCTAAATTTCTTCTTTATTAAAAAAAGACTCAGCTACCACTGCGTTGCTTTTAAGCGAGTTCCTCGTGTTTCCTTTAAAAAAACGCGCACTTTCGAAGCCACGTTTCTCCAGCGGGATATTTTAGAAAGGCTCCCCCCGCCCCAGCCACAGTCCCAGCCACAGTCCCAGCCACAGCAGGGTACCACTGATCCTTTAGTAATGTCACTTCTTTAAGAGTAATAGGATTTGTTGAGGGGCTCTTTCAGTGGAGCCGTTGCCTGGCGACACGATGCTGTGGAACGCGAAGCCCCCCGGGCCGCTCGGAGACCACCCGACCGTGCCCTTGGATGGGGGAAGAGGACACAAAAAGACCCCCGGAAAATCAACCGGAGGTCGCTTAATTAAGCGGCCCGGGGCTCCCCTCTGGCCCCGACCCCCTGAGAAGATGGGGCTAAACTCTAAAGCATGTGAACCTCCTTCAAAGTCCACGGTGTGTCCGACCTACGTGCGTCGTCGATCGTCGTGCCTGAGTGGCGCGTGAGCACGGAGCAGTCCGTGTCTGGCACGAGGAGCCCCGCGCACGCACACACACAGAATAAACAGATCGCTGTCGCCTCGCCGCAAATAATAATACTAGCAGCCCCCGAGCGTGCGGAAAGCGCGGCCGCGCTGGATGCGGTCCGCTCCGTTCGCGTGGCGCGGCCAAAAGCAAGCCAGCAGCCGCACGTGGAGAGCCCACCGAGATCACGCACATCATCATGTCACGTAGAGCTCATCAGACCGAGATCTTGCGGACACGATGGATGCTGCAAACTCAGACTGACCACTTTGACCCTGTCCGGTCGCTCTAGCTCAGCAGCTGAACTTACCACGGAGCCGCATCCCGAGGTGTCACGTGTGTCTCGAGTTTTAGTTCGCGGAGCTTCTTCTTGCCGCAACACCGCCGAATGCGGGGATCCTGCGACTGCCATCCAGCCAGGGGCCCCTGAGAGTGAGAGGCGCCCGGAGCAGAGGGTCCGCTGTGAGCGGCGCCTTTCCCCACTGCGCGAGCGAGGCGCTCCGCTCCGAGCTCCGAGCCCCGAGCCCCCCGGGGGTGTTTGTGGACCAGAGGACAAAGCGCTTAGGCTTAGTCCCGCTGCCGGAGTCTTCGTGAAACTGCTTAGTCTTTCCGAACGGTTTTCAGTTCCACACAGGCAGCGAAGAAGTGAAGTGTGCGTTTGTGTTTCAAAAATCCCTGACTGCCTTAGTAGCGCATGTAAAACACTTTAAATAATTCCTCCACTCTGTGGATTATAAATACTTTTACAGCGCCGGTCACCAAGTTTATCGCCCACTGAAAACCATTTCGCAACAACGTTAGACTAGTGCGTTTTACACAACTGAGTGATGCAAATACCTAATGGTGAAAGAAAAAAAAAATCTCTCAGTCATCACGGGAATGGAGATGTCTGTTTATTAATGTGGGACGATTTGATTTAAAAGTCTCTCATTCTCAGCTGAGTCAAGTCACCTTACATCATGGATCAGTTGAGCCATTCTAGGTATGAACTGATGAGTGAACATGTCCAGCAAACTTACACCGTGGGCCTCTTAAATTCTTACTACCACCATATTCCTGTACCTTGTTTACATACTTTTACCTTTTATCCATGGAATCTTGGTTATTGTACATAAATGGATACTGAAACACTCAGTCCTTCCGTTTTCATTTGCAGGTTTAAAATGCAACTGTATTACAAGAAAACCTTTAAAGTCAATGTGTGTAAATATTATGGGAAATCTCCCAGTTTTGAGTACAAAGACTTTCATGCAATTTTTTTTTCCTCCAATTTTATTTATGGACATTTTTCACAGGAGGGCTCCTTAGCTTTCATCAGCTTTTTAAAGGAATCCTCGGCCATTTGGTTTAAGAACCGCTGCAGGTAGTGTGAACAAAGTGGGAGAGAGTTTTACCTGTCATACACTATTTACAGAATTGTAGATACGCTTTTGAAGTGTCCATGTAAATTTAAATATTGTTTGCATTATTACTAGGTTCCACAGTATCTACCATTACAGAATCCCATCTCAGCTAGTTATTTTACATAATGAAAAGACAGATTCATTAAATGTTGTTCCTATGATCTCAGTGCTGCTCGGGCCTTGTCCAGAATGTCCTTCCTCATCCTTGGATAATTAGGATGCGCATCCAGAACCTGGGGACATTTGTAGTATTTAGTGGGTAAGAAACAAAGAGCCAGTCTGTCAATTTCTATTGCATGTGTCCCATAAAATCACACTAAAAATTAACTGCTCAACCTGCAGAAAGCAACAATATATTCAGAACTTACATATATCTGCTATTTTGGATCTTTCTCTGTTTGAGACATCCAAAGTTTTATGAAGTCCATATAAATTGCAGTGCCTCCCATGGGTGCATATGTAGTGTGGAAGTCATTGCAAATTTGTGGGTACAATTCACTCAGTCACTCACCAACAATAATCACTTAACCTAATGCAGGGTCAATGTGACCTGAAACCTACCCCTAGTCTAGGCAGGGTACACCCAGGATGGGACATCAGTCCATTGCAGGGTAGGGATACACAGAATCATGCACACTTTAACACACTACAGGCAATTCGGTCACCAGTCCATCTGAAATATACTGCACTGGACTATGGGAGAAAATCTATGCAAACACAGGGAGAACATGCCAGCTCCACACATAACCTGCACTTACTTACACAGTCCAGGCACTGTGAGGTGCCTAATGTACCAACAGGCTGCATGACACTGCAGTTATGTTTTGAAATTTGTCAGTGAAACAGTGAAAACTGATTACATATGGTAATGCTTTTTTTTTTTTTTAAAGGAAATTATGTAAGACCAAGATTGTCAACCACTTGTTACACTGGACACCACATCAACAGTGTTATTAATCCTTAGGATCTAAAAACTCCCAATCATTTGTGCTTTCAACAATAGCCCCCCATTTTAAAGAACATAATCTGGACAAATTCTATGGAGATGCTTAACTCGTTCCAACTCGGTGGAAACATTTTGTACATAATTCAGTCTGGAATAGGAAGACAACAGAAATCCAAAGGCATGCATGTACTTACCTTGTGGCATACATCAATAGCATCAACATGTCTCTTTCCTTTCAGGTAATTGAACGCCAGCTTGTATCCTGTTACATTGGTAATTGAAGAAAAACATTACTATAGTTGCATAATTTCATTACAGTGGGTTATACAAAGTCAAAGGGGAAGAGAGCTGGCAAATTAAATTTCAGCATACCAATGGTAGGGTTGGTTTGATTCCCATACTTCCAAGCCATTTCATAGTTCACTGCTGCGTCTCTGTATGCCTGCTCCTTCTCCATAATATAACCCATGTATTCATATGCTTTACAGCAAGACTGTGAAGAGAACACACAATGAGTTAGTAAATGCTTTTTAAAAATGTTTCATTGCCGTTGTTTTGTTTCTTCCGCCAAAAGACATTTAATACATTTGACCACACGCTAATAATATTTAAAACTCAATAAAAACTACGATAATTCATTTAAAAATTTATGACAGATTGGCACGTAATTTACAGCACATAACTACACAATTAACAAGACTTAATATGATCATATATTCTTCCATGCTTGCCTTATTATGATGGAGACACCGTTTCAGGAGGTCTCCAGCCATGTCGTACTTTCCGGACTGAATGTAGATGTCAGCCAGGAGTAGCCAGCTCTTCTCGAACTCGTCGGCATCAATGACGTTCCAGCTCATTTTTGCGATGCGTTTCAGCTGATTGCGGGCTCGTGGGGTTTGCTTGAGGATCATGTAAGCTGTGGCCATTCCCAACAGAGCGGGCACGTGATCTTTCTGCAGAACAATGGGATGATTTTCATTTAGCTGCAACACTGAAGGTTTTCAGACTCCTGTTACCAGCTTTCAACTTATTCAGCTTCAGATCTACGAGGAACACGGACACAGCAGCCTACTACAATGCACCTGAAAATCTTCATGCAGTAAGACCTTAATGACATAGTCCTTGAAACTCTTAAACATGTTAAAAACTGGAGAAATACTGAAATAACAACTGATAAGGAACAATCAAGCAAGGCAGTTTTTACCAGTACTTAGTCTTGTGTACATGGTGTAAGTTCAGTTGCCTTAGATAAATGCACTTCACAGGTAACTCCTTTACAGGTTTGTTTTGTGTAAAAAAGCAAACAAAACTGAGGACATAAAGAAAGCTAAAATATGGCCATAATTTGTCTTAGGGGTGTGTTCAGTATGTGTGTTTACCCACCTCATTGTTTACAATCTCAGTGAAAACATTAAGTGCTTTCTCCACGTTGGCCTTCTGCTTAGTAGCTAGCAAGCAGTAGTTCTCCATGATCCTCAGCTGAACGTGTCCATCGGGGGTCTGCGGTTTCAGTTCTCTCAGGAGTTTCTCCGCCGTCCGCACTGCCAGCTGTTCTGACTCCTGCTTCTCAGTGGAGTTTCTGGACAGAGTGAATAAAACAAGGCAGAGAACACTGGAAATGAATCTTTATGCATATGCTGTCACGAGGTAGACATTCATAAGAATTAATTCAAGGGAAAATATCCCTTGTCTTGCAGATTCCAGTGCAAACAATAACAGCTACCTTAAATCAAAGCAAGAAAGAGCTGCTGAAGTTTCAACTGACCCCATGTCACCATCAAGGTTCTCAAACACCTCTCCTCCCATGGTTTCATTATCCGGATTCAGGCAGATTTCTATCATGTTGTACACAGCATTCTGACCCCAATCGTTGTCTTTCCGTGCCTTGTTGAAGTGCCGTAATCCATCGTTGGGTTCCCCTGTGTACCTTTATGCCAGAACAACAGACTGTTAAGCACTGTAGAACTGCCGTGTTGAGCGCTACATAATGATAGCAATAGGCAGAAGAATGTAACTCTTCAAACTGGAAATGCAACTCTTGGGAGTAGCAGGTTGTGAAGTGGTGAGAGCCATTGCCTTGCAATCCAGCAACCTGTTGTATATGAATCTTAAATTGATATAATACAAATGCTGAATAATTGTCAATAGCTTAGAATATGAATTTTGTCACCATAAATGGCTTTGGAAAATAGTGTCCACTAAATAATGGTTAAGAATAATAATTTAAAGGCCTACCACAAATAAAGTCCTTTGCAGTAGTTAAATCCAGGGTCAAATTTAGCCCGTGAAAAATGCTTTTCTGCCATCTCCAGAAACCTCGGAACTTCCTCCAGCTTTCCTGTTCTCCTCAACAGGTCGATTAGACGTGACAGCGTTGGGTAGTTGTCTTAGAAGAACATGTGTGAAAGAGCTTACACACCCCCATTTTCAACAGGTAACACTCAGCACCATGTATCAGACTGTGTTTATTCAAGCTCTTTTCTGACTAATGTCTTTTCATGATTTCTTGTACAAGCTGCGTTTGCTAGCGTGAGAGGAACAAAACTCCATCACACCTGGTTTACGTTCCAGCAGCTGTTGAAAGTGGAAAACGGCTTGCTCGTAGTCCTGCTTTCTGAACATCAGGTCTGCCATCATCTGGGAGGAAAACACCAGGGCGGTTTATTGGCCAGCAACCGTGATGACCGTCTCGGAAAAATATGAACGGTAAAATCTTTTGAGGAGGACTGACCACGGTTGCAGCTTCATTAACTTGGTCGCTCTTCAGCAACGCACTGCACTGCTGCTGGCAGGCGTCAACATCATCTTGCTTGAGATATAACCGGGCCAGCTCTAGCATCAGCTGGTGAAAAAATAATGCTTATTTACCATTTTACTCTGAAGAAGAGGATACCTTACATAATTAGAACAGATTTTACAATAAAAATCAGGTCACCTTCTTTGGACAACAGGTAGCATAGTGGCTACGTTCGCAGACTTGGTGAACGGTAATAATGCAAGAGGGTTAACTTTTCTGCAGTGCAATACCTTACCATTTAGCAAAGGTTTGCTTTTGCATGTCTAAGCAACAGAAACAATCATTATTTTCCTATTCTCCCATGGTCCATACACCTGTTTCATGTGAACTGGTGACTAATTTGCCCTTCATGTGTGTCACTATGATGGACTGAACGGGTGTGTTTTACATTGTTCTGCTGTATTAATGAGTGAAAAATGGTTAGTGGTGTGTACTAGTGAGTGATAAAGTCATTGCATGGGGTAGGATGTAATTTGATGGACAGCTCCCCCTGTGTGCCCCTGCCCTGCCAGAGCAATGACCAGCTGCTGACAAGTGAGGACCCATCAACAGGGATACCTTAGCAGCTGATGTGAGAAAGTGGAGAGAGTAGGAAAGGGGCAGGAGGAATAGGACTGCTGAGCTGTGTTTCAGATGTTATGGTCATCTAAAGGTCTGATGAGTTGTTGATAAGCATTTCTGTTGGTGCTTGATAATTTAATGTTTGGCCAAGGGCTTTACTCCCATCTTGTTTTGCTGTTTTTTTGCAATAAAACTCTTAGTTTGTGCGAAGGCTTGTGGCCCCTTAGCCTCTGCCCCACCGCTGTGGTTACCTCCACCCCACAACTAGCCATAGCTGTTTGTATAGTACATCTAACATACAAAGACAGCTGAGACAAAGCTGTAAAATACTAGTTAAAAATAACTCTAAGGAGAAAAGCAAAACAAATCATGATGGTAAATAATTCTAAAGTTAAAGAATTTGGTACGTATGATCTAAATTAATTTAACGGCATGCACAGATTTCTGCAGTGTGTAAAATGACAGACAGTGGGCTGAGGGAACCAGGACAATAGGAGCCCCAGACAGTGCTGCGTACTGGACCACTCAAATAAGCGGAAGGCGGGACTAAAGTGCAGCTGCAGCAAACCACAGAGACCATTTGATTTACCGACAACTGAACTGACCTTGCTGTCGCTCTCGCAATAAACAAGGGCCTCCTTGTAGAATTTGATGGCCTTTTCATAGTCTCTCTGGCACGTGTAATGCTTAGCAATCTCAGAGCAGATCTCAGCAGCGAGCTTCTTCTGTGCTGGTACAGCATCAGGCTGCTCCAGCTGGACTCGCTTCAGGACCCTGGCCTGCACGTCCCGAGCCTGGAGAATGCGCAAGCGAAAGAGTGGGTGGGTGGGTGCGTCATACATTGACTTCGGATGTCGCTGAGAAACACAGGTCTTACTTGCAATGAGCCTGGGGGGGGAACACACATTGCGGCCGAGTGATGGGAACACTAACCCTCTGTAAGGACAGCAGAGCCTCCTCATTCTTATCCACTTTACTTTGGATTTTCGCCAGCAGAACCAGATAGCGGCAGTCTTCTGTCAACGACGGAAGCTCATTCACTGATAAAGAAACACGGTGAAAAAGAGAACATTTTAACCTTTCAACCGATTGCATCTGGTTAATAACTCCAAGGCTGTCAGACTTTCCCACAGACAAGCGAGGTTAAATATCTGAAATACATGCTAAATTATATGAATCAATAGGTCTTGGGTTTTAAATGTGATTAATAGTATTAGATTTTTAAAAATTGATTTGAAATGTTCATTAAGACAAAGGCTTTTGGAGAAGCTTAGCGGAAAATTCTCAGCGATGCTTTGTTAGTCACCATCTTCCAGACACTGCCGAGCTTGTTTCCTGCAGGAACACTGCTGGCCTCTCATGCGGGAGGCGTCTGGCATACCTGTGTCGTGTTTCAAAGCCTCGTGCAGAAGCCTCTCACATCGCTCATACTGATGCAGCTTCAGTAGCAGCTCTGCCAGGTCGTAGCGCAGGAAGTTCTGCTGGCCGCTCTTGAGAGCAGCTTCATAGTAATTTATTGCCTGTTTTAAAATAAAAGCTCCAATTAAAACGGCTGTTGGGAAAACAAAACATTACAACAGAATGTCTATGACATCCGGCAATGCAACTCATAGAGTTACACAAAACAACACACTGCATTTCTTCTACTGTACTCTTTCCGCAAAACAAACCTTAATGTAATTGTGCGTCTTGACAAGAGCTTTACCAATCTTGCTGGCAACCGCTCCATCCGTAGGGTTTTTCTTCAGAGCCTGTTCATAGATCTCAATAGCTTTTTCAGGCTGTGGATTCCGTTAAGAGCAGGACAAACAATAAGTCCTTCCAATAGCATCTTTCAGTCGCAAACAATCCTTAAAAATAGCTTGGAAAAAAGTGCTAAACTACTTGGTGTAAACATAAATGTATATTGACTGCTGATGTGATTTTACCTCTTGGATATTCATATAGGCATCACCCAGCAAAAGATAAGTGTGGGGACTGGGCAACCTTTCCACCAAGTCTCTGAGGAACAAATGAATGCCTATATTATTATCAAGTTGCACATTCTCTACTGAAAACTTCTGTATTTAATCACAGAAAATATTGAAATTCTTTACATTAATGCCTTCGGATTACTTCCAAAGTGGGTATTTACTGCGCCTATATGCCTACAGATTTTGCTTTCTCTCTGTAGCCAAAACCTGTCCCCGCTGAACCAGCAAAGACCCTACTGGGTATGTGTCTGTGACTGGGTTCGGCACTTACAGGTCTCCAAAAGGATATAACACATTACTGACAACTCTGGTATGAATTCGTTGCCTTCTGAATGAACCAAACTGGTCTAGTGAGGGCATATTTTATGTAGAAGTAAAACATCAATGATCTATTTTTCAGTAATCCCATCCCAATGCAGGGTTATGTGGCCTGGAGCCTACTTCAGCAGTACAGGACACAAAGCAGCGTATACCCTGGGTGGGACACCAGTCCACTGCAGGGCAATCACATACACCAAAGAGTAAGGGCACTCTACATTCATCAGTGCACCTGAAACATGTCTTTGGACAGCGGGAGTGAAATATAATACAATATATCTTGAGGCTATCGAGATGGTACACCTCACGTTTAGAAAGCAGGAATACCAGCAGGTTTTCTCCTCACTTCCAGCAGCTGATCGTACATAAACCACGCATGACGAAGTTCTCTTTCTCTCATCTGTACTCATGGATGATATGAGAAATTTTCTTCACCTGTAGCAGCTAGCATAGAGGCGCTTCTCCTTCCTGTGGTTTAGGTAGATGTCAGCCATCTTCTCCTTGGCCTGAATATAGTAGGGTTGCTCTGGGGTGACGTTTCTGAGCATGTTCAAGGCCAGCTCAGTGTCCCCTCGCAACAGAGCCAAATCGGAATTGGCGATTGTCACCCGCAGCTCTTCGGAAGTGCCCGTGAACTCATTGATGGCGTCCTGCATTACTTTGGCAGCCTCGTGCTGGAGATGCAAATGTTCACACTCAAAAATACTGTTTTTTCTTGATTTCTCAGGCACACATAAAGCAAAACAAAAGGGAAGGAGACAAAAGGAAACTACATGTTTCTGAAGTTGGCAGGAAATCCAAGAGCAGAAGTCAATGCAATTTTCCCACTCAGAAACATACTCATTTCAGACTCATGGGCAACTTGCTTAAGATAAGATGGCCAGCATTGAAAAAGCTCTGCTTAAATGGTAAACTTGCTGATCTACACAAGTTCAAATGTTTTTTCTAAAATATGCAACTGAAGCAGTTGATTCCTCTGGTATTATTAACCAACCTATGTTAGTTTATCTGAGCTCTGCAGATGGGGTTTATCTTGTTTTGCTGCAGTGTGCCATGAAACCATGATCATGGGCAATTATGCAAAACCAACAGGGGAAAAAAAAAAAACTGTCAAACACAGGAAAAGGATGTAATGGAAAAAAATTAATTAGCCTGTGGTCTTTCACCAGACAGTGATATGGGGCAACCCATCCATCTACAGAAGAGCTATTCAATTCCAGTCCTGGACAGCCAAGATTTTCCACCTCTCATTACACCAATAAGAACACAGAAAAAATGTTCAGTCAAGAAACGTCGCTGAAACAGGTGGTTTGGTGCCGGAACGGAAAACTGGCTGCACCGCAGCCCTCCAGGACTGTACGATAATAGTCTTGGTGTGCTGTGTAGAGAAAAAGGAATAATGAGACACAGAGTTATGTGAACCTGTTCCAATCTCTGTGGGTCACCTAACCTGCTCTCCGTTGAGCCAGTGGGCCTCTGCGAGCTCCAGGTAGACGGACACACAGTCAGCAGAACTCAGCTCTACCCGTTTGTTCTTGGACTTGGCAGAGCCTGCTGCTCGCCGCACTCCTGGCAAGCTCAGGGCCATCTGCAAGGTCTGGATGGCTTCCTGCAGCTCCCCCATCTTCTTCTGTGCCTGGGCCTTGATCAGGTGGTACAGGGGATGCTCCCGAATCTGGGACACAAGGAACCGAGTCAACAGTCAGAGCCAACATTTCACAATCCTGCCATATTTCGACATATAACACTGAGCCGTGAATTTAACTTATTTGAAAAAGAAAAAACAATGTCCAGTTGTCGGGATCCTTTTTGTACTGCACTTTCTACAAGGCTCTTTATTGCTCCAGTTAAATATCCAGCAGCATAAATGAGCAATTTCTGGACAAGGAAAAATAAAAGACAAAACGAGCCCAAAGTCTGAGCAGACCTGGGTAATGTTTGTACGACACGAACTGGATATGAAATAGTAAAAGCAAAGCGACTCACAAGTTTTAAATCTTTGGGAACTGATTTCCTGATCAAACTTGTTAACCAAATACCTCGAGAACAACAATCTTTTTCCCCCTCAAGCATACTCACGCTGTTGACTGGTACTGTAGGTCACGTAGTATAGGTAACACCACAAGTCTCACCTCAAAGTTGTAGCTGAGACAGAGTTCCAGAGACTGAGAAGAGAGTCTGAAATTGCCCTGCAGGAGGTAGATCTGGGCCATAAGAAGGTGGGCCTCAACATGAGATGGGTTCTGGTCCAGGCAGTGCTGCAAACTGCTCTGAGCAGACTCAATGTCACCTGCATGGCAGAAACATATACAGCTTTTATTCCTTTGTATTACCCTGATTATACTATCTTCTTTGTCAATCCATATATGCCTGCAGAACCTCATTCCGCCTACTATACTCCAGGATAAAACCCCTGACACGATACATTAGATTACAGAAAATTATACCGACTTAAATGTTTAAGTGGAGGTAAAAGCGAGTGTAGGTAGTGCTCTCACCTGAGAGGAACTTAACTTTAGCCATTAGGTAAACCGCCTGCAGGAGTCCTGGGACGGTCTTCACTACAGCCTCAAGCACTGAAGCGCTGTGTTGGAGCTGGGGAGATGGAGGCTGGCCCGGGGCAGGTGGCTGCAAGGAAGGACATGACATTAATCACCTTCTATCCATTATCGACACTTCCTATGATATCCAATCTCTGTTGTGGAATGTTTCCCCAAAAAACTATTCTGTTTGTTATCTTAAGGATTATTGAGATGATGAAACCATACATCATACTACATTACTAAACAGGTGCAACAGCAACCTTACTTTGGTGGGACACAGGGCGAGGTACTCCTTGACGATCTCCAGCAGGAAGTCAGGATTAAGCTTCTCAAAGTACTGCAGCCCAAGTGGTAAACCATGCAGGCCGGAGAAGTGTGTGTCCACAGCGTCGTTCAGAAGGGCGCTCACCTCCTCCACCGACTTGTTCTTTTTTGCGGCCAGAACCGCACGCAGGTACAGCAGCTCCTGTGCGAAAACCCCACCGAGATCTTGAAGAAGCAAGTAGAGTTGCAGCCCAGGCCTTGTAAGAGCGAAAGGTACACTGAACAGAGCTCAAAAAGGCCAAAACAGAAACAAAAGTGCAACACACAGGAAGAACAACACTGCGACTAGTGTTATTCAAGGAACAGTTGCTATTCTCCAAAGAGCACAAATCAAGAAGTACCATAGAAAACGGAATTTGGCATAACCCTCTGTAAAAATATATGTTTGTTTGACATGGCCTCCGATTCTGAAGAGCTTTTCCTGGTCAGTAATACAGTTATGTAACTCATATCATGAGCCTCAGGCAAATACTAACCCAGTCCACATATCATTATTAACATTTTTCATACAAAATCAAGGTTATTTTTTATTAAAAATAAAATTCTTTCAAGGTCTGTTTATACCAGTATTTCTTATAAATAACTACACACACACATTTTCTGAACCGCTTGTCCCATACAGGGTCGCAGGGAACCGGAGCCTAACCTGGCAACACAGGGCGTAAGGCCGGAGGGGGAGGGGACACACCCAGGACGGGACGCCAGTCCGCCGCAAGGCACCCCAAGCGGGACTCGAACCCCAGACCTACTGGAGAGCAGGACCTGGTCCAACCCACTGCGCCACCGCACCCCCTTTATAAATAACTAATCACTTTGAATGTATTGTTTTGAAAAAAAAGGGTCACTTTAACAGTAAATGACCGAAGCCAAATTGTTGACCATTTTCAAGTCTGTGGTTCTGAGAGTTCATCCTGTGCATCCGGCTCATCGTATGTGGAGTTTACATGTTCTCCCAATCTGTGTGTGGGTTTCCTCCCACAATCCAAACACAGGTATTTCTGGTGAACTGGTGACTAGATTGCCCACTTTGTGTGTGTGGCTACGCTGCGATGTAGCCCATCCAGGGTGTACTGTTCTTAGCCTTGCACCCTGCATTTCCAGGATAGGCTTCAGACCACCTTGACTCACAAACACACACACACACACACACAGTCTGAAACCACTTGTCCCAAGCAGGGTCACGGCGGACTGGAGCCTAACCCGGCAACACAGGGTGCAAAGCTGGAGGGGGGAGGGGACACACCCAGGATGGGACGCCAATCCACTGCAAGGCACCCCAAGCGGGACTCGAACCCCAGACCTGGTGAAACCCGCTGCACCACCGCGCCCCCTCACCCACCCTGACTCTAACTTGGAAAATTGTTTAATGACAGTATTACTATTTACAGCTATCTATATCAAGCACAACACCAAGATGTTAAAAAGAAATGAAAATTCAGTTTATTCCCAAACTCATTCCATAAGCAGCACTTGGCTTCAGATGTATGCCTTTTATCGGAAACACATTAATATGATTCCTGAAATAAGATAAAAGTGACCTTTGAAATGAGATCAGGACCTTAACAGCTACCATCTCCAGAATGTCTATTAGTTGGATAACACATCTGTTTTCAGATGTCCCAGAGTGGTACTTTGTAGTGCCAATCTCTCCGATTGGCCTGTTTATTGCGGTTGTTACGAAATAAGTCACAAACCTCAGAGAAGATGAGGGAAAAATCAAAAATAAGTCAACAACCAAAGTCAGCTTTCCATAGGTCAGGCTCTGTAAAGGACATGTGATTTGAATAAACACAGGTTCCCTGTGCTGGTCTGCCAAGAGTAAACCATGCAGAAGCACCAATGAAGCATTACTGGCAATACTGCACTTTCATGGATCTCCTGCACCTCAGAGAACAAGGGATTTCCAAATGCCTTACCCCTGACTTTCCAATGGACTGCTGGATCTCTGTGAGAAACTCGAGCTGTTGCTCTGCATCTTCCAGGTGCCCCTCAATGAGCTGACACCTGATAATGCCTGCCGGCACAGGGACAAAGTGACTCATGAGAAAGGTAGGGAGCTTCAGCCACAGTGACAATGTCAGCTACATAGAGGATCTCTTTTAGAGACAAATAGTGTTTATACAGAACAGTCGTGTGTATCTTAATATTATTTTTTAAAAAAAGGTAGGAGAGTATCAGGATTTGTCTATCCTGTGTTTTATGCACCTACTCGAATGATGAACCTCAGTGCAGCAAGTGGTAGGGAACAAACTAGGTTTACTGGAGACTTTCATGTCTGCAGCTATGTCTTCTTCTCTTAATGTAATGCATAAATTGTACTTTTGCTGAGATGTACATCGCTTTGTACAAAAGCATCTTCTAAATGAATAAATGTAAATGTTCAGCCTGATACTGTCATGTACTCCAGTCTATAAACCATTACAGGGCAAACAGTGATGTTCAGACCTTGACACATTTGTATGTATGAATTCAGGTGAATGTGTCATACCAATCAGTGCCGAGATGCTCGTTTCATCGAGAGTCATGGCCGTCTTGTACCACTTGATG
The DNA here is from genome assembly GCF_900964775.1 of Scleropages formosus. Taxonomy (NCBI): domain Eukaryota; kingdom Metazoa; phylum Chordata; class Actinopteri; order Osteoglossiformes; family Osteoglossidae; genus Scleropages; species Scleropages formosus. The sequence continues at coordinate 513,836 of NC_041817.1, forward strand.
GCTTCCTTGATCCTGCCCTGTAGGACAAACTGGAAGCCCAACTCTGTAGCCAGTTCAGAGTCCCCCGAAGAACGCGAGAAAGCTCTGTCTACCATGGTGTGGGTCTGCTGGAGGATCTTCTCATTTCTCCCACACTGAGAAATTAAGATTTATTTTCACAGTATATATATATGCACAGTTCACCAACTGGAGGTAAAAGACTGCTACTGATTTGAGTAGTAACCATCTCACAAGAAAGAGATCCCAAGAAGACTTTGTTTGGAATCATACTGAATTTTCCATTAATTTGGATATGTAATACAGATGAGAACAAGGTCTATGAAACAAGACTGGTTTGTTTTTATTAGGTCAGTGGATTCTTACCACTCGGGTAAAAGCTAATGACATCCTGTAGAAGAGTTCTGGAGTGTCAGGCTCATGTACTTCCAGGTTGCTCACAAGATTGGTGAGATGGTTGATGGACTGAACAAATAAAACAAGCATTATAATGAAAAACACTTAATACTATAATTCATTAATGCACAAAGCAGTATTAAAAGAATTAATAGTCAATGTTTTTAGCTGAACTGACAGGATCATCTTTACTGATTCCAAGAAATGAGCGGCCAGATGTTGACTTTTGCAAAACCTCAGACAACACCTTATTTACACAGTAAATTCTATAAAGTGTTTGTGAAGAGGGGCTAAAGAAGTTTGACGTAAGTGTTTACGCTGTTATGCGTGCGCAGGTTCGAGCAGATGCGTGTGTGGGAGTGTGTGCACTTTCCGCGTCTTCTGCTGCAGCTGTTTGTCCTCTGTGTGGATCTGTTCTGCCCGTATGTGTTCGGTTGTGTGTGTGCGTGTGTGTGTGTCTGCATGTAAGAGTAAGAGCTCACTTTTCTTCTGAGAGTGTCGTTTTTGTCCAACACAAACACAGTGAGCCACCAGGCCTGTTTACATTAAGGCTCCTGCAAACCCAGAGGGAGGGACTGACTCTGCAGCCACCACAATCCTAAAAACTCCCACGAAAGGCAATTAATTAAGTCACAACGGCTGAGTCACAGCGGGGAGAAGGAATCACGCAGGACGTCAGCAAACAAAGGGGCTTGTTTCCAATCGCCAACAACCAGACGCATATGGTGACAGGGACCGACAACCTTGAGCATGCAACCTCCCACCCTAACGTCTGTCCTATCACCTCTCATTTTTGGGGCAGATATTCAGCCTGGGTTTATGGCTCACCAAGTTAGGGGCGCACTTGTTTTTTCGGGCCATTTGAAGTCGTAAACCATGCAAGCTGAGGATCACTGACAAGGAGGCATTATGTTGTATGAAAGACTGGCATGGCACAGATTCTCAAGTAAAGTTCTAACACTCCGGTCTTTGTTTCTGAGGTTATGTTAGGGGAAGTCATGCATCCTTAGGGTGTATGTGGTAGAGTAGGGTCTTCAGCACTGTGCCAAACCATACCTCACTGATGTCTCCTTCTCGGCACAAGGAATGAAGGGCCAGCATTCTAAGAGCTTCCAGATTGTTCTTCTCCTTCTGCAGCAGCCTGCAATCGGACAGAACGTTTGTGTGTTGTACATCATTACATAATTGCTGGGGGGGGAGTTATTAAACTTTGAAAACCATGCAGACACAGAAACAGTCACAGTGGATCCATAAACTGTGTTTTCTTTGCCGACCAACACAAAAAACATATCTGTAAAAGATGTTTGCGTGGGAAACAATAGGCAGCTTTCCTCTGCCGTGCCAAGTCGGAGCGTGCCAGAGCACAGTCCGGTATGTCGCTAGACCGCAAGTTCTTTCTGGCCTGGGCAGTGCCAAATACGGGATCTGTTCATGTTGCGAGCCTAGGTTTCAGGTCCCACTGAATCACTTCATCTTAATGGACAACAGAATGGCTACAAGGTCAAGGTGAAGAACACGACAGTCACGTAACTGTCACATAAAAATTCTGTGAAGATTCTTACTGTACCACAGACAAGTCAGACAAACCAAACATTTATAGACATGAGATGTAACGCCACTATTCTCTCACCCACTGAGCTTCAGCAGTCGGCCTTACAGCGGGCTAGCTTGAGGCCCACCAAACCTGTCTTGATCTTGGTCAAACCCCGCTTTATATATTTATCATGCCCAGAGGCTCTGGGCAGCCAATGAGCTTTAGAGTAGTCTTTTCTCTTTTCTATAGGATTCCAGATTTTACCACAGTGACGTCTAAAATTGCACAGTACTAATTGCTTTTGAAGGGGTGCGGCTGAGCCGCGGGTTTGGCTGGGTCCTACTCTCTGGCGGGTCTGGGGTTCGAGTTCTGCTTGGGGTGCCTTGCAGTGGATTGGCGTCCCGTCCTGGGTGTGTCCCCTCCCCCTCCAGCCTTGCGCCATGTGCTGTCGGGTTAGGCTCCGGTTCGCCACGACCCCGCTTGGGATAAGCAGTTTCAGACTGTGTGTGTGTATGTGCGTGTCTCTGTGTGTAATTGCTTTTGTGTGTTTGTGGTGATGTAACCAACTTTAACTAGTCTCATGTCTGCTTGAACGATTGCTGTGTTTACGTTATGCACGCTCTGGTATCCGTATTGGAAAACAAATCCTGAACAGAACAGAACCGAATAACACACCTCTGTGCTGCGTCTACAGTCTGCTCCCAGTCCTGAAGCATGAGAAGAAGCTTCATCTTCTTAATGAAGGCAGGCAGGAAGCGTGGGAAACTCACAATCACCTGGTTGATGGTCTCCAAAGCTCCAGAGTAATTCTGGCGGAACTCACAATACTGTGCCTGAAAAGTTAGAGATGAATATGACCTCATTTGTCCAAAACCATTCCGTACATAATAAATGAGTCCGAATACAGAAGAGTATTTACTAGCCTTTAAAATTATCGAGAAATAACTACAAATATCTTCTGAACTGGAATTATGGAATGGAACTGAAAGTTTTCATAATTCACCTCGAGCACTGAGAGGTGCAGCACTTCCTCCAGACCTCATTAGCACATCTTTCAATAACGACAAAAGATTTACTCAACATGTATAATATACTTCTTCATATTGCTCTGCTCCAGAAAAGTATCAGCACTGCCTTAATGATTTTCATTTAACAAAACAACTAAACACTTACTGAAAGGTAAAACAGCAATTCGCTTACCATTCCTGTGTTCTCTATTAATACAACAAGCAATAACGTCAAAAACCTCACAGATCAGGACCAGAAGGAGAAGAAATGTTCAGAGCCAAAGCCGGTACTTCCCCAGTTACCTTTCCCATGAGAGCAAAGATGTCAGCTTTCTCCTTCAGAGCCTCATCAAAGTATTTCCCAGCTTTCTTGGCGTACGCATCCTTATTACATGTCAGATCAATCCAGCCTTTCAGGATTATCCCCTGAACAGACGTTAATCCCAAAGTTAGAAAGGATAATCAGGGTCACTGTGATCTGCAGCTGTTTCTCCGAAAATAATAATCTCATGCAATAAATATGATTCATATCTGAAATAAGTATTTTAAATGCTTTGCATAATATGTAAGACATCCCCCAATAGCAATTAGGACAATGTGACTATATTATTATTTATATTCATACTTCAGACAACAAAAAGTACAATCAATAAAGTGAAGCCATTTATGCAGAAAATAATGAAAATCAATATTTCTAGTTACATACTGTTAGAAATTAACTGCATCAGGGTACTGACCTCTTTTACACCACCGGAGATCTTTATCATCCTCTCAATGTACTCCCTGGCTTTGTCGTTGCGGCCCAGATGCCAGAGGAACAGGCCGGCATAGTAAAGGCCCTTGGGGCTAGCACCCTTCCGGTCCTCCTTCACCCTGGCATCAAGCTCCTGAATGGCTTCCCGATCTAGAGACGTTTTTTCCCCAAATTTTTACAGCTGCTTGCGTCATTGTAAGGACTTCATAACGACTAACCGTAACCCACTTCCAATAAATTTGAAACAATATGACAGCTGATAAAAGAGTTTGGACAACTTTCATAGAAATGTTATATTTTGGAAACTTCCAGACAAGGTCTGTGTTTCAGGGTTTTCTACCTTTTATCTAAGGAAAAGGTCAACAGCAGTTTAGAAAAATGTGTAAAAGCACTCGTTTCACTGCATCTGTGCGCTGTGCTGGGCACAACTCAAGAAAAAAAGAACCAAGCATCAAACTGACCTGGGTTTTGGCATTTTTTGTGGGCATAAACAAGCGCCATCATTGTGCACAGTGACACATCTCGACCGTCTTTTATTGATTCCAGCTCATGAATAGCTTCCTGTATTCTGTCTGCAACCAAAAACAATGTCAGCCAGTAAAGTACTGGAAAACGTTAACACACGACAGAGAGCATGCAAACACTGAACACATTTAAACTACTGCAATTAAGGGCATTCAGCATAAGTAAATGAAATATTAATGTTTACTCATTTATGTTTGACAGTATTTAGTGTATGGGCAAAAACAATGTAGTTGAACAAACTTACTTTGCATGAGAATGCCATAAGCGCGGTAAAAAGTGAAAATGGGGTCATTGCCGAGTTTTCTTTGAGCCTCACTTGCAGTGTTGAATATGTGATTGAAATACTTCTCCTGGCAATAGTAATTGATCAAGGCCTGGAAAAATGCAATTTAAAGATACATTTATTCATTTAGCAGATGTATGTCGCTTTGGAGAAAAGTGACATACATCTCAGAGAAATACAATTTGTGCATTACATTAGGAGAAAAAGACATAGTTGCAGACGTGTGATTCTTAAGTAAACCTAGTTTGTTTCTTTCCACTTGATGCACCGATGTTCATCGCTCGAGTAGGTGCATAAAACTCAGGATAGATGAATCTTATAACCTGCCTACAATTTTTCTTTTTTTTTTTAAGGTACACAAACATTTATATACAATACAGGAGTAGCGGCTGTGTAAAGGGTTATCTGGGGATGATCATGAAGTTACGGTACATGAACATTTACACCATACATGAGCTGGAGAGATCTTGGGCAAAGTGAATCTGGAAAAGGTGAATCTTCAGACCCTTCTTGAATGTAGACAGAGTTTCTGCAGTTCTGAGTGAGAGGGGATGGTCGTTCCACCACAACGGAGCCAGAACCGAGAACCTCCGTGCTTTACTTTTCGGACCACCAAGCGAGCAGAAGTAGACGAGCGAAGGGGTCTGGTTGGTGTGTAGTGGTTGATCAAGTCTTGTAAATAGTAGAAGCAGTTCTATTAATGCATTTGTAGACAATAACCAGGGTCTTGAATTTGATTCTGGCAGCTATAGGAAGCCAGTAGAGAGAAATGAGTAGAGGAGATACGTGGGAATGCTTTGGCAAATGAAACACAACTCGTGCAGCAGCATTCTGAATCAGCTGTAGAGGTTTGATGGCAGTAGCGGGAAGGCCACACATGAGAGAGTTACAGTAGTCCAGATGGGATGTCACCATGGCCTGGACAGTAGTTGCACAGAGTCAGTAGTGATGTAAGGACGTTTCCTGCGGATGTTATGCAAGATGTGTCCTCAGCTCCAGGTTGTGGTTTCGATGTGCTGAGAGAATGATAGACTTGAATCAATCATCACTCCCATACTCTTAGCTAAGGAGGTAGGCAAAATGCATGAGTTGTCCAGTTTAATCGAGAGATTATGACAGGAAGACAGGCCAGATGGAGGTGTAGGATCTCTGTTTTGAAGAGGTTGAGTTGGAGCTGGTAATCAGACATCCATGAAGAGATGTCCGACAGGCAGGCAGGCAGCAATGCGTGCGGAAATGTCTGATGCTCCAGGTGGAAAGGAGAGGAAGAGCTGGGTATGATCAGCAGAGCAGTGGGATTTGAATCCATAAACTGAAACACCATCAGTGACTGCATACCGAAATGACATTCTTACCACTTAAGAAGGTAAAAGTGAGGGACAGGGAGTGTGTAAAGGAGAGATGCTGTGTACAGGCACAGTCACAGTGTGTTCCTGCTAATGCAAATACTGCTAAATAGTATCATTCATGGAACAAAGTGTACAGACTGTTCCACCAACTCATTTATCATGCAAACTAAACAGCCAAGTACATAACAATCCAGCACAGCCTGACCTGGCTGGCTTATTATTTTAATGTTAGACTGCACACTAAAAATCTTCCAGACACCTACAAGTACGTGAGTGGATGAGTGAATGAATACCAGACTGTAAAAAGATTATTTTTTGCCTATATAAAGTAAACAATAATTTGCATGCTGACACAGAAAACATGCATTATTGTTTACTAGGCAAAAAATGATCTTAGAACGTGTGTGATGACGTAAATGGGAGCAGTTACAAACAGACGAGGGCAGCGCGGCGCAATCAAACCGCCGTGAGCCTGCGCTGGTCAGGTTGAAATCACTAATTTAACTCATATTAGGAATTATCGAGAACAGACACGCGTAATAGCAGCAGCATGTATGTTAACTCGTATAACCTCGGCGGTTAGTGAGTGAACACGAATACCATACAAACTTACCAACATAAACTCATCATCCTCTAAGTCTGCCATTGCATCTTATGAGTTAACACTTCTGAAAAAGAGAAGACAGGATAAGTGACGATTTCAGCAGCGATACATAGATAAACTTATCACTTATTTCCGGCCATGTTTAGCGTCTCAGTTACCAAAAAGCTTCCTCCACTTCCGTGTGGTAGCTAAGGAAACCGATGGATAAGCCAATGAGAATTCACGTCCATGAGGTAGCGGGGGGAACTGGTGAAATAGCCAATGAGAGTCAACTTCTTTGCAGTCGCTATGAGAAGCGATGAATTAGCCAATGGGAGTCAACTTCCGCGCAGTAACTAGGGAAGCCGGTAAACTGTCCACGAGGGGGTGCCTGTTATCCCCTGTTTGGGCGGTGTCGTGTTGTTTGTCCGTTGTTGGTTTTTTCCTCGTGGGAAATGGAGAAGAGGTTTGTTTCGGGGAATCGAAGTTTTACTCCGCGGAACGCTGGAAAGCTGGAAAGCTGTCCGCCATTTAGGTTGTAGCGATGATCCGAAGATTTAAATCACGTTCCCATAATTACTTTGAATGAAGAATAATGAATATAATGTGGCAGTTTTACATTTCCGAAGTGGAAGAACCTGCCCGCAGCCTCCTCCTGTCCACAACTTTGGGGAACTATTCAAGCTGAATTTAGAATCAGAGCACTGCAATAAGTATATATTTAAGTTCTCCAAATATATTTATGTGAACACAAAGTCATGAATCCTTCAATAATAAAATCAAGACTCCAGCCACCCGAGCCACGGACTCACTGCTCTCGCTGCTACCAGCAGCCTGCAGGCTCGGGACAGCTTCTTCTCGCAGGCCATCATCAGGCTGGAGAACTCTAACTAATAACGCCACCACACGCACAACCCACTCTACCTCCCACGCACGGCGCTTCTAACAATGGATATTGTATATATTGTATTGTAACGACCCGCGTTACTGTTCGTTTGGACGGGAAGATTTGTTAAACGTAAATAGTTGCATTGTGGGTAAATTGTAAATAAAGTGTTCAACCACTGGGGGCACTTCTGGGGAAAATGATGGGGTAACTGTGCTTCGGAGGGACTTGGGAAGAGTTTGGGGTTGCTGTATGAGAGTGAGATGGTTGGTTTGGTAGTGTTCTGATATTGGCTGTGGCATGGCCTAGGAGGTAAAGAGTGGTACTCTTAACAGCAAGGTTGCTAATTCAAGCCCTCCTTAGTAGTTGGTAGTGTTCAGATAAGACGGTGGTTAGCGTGGCATAGTCTTTATGTTCCTCTTTGTCAAGCACCTTTGAGGGCTCCTAGGCCTAGGAGTGAAGAGACACCCCTGATAACTTGGAGACTGGGTTGATCTCCTGCCCTGCATTGGCTGTGCTCCCTCCTCCGGAGTGGTACCCGATCATTCGGGCTTATTAGTTATTGACTTGTCTCAGGTGGGGTCTCCTCCTCCTAGGTTCACCTGTCAGGGCTGGGGAAGAGTCGCATGTAACAGCTGTGGAGGACTGAGATTTTTATTTTGGAAAAACCGTTTGAGTAATTCATTTTAATTTGTAGATTTTCTAGTATTTTATATTTTATTTTTAGATGTGTGTTGTATGAATGTTTAATGTTTATGGTTTTTATTGACGGAGCAAAATCAGAATGTTGGGGTTTTGGCATAGGTGCCTGGGTACTTTTCTTGTGGGTGTGGTACACATGTGTTTTGAACCTTGTGTTTAAACCACTTTTTGGTGAGGGGTTTTAAAGTCCCAGGTTCTTTTTGCCATAATGGAAATCTGTATTTGTTGTTAAATTCTGATCTTTATTACTCTTTGTATTAGTGAAGTAAGATGTTTGGAGAAGTGAGTAAGCTCTGTCATGTTTATGTTGGGAAATGTTTTATAGTGAAATCTGAGGGTGTTATTTTGTGTTTGTGATTTGTGATGTGGAATGTTGGAATTTTTGTTTTTGTTCTTTTAGTATAGAATAAGGCATGGTGCGTAGGTCCTGGAGTAAACGGGGTCCTCGCACCGAGGGCATTATTCTTCTTGGTGCTGGTGTTCAATAAAGCATTCGAGATAAAGCACTGCATCTGCGTCCTTCTCGGTCTCATCCAGACCCAGAGCGCTGCGTGCCACAATATTATGTGAATACTGTACAGGTGTTTACTGTGTGTATCTTGTGTGGTCTGAATATTTATAACTCATGCCGAACAACATCGGAGAACGCACCAAAGATTTTCACCACCTGTCCGCTTGTGGTTATGGTGAGTGACAATGAAGTGATTTTAATTTATTTTGTTTTGATTTAAAGGGGTTAAAAAAAAAAAAAAACTTCCATTATCAACCACCTGAGGGAGCCATAGAACACATACATGGTAAATGTTCTTCAACGCCTTCAACCTGCACTGCTGTTCAATGACAAGGGTGGGGGGGTTGGGTACAGTGCTGTGGCTCCCCGTAGCTCGAGGCTCTTAGCTGGGTCTCGTGGGATCATCATCAGCTGAGATTCAGTTTTGACAGGAGCAATTTAGAAATGCATCCAAGTGATAAGTGCTTTTCATCAGATTTTTGCTGAGTTATTTATTTCAAACCTGTCTTTTTGTAATCAGTATGTTCCTCTGAAAGTGCTCTATAATGAAGGCCTCATTCTTGTACTGTATCATACAGCTGTGCTAAGAAAAAAAAAATTAATTCGTATGTCAGCACTTAAGATCACACATTTCAAAACAAATTATATGTGTTAACCAGTGTATTGGAAGGAAAGCACGAATATGTAATTTGAAACTAACACAAGTTATCCCTTTGTAATATCACAAAAACATGTAAAACAATTCAAACAAAAGTAGTCAAAGGTTAGACTGAGAACTTTCAGCTTAAGAAGTGTTTTTTTTAACATGCAAACTGAAAACATTTGGCTGCAGACAGGATCTTGAACTGATAAAGAACAGTGATGATTCTGTATTTCTTAGGAAAGGGTCTATGTAGAACATGTCTCAGCCTCATGTGGGGAGATGTCATGTAAATTTTAATGATCCCATGCCCCTATTTCATTATGCACATTGCTATTAAAAGGGGGAGGAGGGGGAGAGTCTATACACAGCACCACACACGTCACCGAAAGCTCATCATCACGAGGTTTGAAAAAATATATAAAAGTAAAATCGATCTTCCTTTAATGGTCAATAAAATTCCACTTCACCGTTTTCGAGCCTTGTGGTTAGTGGCTCACTGCATTTCATGCATGCTGGTATGAAAGGCATCAATGAGAGGTGCAGTTGTCCACAGCGTTTAGTAGCTCTCAGTAGTTCGCATGTTTTGGCAGCAGCTCAGGTAATGCAAATGTAGACTTAAACTGTTACCCGCTGAAGTAGAAAACCCCGTAGGTACAGAGTTTAATAGGTCTGAAATGATTCTTACCCATACAATTATTCTGAATAACTGCTGGAACAGGAAATTAAATTGCATATTTTAACATAAGGGGTATGATGGTGCAGTAGGTTTGGCCAGGGCCTTCTGTCTTGTGTGTGTGGAGTTCGAGTCCTGCTTAGGGTGCCTTGCGATGGACTGGTGTCCCGTGCTGGGTGTGTCCCCTCCAGCCTTGTGCCCTGTGTTGCCGGGTTAGGCTCCGCAACCCCGCTTGGGATGAGCAGTGTCAGTCAATATTTAAACATATATGTCCTGTAATTTTAAAAAAGTGAAATGAATGAAGCAGTGCGCTTCATTTTCGTTCATCTGTTATTTATAACCTTGTGTCTAGTCCAGGGTCATAGTGGTCTGAAGCATATCACAGAGGCATAGGGCCAGAACCAGGATATACCTTGGGTAGAATGCCAGCACATATGCAGTGTGTATATTATATTATATATATATATATATATATATATATATATGAAGAGAGAGAGAGAAAGCGAGAGAGAGCTGTATGTAGGTAATTTTGCCATGTAGGAATTCATGCCACTTGTTGACTATCTTTAATTGCTTCTGGAATATGCAGCCTAAGGGCTACCTATTACTGGGATGGACTGGCACCTCGTCCAGGGTGTTCCCCCACCCCTTCAGCCTCGTGCCCAAAGTCTCCGGGATAGGCTCTGGCTCGCCACGACCCCACTCGGGACAAGCAATTATTGAAATTGGTTGGTTGGGTTACCTGTTAGCACAATGTATATTGTAATACCTTGATAACTCAATATATATGAGCAACTGAGGGTTTTAGAATGGGAGGTTGGCAAGGACTACATCTGTTCTTGTATTAGAAGCCAGTTAAGTAGAATTATTGTACAAAATAATGGAGGGAAACAGAAGCTTTAGGAAACCTCTTTCTGTAACCCCAAGGAAATTTAACAAAAGGAGAATGTTTCAGAGTAAGATACTGTTGAACAAAAAAGATGTATGTATATGTGCCATATAGAATTATATTCACACACACTTTTTGAACCGCTTGTCCAATACAGGGTTGCGAGGAACCGGAGCCTAACCCGGCAACTCAGGGCCTAAGGCCGGAGGGGTAGGGGACACACCCAGGACGGGACACCAGTCTGTCACAAGGCACCCCAAGTGGGACTCGAACCCCAGACCCACCGGAGAGCAGGACCCGGTCCAACCCACTGCTCTACCACGCCCCCGAATTATATTCAATAATTAAAAATCAATTACTACTCTGCTCACGACTCATTTAACTGAAAACAAAACTGACAACCCTTCAGCCGTCCGTCTTCGTCTGTCCAGCTCTATCGCATGCAAGCTTATTGAGTTCTGTGCTGCCACAGTAATGAAACATTACTTTTATTGTTCCCAGTTTCAACTTGCTGGCACTATCCCAGCAGTTTAAAGGTTACATAATGACTTCTTTCAATATATGCTAACCCTAGGAAGTGCTTTCCCTCCTCTCTGTGCACAAGGGAGTAGACTGGGCCACACACTATAAGTGCTAATTTGCTGGTAAAGAATAGCTGTTTTGTGTTTCGCTGATCCTCGCACACACAGGAAGGGTCACTCCAGGTGCAGAGGATGAATGGAAAAATGTCCAGATAAGGAGAAATGTAATTCTGAACTGACAAAACACTGGTCCTGCTGCTGTGGGTTTCATCTGTGCTCCCACACGTGTGGTTGTATAGGATGGGGTGCCGGAAAGGACAGCGGACCTCTTCCACATTAACGAAGAGCCTTCTGGGAAGTTCTCAGGCTGGCGGGTTTCAGCTGATCGGCCATTAAGAATAACGCACTGTGATGTCAGGTTTCCAGGCAACAAGAGAGCAAAATGTGCAGCATCATTCTTCATTGATACGCTTCTCTAAACAGAAGGCCTGGCATCACTAATATGATTCTCCGAGGATGATTGCACTGCTCCGCGACTTCCTTAAAAATGTCACCTTTTCAGTTCATTTGAAAGGAAGAAAAACTAAGTTTAAAGGAATGTCTAGTAGTAAAAACCAGAATACTCAATGCAGTACGTACAGATGATGTGTTACAGTTCTAGAGTCGACGGAACACGTTTTTAAAAAGAGCTGCATGTAGCGGTGAAACTGACGCTCCAAAGTGCGGCAGCACTATATAATGACCCATGTTTGTTGATGTTGGATTAATAATTCATACTATTTTGTACTCATACAGGATCTGAACAATACCCATCTGTAGCCACAGAAGCATTTAAAAACCAGACCTTGTGATGCCTTGGCATCTCAGTGTTTGAGCCAATCAGTCCAAGAGGTTTGTAAGTCCCGTGTGGGGCTCTTATGTTCTCCTTCCTCATAATTGTCACTGGAATTAATCAGTTTATGCTTGGAATTATTGGATGAGCATTACAACCATGGGGAGAGAAATACTCAGAAATAGGAAGTCATAACATGTCACTGGAGTTGAAAGATATAAATAAGTATTTTTAACGGTGGAAAAATGCTGTACATATCCACAAAAATTTTCACCTAACTGTGAGTTGTCTTGGGTGCGTCACAAAAGTGTCAGATAAATAAAGATTTAACAATAACAAAAACATCTCTGTGTGCTTTATAGTTATTCAGGATAATAAAAGTCACATGATTTTTAAAGAAATGTTATTACCACTAACACACCATGTGAAGTGCATCCTTAAAATTTCTTTTATTTAGATGGCACAATTAAGGAGACATTTTCCTTCAGAAAATGACACATTTCTTGCGATGCTAAGTGCTCATGAAATTAAGGATAAGAAATGGACACTTTGTGTATTAGGTTTGGTCTGACCCGCGAGCCACTAATGCTTCTGTGTTTCAGCTGAGGCGAGAGCAAGAGTCCTAAACAACAGTGACTGGAAGGAAGCGAGCGCTGTGTCTAATGCCTTGGCAATTAGGGCAGGTCAGTCACTGGAGACAGATACTTGTTTCAATTAGTGATCTTCCCTCATCAGGACCATTGGCCTGTTTCAGATGAGCACTCAGAGCCTCTGCTGCCAGAAAGGCAGCATCTCTTGAAACTGAGTGGCAATGACGTAGATCATTTAGTGATACATCATGAAAAATATTTCAAAAAACCACAGATCCTTTATCTTAAATCAATTTCATGTGTTTCCGGTACTACAAGGCGGTGCATTTCTTTGCACTCAACAGTACTTGTCCACCATTTAGCAGAAATTTTCATGTGTTTTTACACAATAACTGGAAATTTTCACTGGATATGCTGTATGTTTTGGATGTGGCATGTAGGCGATGACATCCATGTGGACTGGACTCAGGTTTGAACCATTGGAATGAACTAGGAGGAATGAAAGTAGGAATAAAGTAAACTCACATGCTGCTGACACACACCATCATTCATTCCCCTTTACTGAAATCATTCATATTCATGAAGTCAAATACTATCCAAGAATTTTCTTAACTCTTGCAAACATACATGATTGTGTGCAAATGACAGAACTTTCCTGTAAGAAAAAAGTATTACCGAGATACAGAACATTGCATTATTTATTTGCAATATCTTTCATAAGTGAACTTGACAGATGGAAGTAAAAATTCAGTTTACTATCAGTAATGACTATTCATAGGAATTATGAGTGAGGATGAACATTATTTTTATGAGTATCATTATTTATTATTTTCAGGTTGAAAAGTCACAGCACTTGCTTGAACATCGATGTATCCATAGAGTGACAAATACGTGCTGAAAATAAGATGTTTAATACTAAATGCACCAAGACTGCAGACACCGTAAAAGCCTCATATGGCAGTTCACCCTCCCCCAGCATTATGGACATTAATTCCAGGACCCTGGCTCCTCCCGCAAGCTGCATCGCCTGAGGATGTGGTCATGAGTGTGACTCCCTTGTGACCGGAGGTGGGGGTGGAGGTTGGGGGTTGGGGGGCAATGCTGCTTACTTGTCTCCTGGGAGCTCCAGCACTGCCTCCATCATGACCAGAAAGCTCTTTATCCCCATGAAACCCATGCTCTCCTTGGCAATCTAGACCATGGAAAAACTTAAAAGGTGTGAGGGCTTTTGCTCCAACTCTCAAAGAAACAGTTTCGCTAAATCAAGCACATCATTGTTTTGCTGAAGTGAAAAATTCAGACTCCGTGAGCATGAAATGTACACCAGAGTCCTGTAACCCACAATTGATTAGTATATAGGATGCTCTCTAGCCTATATAAGGTACATCTGTTGATGTCCGTGATGAAGATTGACGTCTGGTGACCTCAGCCGTAAATTGTACATAAGCTACAAAATTAAAATGATGCATAGCTGCCACAGGACACAGGAAAAAAAAAAAAAAAAAACCTTTTGCTGTTTGGAGTCAGAAAACACCCGGGTGTGACGTTTATGTTCTATCCTCAGTCATCATTAGGTACATAGGAGCATCTGGGCTCTGTTGTGGACATTATCCAGCAAAGGAAGCTGACGTTGATGAGCTCCACCTGACTCTGTGTGCTCCTGTTTCCACGGCCTGTTCCCTACCAGTCACCCGTAGTAATTTAGCTCAAATCAGAACAAACCAGACACACCATGTTCCTGTGATTAGTTAGAATAAGGCTATTTATTTGATCTATTTTTGCATCACTTGCAATGGTCTGACATGTAGCTTAAGCTCTCTTAAAATATATCTCTTGGCTTCACACATTCTTTCCGGATATTCCTTTCATTTAACCATTCACATCTCAGGCATCGGAAAACACAGCATGGACAAGAAAACAAGTACAAAGCAAAATGCTTGTATAAAATTTCTTTATGCAAATCTTTCCAAGAGCAGTACAGTATTGTGTGAGTAATATGCACTGGGCCAAAAACTGTAACACATCAGGAATAAGACAGGTGGAATCTGGGGAATGTGCAGTATGCAGCATTTCAGAAAATATCATGCACACACAACACATACAGGGAATTCAGTTTAACAGCATACAGATCACTGGTAAATTGTTATACAAATTATATCTAAATACCCATTGTCCCCAAATACAGTTGTTTAAACTGGTGAAACTACAAAGCAAGCCCTGAAAATAAAATCATATAAAAAATACAGTAAGGAAATACACACAAGTAAATATTATAGTAAAAGGCAACACTTTGTCATGTAAACACTTCAGCACAGAGATACTGAAGAAAAATATTAGCAGCACTGGGAAAGGCTCTTGTGGTGATTGCAGTAAAAGGGCAAAAAGTAGGAGGGAAAAAAATGAGGTGCAGTTAAAAGTCCCAAATCACATAAGGTATGCAAGCATTCGCATTTTTTACGTGCTGTTTAACAAATGATTATTTATCACATTTTCTCTTAGTTGAGTTTTAATGTTGTCCTTCCATTGATGTTGGAAGGAAATATGACACACCCTTCTCTGAAATACATATACATATATTTTTTTATTTATCAGATCTTATCAGGTGGTGCATCCAATCGGCATTTGAAAACATTTCATTAAGCATTGCTTTTCTGACAAATTACTTCCAACAAATGCATGGGCTTGCAGAAAACTCTGGAACAGCAAATAATGTTTGAAACCACACATTTGCGAATGCTGCTCATGACATTCTTCCACTCTTGTTAAATTCCATACAGTTTACTTTAAGGAATATTAGAAAGCTATATGAAAGCATGCACTGGAGTCCCCCATCCAATTCTCAGACCAGTTGGCATTATTGAAAATTATGTTCAAAAGGCAAGTAAGAATGACCTGCAACAATTTTTTTTAATCTATATAAGGACCACAATTGTCCAATTTGTTTCCTCTGTAATAAAATTAGGAACAACCTGGATGGATAAATATCATCATGCAAAAACAATGTAATGTAATGATTTGCATTTTGTTTTAAAATAAAATAAAAATGTTATAATATGTTGACTATGATTAATGCAACATTCAAAACTGAGAGTTGATATTATTTCAGTTTTAATAAATTTACATATATTTACATGCTCAGTACTTATGTGATTAGTTATGTAAAATATTAGTATTTTATGTGAAGCTCAAAATATTATAGCTTCAGGTTCAAGGGATATAACATTTCTTTCTGTAAGGAATTATAAACATGTTTTAAATTTGATCATATTCTCTCTGACATAAATGAAATATTCTCATATAATAGCAATGACTTAACAATAGATACATTTTATTCCATAATTCAGATCTTAGGTTATAAATAAAAAATAACCAGTCAGGTATTTCTTGAAGTATTCGTATGTATAACTAAACTGTATATGTTTCAGTATCATTTACAAAGTGACATTTTTCTTGAGCTAGTATCCAAGTTTAAGTAATAGACCTTTAAGATTACCACTTAGCACAGACCATTACATAAAAAAATTGTTAAAGATAAGACAGCAAGGGAATTTAACAAATACCTGAGGATCAATGAAATTACAATCAGACTTATTCTGCCTTATCGAAAGATTAGCATTAAATGGGCCTTTAGCCATAATTCCCCTGCAAATTGTGATCCAATAAAGCCAGTCAAATTATAGGTTGCTTCTCTTGGTATGTCTATATGTTGTCCATACTCATACGAAAATCAAAATGTCCTAATTTTCAGAAAATATTGTAAAGAACAAAGGTTACATTTAAAGGTTACACCAGAACTGAAAAGAAAATAATACATGCTGGCCTGACATTTTCATTACGCCATTTAGGAAGATATAATGACAAATTCATACCTCACATTTTCATTTTTCCAAGAGAAAGTAAATTTTGGAAAATGGAAGAGCATATAGGAAGGTCAAATGAGTCTAGAAAAACATCAGGTATGGAAGAGCAGTCCATTGGGTCTTACTCAAGAAACGCCAGAAAACTAAAAATTACCATATAAGAATATTTATGTGCACAGCTAAATTAAATCTATACACTAGTAGCTTGAACAAGGTGGAAGGTATTGAAATAGATATGGCAAGTAGTCATGAAATGGTTTTCCAGGCTCAGTGGATTCAAACAAAAAAGAAAGAGATCACACAAAGGAAGAAAGTGTTATGTAAAAAAAAAAATAGCTGCAGGGCAGCTAAGGCGATATAAATCTGATACAACCCTATTTTGCTCAGGATTTTAATTGTACAGCATGGAGTTCAGCTCTGCACAGCCTTAAGGGATTTCCTAGAAGCCGACACTGGCTGCTCGATAATGTATAATCAGCTTTGTGGGTTACAAAATGGAGAAAATCATTATCCCCTCCATTGTCTGCTACAGCATTCTTGGTGAAAGAAAACTAATTTGCTCTTTTCTCTCACTGGGAGATACTGCACTTGTGTTTTACGCTTGTTGCTGTAACACACGACTTCTAGTTGTTTTCATTTGCTGTTGTCACAAACATCCCTTTGAATTCCAGACAGGGATTTTAACAAACTTGCTATATGTCTAAATCCAAGACAGTTTTTCGGTATTTGAAGTATTGAGAACCACTCCAGTACTTTCAGTACCAATCCTGGTATTACAAGTGGTACGCGTGTTTCCCTGCAAAAAATGTTTCAGTAAAATCTCAGGATTAACTGATGCCTGCTTATGATGTTCATTATTATGGGATTGTAATGTTCGTAGAACTATAGCATAGCCCTTCTAGCACATGGAGAAACCATTCTTCGAGAATCAGTCACACAATCAACCTGTAAATTTCAACATTAAATACATGTAATAATTACAGGGTGCGGAAGAACTAACCGTCCGTGAAATACGCATCCTGACAAATAGCAAAGTTCTCACACACACACACACGAACCGCTTGTCCCATACAGGGTCGCGGGGAGCCGGAGCCTAACCCAGCAACACAGGGCATAAAGCCAGAGGGGGAGGGGACACACCCAGGACGGGACGCCAGTCCGTCACAAGGCACCCCAAGCGGGACTCAAACCCCAGACCCACTGGAGAGCAGGACCCGGTCCAACCCACTGCACCACTGCACCCCCCTTGCAAAGTTTTCATATTTTAACAAATCAAAAACACAAATTCCAGTTTTTTTCCTAGCATGCAAGGCCCCAAATGATATTGTTTTTGGTTATGTAGAACAGGGTACTTTTGATGGTCTGAACCATATTTAGATGCGATGGCAATAATGATACAGTCAATGTTTATTTTGTTGCCTGAATACTGTTTAATTATTTGAATAGGAAGGGTTAATTTCTTAAATCTAAGAAGTGAATTCAGACTTCAGACTGTGTAAAATACACATTTTTATGATAATTAAGGCTTGAGACAAAATGTGCATGTGAGATTGAGTTTAGAATATTATAAAGTGTGTTTCAAAACGAAATTATGTGTGTGTGTGTGTGTGTGTGTGTGTGTGTGTGAATCTGGAAGAGCTAGTGATGGCCCTCTCTGTTTCGTATGCTTTGGTACTGGCATTTTGCTTTGGCAGCAGTACAGCTTTATATCCACCACAAGCTGAGCTCATTTCTTTAGTCAGCTTTCCCAATGCAGTGTTCAGTGCACACTGACCAGTGTCTGGATTTTCTGGAGCCCCTTTCCCGCTCAGGCCACTGGGTTAGTGTTACACTGAAGATCATCTCAGATGCAGCCATTAACTGGAGACATCGGTTAGCACTGTTAAGCTTCGGCATAGGTCACTACACCAGAAAAAAGAGTACGCACAAAGATTACAATCATAATCTGTAAACAATCTGGCTGCACGAAGTAGAACTTCCTCTCTTTTATTCTTTTTTCCCTGTCAGTACCTCATATCTTTGTTTTTATCCTCCTTCTCCCGCTTGTCCTTTTCGTACTTGTCTCTGTCTGGTTTCCCCAGACTGTCACTTGAAGAGGCAGTAGAAGGGAACGCATCAGTTTTGTGTGAAACACATTGCTCTTTAAGTTTGTCTGTGACAGGTGCTTCCCTGTCCGGCAGCTTTAAGTTATTTCTGTCCTCTGTCACCTTTACTTTGTAGAAGCTTTTCCTGGTTGCGTATTGTTTGTAGGCTTTCTGAATGACAGTGGCAGCCTTCTCCTCCTGCTTGAGGCGATAGGTGCTGATGATGGGCTCATAGGACACCTTGGAGGGGTTGGAGGCCATGAAGCGCTCCTCCATATGCCCACGGAGCGAGTCCATTTCGCCACCCTCACCCAGTACACGCTTTGTGAAAGCAAACAGGATGTCCAGGCAGTGGATGCGATCACCGCTCACCATAGGTAGGTCCATGGCGTTCAGCTGCAGCTTGTTTGGCTTTGGTATGCGCAACGGAGGATCCAGGGCATCGGCGAAGTCAGACAGCTTGCTCCACTCCACAAATTGTGTAGCCTTTGGGTCAAACTTCTCCCATACTTCATAGAACCTCTCAAAGTCGTCCTCTCCAAGTGGTTCTGCACTTTCTTCTGTGGCCACACTGAAGTTCTCCAGGATGACAGCAATGTACATGTTGACCACAATTAGAAAGCATATGATAATGTAACTCACAAAAAAACAAATGCCCATTACTTGGCTGCCACAATTTCCCCTGATATTGCTTCCTGGGTGCTCCTCCTTACTGTCACAATCAGGCTCTTTTTTATTGAGTATAGGAGCTAGCAGGAGGTCCCAGCCTGCTGAAGTAGTGATCTGGAACAAGCAAATCATGCTGTTGCCAAATGTTTGAAAGTTGAACATGTCATCAATGCCCTCCTCCTTCTTTACATAGGCAAAATTAGACATCGCAAAAATGGCATAGATAAACATGACCAGGAAGAGCAGGAGACCAATGTTGAACAGTGCAGGAAGGGACATCATTAAGGCAAATAAGAGCGTACGAATTCCTTTGGCAGCTTTTATCAGGCGTAGAATGCGACCAATTCTGGCCAGTCGAATAACCCGAAATAAGGTTGGTGAGACAAAGTATCTTTCGATCACTTTCGTAAGAAACATACCTGAAAAAGAAAATAGCCTGTTAAGACCCATCATTTGTTACATTCTTGGACTGGACTTTGAATAGATAACTGCCTATTGCAGTTACAATAGGAGAGCGATGGTTTCTTACCAGCTATAGATAAGATGACAACAACAAGGTCAAACACGTTCCAGCCAATGGTGAAGTAATAATAACGAAGTGATAAGATCTTGAGAACGCATTCTCCAGTGAACAATGCAATAAAGATCAGATTGATCCAATACAGAATCTCCTTCGCTTGCGGTGTCTGCTCATCTACTTCCACCATCATGGTGACCATGTTAAGGAAAATCAGTACCATGATGACAATGTCAAATGCTTGCTTTGTAACAATGTCAAAAAAAAATCCTTGGAACTTGTTCTGGAACAAATACAAAAAACACACTAAGTGATTCATGACTTTTACAACTGTTAGGATGCAGACCAATATAAACACAGCAACCTTCCATTTATTGATACAAATCTGGAAATGATTTCATGCCTTTGGTCTTGGTATAGGTTTCTGGGGTTTCTTTGATCCAAGCTTTTTCATTGCATTGTAGTATTTCTTCTGTTCTTCAGTCATGAAGATGTCTTGACCTCCAAAGTAAACCAACAGAATGAAACAAATTAAAAAGTGCTTTGTCACAGTGCTTGGGACCATTTCAGATTTATTAGATGCTTCAGGTTGACTTGGAAACTATTTTCTAAAGGCTTTTCGGAGTAGATTTCAATGCAAGAAGAACGCTGTGATCTATACTGACTGAAACAAATGCAGAAGTGGCTCAGCATAATCAGCACGCAGCAATATTTAAACTCCCTGACATATGATTTGAGAAGGGCAACATGCCATGCAACCAAAAAAGACAGGAGGGAGAAGAAAAATATTTAGACTTTTTTCATTTCTGCCTCTACGATTTGTGAAAAGACAGTTTGCTCAGCTATCCCCAGTGTGACAGAATACTTATCTTTCTCTTTTGCTGATTGAAGTTATCAATAATGACACCAATGAAGAGGTTCAAAGTGAAGAAGGACCCAAAGATGATGAATGCAACAAAATATAGGTACATGTAGACATTTTCTTCATAACCAGGTTGTTGCTCTTGCTAAAATTAAAAGGCATTGAAAACAATGGAACATTACATAGACAAAGGCAGAATAACAAGCAGGACACCAGACTCATTCAAATCCCTATCTATAAAACACAAAGTATAGGAGTGTTGCCATTATTTCAGTCTAGAAGCAAAAATACTTACCTTCCTTGCATCCACAGCTGCATACATGATGGGCATCCAGCCTTTAAATGTTGCCTATTTGCAGAGCACAATATATTACATTTACCATTTACATGAGTTATCTCCTTAGAAACTACTATTAATATGTCTTATCCTTCAACGCTGTTTGAGAACGATAAAGAGTCAGTGATACAACAGATTTCCATACATACAACTGAGCTTTAATAATTAGTATAATATCCCATTTTTAGGCCTCAGTGTATTCATGTTCTGATTCATTCAAAAAATTACCAAATTAACATTAAGGGAAATTCTATAACATGTGCTATTAAATTACAAAAAAAAAAAACAACAGTAAGTAGTATTTTGTAAAAGCATAATCCATACTATTATGAGCATTTTTACTTTTCCTCATCTTTTTTTGAAGAGTTTTATGGAATATTTAGCAGTTCAATGGCAGGAATTGTAACTTGGGAACAGGAAACATGCAAGCACTTAAAAAGGGTTGAACAATATGTAGAAATCCTCTTACATACAATGTGATGGATGCACAGCGAGTATCAGATCCACACAATTATAAAGGGTAGCTGAATATGTCAGAATACGATAGAAATCACTACTCACCACTTGCAGCAAAGCGAGGTAACCTGCTCCCACATTGTCATAATTAATTTTTAGGTTCTTCCAACGTGCGCCCTCCTTTGCAATGCACTGGTTTTTGTTGTCGACCTCCTCTATGGGGAAGGGATCCCCTGTAGTGTTGTTGATGCAGGTGTAAAACTTCCCAGCAAACTGGTTCACACCCATGATGCTGAAGATCAGCCAGAATATTAGGCAGACCAAGAGAACGTTCATGATGGAGGGGATTGCTCCAAGAAGAGCATTGACCACCACCTTGAGCCATTTAGAAAATTCCAGTTAAATTATGGAATACCATCAAACACATCTCTGACATTTATATTTAGTAATTAATGATTAAAACATCTTTATTAGTCGTTGTGAACTGTAGGAAATTTTTAACACAAAAGTAATAAAACCATCAGTATATTGAATAATGTTTTATACAACACATCTTTCAATATCATTACAGAAAAATAATGACACTAAGAAAAACAGCTGAGCAAGTATATAAAAACAGGATAGCTATTGATTACAAGATGCTTTGTTAAGTATTGTAATAAATAAGTAAAACAAAACAGAGAAAAACCTTGCAGAATCATGATGAAGTCACAAAAATTTCCACAAAATGAAAAAATAACCCACAAAACAAAGAAAATTAATATTAATGTCACCCGGCAGGGAAAACCCAAATGCAATTTAATATCAGAGAATGTCAATACAGATTTAGTTAAACACTGCGGAGTCAGACATGCAGATGGGAGAATTTGATGACTCCCCCTTGAAAAGAGGCCATTAGCATAGTATCTGTAGTCTGATCGGTAACTAAACTCAACACAACAATCACTTCTCTAAAGCGCAGATGAAGTCCTATCACACAGGCTAATCACTCTTGTACCTTCTGTGAACGATCGTTCCTCATGTGTGCAAAAATTATCCTGACTGGGATCCGATCAGCGAACATGTCTGTTTTGAATCTCTAAAATTTTATCCTCTTAGTGCCAGCAATAAAAATTTGATTTTTAGGTTTGGCCATTTTTTCACCCCAGTTTAGTAATTTTCACCCATGTACCAGACGTAATAGCCTGGGGTGTTCAGGAAAGCAGTGCCCTCCTTATTAAGCTAGTAAAGCAAAGCTCTTTGAGAAGATGTAGTATTCCATAGGGGGGTGTGGTGGCACAGTGGGTTGGACCACAGTCCTGCTCTCTGGTGGGTCGGGGGTTCGAGTCCCACTTGGGGTGCCTTGCGACGGACTGGCGTCCCGTCCTGAGTGTGTCCCCTCCCCCTCCGGCCTTACGCCCTGTGTTGCCGGGTAGGCTCCGGTTCCCCGCGACTCTGTATGGGACAAGCGGTTCTGAATGTGTGTGTGTGTGTGTGTGTGTGTGTGTGTAGTATTCCGTAGATCCCCAGGTCTAACAGCCATAATCTTATAAAGTGCATTTTTTTACTGCTAACTTCACCCCATCACCAGATAACATAAATGGTTCACTGAAGTAAACAGGTAGAGATTTAGAGGAATATCCTTTTACCTTAGGCATATCTTTAAAGTCTCTTTGGGAGAGCACTGTTTTCCAGTAGAATAGGGTAATGGATGTTATAAAGTAGGCTTTGAAGGCTCTATCTATGCTCCGTGTTCACTTCACTACTCTGTCATATGTGTGCTTGATTTTGAGTTAAGCAAAACCATCTAGAATAACACCTCACCATGTAAACCATGTATAGGGTAAGCTGTCAGACTCAGAACCTGAAACTGAATGTACAAAGAAAACAGTAGATCGACCCCTTTCCTTCCTTGTTTGATGAAATGAAAGTGGATGGAAAAAATGAGGCGCACACACACACACACACACACACACACACACACACAGACGCACAAAGTAGCTCTAGTAGTGCTCACCCTCATCCCTTCGAACCGTGAGAGTGCTCTCAGCGGCCTGAATGCACGCAGGGTCCTCAAGGACTTTATAGCTCCCAGCTCAGAGCAATTCAGGGCAGTAGCCACCAGGCTCACCAAGGAAACCTGGAAGAAGACAGGGTCCATGCCATCATACGTGGGTTACAAGGCAGGCTCAAACTGAGCACACACTTTGGATGCTGTTTGAATGTTGGAAGTGCAGGTCAGAGATTTAAATGAAATACTACTATACGGCATTCATGTTACAGATATTTGTTATTTTTCAAGTAATTTCTAAAAGTATGCAGTACAAATACATCAAGATCCCCATTTTAAATGTGTTAAAAGTTGAATTGTATGAATAACTTTGTCTAAGAATTCTGACAATTTCTCATACATACATCAACAATGAGGAAGTCCAGCCAGCACCAGGCATTTGTAAAATATTGTACAAATCCATAAGCCACCCATTTCAACAGCATTTCCATGACAAATACATAAGTGAAGACTTTGTCTGCATATTCCAGAATTGTCTTTATGGTCTTCCTTTGTTCAATGTAGATGTCTTCAAATGCCTGAAAAAAGCCAAATCCATTGAATGAGTGGAATAACAGAGAAGATAGTGAAAAATCTTAATTATTATTAAAAAATGAAATTAAAAAGACATTTTTTTCATAAGTCAGTGGTGTTCTTCATATTTAACTTTTTAAGAGACATTATCCAGAGTGAATAGAATAATAGTCTTCACACATGCCATCCACATAAGGGTGCCAAACTGTATCATTTAATACCTGATTGTTTTTTAAATTATGAACTCTAATACCAAAAACAACGTTGAATTATGACAATTTTAACTGAAATGAACATATAGATTTTTAGATTCCTATTATTTTTTATTATATAAATTATTTTCTATTATTGTGTTCTTTAAAAGCAATTTAACTTCAATATTTACTTTCACCTTTATCATAGATCCACAGTTTTAAATTTCTTAAAGATGAGAAGCATTCCCATATTATGATACTGGTATCCCACTCTTTTACATTTAGTATGGTGTTGAACAGTGATGTGCTATATTGGACCTGCAAAAGTCAGTGATTCCTTTTATTGTACTCTGAAAAACGTTACTGAAGTTCCTGAAACTCAAGTCAGACTTCACACACACCCCCAAAATATGAAAAAAACAACCTGCATTTCAGTTAATATATTTTTCTTAATTTCTCTTTTTCCATCTAATTTATTCTGACTTTCAGATGTATCGCAGTGTATGTTATCTTTGACAAAGTTTTTATAAAGTCTATACTGTACACTGTTTATAAAGGGTCTTTTTAGTATTTAATTTTTTCAGTTGTCTTTAAAGGTGTACTTTTTTAAAAAATCTGAATCTCTTGCTGAAGCTGTTCTCTATTATCAGAACAATCATTAAAACAATTTCCATTACGATTCATGCACCCCGCAGAGGATTTTAACCTCATATCCCGCGGCAGCAAAACTTCTCAACCATTATGCCACTTTCTGTCCTTTTTCATAAAGAGCTTTGAAAATTTATGCGGTATGTGTTAAAGGACATTTTCTTGGGCACTGGGTTGATACAAGGTCTGGAAGAAGAAGACACTTCTATGGGATTACTTGTATTTTCTGCTCATCAGTTTGCACCTAGTGCTTGGGTACTTTTAGACAAGTCAGCAGTCATTTCGCTGGGGGGGTATTTTAGACACAAACGCATGCACTTTAGATAAAAATACATGTTTGCTGCCAAGAGGTTAATATGCTGTGTTGAGACCAGAGTGTTTTCCCATCAGTGCAAAAATGATTTTTGATAGTCCTTTCAAACTGCCTGTAACTTTCACACCAAACAAAGCAGTTCCTTATTTTTACAACAAATTAAAAGAGCCATTGCAGATTCAAGGAGGGAGTCCATGACTCACTAGGGCTCCACTGCTAAGAAGAATCATGAAGATGATGAAGGTCTCAAACCAGTTGTGCTCCACAATGGTGAAACAGGTCTTTCTCAGAGTCCACCATATTTTCCATTTTCCACTGTTTGTGTTCACCTGACAACATGGGAATTTATGGACACAACCTGAAATTACATTAAGAAGAAGTAACACAAAGGTGTAGCAGTTAGTGTCTTATTGAATTACAGATTACATATGTATTACACACATAAACAAAAAGCTGAATTTCCCTCTATCTATCTATCTATCTATCTATCTATCTATCTATCTATCTATCTATCTATCTATCTATCTATCTATCTATCTATCCCATTCTAAATTACTTCAGACATATATACTGTACATAGGGCATTCACAGTGTTTAGGAACAAACTCTGTTATTATTAGTATTAATAAAAAATAATAATAATAATAACAAATTATTATTATTATTATTATTATTATTATTATTATTGTTGTGGCACCTTTGTTCAAGGTTACAATCCCAGATTTGTACAATAAGATATTCATAGTCATTTACCAATTATTTATAGAGCAGGGTGCTTATACTCAAGGGTGACTACCTTGCTCAAGTGTATTACTGCAGGAGAAGGGGTTTGAATCACTGATTTTAGACTTGTGAATGTGGTAACAGTAAGACATGTCTGGTTACTGTTCAGAGATTCACATGTACAATTGTCACTAGAACTAGAAAATATGACCATATAACGCCAGTACTTAAATTGTTGCTTTGATTCCCGGTCACATTTAGAGTTGATTATAAAATCCTACTTTTGATCTGTAAGGCTGTAAATGGTATTGCTCCAGCTTACCTTTGTGAGATTATTGATTTGTATATCCCAGAACGATATCTTCATTCATTGGATGCAGGTTACCTTAAAGTACCTGTGATCAATAAAACCTCAGCAGGCTTTAGTTATAGAGCACCTAAACTGTGGAACAGTCTACCAGTTACGCTCAGAAATGCCCCGTCTGTATCAGTCTTCAAATCCAGCCTAAAGACTTACATGTTTACTCGGGCATTCCACCTCGAAATGCAATTCCACTTGCCTGTGTTTGTTTTTACCACCTTTATACCAATGCATATTAAATTGACTTGATTAAGTTACAAATTACTAACTCTGTTCTTTCTTCTTGTTGAGCATTGTCTCCTTACATAAGACTAGAGGAAAGCAGTGGTCACAGACACATCCCCATGCTGACTGAAGATGAAGACCAACTGCCATGATGGACGAGACGTACCATGCTGAGCTGGGGATTCAAGCGACCATACAGCAACAACATCATTATTACTTGTAAACTGGCTTAGAACTGTTACTTAATTTACAATGCTCAGAAGGGGTGGGCAGCCACTGGCCCTTGGACCGCTAGAGGTTTTTTTTTTCTCCCTCAATTTTCAGTTGGGAGTTTTTTGTTCCTTTCCTCCACAGCCAGTAGGCATGCGAATAGCACTATAAAAGTATTATATTATGATAGTCGGTAGTCAGCTGTCTTCTATGTTTCTTTATCTGATGTATTTGTTTTTCTTGCCTTATGCCTGTGTTAAAGTGCTCTGCGTCACTGCGTGAGAAGAGCGCTCTATAAAAATAAATTGAATTGAATTGAACTGGCTTGGGGGTGCGATGGCGCAGTGGGTTGGCCCACAGTCCTCCTTTCCGGTGGGTCGGGGGTTCGAGTCCTGCTTGGGGTGCCTTGCGACGGACTGGCGTCCCGTCCTGGGTGTGTCCCCTCCCCCTCTGGCCTTACGCCCTGTGTTACTGGGTAGGCTCCGATTCCCCGCAACCCTGTATGGGACAAGCGGTTCTGAAAATGTGTGTGTGTGTGTGTGTGTACAAAGCACTATGCTGATACAAAAATCCAAACTTCTGTAAAATATAAAAACACACCTAAGCCTTTACATGCATATTTAAGATTGCACACGAATGGATTCTTCTGTGATGGGAAAAATGCTGGTGGAGACCCCCACTGCTATCAAGTGCCTGAAGAATGCACCGGAAAGAATAATTGGAGTAATTTCTTAGCAGACAACATTGGGTGTGTGCTTCTTCCTCCTGCCCACACAACCAGATTATTATGCCTTGGAGGAGAGCGGACCCTCACAAACAACCCACTGTCACAGCTAAGCATCTTCACGTAACCATTTCATGCCCTCCATGTCCACACTACAGTAGCGCAGGCAGAAACATATTTACTGTACATATTTACAACATATACACTGCTTCAAAATGCCCTTTTCTAAAAGACAATAAGCAAAGACACACAAAACACAAAGAATTATTTACATTATCAGAAACTGTAAGGTGGCCAAGCACCAGTCTGCTTTAAAAAGCATAAATTTCAAAACATCAGTTACTAATCCTTGTCACTTCCTCTTACTAGGTTTCTGAAGCTGTATTGGTCAAAGTATATGGATAATTAAACTTTATGAGGATTCCTTTGTGATGGAAAAACATGCTGGTGAAGATCTACATTGCTGTCAAGTGCCTTAATAACGCATCTCAAAAAGATTAAGACATTTTATTATGCATACTTTCGAGGGATAAGCATACTTTAAGTGAATTAAAGGGTAGTCGACACTCACAAAGCTAGATATTTAATATTCCACTGGTGAAGTAGGAACCATTGACACTCCTTAAGGAATACAAGTCCTCCAGACAAAATGTACAACTTCTTTTTCCCTTCTCTAGATTTCTTATTTGACATGGTTTGTAAGGGAAAAGACAAACAGAATGGTATAAATGAAGTCTTTTAGAAGCACTGATAATCTGAGACTGCCATTTTTCTCACCTTCAGTGAAACATGGGTCTGGTTCCAGGGGCTCATCAAGATACAAATCCAGTGAGTTGCCTCTGTCCTCCAGTGGTCTAAAGTCTATGGTGCTGCCCTCTGATGTACTGAGCCGGGGTTCAGCCAGTTTCTGTCAGGAGAGTTTCATAATACCTGCACTGTAGCTTATGTCATAGGTGCAGCCTTTAATTTCATTTCATTACTTCATGGAATCACAATAAAAAGTACCCACAGTCTTGAAATATGAAACAAATACATTTGATCTGAATGAAAAATACAGACTGTTCTGATCAGATGATACTCTGACATTAAATTCTGACATATATGATCAGCTGATCCATCCATCCAGCTGTAGGGAAACATCAGGCTGCATTTGATTTTGCTTTTGTTATGACATGCACCATGCAGCAGAGTTGTGTTCAAGAGTGCAGTGGAACCAGCGAAAGATGCACGCTTCAAATATGTTCATGTCTAGTACTAGCTTACACTAACTCCTGACTATGTTAATCCAAAAAACATGTTTGTCATTGGCAAGAAAACACATACATTCCTTTTTGCTTGACAGTAAAAGTGCACATATACAAAGACACCCAGAAGACTGCCTAGTTGCGGGGCTCTTTAATATGGCCAGAGCAAAGCACTGATAATGTGATATAGCTGGGAAGTAATTTGAGATGCAATTTTCTCTTCCTAATTGATAAACATTTTTCAGGTTTTCCGTAAGTTATTACTCCCACATTGACAAAGTGACACTTGCATGTTTTGTTTCGACATTTGCTGCCAAATTTTCCAGTCCTATAAAGGCATGACTCACTGAAGATAATTTTCCATATCTATCAGGCAAGTTAAAACCTTAATTTCTGTCATGTCCATAATAATAGACTATATTCACTACAGTAAACCACTGTACTCCTATATTTTTTCTGTCTTGATATTCTATCAACATAATGTGACATCATCTCTTCTGAACAGAGATGTATATAGTGGCCTCTGGGTAGCATCTACCTTCAAATGACTTTCTAGAAAGTGCATGGTGCAGACTGCCATAAGGGTCAGTTAATGACATATAGGGAATGATGTAACCAGTTAGACTGCAAGGCACCACATGATGGAATACCAGGGGTTCAACAGTACCTTCACTCAAGGCGAAGGTCAATCCAACTATGTGAATATGTAGTCCACATTTTCATCTAAAGGTAAATTTGTCAAACATTGTTCTTTTTTAATAAACCAAGTATATTGTAATGTCAGGTCTTAATCTTAATTATCATTTTTGTAACTGCATTGAAAACACTTAAAATTCCTGACATAACACTTTAAAAAAGATGCTTTTGCTATTCCCTTATAGGGGACATGATCTAAAAAGACAAATTAGTTTTCTAATGTGTTCTTAGTGTATAATGTGACATGATGTTGGGTGTCTACTATATGCATGTACTTAATATGAAAAACATGACACACAACATTTATTTAGATGATATCAAAGTTTGTATAGTTATATATTGCTTTGAATGCACAATAAGTTTCTAAGTAATCAGACAAAGAACAAGAATGAGTGAACTCTTAGGGGATAATGAGTTGTGTGGTGTGGTCTTGCTCCTTCTGTGGTCTTTCCTAATTTCTTCATTAGAGATCATCCAGCATTAGTAACTGTAAGGATAGATTCTTTCATCTCCTCTTATTTGTGTTAGCAGATGGTAAGTGCCTCAGCAAGACCAATATCTTGCCCTCACTTACCCACACAACAATTCAATTTCCAAAGTGCTTTAGCTAATATGGGCATTTTAGACCATTATACCAACTTAATTCGTTTCCGTTTTCAAGGTCTATGCCACTAATGTTAAAAGGCTGTGGTTGGCAACATTATTTGGAGAAAATATTGGGCATTAAAAAAACAGTACCAGAAGCCAAAAAAACCTTATTTTCAGTTATTAAAATTGGAATGTTTTGTAATGTTTGTCACCAAATGTAAGAACTCAGACAAATGCAGAGGTTCAATAAAATTTCAGCTATTGTTAAAGCACAAAATCAAGACAAATCAAGTTAGAACCATTTTCACCCTTAATAACATCTTGCAAACAATCAAATAGAAATTACAAATTTTTCTTTTTGTTTTTATAACTAAAAATAAACTTTCAATGCCCAGGTTGCATAAGTTTACACACCCTGTAACTTGTACTTTAGAAGCTTCTTTTGTTTTGATAACAATTGTGAGTTTGTTTGGATAGGTCTTTAACATGGGTGTGTAGACCTTTGATATGTATATATCAGTAATTTGAAAGAACACTTTATAGCTGCAGTTAAGCAAAATTAGCCAGCTTCTTAAAGTGATGAAGAAGACAACTTTAGAATCCATAAAGTGAAACATGTTTAACATTACTGGCAGTTCCTCGGCATCCTCTTATTTACTCTGAGATGACATTTTGGGAAGGGAGGTGTACAACCAAACTGAAGGGAAGTGAAATGAACTGAACTGAATTAGGAACCTTCAGTGTGTGGAGATTCATTGAATGCACACATTGCAAAGCTGGAAAATATCACTCATCTCTGTAACCTCACTGAGGGATGCGGGTTCCCAGACTGCTACGTTAAACACACTTTTTATCAATCAGTCGCGTGTTTAAAAGTCCACAAAATGCCACACTGTCACCCTAGAGATGACAAACAAAATTTTACAGTTGTTTTTGAGCCACGGCTCACTGGCTGCACTCTCAAATTGCATGTTGCATTACCACAGCAAAAAACTGCTCATAAGATGGAAGTAAATATGGCATAAGCTTTTCTGGCAATATGATTTGATAAAATTTTACTTACCTCCAAGCAGCTTTCGTTTTCTGACTCACTGCTGCAGTCATCAATGTTGATGTTCTCAGAGTCAGACTCACCAGCAGCAATGGGCACGCTGACCAAAAGAGTGGGGTTGCTGGTAGAAGCCATGTCTCCAGTAATACAGATGCTCTTATCCATGTTGTCTGTCTCTCTGGAAAGTTCAATATGATTGTAAAATTGGTCGCCCACGCTGCTGTTGACCTCTCCCTGGGTTTTGGTCTCATCAGGGGCTTTGTGCCTCTTCCTACGAAAGCACTGGCTCCGACAGAACTGCCGCAGCCCGGTCATGACAAAACGGACACCCCGATTTATGCGTCCTATGGCGACCTGTAGGTTGTTCATTTCGCTGTCTTCCTCCGTAGCTGCAAGGTTGTCTGTACTGAATGAGCTGAGCAGTAGGGCCAGAAAAAGATTCAGAACCTGCCAGACAAGGCACAATTAAACAACTTTATTCATTATTACATCAGAAAAATATATATTTAAAATAATTAAAGTTATGTTCAACTGAATACTGTGGTACTATGTCAATTATTTTAAATTAAAAGATACATATAACAAGGCTGCTGTGGGATCTATTCATATTTCTGAGAGCCCCAAATGCTGATATGAAATATGTTGGGTTTAAACTTTTCAGATGTTCAAAACATTCAATAATTGTTCTCCACTATAGGTTTCATCGGCAAAGACTGAAACCAATATGATACAATGGAAGCAGGTAACATAGCAGTTAAGGATGAGGATTTGCAACTACAGGAAGTTTATAACCTAGGAAGTGCATCTATATTATATAGTGCAAAACTGGTAAATTGAGCAAATATATCTGAAACATGTGACACACGGCTTGCCCTGTAAGTTTGAACACAAGATGAAGCTGAAAGCGTACCACCAGATTCCCGACGACCATGACCATCATGAAGACAATGATGCACATGGACTGCCCCGCCACTTCCATGCAGTCCCACATGGTCTCAATCCACTCGCCGCACAGCACACGGAACACAATGAGGAACGAATGGAAGAAGTCATGCATGTGCCAGCGTGGCAGCTTGCAGTCAGTCGAGATCTTACACACGCAATCGCGGTAATTCTTGCCAAACAGCTGCATGCCAACCACAGCGAAGATAAAGACGATGATGGCCAGCACAATAGTCAGGTTACCCAGGGCACCCACAGAATTGCCAATAATCTTGATGAGCATGTTGAGCGTAGGCCAGGATTTAGCCAGCTTGAATACTCTTAGCTGTGAATGAAATCAGGCTGCTGTTATACAGTGCTGGGCAAAAAACAGAAAACTTTAGGTTTCTTAAGTAAAAAGATCACATATTATGCTTTTGACTTCATATTGAAATATAAAGGTCAAGTACATAAGAACATGAGTTAGAACAAAGGTGGGTAACTCACTAGTCGGAATGACCTGAGAACAGAAAGACGTTCCACATTGGCAAAACCAAGCTCCATCAGACTCAGGCTGACGATTAAAGCATCAAATACATTCCAGCCTTCTTGAAAGTAATAGTAAGGATCAAGGGCAATGATTTTTAAACACATCTCAGTTGTAAAAATGCTCGTGAAAACCTAAAAACAAAAAGCGCAAGAGGGAACATATACATTACATTTATATTTATTCATTTAGCAGATGCTTTTCTCCAAAGTGATGTACATCTCAGACAAAATACAATTTGTGCATTACATTAGGAGAAAAAGACATAGTTGCAGATGTGTGATTCTTAAGTAAACTTAGTTTGTTTCTTTCCACATTATGCACCGATGTTCATTGTACAAGTAGGTGCTCAGGATAGACGAATCCCGATGGCCTTCCTACAATTTTTTTTTTTTTAAAAGGTACACAAACATTTACATACAGTACAGGAGTAGTGACTGTGTAAAGGTTTATCTGGGCATCATCACAAAGTTACAGCACATAAACATTTACATTTACGCTATAAATGCGGAACTAATACTGTGCAAATACAAAATACAGGAAAGAAGGAGTCCGGCTGAAGGAAAAAAAGTGCTTACCGAGTTGCCCACACTCAGGGCATAACTGAATTTACTTGACATTTGGTAGTACTCCGCAGCCATAAATAGTGTGTTCAGCACAATACAGATGGTGATTGCAAGGTCCATAAATGGGTCCATCACAAGTACCCTGACAAACCCTTTAATCTTCAGCCACAAGGGACAGCAGTCCCAGATGAGAAAGGTGGTGGCGAACCTGTGCCAGCGCATTGGCCACTTCTGCCTCGACTCCTCCAGGTCTGGGATACAGGGGCAAAAAGGAAATGGGAGACAACAAGAACAGGTCAGATTCAGACAGAGTTCTCCACAAGTGCTGAACTGACGGTTTAGACAACTCAAACAAAGAGTTACGAACAGAAAGGAATCCCGCTCTCATAACTGTTATATTGACTACAGCCATTTACAAGAATTGCATATACCTTCCACTGTGGTTGTCAGA
This sequence comes from Scleropages formosus, assembly GCF_900964775.1. Lineage (NCBI taxonomy): Eukaryota > Metazoa > Chordata > Actinopteri > Osteoglossiformes > Osteoglossidae > Scleropages > Scleropages formosus. Next base: position 547,321 of record NC_041817.1, read on the forward strand.
ATACTGGCCACGCTCAAGGCTCGTTGCTTTGCCACTGGGTCTTCTAAAAACTCCATGGATGGCTGGTGAGAGTTGGATCTCTTTTTCTGGGGAATCTCTGTTTCTGCAAATGTATCCTGAGGAGTTAAATGCAGTTGTAAGTATCACTAATGCAAAGAACTGAAGGGTAATATTTGCCAAATGACAATTCCATAGAAGACAACACAACTGTGTAAGGAAAGTCAGGTTAAACTAAACATTCATTACAAGTCACAACAGGAGTGGGCTGAACTGGAGAACATATCTGTATAGACAGAGAGCAAAGCAAGGCAGAGTTACTAGTCAATCCAAAGCATCTTTATTGATGAGGACCATTTACAATGACAATATCAATATTGAAGAAACTGCAAGACATAACAAATAAGTTAAAAACCATCAAAACATTAAAAGCCATAAATGTGACCCTGGATTGACAAGTGTTTTTTTTAATTACTGGCTGTCTAAAACCCAGACACATAATACTTTTTCTACATGAAAGTCATTCATTTTTGTCCTTTAGTGTTCATATTTTTATGTATTCCATTGAATTAACAAACAGCTGCATTCTGACTTCACTCGGCTGTGGTACTCCTATTCCTTGGATGACAACCCATTGATTCCTGTAACATCCAGGTGGATTTGCCTCTAGCTTTCAAATGATTCTGAGCTGCCTGATTCTGATCAGTTTATCACTCCAATAATAATGCACAATATACGTTAAGAGGGCGGGAACCCATGCTTAAACCTTCGGTTCCATGTTTTCTCAACTGTTAAGACTTCTGAAATGTTAGATTGCTAGATGATAAATCCTAAATATTTCCCTTACAAAACTGAACATAAATGAACAAATAGGGCATGGAAATAAAATATTAACATATCTGTCTTATAATAATAAAATGTAAGTAAACTGCTCACAGATTTTTTCCATCAGTTCAAGGTCTTTATAACTAGCTGTGTTTTCTGAATGTCACCTGTGTGTCATATTACTTAGCTGTTTCTTTTCTACTACCTTCAGAAATCCCTTTTTTAAGCCTTCAGCATATCTGTGGAATGTCTGTTTTAAGGGATGTTAAAGTTTAAGTGAAGCTACATGAGATCATGAATGCAAAAAAGCATTTAAAAACGCAGAAAAAACAGATCTACTAAGGCAAGCTGGAATAAAAAGAGCACAAAGCAGCAGCGGAACTGAAGGCTGCTCATGCTTTAAGTCACTGGAATATGGACACATAAAGCAATTGAAAGAACACAATTCCAAATAGCACAGTATACGAGACCACAGACTTGACATGGCGCTGGACTGACAGATGCAGAACTAGACGTGTAGCAGCTGGAGACAGCAGGAAGCAACAGAAGTGGTGCACCAGGCTTCGCTTTCCTTACATTGTCTTCAACAGCAGGGCTATGTATGGTAACCACTGGCAGGAGGAGGCCTGCAGGACACATGTCAGTGGAGGTACCACCCAGCGAGGAGACAGCCCTGTTGCAGGACATGCTGCCCCGGCTCACATCGCTGTGCCGGCGCTCCTGGCCTCTTGGCACAAACAGGGACCCGTGACGGCTCACAGCATCACCGATTGTGCTACGCTCGTCATCGGCAAAATGATTCTCAGATCCTGCGTGCCGCACCTGCCCATGGAAACTGAAGAGGCTGCTGCGTCTGTTGCGCCGAGGAGAGAACGAGGACTCTCGGAGACTCCAAAGTGACTGAGAGAGAAACACATCCCTCAGTACATGCTTGTACACTGCACAGAGTCCTGGAGAAAACCCTTCCTGGATCTTTAAATGAGAAGTAAGTGGGTGAAAAGTGTATTTCTCTATCTTTGCTTGATTCTGTGTTCTCTGGGTCTTTATTGCTCCATCTGGATGATTTCTCCTTGTTTCTTCCTCCATTTTCTCATCCACATCAGGTAAAATAACTTCATACTTTCGTAGTGTATTCAGAGATTGAACACCAGATTGATTAAATTCCAGTATGTTAATCATGAATGTTAACTGTAGAATGGTGATGATGACGATAACGATGCTGATGATGGACATTTACAATAATAAAGATGAAGCTGATGATTTTGATAATGGTGCTGATGATGACGACTAAGAAGATGAACACCTTGACACTCACTGATTAAGACAATGAGAATGTTCGGAGACAGTGAAAGGCCTTATAAAGGATGGCGAGCAGAGCTTAAAATTATTCTGTAACACAATTTGTGAGATCCTCGATGAAGCCAAAAAGTAGAGAACAATTTTAAGAAAAAATACGGGAGGTACTGAGAAATAAACGATAACAGGGGTGTGTTAGTGAGCTCTAAAAATACTGGTTTTGAATGACGTTATACATTCCACTGTCATGTGACAAAGTTGGAGAATTAATAAACATGCAAAAATGCAATGCAAGGCTTATTTTCAGAAATTAATAGTGGTTAAAAGTTACAAGTGTTTACAGTTAGGAAACTGGTTAAAATGGTTCAAAATGCCTCTTTAGATGTAGAATCACATGTAGATTAAACGTTAGAATGCAGCACACATCAATGAGAAGCATTTAGTCCCACCTGGTTTGGGGATGAGTACCTCTTCTCATACGACAGTAGGTTGCCATCCACAGAAAAGCGGAACCCTGGCCTCATGCTGTCCTCAGACTCAGACTTGCTAAACTTCTCATGGTCTCCCTTCTCCTCATCCTCCCTCCGCTTCACGCGTTGATTACGTCTTTCTTTGGCACTTTTGGTGCTCAGCTTAGATGCTTCTGAAGAGGTGTGGGTCATTCTTCCCACGTTTCCATCACACTGAGCGCTCTCAGTGGCTGCCATTGCAGCCTATGGACCAGTTGAAATGCACTCACTCACCAGCACTAAAGAATTCTCACAGACATGCACTTGATGCACAAACTAAAGCTCTTACTTAAATATATGCTTAATCCTATATATAATCCATGAAGAAATGAAAGAAAATCATAGACATGGGTTGTACATTAATTAAAATGGCTAAAAAAATAGCAGTTTATGATTTTGTAACTGAAATGGTGATGTAGGTGAATATTAAAAGAAGGAATTTTTTTTTTTTTAAAAGAGCTTGCTGAAATGTCTTTATTAGCCATGTGTTGTTACACCTCTTTCAGGTAATTCCAAACATGCTGCTAAGTCAACGGTGCATGCAACACCGAATGCAGCTAAGTGGGATCAGTTACACAATGCATTTTAAAAATAAAGTATCTGACGTACCACAAAGACATTTATTTTATGGACATTATAACAGACCCACATAAGAACAACTCTAAAAAAAAAAACTGAGAAATAGTATTGCCAATAAGGAATCATGTGAGAGGTGTAATAGACTAAGCAAAGTACCTGCATCTCCTCCTGCTTCATCCTGAGCTGCTCCAGCATTGCCTGGAACTTCTCCTCCTTTTGCTTTGCCTCCTGTATAGTGGCCTGGTTCTGCTCTTCATAGGCCATCGCTACCACAGCGAGGATCAGGTTCACAAGATAAAAGGAGGCCAGAAAAATCACCAGCACAAAGAAAAGCATGTAGGGCTTCCCAGCTGCTCTCAAAGTCTGGAACATATGTAAAATGTATGTATATCCAAGTGGAGATGGAAAGAGAAAAAAACTCAGTTTATACAACTTACTAAAAGTTTACAGTGCAAGAATGCTCCATTCACAGATATAAGAAAATTTCTGTTACAGTTAGCTGCATAGGAAGCTTTAAAAGTGCTTTTTTAAAAAAAAAACAAAACCATGATTATAAGATACTAATTAATTTTCCACCAAAAACTCTGAAGAAAAGAGCAAAGGTTTCCATTGAAACTGCTGAGCACAGCAACATTGAGATGTGGTAAACAAAGTAGTCCACTAACTGCTTAAAATGTAAAACTCTTCTCCACCCTGCAGCCAGGGAAGTGGAACTCTGGCAATAACCCTAAAATGTGAAAGACTGACCTGCTTATATAGGTTCTCCCAATAGTCTTGAGTCATCAGCCTGAACAGAGACAGGAAGGCCCAGCCAAAAGAATCAAAACTCGTGTAGCCATAATCTGGGTTTCGCCCTACTTTAAGACACCGATATCCTTCCGGACAAACCCTGCAACATATGTTACAGAATAGAACTTCAGAGTTTTTCTTACATTTACTTATTTAGCAGACACTTTTCTCCAAAGCAACTTCCAGTGGATACCATGTAGTGCTACCGGCCCACACACCTTATTCACCAAGGTGACTTACAGTGCTAGATACACTACTTACACTGGGTCACCCATCCATACATCAGTGGAACACACTCTCTCTGTCACTCACACACTATGGGGGAACCTGAACAGCATGTCTTTGCACTGTGGGAGGAAACCAGAGCACCGGGAGGAAACCCACACAGACACAGGTAGAACATGCAAACTCCACACAGACTGACCGAAGATCGAACCCACATCCTCTTGCACCACCCAGGCGCTGTGAGACAGCAGTGTTACTCGTTGTGCAACCCATTTCTTAAAAATACTATAACTTAAATGGATTTAGAACCAAATGAAAAAGGGGAAAAACCGTTCAGTTATTATTAGAAAAACTTCTGGTTTCTGGTGAGCTATTAGCATATAAAATAAGCTGTTTTCATTAATCGTATCAAAAGTGTTTGAATCTCACCCAGCCTCTGTGCCATTTCCACAAAGAAGAGGATCTCGTTGATTTGGCAAGATATAATGGTTTCCTACATTACACAAACAAAAAGACCCAAGGTCAGCAATTATGTAAGTCAAAAACAGACATGTATTATTAGAAAATTATCCCAGAATTATAGACATACCTATATGTTATATTTCATACTGCATGTGATAAGTATACACATCAACAGAAATATGTTTTTCACACATGCTGCACATATTCTTTTCACTCTTTTTAAAGGTGTACATATATTATCAAAACTTTTTGAACATGTGCTCCTCTTTGATATAGGTTGCTTCACAGAAAGGTTCTTGTAATTATCGGTTTCAACAAATAAAAGCCATCTGGACACACTCCTCCAGAGTCTCTTGAAACACTTTTTGTCACAGGAACATATTTCCTGCTCTGAAGTAAATGTACGGCTCATTCGTTGTACCAACTGCCAAGACAAAGTGAAAGCTTACCCCTATCGTTCATGTATTCTATTGTCCAGTTGAAGAAGTTCTCATTGTTTTGGTTTTCACTTCCATTTGCTATTGGAATCTTTATGCATTTATGTCTTAAAAGACCCATAAACAGTTGCAGTCCAACTAGTGCAAAAACACTCAGGAAGAAAACGGTTAGGATCATGACATCAGACAGTTTTTTCACTGACTGGATCAAAGCCCCCACAATGGTCTTCAAACCTACAAGAGACACCAGGACAATCTTTTTACAGTCTTAAGCCTTTTATTACGAGAAAACAGGAAGCACACCTTATCAACACTTTTGACAGCTTTTAGATGTGCACCAAGCACCACAGAGCAAAACCTTGAAACGTATGAAAGAAAAGCAGCGATCAGGAACCATGCTCTCATTCTGCTACTGACAATGATATCTTCGTTCAGATCCATTCATTCAGTTGCCCTTTCCTTATTAGATCAAGGGGATAATTGGATCTGTAACCCATGTTAATATTTCCATAACATATGAAACACAAGAGGAGATCATATTATCTGATGTACATAAAAAACTACACAAGGCAATGACAAGACATTTGTGTCTGTTCAGTATTGAAGATCCTTCAATAATAATATCTGCTGTTGTACATTGCTTGTGAATGTATCAATAATTAACCTTCCTTTGGGTACACCTTCAGTAGGCTGATATCCTAACTTGTGTTTTTTTAGCCTTGGGCCCTTTGTTTGTGCTAAAATTCATTCAAAAATTCAAAAATAAAGAAAAGCAAAACAAGATGTTATCAAAAAGGCAGCAAAACTGGTTAAAACTTCCATCTCATGCAAACATACCACTGAGAGCTTAATACTCAAAAGAAGAAAAGCTACTTTGTTATTCTAAAAAGGACTCAAATAAAAGTGACCAAAATGGGGAGTCTTTCCAAGCTCAGAGGACAACTGTCTGATTCTTGCTTCCGCCATCTATTTTTCTGTGACAGAAATATAATCCGACAGCATAGGCTGATGTAGCTGTCCTACCAGGAGATTCTAATCTGTGAGAATACTTCCATGTCTCATTGGACCCCTCCAAAGTTCTCAGTGCTCTGATGCACAGAGTCTGAAGAGAAATCACATGAAGATGCCACAGCAGGATACCAAAAAAACCATTCTAAAACAAGTGGACCTGCACACTCACGACCAAGAAGTTCTTACCTGGGATTACTGAAATAGTTTTCAAGGCTCTCAGGACTCTGAAAGTACGAAGAACTGATACATTGCCAAGGGTTATAAACTCTGTCGCATACCTGCAAAGTTTAGGAAAAAGAATGACTTCCAGTTGAGTTTTATTTTATATTGCAATGCTGTGGCTGCAAAAGCAATACCTTGCAATATTTTTCACACTAGTTGGATTTAATTATTTTGGTTGACATATGCATTATTACTGATCATACTGTATTTATAATTGAACATTTTTGTATTAAAATTAGAAAAAAGAGATACCTACGCTAGAACAATAACAGTGAAATCCAGCCAGTTCCAGGGGTCTCGAAGGAAAGTGAATTTCCCTATACAAAAGCCCCTTGCAAGAATTTTTATTAAACATTCAAAAGTGTAAATACCAGTGAACACATACCTAGAACAGGGAAACAAATAACAATGAAGACAAAACAAACATCATGTGCTCCAAATATAACAGTCAGTCCACAACAAAATGCTGTTATGTGTCAAGTCATTTAATGCATCTCGGTTTTGAAGCAATTCCTGAAAAAGTTACCATGGACACAACAAAGTTTTCACTTACTCTACAATCTTTGACCAGTCTGGGGTGTTGCTCATTGTCATAAATACACAGTTGGTCAAGATAGTTAACATGATGAACTTGCTGAACAGCGTAATAGCAACAGTCAAGGAAACCAAAGTGCTCAACAAAGGGACCCTAACCTCTAAAAAAAAAGCACATTAGAAATCTGAATTCAAGCCATAATTTATTCAAAACCTACAACACAATTCCTCATCTGCTTAGCATTCTGACATGCTTTGCTCATCAATTTCAACCACAAATAAATATTATCATCCAAACGAAATATGACATTAAATCACTTCTCCGTTTGTTAAGGATATGAATGTACCAGAACCTTTATTGATAATCTCCTCAAGAGGTTGAAAGGGCTAAAGATGTACAAGGCAGAAGTGGCATTAAAACGGTAGATTGTCTTCTCACGGTTGAGTACTATGAAGGTCTACAGGTGACAGAGCGGGGAGGGAAGCCAGAAGTGGAAGCAGAAGAGTTTCTCCATGAAGTCTTGGTTTTGAATAAACAGTTTTTGAATTCAATTACCTTTAAAGATGATGGAACAAATTCCTACAAGTTGTCTCAAATATTCAGAACATGTTGGTTTTTCAGTACACATTCTACAAAACAAAAATCTACTTGATAATGTCACTTGGAACAAGTTCGTTCAAAAATTATTGCTTAAGCTTCCCTCGGTTTAAATGCCTTCTTGTTTCTGGTGTACGTTTCAATAAAGACTTCCTTCAGCTTTAGTTTCCCTATGCTGAAGCCTGGCCCATGTTGCATGTTTCAAGTGACATGAGGAATAAAGTTCTTTCTGCTTAGTTAGCAGATGAAGACTTACCTTCTGATATCGGTAATATGGGTCCAGGTCCTCCAGGGGTGTTGACACCATGTCTTTTGCTGGGTCTCCATAGATGAATGGGAGACATTTCTCCGCTTCCAGGTCACTATTTGGCTCAGAATTTCTTTCATCCTCATCATCATCATCATCAAACTGCTCACCCTTGGCTTTCCAGTCATCCTGCTCAGCAATCCTTTTCTCAATGGCATCAAGAGACTTGGGGGTAAACAGTTGGAAGTTGTCTGGTCCCAGTGGAATAGGAAACTGTGCCATTTTTTCATCCTGTACCTTCAACGTGTACTGTTAGCCTCCAACACAAAATGCAAAACAAGAACAGCAAGGAAGAAGCAAAAAGGCAAGAGGAACACTTCATTACCATGTATATAAATATGTTGTCCTCTTTAGTTTGATGTAAATATGTGTCCTGCATATGAAAATTTTAAGGTGCTAAAAAAACACACCTTCATATCTTAACTTTATTATTATTATGTTTATACAATAATAATAATAATGAGAAGAAGAAGAAAAAGAAGAAAAAAATATTGTAACTGATGCCATTCTCCAAGTTAACTTACAATGTAAAGGCAACGGGAATAATACAGTGGAATTGCTGTGTCAAACCTGGGTGAAAATAATGGATTACATTTATTGTAACTATTGTAATTAAATGTATTGATATGTGTCCACAGTCCACATTAGTTCATCCCATGACCCCTCTCCACTAGCATTATGTATTAAACTTTGACATGTACCTGGTTCTTGTTCTTTCTTCAGTTTCCTTTTTTCTCCTTTTTTACATCACTGCAATATATTTAAATGCATTCAGTTACTTATAAAAAAGAAAGATTTAGAGCTTTTGTGAAGCCTTTTTTGTTCAGATGGAATCTAGATACTAATGAAGTGCCAGGGAGGTGTTATGTTAGAGGCCTAGTAGCAACCTGTATCTACTCCCTAAGGGGAAGGCCACTCCATTACTACAAGTGTTTCTGCCTTCCATTTAGTTTAGATCTTCTACCAGAGGAAAGGGCTGCAGTCCAGCTGGAAGACAAAAAGGAAAGAAAAAAACACGTTAACATCCATAATTCAGTTCTCTCAACAATGTAATTTAATATTTTCTTAAACTCAAAAGTTTCAAAACATTTCAAATGCATGTGCCACGCACTAGGAGGTGGATGAGGACACCAGTGCCTGATAAAGGGCATAGATGCTGAATGATGGGACATCTGGGTTTCCATCACAAAATGACATCAAATAAACTTAAGTATAGCTGTTGATTTTTAAAAACCCTTTGTGAAAGACAATACATTAGTCCGAGTTGTTGTACCGTTCAGCTGTACAGAGAAACTAAAGCAAATATATATACAATTGTTATTAATTTCATCTATTATGAAACTTTTTTCAAAATGTAATTTGGAGTTAAGACCCCATGACAGTGTAGGTAAGGAGTAAAGTTCTTACATGCATAGCTTGACTTGAAAATATTAATTATATTCAGAGATGAGTGATGTTTACAGAAAAATGATGCAATGATTCTACATGTAACTTTTTTCCTTTTAAACACTATTAATTGCATTGGTGAACTGCACTAGAATAGAAATGAATTGTCCTTGTCCAACTAATTACTTAAAAGAACCAACAACCTGGTCATTCAGTTTCACTACACATACACACACTGTCTGAAACTGCTTGTCTCAAGCGAGGTCATGGCAAACCGGAGTCTAAGCCGGCAACACAGGGCACAAGGCTGGAGGGGGAGAGGACACACCGAGGATTGGACACCACTCCATCGCAAGGCACCCCAAGCAGGAATTGAACCCCAGATTCACTGGAAAACAGGCACAGCCCAAACCACTGTACCACCGCACCACCGCACCCCCTCACTACACATAGGTTTATTTATTTATTTATTTATTTATTTATTTATTTGATACCTCTGTCCAAGGCACTTAACAATATTAGGTTTCTATCAATTGTTGCCATATATGTCCATCGATACTACAGTTTAAATGCTCTGAAGAAACATTAGAAACAGCATAAAATGACATGACTGAAAAAGTACATTTATCTGACATTTTCTCCAAAGTGACTTAAAGTGATTAAATACTTATAATTATTTATCTATTTATTGTAGCAGTTTAGGGTAAGAACTTTACTTTATCATGGGTACTACAGCATGAGGTTGGACTTAAACATGGGTCCTTTAAGGCCAAGGTAGCAGTCCTTACTTCTTACTCTACCTGTGTCCAAAGTTGAGCATGGAGTATTATAAAAACTGCACAAAACTTGAGATGAAATCCCTGAAAACACACACACATTTTCAGAACCGCTTGTCCCATACAGGGTCACGGGGAACCGGAGCCTACCCGGCAACACAGGGCGTAAGGCCGGAGGGGGAGGGGACACACCCAGGACGGGACGCCAGTCCATCGCAAGGCACCCCAAGCGGGACTCGAACCCCAGACCCACCGGAGAGCAGGACTGCGGTCCAACCCACTGCGCCACCGCACCCCCTCTCCCTGAAAACAACGATTTAAAAAAAAAAAAAAAAAACTAAATGCTATAATCAAAGTTATAATGATTATTGTCAACCACATGACACATTCTTTGGATATTACATAGGAATATTACACAAGACCAGCAACTACAAAGTCTTCTCATATTGTCTTACTGAGAGGCAGGTACTTATACACTCAAGGGATCTTACCCTAGTAAGTAGATTGACAGTTTATCGAATTTTGTAACAGGTAATCACATATCCTTGGCCATATTGTGGTGAAGTCCCCTTTAATTTTGGATTCAAGCCTGTCAAGTTGAAAAGGACTGAACCCATAGCAGGATCCTGCAAGAAGACAAATGTTCTTGCAAGAACCTTTAATTTGGTCCATATCATCCACTGCACTTCAGTACAATCTATCATCCATTGAGGATTGTAATGAAATTGGATGATTCAAAGACATTTCAAAAGCTAAATTAACTGGAATGCTGTCCTGTCCAAGGTGACACTGACTTGGACAAATGGTTCATGACAGTGAGTGAGTGAGTGAGTGAATGATTAAGGAAAGCCAACATTTTATAACTGTTGGTCACAAACAATAGTTGGAAAATCCTGCCTGATTCCTCCTAACAGAAGTGGTTTTAAAAAGCAGTCATTGCTTTCAAACTTTTAAAAATGAAGCTAAAGAAAATACACACACACACACACACACACACACACACACATTTTCAGAACCGCTTGTCCCATACAGGGTCGCAGGGAACCGGAGCCTAACCCGGCAACACAGGGCGTAAGGCCAGAGGGGGAGGGGACACACCCAGGACGGGACGCCAGTCCATCACAAGGCACCCCAAGCAGGACTCGAACCCCAGACCCACTGGAGAGCAGGACTGTGGTCCAACCCACTGCGCCACCGCACCCCCCGCTAAAGAAAATATAAGGATGCAAAGATGTTCTAATTAGTAAGCTATACATCTGGTCAGTCTAATAATGCAAAGTTCTAGTCCCACACATCTAATTTGAGGTACTTTTATAAATTCAGTGCCTAACTGCTGTAGTTCTGTAAACTGCATCAAGGAAAATCAGTCACCTTAATTACTACACCAAAGCTGTATACTATCTTTCACTTATTGTAGGGACCCATTTACATTTATTTGTTTAGCTGACACTTTCTCCAAAGCAACTTCTAATGAACTCTATGTAGCGTCATCAGCCCACACACCTTATTCACAAAGGTGACTTACACTGCTAGATACACTACTTACAATGGGTCACTCATCCCTACATCAGTGGAACACACACACTCTCTGTCACTCACACACTATTGGGGAACCTAAACAGCATGTCTTTGGACTGTGGGAGGAAACTGGAGCACACCCACAAGGAGAACATGCAAACTCCACACAGACTGAGCAGGGATGGAACCCACATCCTCTCGCACCATGCAGGAGCTATGAGACAACAGCACTACTCGCTGTGCCACCATACCGCCCACAGACCAAACAGAGGGAACTTCAATCTTCATCCCCAAAGAAATCAAGCTCAAATCTCATCTATGAAAACCGGGACAGAAGCTCCCAAACCGTAGTAGATTTACACTGAAACAAAGTTCGTTCACTTTCAGTTGTACTGCGCTCATCATTAACCTTTTTATGTAAAAGAATGAGCTCTTGGTCATGCTGAGCGCTCCTCTTTTCCCGGAAGGTGGGCGTTGGTTGCTGTCCGTGGTGCTGAGTGACGTATGACGGACGAGTGTCTTAAAAACAGCTTTTTTCAAAGAAATAATAATAATAATAATAATAATAAACAGCAATCCTTAAATCTTTTTCAGAAAAGTAGCCGTTTGCAGCAGGGGGTTACATATTTCACGAAACTCCTCCGAACGACGCAGGTCTCTTGCATGGAGGCGCATTTATTCGAGAAATATAACTCTGCTTACGAGTTATAGCTCTTCCAGCGCCTCGAGTAATATGAGTGAGCGATAACGGCCGAGAATATGTCATGTTCCAGGAACACAGCATCAGAGACTGTACCTCGCTTTGTCCTTTCAAGGGAAATCCGTTTACTTCTCGAAAGCTGCAGAAATAAACTAAAGGTAACGTTAGCGTAACGTTATGTGTGAGATGGGAACGAAGTGAGTTGTGAAATCATGTAGCCGTCGTAGAACCGCACGCGGATTTAAGGAAAACGTTCTTGGGAAAGACCAGAAAAAGCTCTACAACCACGCACTCGCCCCCCTTCTAGCATGGCCTTCTGTGCAAGTCCTCTCAGTGTTATTAATCCACGACAAAAAGGCCGAGAGAGCGAAAAGTCAGGGGTTATCACTCACATCGCACTTTACAGTAACGCATCCCACTAATCGGATAAATCCTGGGCTGTGCACATCTGTGCTGAAATAAATCTTGTAAAAGAAGCGCTGAAAGAGCGCTAAAAGAGGGCTGACAGAGCCTTCCCGGTGGCACAGGACAATTTGATTTTATGGGTTGAACAAGAATGAATAAACATGCTACTCGTATATGCGACAAGTTAAACTTACATAAACGTTATTAGCGAAAAGAAAAAAAATGTGACACTGAAATGTTGATTTTTTTTTAATAATAGTCGTACAATATTTCATTTTCATTTGCAAGACATTTCCATTATCATTACTCTTTCAAAGCATTAGAGTAAAATAGCTGCTGGATTATTAACTTTAAAGCAGATTCTGTGTTTTAAGAAAATTGTTAATTACCAACTTTCCATAAACGTCTAGCAAATCTATGTCGCTAGATCATCTCTTTCAGAAAGGAATATTCAGTTGATTATATATATCCCTTTCAAGTTCCCATACCAGAAGTATTTCAGTTTTATATCTGACTGTTTAAATGGTAACATTCAGATTCACACACAGAAAACACTGCGTGCATCAATAAATTCACATTTATATTCATTCAGCTTCTGTAGTAACTTACAATGTTACGCTACCTACAATTATTTACCCATTTATTCAGCTTGGCAATTTTATTTGAGAATTTATGCATGGTAAGTACCTTGGTCAAGGGTACTACAGCTGGAGGTGAGATTAGAAACCACAACACGAAAAACAGTGTCGACCGTCCCGCCAAATTAAGCAAAACCAGGTTAAACGAACGTAAGGGAAAAAGAAGCAAAGCTGAGTCATTACCTTGTTTGTCGTAGTAAGGTAGGAATAGCAGAAATCACGACAGATGCTTCAGCTATTAGAGAGCAGCAGCTCCGCCCTGGACAGTGGAAGCGCAGCAGCCCGCGCTGGTCACGCTGATGGCCGGAGCGCCCTGCCCGTTCGCACCCCAGCGCAATAGCGCCCAAAGACACTCCTCACGCCACAGCACACCTCTTTATAAGACATCGAGGCCCGGTGTAATTGGCTCATTTCTAGAAAGAAACACACAAAGACAAACTGAGATTTGAATAAACGAACAGTGCAACACACATAAAAACAAAACCTATAGACTATAGTAACATAGTACGACTCATTTTTTTTTTCGGTCTCTCACGTTAGACCCATCATCATGCCTGTGAGGGTAGCGGTTACAATAAGCTGCAATGCATTTTTATACTTTTTCTGCATTTCGGCTTGTCCAGGCTTTACCAGAAAGAAGAAGAAGAAAAAAAAAAAAAAGAACTCGGTATCATCTGGATGGATTATGAAAATACTGGAAAACTGAATACATTTTGTATGATTATTTTTTAAAGGAAAATAGTGTTGACTTGTAGAAACGTTTGAAAATGTGTAGTCTTCATAAAGAAACATCAACTGCTCAAAAACCGGGCGGAAGTTAATAATGAGAGCACGAGAAACCTGTTGCTCGAGTCGAATGGGATACGGTATGAGTACATACATAGTGCGGATGGCCGCATTAATTCCCAGTGTTTTTTAAAAGAACAATGTTATTAAACAGATCCATGGCTGTATCACCCTTGAGCAAGGTACTTACCCTAATTGCTCCAGTAAAAAATTATCCAGCTGTATAAACGGGTAAATAACGGTAACCTCAACACTGCAAGTCGCTTTGAAGAAAAGCGTCAGCTAAATGAATAAATGTAAATGTAAACGACCAGACTTCAGAAGCGGCTGAATTTCTGGTTAATGAACACACTGAGTTTTTAAGTGGCTTGTCAAGGACCAAAGAAACCAGAATGCTACTGAAGTCAAATGTGCACGTGCGGATATACAGGAGAACACTTACACCCATTGTGGGAACACGCACCCCTCCCTTCTTTTCTTTTCTTTTCTTTTCTTTTCTTTTCTTTTCTTTTCTTTTCTTTTTCTGTGCCAGACGTCAGCAAAGGACCGACGCACTTTCCTCACCCGGCGCGCAGACTTTCCATTGAGCAGAGCTCAGAGCGCCAGCGCAGCCAGTGAGACAGAGATCATCTCCGCGCACGTTCGTTGGGAATAAGAGCGATTCCCTCTCCTGGGAGGGTGGAGCACCCAACAAGGACACCTCGATAATGATCCCGTGTGAACTCGAGAAGAAAGAGGCTGCAAATAGGGTGTAGGTGCCTTAATCACTTTTACCATAAACTACGTGACATGATGATAAACAGACTACTATGGAAATTATTGGAAAACTCTCTTCCTGAGAGGAACGCAGAAAAGTGGATCTTGTCCAAAAACTGACATGTACATTAACTAAGTGGAGATGTGTCATACACAGCTGTAAAGCGTTTCCAGCTGCGTTTTACTCTCATCTTTTATCATCATGCCGTACACCGCAATCTGTGGCTTTCATTTAAACATCACATGTGCCTGCTGTTATTCGCTCCATAGAAAAGGGTCAAGACATAGCAATAAATAAATCACACTCTCCTCAGGCCTGTAAATTTGTTTAAACACAAATACACACTCTATGCATGTACAAGCATCCTGTGAAAGTAAAAGCGGGGATTTGTTGAAGTGACGCGCGCAGGCTACCTGCCACGCCTTCAAGTACATAATCCGAACTGAAATCCATACGTTCAGAAAGTGTTTGGTTGTGAAGGATACCGGTGACACCTGGTGGATATAGACAGCTGCACAGGCTCTTCTTTAAAGACCAAAGGGAAGGGAGCTCACATGAGGTGTGCACACACCTAAGGCTGATTCAGGGGGCTGCCACTATGCGAAAAATTTAAATTTCTCACAGCCTTTGCCTATAAATAATCATAAGTGCAGCATGATTGTGATTCAGCTGCCAGATGGTTTGCCCAACAGCCTTGTGTGTCGCTTCCCAGCTGGCTTGTCCTCCTGTCGTGAACTATCTATCAAGCTGGACAACTCACTGATTTTGTCTACCTCCTCGGCTAAGAGTCTGGGAGTGATGACTGATTTAAGTATATCATTCTCTCAGAATATCGAAGCCACAACCCGGATCTGCAGATACATCTTGCACAACAGCCGCAGGATCCGTCCTTATCCAACAACAGACTGTGCAACTACTTGTCCAGGCCATGGTGACATCCCGTCTAGACTACTACAACTCTCTCCTGTGTGGTCTTCCAGCTACTGCCATCAAACCTCTACAGCTGATACAGAATGCTGCTGCACAGGTTGTGTTTGACTTGCTGAAGCCTTCCCACGTATCTCTCCTCCTCGTCTCTCTGCATCGGCTTCCTATAGCTGCCAGGATCAAATTTAAGACCCTGGTTATAGCTTATAAAAGCATCAGTGAAGCTGCTCCCAGATATTTACAAATCTTGATCATCTGCTATACCCCAACCAAACTGCTATGCTCCTCCACCTCTGCCCGCTTGGTGGTCCCATGCACAAAAGGTAAAGCATGAAGGTTCTTGATTCTGACTCCATTGTGGTGGAGTGACCTCCCCCTCTCACTCAGAATTGCTGAATGTCTGTTCACATGTAAAAAGGTCTTAAAAATCACTTTTTCCAGACTTAACTTCTCTTAAATTCATGTAATGTGTAAATGTTCATGCTCTATAACTTTGAGATCATCCCTGCTAAACAATGGATAAATCTTCACGCAACTATTCTTATAATGTAACGTAAATCTTTATATATATATTCGGATAAAGTTTTATGCAGGTACTCCTGTGATGAACATTGGTTCATATGGTGGAAAGAAACAAACTAACTGTACTTAAGAATCACGCATCTGCATCCAAGTCTCTCTTTCTTCTAATGTAATGAACACATTGTATTTTCTATGAGATGTACATTGCTTTGGAGAAAAGCGTCTGCTAAATGAATAAATCTAAATGTGTTACCACTGTTTCAGAAATGGTCCTGTTGATATCTATCTCTCAGCTCTGTAAAAATAAATTGAACTGAACTGAAATTGAATTACCAGGTGTGAAAAAGTACAACACGTGAGGTCATCAATGACCAATACAACAGTGAGCATGCTTTCTGTCAAGATGATGTTTTGAGCCTGTATTCAACTGAAAACAACACTGCATGAGAAACCACTTTCTCTGTAGACCAACTGCAAGCAAACCTGACATGGTTCAGAAGGGTGAACTGCAGATCCACACTGAATTTTTTTTTTTTCCTGAGGATCTCTAAATGTCACGGGGTTGCTAAGCAGCATAAAAAGAGCTCTAATCCCTTGCTTTGTGGCTTGTTACTAATTTAGTTGGAGGGGGTATATCTGCAAGAATTTAAATGGTGAGTGTCACAGTCCAGTCTACCTGTAAACCTGAAACACACATGTTTGTGTGTCCTTGTGATGCTGACTGATGTGATTTTAATTTGAAATTATTAGTTTTAAATTATATTTCTCATTCAGCTTTCATACAACTTTGAATAAATACATCATACTTATAACTTTTCTTAGGAATACTGTGTAAATACCCATTGAAACCTGACAAACCAATTTTCAGTGCAAGACAAGAGAAATGACTTATCTATTGCATGTTTGTAATAAGTATTTAATATTTTATATATTATTTTGTTAAAATCCAAAGCAGCTGGTCTGGTGTAATCCTATTAGATCAACACAAAGCCGTTCAAACAAGGCAAAGTAACAGAACCAGAAGTAAAGCTATTTTCTAGGTAAATGCATCACGTAGTCAAGGGCTCACCCATGACAAACCATGCACTGTTTGATATTTACAGAGCTTCTCTTGTAGCCCTTTCAGCAGCCAGTCTTCTATGGGATGCATTATATTTAAGGCAGGGGATGCAGGGGTGCGGTGGCACAGCGGGTTTGGTCAGGTCCTGCTCCTTGGTGGGTCTGGGGTTTGAGTTCTGCTTGGGGTGCCTGGTGACAGACTGGTGTCCTGCCCTGGGTGTGCCCCCAGCCCCATGCACTGCTGGGCTAGGCCCCAGTTTGCCAGGACTCTGCTTGGGACAAGCAGCTTCAGCCAGTGTATATATTTAATGCACACATACAGACCATATATTTGTGTGAAAGTTTTCAACTTGACCTCTATGTGGCTCATTAGAGCTCTAATGTCACTGATTTACTTTTAGACTCGAAAGTTCAGTGCGCATACAGACAATGTATTTTGGAGGTAAGCTAAGTTAATGGTGTTTGCTCAGTCCCAGCATGTTTGATTAGCCGGAGGCCACAGCAGCCGAATGAAAGTTTGTATAGGGCCAAGTTGTAGATGGGACACATGCGTGTTGCAGGGTACACACTCACACATGCCCAGGGTGGTGACACATGCATTGATCCCTTATTGGCAGCAGCAAACCCCATATGGACAGGTGGAAAACATACAATTGCTATGTAAGCAGTGCTGGATTTGAACCCTGTACGCAGGAGCCTTGATGTCTCATCAGACATACTGTGCCACTCTGTTTTACTTGACCTCCTATTTAAATAAACAGTGAAATAGCATTTTGGATAAAACCATTTTCTTACAAATACGTGACTGTGGCAGTTTAATTGCTCATTTGTTTTCAAGTGCAGTCCAAAACTTTCTCTGCATCAGTTGACTTTTCATTAGTGGTTGTTTCTAATTGTTGAACCTCGTTTTCAGGAGAAAGGCCACCTGTTAAAGAATCAGCACCTTGCACTTTATCAAGTCATGTTTACAATCCATTCCTCTTTCAGGAGATAAAGGCAGGAAAGAGAATTGTTTTGTGTGGTATTTTTGTAATGTCCTGTTCACAGGAAGAACTTTCATTCCAGTGTTATAATTTTGATGTCTCACAACAGCAGGGCTATGGGTTCAGACATAGGTTCGAATGTGGCTCAGTCTGTGTGGAGTTTGCATGTTTTCCTCATGTTCATATGGGATTCCTCTGTGTGCTCCAGTATCCTTCACATTCTTGAGTCTTGTTTTGGGTGAATTGGTGACTCTAAACAGCTTGTAGTGTGTATATGCTAGTGAATGAGTGTGTGTGATTGCCCAATGATGAACTAGCATCCAATCCAGGGTGTATCCTACCTCATGCTCTATGCTTCTGAAATAGGCTCTGGACCACAATGACCCTGCAATTAGACATTTGGTTATTAATTATGAATGGGTGGATGTTATAAAACATAACTCCGACCTTGAAAACACTTTTGTTATACCCTTTATTTTATTTTAGGCTTTCGCAACAGAAGTACATAGAGGGTGAACAGCATGAGCTGTAGGACCATGCTTGGTTTTGCTGACAGAAAGTAAGGGTCACACTTGAGGACTTTGAGATGTTTCCTATTTGGTTTCTGTAAAAGAACACGCACACAGACACAGACACACACACACACACAGTCAGAGAGAAAGGGAAATCTGTGTGATCCCCAACATTCACACAGCCCTTACCCAAGTCACATGAGTGATCACACACTGACACGACTTTACACATTCATTACTGTGTCCAAGTACTTGGCGCGCGCGCCGCTAGGTTCCATTTATGTTAAGGACAACAGAGAACATACTGAATTTGCTTATCACACTTGTTCTAAGTACAGTTTCCCCGCTATATCACGATGTACCTCTGGCTAGTGTCTCATACTACTAGTATCTAAGCTGTACTTAACCCAAAAAATGTTGAAATCACGAGATTTCAAGACAAAACTGGAGCTTTGTTCAGTTCATAATGGGAACTCTTCCAAGAAAAAAGCGGACACGGTACAAAGCAGCGATTGTGCGGAGATGTTCCGAATGAAGCTTCATACAACAAGTGAACCCATACAGGAAAAAAAGGGATTAATAGATGCGCCTGCTTTAACGATCATGTATCATCTATTTAATGTGAAGCATTTAAAAATACACGAGCTCGACACTTTGCAGCTCTTCCAGGGCTCCGTTCGAATCTATTTCAAGTCCCGTGTTGGTTTCCTCTTGAATGAATGAAAATGAAGAGTAAAGGGGCTTTTCTGCTTCTGGTGTCATCGCGGATACGCAACACTACATACCACGCATGCAGGTGTCCTTATTACAGACATCCTTCCTATACCGTATAGTATACGATTTTTTTTGCCCATACACATACCTTTGAATGAAAAGAATTCCAGCACATGATGATCCTCCTGGCAAAAAAAGTCAGGAGATGAGAAAAAAACATGTTTTTGTATTCGTTATTATCAGACCCGAATAGTGAAATTTCACAATGCCTCATTTGCACCTATGAGATGATTAAGGGATTATGGCAGAGCTGAAGGGCAGCGCCAGCGGTTTACTCCTCAAACTTCAGCCCTCGCTTTTACAGCGTCCACCATAGCAGCGCACGCCGACAGCGAGCGAGCGGTAACGCGCACGCGTACTGGCACTGCCCCTGGGCAGCACGAGCGCGTCGCGCGCCGGCATGGCGATCGCGTAGGCGGGTTCAGCCACTCCGCTGCCTCCTCTTCTTCTCCGTCGACGGCCGCCGAGATGCCAGTGAAAGTGCTTTGATGTCCCCGCACCCCCGACGGCTGTACCTCGCTCTCTGTAAATCCAGCATGGAGGGCGAAAGTGGGTCCGATCAGCAGACGGAGACGCGCGGCGCGACTCAGAAGGTGGGCACAGCAATTTGATCTCTCAGTCTTTTCTGCTACAGAAACTTTTCCCGTTCAAAGTACAGCCCGCGGATCGGTGCGCTACCGGATTTTTTACATGCCGGTTGTATTCTCAAGTGTCCCCGTCTCTGTCTGTGTGCGTTGCAGAGCGACACAGATGATTATAGAAAAGCGTTGCTTTCCTCGCAAAAGAATAGTCCTGGAGGAGCGGCAGGAAGGAGTTCCATACCATCAGCCTGCTTCAATTTCACAAACTCCATCATCGGCTCCGGAATTATAGGTACAAAATCCCAGTGCCTTTTTTTACAATGTGACATTTGCTATAAATATTGTCAGAACGTTTCCCGGAATGTTTCCCATGATTAGTTAAAACACACATTCATGCTGAAAGTGGACTTCTTCACTGCTGCTGGTCATGTGTGGTTTTCAGGGCTGTCATGATTTACACGTTGCTGGGTGGAGTATATAACTGTATCGCTGGTGTGTGTAAAATATTTTGATTGGCCATTCTATGTTCAATTTCATACTAGTAATTTTAGGAAGGATAATTAAAAAAGACCCCTGTAAGCAGTGACGTCACTAGGTTGGTGGCACCCAGTGCGGTAACTCATGTGTTAACCCACCCCAGACCTCCTCCGGTACCAGACCATACAGAATCCTTAGTAATGTTTTTTTCTACTGATCTATGTTACTCGTAAATTGTAATTCCCGTATTTCACTGAATGTAATGGCAACAGCAGCAACATAAACACACACACAAAACACTGGCTGAAGCCACTCGTCCCAAGTGGGGTCACGGTGAGCCGGAGCCTAACCCGGCAACACAGGGCATAAAGCTGGAGGGGGAGGGGACACACCCAGGACGGGACGCCAGTCCATCACAAGGCACCTCAAGCAGGACTCAAACCCCAACCCCAGACCCACCAGAGAGCAGGACCCGGTCAAGCCTGCTGCACCACCGCGCCCCGCAACATAAACAACTAGCAAAATTAAAATTACAACATTTATGGATACTATGTAGCGTTACCAGCCCACACACACCTTATTCACCAAGGTGACTTACACTGCTAGATACACTACTTACAATGGGTCACTCATCCATACATCAGTGCAACACACTCTTTGTCATTCACACACTATGGGGGAACCTGAACAGCATGTCTTTGAACTGTGGGAGGAAACCGGAGCATTAAATTAATGTGGTTAAAGTGAAAATTCGGTAAGGAAACAAAATTCGAAGTAAGAACTCCATCAAAATTATGCTTATTTTAACGTTATTGATATATGTTCACAAAAACAAATTACCACAATTATATTGTAGCTGAAACACCAGAAAATTTGTCAAAATCAGCGACTATAAAAACACCAGCAGCAACGAAAACAGCAGTACGTGCTCGTAGCGCGTGCAGACGAAACCACGTGATTCGAAGCGTCATTGTAATTGGGTAATAATGAGAGCTCTGAGCGGAGCGCATTGGAACGTTCAAAAAGTAAATTTGCATAGACTTGTACCCTTCTAGGTATATTGATACATGTAAACTGGGTTTACGAAAAATGTTTTTTTTCTTAGAATTAACTACAGATATTTTTTGATAAGAAATACATTTCTGCTGAAACACACACACACACACACACATTTTCAGAACCGCTTGTCCCTTACGGGGTCACGGGGAACCGGAGCCTACCCGGCAACACAGGGCGTAAGGCCGGAGGGGGAAGGGGACACACCCAGGACGGGACGCCAGTCCGCCGCAAGGCACCCCAAGCGGGACTTGAACCCCAGACCCACCGGAGAGCAGGACTGCGGTCCAACCCACTGCGCCACCGCACCCCCTTTTCTGCTGAAACACTGCACAAAAATTTTAGACAATCATTTTGGTGTCACCCCATCTGATGGTGTTACCCGGTGCGGTCCGCACTCCCCAATCCCCCCCGCACCCCCCCTAGTGACGTCACTGCTTGTAAGAACACTTTTGGTAATGAAGTGGTGAAGATGACTAAATAGGCCTGGCTGACCATCAGTAGGGGGCACAGTGGTGCAGTGGGTTTGACCAGGTCCTGCTCTCTGGCAGGTGTGGGGTTCAAGTCCTGCTTGCGGTGCCTTGTGATGGACTGGTACCCTGTCCTGGGTGTGTCCTCTCCTCCTTCAGCCTTACTCCCCGTGTTGCTGGGTTAGACTCCGGCTTGCCGCGACCCCATTTGGGCCAAGCGGTTTCAGTCATTGTGTGTGTGTGACCATCACTAGGCTGCCTGTCACTGGGAAGTTGGTACAATACTGTCACAGAAGCAGTGTTAAAAGGTGTATCCTCATCTTCTATGCCTTTTATTGCTGCCCAGGTCTCCCCTACTCTATGAAGCAGGCAGGCCTTCCTTTGGGGATGATTCTGCTCATCATAACTGCCTGTATTACCGGTGCAGTATATTCTTCATACTACAGCATTCATCAAGCTGATGCCCTTAAGTAAAGAAGTGAAGATGCTAATAAAGTGTTTATATTTGCCATAGTACATTTGAATGTACAGCTCTGTTTTTAATGCAAAGACAAAATGATATGGTGTCTGGGATGTTTATATGCTAAAACTGATCTTCTGGTCTCTATTGCAGACTACACAATCATACTGATGATTAAAGGTGGCAATCTCTCAGGAGCTTGGAGTTACCAGTCTTTAGTACAAAATACTTTTGGCTTTACTGGATATTTAATTCTGTCTGCTTTACAGTTTTTGTATCCATTTATTGGTAAGATTTTAACAATCATTATATAATTGTCATTATTATTAACAATCATTATCAAATAGAAATAAAATACTAACCAATTATGAACTGCAGCAACATAAATACAGGATTAAAAAATAGAATATAACTTTGTACTATGAAGTTTAATAAAATGAGTGGTTTAACTCCCTGAATGTGTCATTTTACCAGGTTTGATGCTGAGACTCACTCTTCTGTCTTTGTATGCTGCATTGACTCTAGCTAAAGTTTAGAACAGGCTTTAACATCTTAACATCTCTCACTTCTTTAAATTGAACACTCTGTGTTTTGAAAATATTGTATTTTATATTTTGCACAGTATTTATTGTATATTTACACATTTATATTTTGACACGTTAATGTAAAACTTTAAATACATATCAGACTTTGTTCAGAGGAAATGGCGAAATACTTAATATTGAGAACTAAGCATACTGAAATGTTGTGAGTGAAGAATCCTAAATTCCATATCAATTTGTCAACCTTTAGCAATGATCAGCTACAACATCATCACGGGTGATACACTGACCAAAGTATTCCAGAGAATACCTGGAGGTATGTTATCTTATTTTCTTGACACATGACTGATATAATGCATACAGTATTTAAAGAAAGGCAAATTACATTTGTTTTCATTTGATTTCTCAATATTTACATTTTTAAGACTACATATATTATTCTTTAATTAGTTGAAAATGTTCATTAAAATGTTATATTGCTTCTTTTTTATCATTTTCCTTACAGTTGGTCCAGGTCATATTTTGGCAGACAGGCACTTTCTGATATTAATTACAACCGTACTCTTCACGTTGCCTCTATCTCTTTATCGCGACATATCAAAACTTGGGAAGGTAACTTTTGGCTGTTTATGTTGCCGTTAGCTTAAATAGCATGCATATGAATGTTTTGAATCAATGTCCCCATGTCCCCATCTTTTCACAGGTGTCACTGCTCTCTGCAGTGCTGACTCTTGCCATACTTGTCACTGTCATTATCAGAGCAGCAACACTCGGACCAAAAATGTAGGTTCTTTTGCGCTATTTCGGATGGCAGGGGTCATACATTACTGATTTTCTATATCAGTACATTTTGTCTGTTTTGCATGTCATTATTTAGACAATATGGTTCACAACCAAATTTTCCGTTATTTATTCTGTCACAGAAATTGTTGCTTGTTGACTGAATACAAGCTATACAAATGAAACGTGCTGAAAATATTGAATGTATGTAATTGCACACACACACACACACATTGTCTGAACCGCTTGGCCCGTACGGGGTCGCGGGGAGCCAGAGCCAAACCCGGCAACACAGGCGCAAGGCTGGAGGGGGAGGGGACACACCCAGGACGGGACGCCAGTCCATCGCAAGGCACCCCAAGCAGGACTTGAACCCCAGATCCACCGGAGAGCAGGACCTGGGCCAACCCACTACGCCACCACGCCCCCAATTGCACATTCTTTTTTTAATAAATTTTCAAATTAACAAAACGAAGTGAATGGAAGGAAAAGAACTCAAATTACTGTAAAATTCATTTATTATAGTGTAACTCTGTTTCCAGACCACCTGTGGAGAATGCGTGGGCTTTCGCCCACTGGAATGCAGTTCAAGCTATGGCTGTCATGTCCTTCGGTAAAGCCCTACTTATCCATAGAATTCCAGCTAAGCAAAGCATTTCTAGATGTTGCTATATATATTACAAGTACCCCGTAGTCATTTTCACCTTTGTCTTCACATTTGATGATGATTTAGCCGTTCAGTCGAGGCCGACTTTTGGTCACTTTATAGATCGTCGTTCTTCATGCTTTACTGTTTTTGACCATGTCTTTTAATTCGATTGAAGACGTTTGGTTGTGATCCATAAAGTATTTCGGCAAAGATAGTGGAGTAGTTTGCCATTGCTTTCTCCACCCCTCTCCATTTATCCGGGCTTGGGACCGGCGTGTCGCTGTTGCCAACTACACCGCTGGGTTGTCTTAACATTTAATTCCATAAAAACGTGATTATTAGTCACACTGCATGAAGTGCTCCAGTCTTCAAGAATTTTCCAGAGGAAACCACATGAATCTTTAATTCTCAGTTCTGAGATGTTTTTATAATATTAATATCAATTAACACAATAAAATAACATAATCCGTATTATTTTTGTAATAAACAGTGAATATGTTTAAAATCGAGAGTACATTATATTTAAAAATGGAACACGAGGAAATATTGAGAATGAATTTTTAATTAACTTTTTCTATCTGTGTCCATTGTCTCTTGCAGCCTTCATTTGTCATCATAACAGCTTTCTGATCTACAGCTCCTTGGAGGAGCCGACCCTCACAAACTGGTCTCACGTCACGCACGTGTCAGTTGGCTCCTCTGCGTTTGTCAGTTTGCTGTTTGCAGTGGCAGGCTATGCCACGTTCACAGGGTACACACAGGGTAAACACCGAAGGATTCAGTGTGATCCAGCTGCATTCACATTTCCTGTTCCACAAAGGAAAAGCACTTCTGTTGTCTGCCAACAGCAGCTGTGACCCACACAAAATATTTATTTCTCTTTCTGTTTTTTTGTTTATTTGCTTGTATGTTAGGTGATATATTTGAAAACTACTGCCGGAGTGATGACCTGGCCACGTTTGCTCGCTTCTGCTATGGAATCAGTATAATAACAACATTTCCCCTTGAATGTTTTGTGACACGGGAGGTATGATTCTGGCATTATATATTTATATCAAAAATGGATTATGTTCTTAAGACGACAGTGAAGACTATTAAATCCAGGAAAATGTATAATTAAAAGTCCATTTTAGTAATATGTTTAACCTTACTGAGTCTTATTTAATAGTTGACTTAATTGTGTTACTGTCAATGATCTGCTCCATTTCTTCTACATTTTTCCGCAGGTGGTGTCAAATGTGTTTTTTAATGGCGTGCTCACCAATATTTCCCATATTGCTGTTACCATGGTGATAATAGCAGTGTCCACGGCAATATCCCTTTCCTATGATTGTCTGGGCATTGTTCTAGAATTAAATGTGAGTTGAATAATCAGGGGAAAGAAGTGGATGGAGGTGGGGTGCTAGATAGGGGTGGCGGAGGGGGACTCTGTGCATGAAACATGAATTTGATAGTGTTACTTTTTAAGCTGTCAAGCTTTTGAAATAGTTTCCATACCTTTGGAAAGCAACACAAGTTCTAAGTTTATCAAAGTGTGAGAACTTGGTTATCAATAATAGATTTTCTACAAGACTGAGATGCATTCTGTTTTATGTATAGCCCAGAGTAATGTGATTGTGTGTTTCAGGGTGTGCTGAGTGCTATCCCCCTGATCTTTATCATCCCTTCTGCGTGCTATCTCAAGCTGGCGGGTGGGCGGTGGTTTCAAGGGAATAACCTCGTGTCCTGCATCATCCTGCTGGTGGGCATGTTTATCATGATCGTTGGATTGATCATGACGGTCATGTACCCGCAGGACTGTTCTCACGGAGCAGAGATGCCCTACTGCTCCGCAAACTTCACCGTCCCAAATGCAACACTGTTCAGTAACGGACAGCAGAGCGTCAACCTCACTCAGAAAAAAGGCATTTTTTAAGTACCAGTGGCAGTCACAGTTGTTGCGACTCACTGTGGTTTGGTGCTGCTTTTTCCGCATCTACAATAACCAGATGCAGACTTTTACGATATACTGATTAAATGAGTCAGTGTCTCTCCATTGTCTTTCCTGTATTGTTTAGATTTCATAGTTGGGTTTTATAAATGAAGCAACATGTATGTAGACAAACACACACACTAATAAATCCCTGATATGTTTCAATCTTGCGGATTTGATCTTCAAGCGTAAAAAATGGTAAAGTGAAATCGCACTTTGTGCACATTTGACTTATGTAGGGTCTGCTTCGCATGGTGTTTTCTTGGGGGGGAGGGGGGGTGAATAATGCACCTGAACACACTTGATCTTATAGAAACCCTCTGCTGGGGTCTCTTGGTGGGCCGATATACAGTACCTTACTGCTGCTACTTCAACATCTCTCTCTTTCCCACTACACTACACTTCGCTCTTGTTTTCTTTGTAGGGAAACGTACTCGATGACAATGTATTTCATGTCCAGGTTTATTATTGTATGGTTTTTTTTTTTGTAAACTTAATCTTATGGCACCAAATCCCGTGAGGTTTGCATGGTGTGCATTTGGGGCGTTACGCGCTGGTTGGTGCCCAGATCCTCGGGACGCCGCAGCTCTACACTGTTATACTTTGATGTGTGACCCTCTATTGGGGTAAAAGAGAAAGCGACACATTCCTGCCACAGGACGGCGCTATAAACCGTCAAAGTTGAAAAGGAAGCAACGTTATGCGTAAATATTGGTGAAATTCATAAAAAGCAGTAAAAAACTCCGTGCTTCCAAATTTTTATTTACTCTTTGGGTGGGTCGGGAATTAGTGAATTTATCAAGTGGAAAGAGTCATAGTTTCCACTGGTAAAGTGAACGCTGATTAATATTAACGTGGAAGGACTGGTTTGCAATCGAAAGGCGTTTATTGCCTACAAAACTGAGAAAAGGACTGAAATTTAATGCAGGAGCGTTAGGAGAAAGGCAGATGAGACGCTCTGGCTCCAGAAGGCGGTGTGAGAAGTGGTGTGAAGGGATGGGCGCCGAGGCACTGCTGCGAATCCATCACTTGAAAACGCATCTCCTTTGTTTGTTCAGGGAGACGCTGGTATTTCAATTATTTGTGCCATTTCATGTTACATTTACGCTTATTCACTTGGCTCACTTTTTTTTTTTCCTAGCAATATTAGGCCACCTTCAATTATTAACCCACGCAGCTGGACCATTTTTTAGCGCAGCACTTAGTTTATTATGGGAAGTACCATGCATGCTCAGGGTACTAACGTGTGACCTGTGAGAAAGGCTTTTGAGTCCATGATTACAATCGCTGCACGCTCGTGGTAAACTAGCAGTGTTAACTGGGGTAAAAGCCAGAGCACACTGATTTTGTCCAGAACGAGAGGGAATATGACAGGAACGGGTGTCCCCGACCGACCCCCCCGCCAGGGGATCACGAACTCTCGCTTCCAGCAATAATAACGGGTCCGCGACTCCGACACCGAACCGCGCCGGCCCGTCGGACCCGTTCTCGCCCGGGATAATGTGCCTTCGCTCAGGGGTCCTGTGTCAAAGGGTGTGTTCTGTTGTGGGGAATGTGTGACGTGCGAGAGTAACGGTCCGCTCGCTTCCACCCACTGCTGCGCGCTCCTCGCACTCAACACACACACACACACACACTCAGCGTGGTCCCTCAGTACTGCTGACTGTCCCCTCTTCGGCCGGGCGAACGCGCTGTACGGTTCCGGTACTGTACGGTACGGTAAATCTGCCGTACGCACGGGTGCAACGGCAGAGTGAGCGAGCGAGGGGAAATGGAGGAGCGCGCGACTCCGGGCAACGTGCGCCGTCCACCTCCGACTGCCAGGTACGCGCGCCTTTCCGCCGCTGTCAGACGTTAAGGAGCACAGCTCCCGCTCTTTACTTAAGCTACAGCTGATAGAGCTAGGGCTGATAGATATACAACTTATAGATCTAGAGTTGATAGATATACGGGTAATAGATCTAGAGCCCACAGATATACAACTAATAGAGCTAGGGCTGATAGATATATCTTTGATAGATCTAGAGCTGATAGAGATACATCTGATAGATCTAGAGTTGATGGAAACAACTGATAGATCCAGAGCTCATAGATATACAACTGATAGATCTAGAGCTCATAGATATACAGTTGATAGATCTAGAGCTGCTAGAGATGCAACTGATAGATCTTGAGTTGATGGATACGACTGATAGATCTAGAGCTGATAGAACTAGAGCTGCTGCTCTCTCCTCCTCTGCCATACAGTATTTACAAGTTTGAAGCTAAATGATGCTGCTCATGCTGTAACTGTCATAGGCCTGCTTTGCTTTTGTTACCAAATAATCTAAATTACGAGATGCTTAGCACGTTATTTTGTGGTAGATTTTCTTTTGATGTAATGCATTTGTTGTGTATACTCATTATTTTCATTTCACACGTTATTATAATTTCCTTCTGTTGAACAATCAAATGCATTGATTTAAGTTTAATTTAAAAAGGGGAAAAACTTAGTTTGAGGGATGCAAGTGATCTAAGTCAAGAAGATTCACTTTGGTAAAGATTTGTTAAGTAATGTATCTTAACAAGGGGGTGCGGTAGCGCAGTGGGTTGGACCGCAGTCCTGCTCTCCGGTGGGTCTGGGGTTCGAGTCCCGCTTGGGGTGCCTTGCGACGGACTGGCGTCCCGTCCTGAGTGTGTCCCCTCCCCCTCCGGCCTTGCGCCCTGTGTTGCCGGGTAGGCTCCGGTTCCCCGCGACCCCATATGGGACAAGCGGTTCTGAAGATGTGTGTGTGTGTGTGTGTGTGTGTGTGTGTGTGTGTGTGTGTGTGTGTGTGTGTGTGTGTGTGTGTGTGTGTGTGTGTGTGTATCTTAACAAGTTAAATGTGTGGCATCAGGATGTGTTAAATAGACAGAGAGACAGAGAACATCACCAGAACCACACCAGTTCACTGACTTTTTCACCGACATTCTTCTTCAGATTTGGTGCTTTGTATCCCTTTTCTCATTTCTTTTCTTTTAAAACCTTTTTTTTCACGAAAAAAACACTTGTTGCGGGTGGTTGTTAAGCCCTAGCATCTCTTGTATCATTAAATCCCTGACCATTCATTCAACTAGTTCTTTATTTAGTGTTTTTTGCTTTTCGAACATCAGGCCTGTTCCACACCATACAGTATATTGTAAGGAAATGGTGATGTGGTGACATAACTGCATATCTGAAGAACAGGGTGTAACTAATTTCATTGCCTCAGATCCATAGAAACCAGACATTGAGCTGTAACAAGCACATTAAAATTGCAACGTTAACGATGATATCATTGCGTTTTTTTTTTTTAAAGGTTGCAATTACTGTGTATTTATTGTATAGGGACATAATGTTTTCCAGCAGTGAAAAAAAAAATGTAAGCTGTATTTTTAGTATTCGGCTCTGAAACTAAAGAAGCATATGTTTTTTGAATAGTGTATGTTATTAACTGCTGTTTCTCTTTGGAAATGAAGCTGTAGTCAGTTGAACCATTTCAGCAACCTTTGAACCTTTGCTTATTTCCTGTCTTTGGAAAAGCAGTGGGAAAGCGGTTGAACAATCCACTGGAGTCATGGGAAATAAACTGGAAAAAAGCACATCATCATCCC
Organism: Scleropages formosus; assembly: GCF_900964775.1. NCBI lineage: Eukaryota > Metazoa > Chordata > Actinopteri > Osteoglossiformes > Osteoglossidae > Scleropages > Scleropages formosus. Next base: position 577,454 of record NC_041817.1, read on the forward strand.
AGATGCATGAGCAATAACAAAAAGTGCATATCCATGCAGTTTTATATTGGGATACCATAGCTTATTCTCCTGCTTTATTATTGTTATAAGTATTATAATGATTAATAGTAATAGTAGTATTTAAGTAGTAATAGCAGTAGCAGTTGCTCTGTTCCTTAATTTGCCTTTAAATGAAAACTGAAAATGTGAAAAAAAATCTAAATTTTATTTCCTTCCCAAAGAGTGGAATGGGTTTCTTCTTTAATATGACTGAAAAATTGCAGTGACCCCCAATGAGAGCATTAACATTGCCCTGGGACAGCAGGTCTGTCTCAGTACATAAATGTAAGTTGTGTCTTGGAATGGCAGTCTCAAGAAGTACAAAAGACCAAAGATCTGTCATACCGATGCATAACGTGTCATAAAATAATTTTGGTTGGAAGGGTTCTGACTTTGCAGTGGAATTTCACAGTTTTTTGGTTTGTGAAAGATTATGTGTAGCTGGTGTCATTGTTTCCAGCTTACGCTTTTGCAGAGGATGGGAACTTGGCTTTTGAGACATAGAAAGGGTTGTCAGGATGATTCACAGGCTTTTGCACAGACTTTTGTCCTCTACTATCTACACCTTTTCACTTCTTGTGCTATTAATTAGAAAGAGGGTGCAGAATTTAAATCACTCAATAGCAGTTATGGTCTAATTAAAATCTGCATATCTTACATTATAATGTAACTCTGATGTCTGTTTTTGATGTAGAAGATGATGTAATACAAGCATCCATAGCAACCATGGGGAAAGTTATTGCAGCTGAGGGCCTTTTGGAATTTGACATGATAATCTTGCAGAATCTACAGTACATTATGTAATTTGACAGCAGACATTCCAGGGTGAACCGTCTGTGGTTTTGAGAGTGATTTAATAAAAAACTAACAAAATAAAAATAAAGAAAAGCCATCCTTTTTTGGAAGGGCGAAACACATGGTCCATATCTTTTTATATGTCCTGAATAGTTACGTAATACCGAATTTTATTCCATAATACAGACCATGGCAATATAAAAGATATATTATGACAGAATTTTAAATGCAAGAATTTAACTGCAAGTTTAAATAAACAAGCAATTCCACAGGAATTAGTTCATTTACATCAGACGGCAGTGTTGAAAGTTTTCAGACTTTTCTTTGGAAATGTATTTTTAAATAGTAGGTAATGATTTTATATCTACCAAGATAACCTTTTTATGTGTCTGCAGCTGTTTCATTGTGTCAGATCACATCTGGCCTGATACTGGACTGCTCACTAGCCCAGAAAGGAATGTTGGAGGCAGGGGCATTAGGGGGTGGTCCGTGGACACTGGCCAAGTGTGATGTCTTACCAGTGACATTTCTTTCTATCCATGCTTCTGTCTGTGTGAGACGAACACATACTGGGTGCTGGTGCTACACCTCTGACCACAACCCAGACCTTGGTTTCACATAGCAGAGTTTCCACTGGGTGAGAGCAGGCAGGGCATGTCACAAGATCTTATGTGTCCTAGCAGAAATGAACACGGTGTACAAACACAGCAAGTGTCCAAGTACGGGTCAACTTTTCCCATCGTTTTAAACGAGAGCGCAACAAGAAGGAGAAAGCACTACACAGGAAAGCACATTTTGGTCTAAAATTACATTTACATTAAAGGCAAGCAGGGCAAGAGTTGTTAGCTCAAGACCAAGGACCTGCTACAATGCTCATGAGCAGGGTATTTCACCTTAATTGCTCCAATAAAACTGTAAAATTGTAAGTTGGTTTGCAAAAAAGCTATTTCAAAGCAATCATTTATATGACATAAGGACCTTGCAGAACTTTTATGAAAGATTCAAAGACTGGGAAAGTTGAACAAAAACACAGTAATTATTTTCAGTCGGTCGTTTCACTGTAAAGTGCAAAGAACCGTTGGAATACTTAACTTGGAGGCATGGAGAGTGATTTTGTGTGTTGGACAGCTGACTACATGTGCCATTGCTAAGCTCCTCAGGGCAGGTAAAAAATTCTGTTATTTCATGCTTAGAAGTACAGGATGTCTCAGTTAGAAGAGCTTCCTAATGAGCATCAATATATTTACAAAGTACATCAGAATCATGATGATGTGAATATTATTCAGTGTTCAAAGAGAAAACGATGAAGGAGGGCAATTGTCTGAAGTGGAATTTTGAAAGTAGCATTGCAGAGAGAGGCGTCCAGGGGCAGATCCTGCCCTGTGGAAGTCAGGGAATAGTGGGCCTTTCATGCATTATGGAAAAACAGACAGTGTGGTTGAGACAAAAATGCATGATGCATTCTTTGTTACTGTAAGCACCCATGAAGCTAGTTGACATTTATTTATCAGACACTTTCCTCCAAAGCAACTTCCAATGAACTCTATGTAGTGTTATCAGCCCACACACCTTATTCACCAAGGTGACTTACAGTGCTAGATACACTACTTACAATGGGTCACTCATCCATACATCAGTGGAACACACACTATCAGTGAACCTGAACATCATGTCTTTGGACTGTGGGAGGAAACCAGAGCACCTGGAGGAAACTACACAGATACAGGGAGAATATGCAAACTCCACACAGACTGAGCGGAGATCGAACCCACATTCTCACGCACCACCCAGGCGCTGTGAGACAGCAGCGCTACTCCCAGTGCCACCATGCCAGTTGAGAATGGGTAAACTCAGATTAATATTCCAAAGTTATTTAAGAAATGGTGTAGAACTCATTTTACATTGTTTTCCTATTATGGATGTGGTGGGTGTTGGGGAGATGCAAGCGCTCAGTCAAGAAGGCTTAACTGTTGAAGCAGACAGGTCTGTCTACAGCCAGACAAGATCTGTTTCACACCCCTTTTGCCCCTCGTGTTTCGTTGCCCTCTGAAACCATAGTGAGTGGAACTAATATTTTTTCTTCTAAAACATGACGGGTTAGTTATATGGGGGTTCTAAAATATGGGTCTTGTTACATTCAATGAACACTCGCAACACTTTGTATAAACAGGAGGTCCATACTCTGAACAGATAGTGCATCACTTAAAATAGTTCATCTGTAAAGTCTTGTTAAACTGGATGCGCTCAGTTTTCAAGCCAAGGAGCAAATGGGCTCAACTTGGAACTGGAAGTAGAAAAGATCTTTCTTTTTTTTAAGTTGTTTGGCTGCAGACGTGAAATTAAACTAATGAAGATTTCTTCAACTACACCTGTATCTGAGCAAAATGACTGCTCATTTACTGTTAATTGTTATTTACTCACAGTGAATACAATCATTGCATTTTGGCATATACTGCATGGCAAAAGTGAGAAATTCCCTACAAATGCAAACCACACCATTAGACAGTCTAACAGGTCTGTCACTGACCTCCTGCAGACCAGAGGCAAGTCTTCTGATGGTGTGCAATGTAGCAATGAGCAAATCCTCTGCTGTCTCATTACCAAGACACACACACTTTCAGAACTGCTTGTCCCTTACGGGGAACCAGAGCCAACCCAGCAACCCAGGGCATAAGGGGGGGGACACCCAGGATGGGACACCAGTCCACCGCAAGGCACCCCAACCAGGACTCAAACCCCAGACTCACCGGAGAGCAGGACAGTGGTCCAACCCACTGCGCCACTGCGCCACCACACCCCTTCTACCAAGAGACGGGGACATGGTAAAGATTTTCATGCGGCTGATATTTAGCATGGTAATCCGCATTTCCCTTCTCACTGCTGGTGTCTCAGCAGTGTAAATGCTCAAGTGGACAAAGGCTTTGGTTCTGGCATAAATATGGTGGAATGACCCTCTCTCACTCAGATGTGCTGAATCTCTTTCAACATTCAAGAAGTGTCTTAAAACTTAACCCATTTGAACTCATGTGTCTATTATCCAACCAAGCACTTTCAGTAGCTGCTTGCCCTGAGCACAGTTTCTCATGACCAGGGACACTACCAGAGCCTATCCTGGAAGCATTGGGTACCAGGCTAAGGGTTCCTCCAGTCCATATTAGGGTAGCCACACATGCATATAATCTTTCACACACTAAGGGCAATTTAGCATCACTAATTCACCTGATCTACATGTCTTTGGACTGTGGGAGGAAACCAGAGCACCGAGAAGAAACCCATGCAGACACAAGGAGACCGTACAAGCAGGGATCAAACCGGCAGTCTCCCGCACCCGCCGCCGGCACTGTGAGGTGGTAGCACGACTCACTGTGCCAGCGTGCTGCCTGTTATGTGTTTACCATTTTAAAATAGCTAAATGCAGCTGCTCCTGTAAAGTATACTGGTTTATATGATGGTATGTGACAGTAATATTCGCTTAACTGGCAAATGTTTTTGAATTTCAGTGTGAAAGATGCTGCTAAAAGAAGAGAAAATAATGGAAAATCATACAAAAATATTATTGAATGCGTAGGAAACTGTAGATGGGCACTAGATGGCAGCAACATGTGTCACCAAGGTTAGTCCTGGTGCTCGGTTCATGTCTTGGAGATGAAGGACTTCTTTCACCTTGTTTCTGTTTTTCTTTCCTCCAGTCGCCTGTTTAAGTTGAGCGCTAATACAGTCCATTAAACAATACGCGTCTGCATTTGCCGCAGTTAATTGTTACTTTGAGGTTTGCAAAATGTATGACGATCCACAATCCGTAATCAAAATCCCTCCTCATTGCGAAGTAACAACAGTTTCTCTATTTATGGTTATTCAAGTAAAAAGAGTAATTTAGGAAATGACTTCAAATTAAGAAAGACCAAACAGTTCCCTTCGCCTCTCCCAGAGGGGGAAAATGCGGAGCATGGATGTTGTTTGAACCCAAAAAAAGATTTCACGGCACAATTAAGGAACCCCCGCCGAAGCTCTACAACAATAGATGCTTTAATGGGAAGCCTAGAGAAGAGGAATGTTTGGGAGGAGCAGGACTCTATGTTTTTTTATATTTCAAGAAAAAGTTTCGCGGAAAAGGGAAACATAAATATGAGGGGCGTTGGTGACATTGCCTTGTGGCTAAGAGTTAGACATTTTGTAAGTCTTTGCACGTGACCCGGGGCAGAATACCGAGCAGGGTGCTCTGCCAAGCGGCTCCGGCAGCACAATGTGTCATTGTGTCCGAGGAGCCGATGCATTTAGGCAGCGCTGCGACTGAAGGAGAAACGCTGTCTCGCTGCCTGTCTCTCTCAGGTTTCTCAACAAGACTCTCTATGTATAGAAAATTCTTTATGTTGTCATCATGTCCCGTTTCAGTGTAGTAGTCTATTAACTTCTTATGGGATTCAGGCATTAGATTTATGGGGTTTCCCGTGGTTCGTGTGGCAGGAGGTTTCTAAAAATCCACAACAATTATGGTCTGTCTGGCCTCCCCGGTGAAACCCCAGTTCTCGGTGTTCCCTTTGTGCATTGTGTTTCCGACAATGAAAGGGATGGGAACACCACCAGGGAGCTCCAGTCTGGTGATGCACTTTGTGGAGCATGTCTGCTGTAACTCCTGCTTTCTTACCGAGCAGGCTACAGTAAACATGGTAACAGAATGGAAAGGCAGGGCTGCAGCTTTGGCAATGCTCCGTAGATGCTGTGAACCTTTTTGCTGGCTGCACCTTGGCCAGGTTACTAATGTGTCCCCAGAAAGCCCTGAGAGTGAGGTGCTGAGGTTGTGCTTAAGGATGGTGTTCGTATTAATCTGCTCTTTGCAAGGCCACTCGGGAGGCAATTTGGCAAACGTATCCTGGAAGTGTCAATGTCCGAGAAATAATTCTCGTAATTCCTTTCTGACCACATTTTTGTCTTTGAACGCTGCCACTTTTGTTCGTGAGGTCAAGTCAAAAAATATTCGCAATAACCCGTCTTGAAATGAATACAGATTATTGCGGATACTTTATGACTTACCTACATACAGAGTGGCTGTAACTGTTTATTTGCTTTTCTACAAATAACAGACTTTATCTGAAAATTTTCTGTCCATCTCAGTAACTAGTGGTAACCCATGTATAGGTGTTACATGGGCTGATGCAGGGTTTAGAGCCGAGAGCTATGGGAATGTTCTGATTTCAGTTCAAAAAAGGATGCAAACAGGAAATGAGCTGTTCTCCCACACAGTGATGCTGTGCAGGTTTTGTTTCCCAGAATTTCTTCCCATCCAGAGTTGCTTCTGGTTTAAAGGTCTTTACAGACCGTCTCTAAACAACTTATGTTTACTGTAAGTGACCTCTCTCACACCATTCCCAGCTGTGGCCGTGGCTGAATGTTTTGTCTTCCCATTGGAATTGCCCGGCCGCCCCTTTCCCCATCGCTGAAATGTGACACCTCATCCCCAGAAGCATCCTTTCTGACATAGTCCAGTTCCTCCCCGGGAATGGATGTTACACTCTGACACTTGAATATTATCAGATATTTAATGTTTTCATTTTGTCTCTCACAAATTAATAATGCAGGTCCACTGTTATATTCAGTTCAGTTCAGTTTAGTGTGAGGGATGCTCTTCTAAACATGCGTACATTTACATTTATTCACTGAACAGACGCTTTTCTCCAAAGTGGCATAGAGATCAGGGGAAATAATAGTATATCGTATGAAACATGACTGCTTAAAACAAGATCATTATTAATTAATTTCTTTAGCTCATGCCTTTGTCCAAGACAAATTATTAGTTTGGACAATATTAGATATGTATACTAAACTGTGTATGTCGATGTATGGATGAGTGACCCATTGTAAGCAGTGTATCTCGCAGTGTAAGTCACCTTAGTGAATAAGGTGTCTGGGCTGATAACACTACATAGTATCCATTGGAAGTTGCTTTGGAGAAAAGCATCTGCTAAATAAATAAATGTAAAATGTAAATGTAAACTAGTTACAATTACTTACCAATTTATATGACTGAGCATTTTTTTCTGGAGTAATTCAGGGTAAGTACTTTTCTGAGTGGTACTACAGTGGGAGTGGGGATTCCAGCCTCTGTAGCTGCCACCTCCCCAGCATTAAATGTAATGTGAAAAAAGGTAAAAATGAATTTGGAAATCTAGGAGACAGGTTCACAGCATGCTTTTTACTTTAGACTGAGTATGCCTTTGAAAACCTGTGACATCTGTCGCAAGACTGGAGGAAGGTTTCAGGAGGCAGTGGCAGAGCATAGTGATCTGGTTGCTGGTCATGCTTATTGTAGGGCATAGGAAACTTACATGAGTCACCTAATTGTGAACCCACATCCCAAGGTCACGCTTCCTGCTTTCAGTCAAAAATATTAAATGAGTTAACACCTTAATAGGAAAACAACATTTTTTTAAAAATAAACACCAGAAAGGAAAGTGGGATACTATTTTGTGCCCGACTTCCGCATTGAGTTTACTCAGCTAAAAATAATCTGGGTAAATAAGAGACAAAAGGTTTGCAGCCCTTCCAACTTTCAGCCTTTTTGGGACTTTTGAACTTGCATTCCTGTGACGGTGCTCGGGTTCAGGGCTATTGTCCGTGTGCTGCCCCTTGGAGGATGTTTTTGAACCTATCATCGGATGCCTTCTCCCTCCTCTGTCCTCAGGGTTTAGTTACCCTGCAGAGATGCTTCAGTAGTCTTTCCAAGTTTGCTCCCAATGGCTGCAGCCCATACCCAAAAGGGTGACGGCTTGGTCACCATGGGAATGAACTGGCTCCCAGTCGACCACTGAATGCTTTCACGGGATGCTGACTGTGACCACCTTAGCCTTCTGCGGTTGTGTACAGCATAACCTGGACATAGTCCAGCCTCTGGTAGTGCTCTACCGACTGCCTCCACTTGTCTGTGAACGAAGGCTCTGCTTGTCTGTGAAGGATATTCAGTGTTGTGTCACATGAACGTTTGGATGCGGAGCACTGAACCGGAAGGCTGGACCAGTGGGGAGTTGTTAGATCATCTCTTTAGACACTGCCTGGATCCTGATGTATGAGTTTAGAAGCGATTGAGCATTCCATGCCTTTGGTTTAGATGTGGTAGAAAGCAACAGCAGACATTAAATATGTTATTTACAGTTCATTAGGTGATACAGAAACAGAGATAGCGTACCAATACAAGCTGTGCCCCCCGTAGACAAAGCTATGACAGAAGATTTGGCAGTATGATTGCTGCATTGGGGAAGTGATCTTCAGCAGAGAGAGCAATATGAGTGGCTAAATTCTTTTATTTGTAATAAATGTGCATGATACAAATGATACAAATGATACAGAAGCAAATTGCTCATTACAATACAGAACGGTCCCTGCCCAGTGGGCAAAGATATTATAATAGAAAGAGAAACATTCACTTCTCTTGTTGAGGATGAGTGTTCCTAGGCTAAGATGTAACTGGGCGGACAGTGGATCATCTGAAAACAGGCAATGAACTTAGGTCAAAAAAATATTTGCAGATCTACAGCATAGTACAAACCCAAAAAAGTGTTTCAGCCTGGTGTGTCTGCTGTGCCAGCGGTCATACATCATCATGTGCTTTGAAACGAAGCATTGTTCCAAAGGGTTCCAGAAATACACCGGTTATGACATGATTCCTTCGCCTGTTACTGGGGAGCGGAGGCCACGTTTCCCGCGGGAGCGCCGAGGTTTCCCCTCCTCGCGGGAGCGAGCCGGCGGAGCGCGCAGCGCGCGGGTTCACACGCCGACGCCTGTACGGAACGAGGCCGTTTGTTTCTTTCCCCTTTCTCTGATCGGGTCCAGTTGTTGAAGTGTTTCCATACCGATCACGTCCTGTGTGATCAGCAGCAGCTGTGCCGGAGCCGGAGTCGGAGCCGGAGCCGCTGTGGCTGTCTGTCGCTAGGGGTAACGCGTGTTCCGACCGCTGTGTGAGTCCCGATCCGATCCGATCGAATCGTCCGCAGCAGGGCGGAGGGGCGCTGAGCCGGTGAAAGACGCGGCTCGATTAATGCGGCTTCCACAGGAGGTTGGTGTGCGGTGGAGGAGGACCTGACGTGTCCTGTGCGTGTCTGACCGTAAAGGTAGGAACACGCGCTGCGGAACCGCGCTCCAGCAGCGTTCACTGACTGATTCATTGTAACTAATGCCGGGCGGAGACTGACTCGCTGGGGAATCTGAATCATGTACTGAATCATTAATTTCCAGCACCGGCGTTTCTGCGAAAGAAGCTCAGGTGCGATTCGTGTCACTTTGCTTTGTCTTTCTTTGTGTTGCCTGACACTTTTCGGCTTTTCTCTTGAACCGGGCGGGCGGCCTGCTGAGTGAGCGCGGCCCTCCCGTCCCCAGCCCAGGTCACAGGTGTTCCGTTCGTGCGAAGTGTGTGTGTCTTCGGGAACCCGGCGGCTGCTGCACTGACTGAGCGCTCACACACCTTGCTTGGGACACAGCGTGTTTTGGTTCGGCTCCGCTCAGGCTGCCTAAACGTCATGCGGTCGTGTCGGTGCCAGCGGTCACTGCTCACTGGGGCACAAGGCTGTGCTCTGCGTTCTTTCTTATTACTTGTGACCAGAATTGTGACCTGAACAGTGAATGGAATTATGACCTGAACAGTGACCGGAATTGTGACCTGAACAGTTAATGGAATTATGACCTGAACAGTTAATGGAATTATGACCTGAACATTGACCTGAACAGTGACTGGAATTGTGACCTGAACAGTTCCCTAAGCTCAGCTACGCTGCTCTGTAGTTTCCCCAGTTTAGCACTACTTTCTCTAAACATTTTTCAGCATTATCTCCAATCACATTGTAACGACCTATGTTACTGGGAAGTGTTATGTTTGAGTGGGAAAATGGGTTTATTGTAAATAGAGATGCTCCTTGACTTACGATGGTTTGACTTACAATTTTTCAACTTTCCGACGGTGAGCTGGCGATAGACATCCAGTGGAAACCGTGTTTTGAATTTTGATTTTTTTCCTGGGCAAGTAATATGCGGTGCGATACTCTCTTACAATGCTGGGCAGTGATCTGCATCTCCCAGTCTGCCACACAGTTGTGTTTTGTGCATCCATAATGTCACTGAAACACTTATCTGTGTCTCCTGCTAGTGGTGGGAAGAAGAAGAGGAGGGCAATTACTCTTGAGGAGAAACTCAAGATAATTGGCCAACATGAAGGCAGCAAGTCTGTAATGGCAATCGTACGTATGCTAGGCTATGATGTTCGGTAGGTTAAGTGTATTAAATGCATTTTCGACTAATGATATTTCGACTTACAATGGGTTTTGCGGAACGTAACCTCATCGTGTGTCGGGGACCACTTGTAGTTGAATTGTGGGTAAAATGGAATTGTGTTCAACCGCTGTGGGAACTCGCAGGGAATATAAGGGGGTCAGTGTGTTGGTCATTGGAAAAAAAAAAGAGGAAAGCCTAAAGAGGGGCGCTAAGGTGGTAAAGTGGCTTGAGGTGCATGTTCTCGAGGAAAAGGGTTCCTCAGACCAAGAGTATTGTTTCCTTGTGTTTGTACTGATAACCTCTCGCTGTGTACTGCTGTCCCAATAAACATTAGTAATGAGCGCTGTTTGTTCATGCATCCATCTGTGCCCAATCCAAACCCAGAGTGCAGCGCACTACATTGGTGTTAGAAGTGGGATAGGACAAGATGATAAGAAGCTGGATTCAGGAGCTGTGGAACCCCAAAGGTAGAGAAGTTGGAATTGGTGTGAAGAAAGAAGCCAATGCCTCAATAGAACCATAACTGGCAGAAGAAGAGCTTGTGGCAGCGGGGGTCGAGACGAAGAAGCTGTGACGAAGCACAAGTGCCCGGGGGACTGTGGAGAAGCGCACACTCTGGCGAAAATGGCGGAGAAAAGTTGCGAGGTGCCGCTGAAGGCCGAGTGGGGTCTCCCTGCACCCGGGGTAGAAGGGGCAAAAGGAAGCAGTGAACCGCAGCCGAGTGGGTATTTGGGGAAGTCCCCCTGCACCCGCGGAGAAGAGTGCTTTCCTGAAGAGGGCAAACGACGTGCAATATGGTGCAGAATGGTGTACCCCGTCTACATACAGGCAGGGCTTGTTTGCACATGCATCCTTCTTCACCCCATCCAAACCCAGAGCGCAGTGCGCTACAACACCTAGTATATTTACTTTTTTCAGCATCTCTGATATTGTTCCACACGCAATGGGACCGAACTTTCTCAGATTTTTCTGCATTTGTTTGTGCTGCTGTGATGCAAAACACACCAAAATAAAAAACACACAGAAATAAAATGTATGCATGAATTAAAAAAATGTATGAATGAATAAAAAAAAAAAAAAGAAACGCTTCTCAAATAAACATAGTGCTATAAAAATAAACTCGCATATTAACATGCATTAACGTTAAGATGAGAGTACACAAACGCACACCGCGCTGGTCGGAATGTTGCCTCCGGTGTGGCGGTTGTCTTTGAAAGAGCAAAAACATTTCTTGCCGGTAATGTGTGAATTGTCTTTGTGCTGCGGAACCGAACTAGACGGCCCCTGCATGGTGTACGTGCCACTCGCTGAGGGACGGTGCTTCCTGGTTCCACTCTATTTATTTCCTTCTCACTTAATATACCCTGATAGTTGGTGGTAAAAAGTCAGTCGGTTGCTGTATAATCTGAAGGCCCAGTCAATGTGTTTACCCTGAACTGATACAGTAAGAATACCCTGCTCTAGGAATGGTGATAAACATTGTAAAGATTATTGAGCATTGTAAGTTAGCTTGGGCAAGAAATAAATAATTTCTTTTTATTTATACAAAATGATGCTGCATATCAAACATTTGTGCCAGGCAGTAGACTGAAATTCAAATTTTCGAGAACCTCTTTGAAAATTGCTGGCGTGGGCAAAAGGCCAGAGAGTTGGACATGCTTTTGTTTATGCTGGCAACCACCGGGTTCTTTAACCTTCAAGAGTAGACTTTAAATCCACATGTGGGTGACTGTGTGTGCCAAGTAGGTGGTCACGCTGTGTGCTTGTAACGAGGAACAAATTTCATGGTAGCATTTGCACTACCTGCCCCTTCCGTTTGCCGCTCAACAGGAATGAGGCACAGAGAAAGATATGAAGAAAATGAAGTACTGAATACCATATCATTAATATTTACCGTAAATCTGCACGGCAGCGGGTGTGTAAATTATAAATCGGTTAAAAAAAAAAAATCTTTAAAAACCTAAAAATGCAGTTGTCCACAAAAGCAAAGTTAGTACCATGTAGAAATGTGTGCGTATGTGTATACCTAACATTTCTACTTATTTATCCCTCTTTCTTCAGTATATGTCTGTCTGCATGTTTGTGTACATCTGTGCTGTTTTTTTGTATGCTGCTGCAGCCAAATTTCTTTCTGGGAATAATACAGACGTATTAATTTCTTCTTTCATTCGTTTAGTTAAAGAGCTCACAGAAATTTGACTCTGTGTTCTCTCCCACTAGCTGATAGAAATACTTGCCTGTGAATTGCAAATCCAATTTATTTGAAATGAGTAGAACTATAATCACACCCGTTAAGGATAAAAGGGTGAATAATATTTACAGCAGAAACATTCAAGTGATTTGTTGTGGTACAAAGTGATGTTCCTGCTTTGCCACCATAAATAGATGATGATAATAATACTAATAATAATATAGCTCCTACAGCAAAACCCCAAACAGAGGAAAGTGGACTGGATGTTTAATTTGAATTTGTATAGAAAGATAACAGTAAAATTGGTCTATGGCTCCGGTTTCAATATAGTCGTCATCATAAGCTTTGTGTTCACATTGTTAGAGTGGCAGGTCGGCAATCGGTGTGCAGTATGGAATATACCGGAAAACAGGAAACGGTGAGCTGCCCCCATGTGTGCTGATCACTGTTTAAACAAGCTTTGTTCTGGAACGGTTCCACCTTGACACAAGGGAGAGCGCAAACGTTCCCACGTGGTCTGAAGGTCTGATCAGGAAGGTTTTAGCCCGGCTGGTGCCAGACTTTACCGGACATGTGCCGCCATTCTTAGTGCGTTTAAGTGGCCTTAACTTATACATTTATATAGATGACATTATTAACACAAAGGTTGACTTATTAATGTAGAACATCAACGATGTGCTTCATGTAAGGTAAGTTGTAAAGGCTTGTTTAAATTTTACTTCAGCCAGTTATTTGCATTTATTCACTTTATGCACCTTTTTCTCCAAAGTGAGTGGAAATTTAAACCATCCAGGAATTCATTTGAAAACTAAGACGTTCAGAATCATCAGTGGCTTTTGATTGTTCTGTACTGCTGTTTTCCTTGTACTTATTTCAAATGTGAGATTGTAAATATAGTTACTGTATATAGAGCACAGTATCTTCATAGTTCCGTAGGAGATTCTTGAATGCAGCGTAGGACACGTTGAAGACGTTGCTGGTACAAGTGGTCCATGTGTACCTCTTATTTTTTATAAATATCTTGGTGGCATTGTTTGAGATGAAAGTATTCTTGCAGAAACTTCAATGAAACCGCAAAACACTTTGAAGCTGGAAGTCGAACCGTTAATAGGAACGTTTTGTTGCTCTTTTCGTTTGCGATTCGGCGGTAGACTGGAGGTATGGTGACGTACTGGGGAGAAACAAGGGGTCGGGAGTGAAAAATAAGTTCTTGCAAGCCTTCTAGATCAGAATCTGAGGGGTTTGAGTGAAAACATTCCTTGGATTCCACGTGCAAACGCTGGCAGTGCTCTTCTTAGTTATCTCACAGTGAAATTCCATAGGCTCTAGGTCACCCAGCTTTGCGCCTCCAACTCGAGATACTGCAGTTTCCTTCACGCACAGCCGCTGCCAACACGTTTTTCCGTTGTGTTCTTTGAGTACCTGTCGAATCGGTGAAGAGACCTTCAGGGTGGACTTTGCGTGGCATGTGGTAATGAGGGAAATGTGAGTATTAACTAACAGGATGCGCTTGCAATCCCGCCTGGACTCCAGAGCACGCTGCCTTGTGTAATGCTTGGTCTCTTTGATAAACATGTGAGTATTTACTTTGGATGGCAAAATCAATAGCCGCAGTCGAAAACAATGTGCAGATTAAAGTCTGAGTCTTGCCTGGTGGGGTCCCCTGTTCGAACCCTCTCTGGGAATGTTTGGATTATAAAACTTTCATGTTCTGTTTAAGATCCTGTTCTTTTCCAGGAAGGCCAGTCAACAAGACAAAAATGTCTCAGTTGGAGGGAAACTTTTTTTTTTTTTTCCTCTCCCGGTGAGAAAATGTCTAATGTTGTTCACTGGTTGGTTGAGCGTAGTCGTCCAGTTGGTCTCATAGCTGTTGTCAAATATTATATGTGATGTATTTGATTACGGGTAACCACCTTCAGTAACAGGCGTACATAGCAAGGTAACTGCTGTACCTCCTTGCTCCACGGCTCTCGGTTTGAATCTGTCCTGCTCGTATGGAGTTTGCACTGCATGTGCACCCTGGTCTGTTCGTTCTTTCTCCCACAGTCCAAAGACATGGTTGAGGTGAGCTGAAGACTAGGTTGCCCTTGAACCCGGCTACTTCTGCTTCTTCCCACATTGGAAGTGAACGTAAAATCGCCCTTAGTTGATGACTTTGTAAGCTGGAGTCCATATGTGTAGGCCTTCGTTTCTATACATTGTGTTTCCCACTTCTAGTCGCACCAATGTCAGGAGTCGCCTCAGAGTCCTGCGTGTTCTGGAGGATCAGCAGCTTCTGAATCTGGGGCTTGGAGCCAAGCTGGCCCTGTTTCACCATTCTTCTTCAATAAGAGCGTGCTTCTCTTACTCATTTTTCTGCCACCCCACCGTGCCGTGCACAACAGCGACGCCTCACTGTTACACCAGTCATCACACTAATAAGTTTCTTTAGCCTGTCTGCTGAAATGATTTGCGTGGACATTCTGAGAGCTGGAAGTTGCCTTTTTGAAGGAAACAAAATGACGTGACCAGGCTGCAGTACAGCCGTAAAGGTTAATGAGGATCCCTGACATCAAACTCGATGACTGATGTATATGCTTGTGTCCAGTTGATGGCTGCTAACGTGTCTTCCAGATACCCGTTCATCTTCACTTGGAAATTTCCCTCCTTGTTTTTTTAAATTTTATTTATTTTATTTTTTTTATTAAGGAACCAAGTTCAATAAAGCGGTCCATTCCACTGGGGGATCTTGTGACTTTCCAAAAAGTGGTTTCAGGCTGTCTGAATAAATGGGCATTTCATTTATGCTGAGAAGAAAGAATTCATTTTATGCCATTACTGATAAGGTTATGCACAATCGGAGTGTTTTTCATGATAACGGAAACATTTCAGATAAGATTACGTTCAAGAGACTTACTCAGAGGTCTTTTTTCTGGGTAGTCCGAATTCGGGAACTATCAGGCAACATGAACTGTGGTACAAACTCCTGTAACGACATAATCTTATTTGCAGAGATTACTGTACCATTACAAATTTCATCTTGGTCTGGTGGCACATTACATTACATGGTTCGTTATATTGGAAGAAGAGGAAACGTAACACTTTTTCAGCAAGTAGTATTGATTCACGGTATATGCTGTAGTTGTCAAGTTGTCAATATCGCCAAGAATTTTATGTGTTCTTCCCCTACCTTCTGAAGGTTATTTGTTGCTGAAAAACCCTTTATAAGGTGGGTTCTCATAACTCAGACGTAGTTGCCATAAGCTTCAACTGGAAAAATTTAATATGTTCCTGAGCCTCAAAATCGACACGCTCACATTTATTTATTTAGGTGGCGCTTTTCTCCAAAGTGGCTTACAATATTAAGCCGTCTACAACTTATGAACTTACCCATTTAAACAGTTGGCAGTTTTACTACAGCACTTTAGGGTAGGTACCTTGCTCCAGGGCACTACAGCTGGAGGCAGCGTTCGAACCTGCAACCTTTGGCTATAAAGGCAGCAGCTCTAATCACTACGCAACACGCTGCCCCATTACATGTAATATAAATATAAATCATTTACAAGCTTGTCCATGTTGTATACCATTTAATATCATGCATTTCTGAATTTTATCTATATCTGAGGGCATGTCCTCTTCAGTCCCGAGCTCCCGGAATAATAGCTCAGCTGCAGCTGAGCATCTCCAGTGCTGCTTCTTGTCACATGTCACCCCACTGTCTGTGAGCATAAATAACAAGCCCTCGTCAGGCCGGTTTCTTCCGTTATCATGTGTTTACTGGTGTTGTGGTAAAAACGCAGTGCAGCTTGCAAAGAGACCCATGTGACCGACCTCACTCTGGCCTGAAGAGTGTCAGAAGGTTTCCGGTCTTTGCAGGCCAGCAGCGATCGTTCCTGCGACCTGGAGAAGGTCCACAGGGATTTTAGCATTGTGTCACCGTTTTAATAAACTTGTGCATGCAGGAGTGAACTCTGCTGGACTCTTCTTATATTTCTGCCCATCCACAAATTTCTGCTGATTGTTTCCTCTGGGCAGACGATCCAACAAGAGCAAAGCTCCAACACCCCCGCTTGTGGCGCAGAACCGAGGAGCAGGTCCAAGACCCCCGCAGAGACTGCCAAGCTTCCCCCCCACTGCCATGGAGCAGAAAGAGAACTTGATTGACAGGGATTTGACTCTTACCGTGGTCCTGCCAGCAGGGCTGGAGAAGACAACTATAGTGCACGGCAGGTGAGGTGCGCTCCCGCTTGTTTTGTGAATGTGAACGTGGACCGTTGGCCTTGGCAGGTGCTCCGATGAGCTCATGTATGATGAATGGCAAAGTAATATGCAGTAAGTTCCTCTGCTGTATAGGCTTGTATCACTCTGCAAGGATTTTTTTATTGTCTACGTGTGGACTTAAAAGTCACAAATATTCAGGATAAAACATGTATGAGATTAACGTTGGTTATTATTAGAAAATCACTCCTGGTTCCAGTTAAGAGGTTTTATATTAATGCTGGCTGCTGGGCAGCACTGCTATTTTCCCCCAGACCTCCCCAAAAAATAATACAAAATTTAATTAAATGAGTAACATTAAAGACAGTTGGATTCATGTGTTTTTAGTTTTCAGAAATCTGGTAATAGCTTTTTGAATTTACAGTGCTTGGAAAAACTATATTTGGCCAAAATGTTTTAAAGGGGAAAATTTTAATCCACACCCCAGTATTAATTAGGTCACATTTAAAGAAGTCAGTGATGCTTTTTAATCTACTGAAGTTTAGGATGACCCATTCCCCTGTTTTAACGGGATACAGATCTGTCTGGTAAACATAACCTGCTGGAGTATTTTATACCCTTTGCCCTTTCAAGATTAATGGGAAACCAGATTTAATATAAAAGGATTTAGTGTTGAATTCTTTACGCAGGTTTTTCATTTGAAATGTGTTCAAGAACTATTGGAATAGTGTGCTCCCTATGAATGGGATTAAACTGCTAGCATTTTTTTTTTTCTAAAGCCCCTCCTCAATGCTGGAATATGGAGACTGCTGGAAAGCACGGTACACATGCTTTCACTTAATCGCTTTCCACACAGCTTATTCCTAGCATGTGGTTTGTTTTCCTTTCATGGCGACCCTTTGATATTGCCGTTATCTTACTGTAGGTGTAGTGTTGTAGGGTATTACTTCATCATTTGTCATCTGGAATAAATATAACAATCCAGTGATGTGTAGAAAGGTTTTTAAATATAGATCATCGAAAAGAGGACTGGTACGGTTTCAGAATGACAAAAAATAAGACCATTAAATATGAACACCAAAGGAAGTAAGAATATGAGTAACATACAGAATTAGCTGGTCAGGTCAATACATTCATATAATACATTTAAAGGTGCCTGTAGAGAATATTATCTGTGTAAACCTTCTATTAACTTGTATGTTTCTGTTTCCCCTCTCTAGCTCTCATGGGTACACTGTTTAGATTTGTATTAGTTTAATCAATGGTAATTTTTTGTAATTAACTTATTCTTACTAACTTAAGTACTTTTTTTTTTTTTTTTTGCGGTGTCCATCTCTCAATTAAGGTTGTGTGGCTGGTTTGAATCTTCTACAGTGTGCCTGTCACAGTGGCTTAGTGCAAAGATTACAAGTCATTCACATCTATATTTGTACAAATCTCATAGCTACGTCTGAAGTAATAATTTGATTAGATATGAATGGCAGGCTGGATACCGTTTGATTTGTTGGAGCATATTATACCTCCCAAGGAAGAATACCCATGAGTCTATATCTTATAATCTCAGTTGTTTGCCCTACTTGTGTTTTTCAGCAAGCCCATGATGGACTTGTTGGTTATGCTCTGTGCAAAGTACCATCTGAACCCCTCCAGCCACACCATTGAGCTCATCTCTACGAATAGGAACCACATCAAGTTCAAGCCCAACGCTCTGATTGGAGCCCTAGAGGTGGAGAAGATCCTGCTGAAGCCCAAAGGTGCAGATAAGGGCAAAAAGATGGATCCTCATGTTCCCGAGGTAAAGCAGACCAATCACAAGAAAACTTCTGCCTTTCACTTTCACCAGTGTATTTTCATCTGTTTTGGATTATACATGTGTTAGTTTTGGTGTCCTTAGGGAACCCCGCAGTGGTCAGTGGACAGAAGGTTGCTCGTTTATCCTTTCTGTTGGGGTCTTTCTGCCACCTCATTGTAATGAACTTTCAAAAAAAAGTTGTCAGCACAACTTTTGGGACTGTCCCAATTTTTTTTGGAATTGGGGTTGTAGTTGTTGGGGGCGCGGTGGTGCAATGGGTTGGACCAGGTCCTGCTCTCTGGTGGGTCTGGGGTTCGAGTCCCACTTGGGGTGCCTTGCGACAGACTGGCATCCTGTCCTGGGTGTGTCCCCTCCCCCTCCAGCCTTACGCCCTGTGTTGCCGGGTTAGGCTCCGGTTCCCCGTGACCCCGTATGGGACAAACGGTTCAGAAAGTGTGTGTGCGTGTATGGGTTGTAGTTGTTTTAGCTTTCAGGTTATTGCAGAACTCAACCAGAATATAAGTCACGGGATGTCTTTGTTACTAAGCTTTTGCTGATTGTGAATCAGTCGACAAAGAGTTATGAATGGACTTCCAGTCCCAGTTGTGTTCCTAATTTCTGCTAAATTAATAAATGCAAATGTCAGTTGAGGATCCAGAGTACTTATTTAGCTGACAAAGATGTTAGCTAAATAAAGATTAACAATCATAAGTGATGCATGGTGTTACAGTGTGGTGTATCTAGCAGTGTAAGTCACCTTGGTGAATAAGGTGTGTGGCCTAGTAACACTACATAGTACCCATTCTAAGTCGCTTTGGAGAAAAGCATCTGCTAAGTAAATAAATGTAAATGACTAGTGTGAGACTAGTTGTAAAAAATGCCCCTTCAGTTGTACAGGTGGAATACTCGTTCACGGCAGCGCTCCTGTCCGGTTTGTCTACAGGCCACCGTCCGCCTTGTGATAAACTACAGGAGGACCCAGAAAACCATCCTGAGAGTGAATCCCCGGGTCCCCTTAAGAGAACTCCTGGCAGCAGTGTGCGAAAAGTGTGAATTTCAGCAGAAGACGACGGTCCTGTCGAGGGACGTGCAGTCGGAAGAACCTCTGGATTTGTCGAAATCCCTCAACGACTTTGGGCTCAGGGAGCTGTACGCAAGGGACGCGAAAGGTGTGAGCCTCTGGCGTAGCAGACTTTCCACAGAAGGAGATCGCTGTTAGGCAAGATGTACCATACCGCAGTCACTTACTGCCACATGTGGAGTACCTTTCTTGAGTCTTGCATGTGTGATGATGCTGGCAGTTGAGTGTTTTCCATTTGATCGTCTATCTCGTGCAGCCCCTGTAGTTCACTAATAGGAATAAATGATGGTCATTGGATCATCTCGATAAACAACTCTGTCCTGATATTAAGTCTTTGCAGAAAGAATTAAATGAAGATTTTACAGAATAAAGTGATGAAGGTTGCTTGTTTTGTGGAATGCTAATTACTGACTCTATTCTCTTTGAAACAGAAAATTGTCCAGTAAATTTAACATCTTCGGCAGTTAATCGAGGTAAAGTACGTCACTAACTTATTTTCAGTGTTCTGTGTTTTTATGGACGCAAAGTGAACTAACTTTTTTTTTTTTTTTAAAAAAAAAAACAATGCTTTTGCGATTTTAGAAGATAAAAGTCCTCAAAGCAAAGAGAAAACACTGAAGGAGAAGGAAAACAAAGGGTTGTTCAGCATGTTCAGAAGAAGCAAGAAGAGACCTGACCAGGTGTGTTATATAACTTACCGCTCTGTTCAACCTCTCGGAGGTGTGTTGCATGCTGCATGCTGAAGGGAGATTGCTGCGAGTAATTTGCAACTTGCACTTGGTTACTTGTGGTGCAGGGTTCGCCAATTTCAATCACGCCAATTTAATCATGATTTGAGTCAATGATTTTTTAAAAATCATTGATTTAAATCAAGTTCACTTTTTTTTTTTTCTCTCTCTGTCTCAATATTTTTCATTAACTCTTAGAAAGTTTATTTGGTAAAGGCGCTTGAAAACACCTTTAAATTATAGGAAACTAGCAGCACAAAGAAGACGAAGGAATTAAATGACATTACTGTATGTATTTATTAAATGACATGGACTCTAGGATAATTAAACCACAGTGTTTAATACACAAGTCAGCGTTACACAGCCTGTAACACATGAAAAACATGTCAAAAATTAAATTACACCACAACTTTGGACAATGATGCTGTCTGTTATAGTCCTTCATTCAGACACATACAGTTTTACTGCAAGTATGGGTGACTCATGGCTCACCCAGCTCAATGTTCTTGTAAAGGGCCTTGACGAGAAACACAAGTTTTTCTGCATTGTCTGTGCCAAATCTCTTCCTAAGTTTAGATTGGACAAGTCCATGTGTGCTCAGCTGTGCACACCTGCAGCGGATGCAGTGGCACAAAGAAGCTAGTTGACAGCACCCATGGATTCCGCATCATTTTTAACAGTTAAAATTGAACAATTCGGCACATTTTCAAGAAGAAAACAAATGTTTTGGAAACATGGCTTTTAAAATAAACATTTACAGTTATGGAGAACATTCTGGATTGAAAAAAAGCATCTGCTAAATCGGAGATGTACGTCGCTTGGGAGAAAAGCGTCTGCCAAATGAATAAATGTAAAAAAAAAAATAAATAAATCTTATTAAATTAAAAAATTTGACTTTTAAAAAAGAAAAAATTGCCAACCCTGCTTGCTTGTCTAATGCTTTCACTCAAAAGTTCCTTCACTCAGTCTTGACAGTTGACAGAGTTTACTGATTTACTGGAACACTTCTCGCTGCTTCTCTCTAAAGGTCGCCACTGCCAGCGCTCCTGCCTCCCCGGTCCTGAGCAAGCAGAGTCGGAGCACGGGCACCACCAGCTCCATGCCCTCCGACGTGCCCAAGAAGAGGCGTGCCCCACTGCCCCCCATGTTGATGTCGCAGAGCTTTCCATCCAACCTGAACAACCAGCACCAAACACACTCCCCACCTTCAGGCCTGTCCGAGGATGAGCAGGTGACAGCTTTTGGGAGGCTTCACTAGCACCTCACTGTATCGGAGAGAGATAAAGAGGGGAGACGGTTAAACGGCCCACTCATTTTGTAGCTGTCGCAACAAAAAATCCTAGAGCTGAATTCCACTCACGATGACTTCTCGCACGGTTTTCGCGGTAGGGAGGGTACAGAAACCATTGCCTTCTTCCACACATATCTCTGGATTCCAAAGAACATGTGAACTCTGCCCACCCTCAGATGGATTTGAACCTATGCCTAACCGCACAGGTCAGGCAGTGTGATGCACCAGTGCTACCCAAAACTTCGTTAAAGGGACAACAGAACGGCATCCCGCTAACTTGAAGGCACAATGTGTTTTGCTGTGCTGGGTATGCAGATCTCCTTTTTTTGTCTTTCCCACCAGAAAGATGAAATCAAAAATATTCTCCTTGGGAGGACAAGAATGTCACTTCCTGCTGTTTTTTCTGAGCAATGTTTGCAGCAATCTGCCCATCTGAAGGCAGGAATTTTTGTCTGATTACAAGACGGCATATTTTTGTGCATTTTACCCTTTCTCCCAGTTGCACAATTTTTAACGTTGGCCCCTCGAACATGACACTGCCACCCCACTAGGGAGGGCCGAACACGAACGCAAGCCTCCCGCAGTGTGAACGCTGTAAGCCGGCCACTTCTTCTCAGTTGACAAGCTCCAGCCTTCAGGGGACATGGTGCCACTTTCATCTTTGCACCCACGGTTCTGTACACTTCCATCTCGATGTACACCAACATTATTAATATTATTCTTTATTCAGCTGACCCCTTTGTCCAAGAGATGGGCAATGGATGCCAAATTAGTGTTTATAAGGTTGCAGAATGACCAGCAGAAGACCATCCAGGGTGAAGAAGTATTGCGAGCGGCACTGCGATGCTAGCACAGGATGTCACTGTGAGAGGCAGGGGGTCAGAGCCCAGTGTGTGTTCCCACAGCCGCTTTGCCAAAGATGAGCGGTGGAGAATAGAACTGAAATGCTGGTATTTATTCTGGAGACCATGTTGGTTTGTCTGCAGTCTTGAGTGACCGACTCCTCAGTAAAGTTGATCAGCAAATAAGATTTAAAAAGAAAAAAAAAAAAAACAAAAACAAGACATGTGAGATAGTGTTTTGATTTGTGTTTAGATCTCGCCTGGGCTCAGCTGCAGATTCCCTTCGGAATTCTCCCTGAAGAGGAGCAAGCGGAAGGCCCCCCCACCCCCCTGTGTGCTCACACTGGATAACACGCAGCAGGACCCCGCTGTCATCGGTTTGTGGTCTTTCTTCCTGATCGCCACACGCCCACTTCTACTGTAGCTCTCCGTATGAAATCCCTTCATCACAGTTATCATTACTACGTTTGCGAAGGTCAGGGCTTAATGAGAGAATCGGGTCTGACTCAAGCCTGCATAATGAACAAGAGCAGCGAAGGTCCTCTCTGTGATTCCTACTTCTTCTAAGTTGTATGTTTCGATGGAAAGGAAGCAGTGTCTGCAGTTTTTCTGAGGTTAAAGCTTGTCATACAGCGCCCCCATTTGAAAGGTAACGCCTGAGCGCCAATGGATCGCAGTGATGTCATAACGGTGTAAAAGAGCATCCCCTGGTGGCCAAGTTGAAGTACTTTTAGTTTATGTCTGCTGCAGTTTTTTTTTTTCTTCCCTGTGTAATAACTTTTTCATGTGGATATTCCAGAGAGTGAATTGCAGCGAAGTCTTTTTTTTAAATTTTCAGCAACAAATATCTGCCCTTAAACGAAAAAGTTGGTTCTCTTGCAGTATCAGCTTTTGAGGTGTTGAGCTCAAAATATTCTTGTGATGCCCGCTACCTTGGTTCTTTAACACGAAGCACACAGCAGAAGCGCGGATTGCAGGCTGTGATTTAATAACTGCCATTTCAGATTTTAATGACTACGGCAGAACTTGGTCTTGTGCCACCTATTGTTCCACTCTGCCATCGGGTCATTTTGAAAGTGTTGCGCAGATGGAAACGGCCTGCTCGTACTGCATAGCCGCAACATGGAAATTAGACTGGATTTAGATGAAAGGCAGAAACTGTTGCAGGTTAATTATTGCGGGGATATTTGGAGTGTGATGAAAGTCGGAGGGGGGGTTCAGACATTGGATAATAGCTGGCATGCATCCATTGTGCCAATTTCGCCAGTGTTGAATGCAGGATAAAGAGAAGCCTGGTGGCTTGCTTTCCTGTTTTTTCTCACAAGTGCACTTAAAATTCCTCCTGAAAGCTTCTCTACAGTATCTGCACTTTTATGTATTGTGGTGGCGAAATGCACTTTTGTTTACTCGGAGCTGTACGTTGCTTTGGAGAGAAGCGGCTGCCGAATGGAATAAATGTATACGGATAATTGTATAATTATAATATACATTATAATATTTAATTTTATTATACAATTTTGTATTGATTACATAGTTATAATTGTAATTATAGTTTCCACAATATACACAGATTTGTTACGTTCATCTAGAAACAAGAGTTTAATTTTCTGAGCATTTACCACTCCTCCATCCTGCATAAAAAGTATAATATTGCAGTAGGTCAGCAATGGTATAGTGATTTGTAGGTGTGTGCTTTACCCAGGCCTACATGGACACTGCTGTGTACCTGCAAGCCCAGATGTAATAAGAGCCCCTTGTAGAAAAGATTAAGGGTTTAGTTGTGATGAACTGGGGGGGGGGGGGGGGGGGGGTGTTTCCTCCTCTGCAGTCATCATTTCACCTGTGCTTTTCCTCAAAGATCTTTTCCAATCTTGTTTTTCTTCTATCTGCAGAGCTGAAGTCACAAGAAGAGAGCACCTAAACGTTCCCAGCTTGATGTGCCCTTTACTGTGCTGCCTCTCGCTCCTCTCCAAGCGTCTCGTCCCCGTGTGGCATTCTCCTGCTCCTCCTCCGCTATGTCCTTTGTGTTTGTCTGTCCTTTTTGTCTCATTCTTACTTGTCCATTTCTCAAGCTCCTGTATTCACGTGAAACGGCACTCTTGTTATTTGACGCGCGTGTTGTCACAAAGATGGCCTTCGTGGTTGGATTATATTTAACTCTAATAACTGTAGTTGTCGGTGGTGTTTTTATTAATTTGTTCATTTAATTGCATTTGTGCTTTGTTAGGGGGCATGTAAAGCTAAACAGTTCTGTGTCCCGTAGCGTAGGGGGGGCGTGACTCCGTCGATTGATTAATCGCGATTGTTTGTTTACTTGCCCAGGCCATGGTGACATCCCGCCTGGACTACTGCAACTCTCTCCGGTGTGACCTTCCAGCTACTGTAATCAAACCTCTACAACTGATTCAGAATGCTGCTGCACGAGTTGTGTTTGATTTGCCAAAGCGTTCCCATGTATCTCCTCTACTCATTTCTCTGCACTGGCTTCCTATAGCTGCCCAGATCAAATTTAAGAACCTGGTTATAGCTTATAAAAGCATCAATAGAACTGCTCCCAGATATTTACAAGACTTGATCAACCGTCACACCATAATCTGACCCCTTCATTCTTCCGCATCTGTCCGCTTGGTGGTCCCGTGCACGAAAGGTAAAGCATGGGGGTTCTCAGTTCTGGCTTCGTTGCAGTGGAATGACCTTCCCCTCTCACTCAGAACTGCTGAAACTCTGTCTGCATTCAAGAAGGGTCTGAAAACTCACCTTTTCTCTTTCTCACTTCACCCAAGATCTCTCCAGCTCATGTATGGTGTAAATGTTCATGTACCGTAACTTCATGATCATCCCCAGATAACCCTTTACACAGCCGCTACTCCTGTATTGTATATAAATGTTTGTGTACCTCAAAAAAAAGAAAAATTGTAGGCAGGTTATAGTATTCATCTATCCTGAGTTTTATGCACCTACTCGAGCGATGAACATCAGTGCATCAAGTGGAAAGTAACAAACTAGGTTTACTTAAGAATCACATGTCTGCAGCTATTTCTCTTCCTCAATGTAATTCACAAATTGTATTTCTCTGAGATGTACGTCGCTTTGGAGAAAAGTATCTGCTAAATGAATAAATGTAAATGTAAACTCTTTACAAATTAAAATGGTGTGATAAATGGTAGGGCTTGATCCTCCCATTAGATTTGATCTATTTTCCACCCAAATAGACCAAGTATAGCCTTGTCACAGAAAAGGTAGATATCCACGGGTTTTTTGTTGCGGATGCCACTACTGCCGTTACAAGCAAACTGTTTTGACAGTTCCTTACATCTAACTGAAGTGTTGTATGCAAATATTCATAATCTTTTGAAAGGCCTCCTAATTAATGTGGAGAGATGCATGTCAGTGGAACATACGGGATTGTCGGAGGTAAAACGGATCCTGGTAGCAGTTTGTCCAGGTACACCTGTGTCGAGTGAAGGGTCTGGAATTTCAAGTTGAGCAAGTCTGAATCTAGTGAGCTCTGCTGAGTACCTTGTTTTTACATGGTATAATAATTTTGATTTTGAAGAAGACCTTGCCTTGTTTTTTGGCAGATGGAGATTTTTATTACAATTGGATATTTTGCTCTGTTTCCATTTTACTCTTTTTCCACATCATGACTTACGTATATGGTTGCTTTTAATCACACAAATTACTTTATTTCACCTTACTCTACTTGAGTCCTTGTCTGAACCTTTTTGTTGTTGCTCTGAGACATGTTTTCTACTCTTTATGCTCAAACTGCTTTCATGTTCTCCCGGGTCTTGTTTTATTTTTCTGAAAATTTAACGCTACCTGTGATTTTTTTTTTTTTTCCTTGGGACTTTTAATTAAAGTCCTCGTAACTAAACATTAATTTGGATGTCATTGTCACTGCCTTCATTTCACAAAGGGAGATAATTTTGTGCTCTTCTATGTCCTTCAGTGATGTAGAATGTTCTTCCACTGCGAAGTTCTGCCAAAAAATCACTCGCAAAAGAGTCTAGGTAGACTGGCACTGTACCGTATATCCGTGCAGAGCTCTCCTCGTGCACAGTATTCCTTTGTGATTTGTGATCTCCTTTAACATGGTGAGCCGCTAACTGCAGGGAGAAAATGACATGGGAGATGGTTGTCAGGACGCATCTTAATTAAGTTTAATTCACATGGTTTGTAGTGCTTGCCAACTATACCTCATACTCCCAGGCATCTTGTGATTCAAAGGCTCAGGAAACCAAAACAGCCTCTTTTCAGCTGCATTATATAATGTGCTTGTGTTCTCCACAGTGTGTGTCTCTCCCTTTCCCTCTGATGTGAAAACCAGTGTCTCTGCTCACCGTGTGGGTGTTCGGACTGTAGAGAGGATTGCCGTTGGAGAATGGGCAATACAGTATTACTCACTGTATACTTTCTTTCCTTGTGATGCAGATTGTACAGTCACTCTATGCTCACTTCGTCAGAACCATTTTACTCTTCTTTAAGCCTTGGGTATCTGTTTCTCTAGAACTTACAGGCCTGTGTTCCAGCCTTCAACACTGAACCTGATTTGCTTTATAGCAGCTATATGCACGTATAATAAATGCCAAAAAGCAGAACTTAAAACAATATGCATAAAACACCTTTTGCATGCCTAGATAAGGACATCTTCAGGTTTCTTGTCTGTTTTCCAATTTTGTGCATGTTGAGATATAGGAAGAGAATAAAAGTCTGCGTACAAGACAGTTACCTGGAGAGTGTTTTGGGAGCCCCGTCTTTGGGCTCTGTCTGAATACTCTGTAAATACTCTGCTCTCCATTTCGATGTTCTGCCAGCTGTGGGATCTTTAAGCTAACCTTGCCTCGCTTTCTCTGCCAATGTTTTGCCACGGGACAACAGAAGGATTATCCCACAATACCCTGGAGGAGATCCATGAACAAGAGGAGGTGCCGTGCTCTGTCGCACGGGACTTCAGCGCATCGAACGACCGTCAGGGAGACGACGGCAGCATCAGCCTTTCTGCTGAAGCCTTGATGGATTCTGGGAAAAGCGAGCCCGCCTCAGATCCCACTGACTTTGAGGCGCTGAGCTCCTCGCCGTCGGACATTGCGGGGGAGGATCGGAAGGGTGATCTGTCCTCAGATGGCAAGTACGAACTCTTGAGAAGGATTCTTGCAGTTAGGACGTGGGATAATGGAGGCGAAACCCCTGAATCGTGTCACAGTAAAATCTATTATGTCACACAGTAAATGGTGAAAAACTTCTTTTTTTTTTTTTTTATTTAAATGTGGGTGCAAAAGGTTGTTTAAACCCATATGTTAGAAGGATTGCTTATCTGGTTTGCAAAATATTGTTTTAACTGCTCTTTTGACAGACTATCCAGGGACCCCGTGAGCAGCAGGGATTGCGCTGAAAAAATTCTGAATATCGAGGATCGTGGAATTCCCAGAGTAGAAAGTACAGGTAGATTTACACATCATTTTCACGAAGAATGAAATCAGTAAAGTGCCGAATGACTCGGCGCCTAATAATTCTATTTAGACAGCAGGTATACAGTGAAATTCAGTATTCTTTCCACAGAGAGTGAACATCGCCTTGGAACAACCAAGACATTGTTCAATAGTTTGCTAATGACAGCTAAAAAGGGTTTCATAGTTCATTTGAAGCAAATGTTCTGTAGCAGGGATTTTTGGCAATTTGGCATCTTGTTTAAGTACGTGTTTTTTTTTTTTTTGTCTATTTCTGCAGAAACTGCTGTAAGCCCAGCTGAACAAATGAGCGATCAGGTGGGCCAGCCTTGGGAAAATGGGCCACTTCTAAATGAGGATGCAGAGGGGTGCCAAACTGGAATACGTGCTCAGGGCCCTGCCCCCCCCGGGGCCCCCACACCCGAACCGACAACCCAGGGAGCAGGAAAGCAGGCCTCGAATCAGGCTGACAGCGAGGTGTCCTTTGGGGAAGGGCCAGAACAAGCAGGAGTTCCAGTGGAAGAGACAACGGCTTCCCTTTCTCGGCAGTCAGCAGGAGTCCACGCCGGCGTTGGGCCAGAGTCTTCATTTTCATCTGAGGAGACCCCTTTAGCAGAAATAGCCGTCATGAAGAAGGACATGGCAACATCCACAGAGGACCTTACTTTGACGGAGAGTCCGAGCACTTCCCCTCAGCCACGTGAAGGGCTTCGCAAATGTCCAAAACTGCTTGCGGCAGCAAACACTCCTGTGTATATTAAGGAATCTGAGCCTAAACCGAAACCATCCAACGAGCTGACGAGGGATTACACACCAAAGGTTGGGCTGACCACCTACACCATCACGCCTCAAAAGTCCCTTGAGAAACTGAGGTTCTTTGAGGTGGAGCTCACACTTGAGTCTTCCAGGAAACCGGAATTAGCTGCAAGCAACGCCGAAGCTGTAGACGAGACGGGTGGGTCGCAACTGGCAGAGCGTCGTCCAGAACTGCGCATTCCTGTGCCCGCGGTGGGCAGTGAGCTCAGCGGGCATGCTGACAGTGGAGCGGGAAGTTATAATGGTAACCATAGTGAGACGATCCTTCCTCAGACAGCCCTTGGGCCTGCTCCAATTCCTCGTGCAGACGACAAGTCCTGCAAACCTCCCTCTTCCTCTGCTAGAGGCCCTGAGGGAGACCCAGAGCTCCGGATCAAACAGAAGAAAATCCCACCCGCAATTAAACCCAAGCCGCTCTCGTTCCACTCACTGCAGCACAGGCGAACACCTGGACATTACGTAACCTCGGCAGCCATGAGGAGCGCAAGTGTACAGAGCCCAGTTGGCAGCCAGAGCCAGGCCCCGGAGCGAGCCCTGGACAAGGTGTCCTCCACTTCCTTGGAGCGTCGGGATGAGGACTTCAGAGAAGGTTGTCGGGGGAATCCCGGATTTGCCCAACCCCAGAGCGTCCCTGCCAAGGTGTCACCAACTGGGCTCAGCCTGGAGAAGCTGAGGAGCTTTGCTGCACCCCGGCCCTACACACCCGGCAACCCTTCCCGCTTCGCCCTCGCTGTGTCCTCGGCAGTCAAGAGGTCCCAGTCCCTCACCCAAGGGTCTAGTTTCCCTGCTCACCGCATGCATCCCAGCTGTGCACTTACTGGACCGTACTCCATCAGAGAGATTAAAGAATCACCCAGGAGAATGGTAGGTTAGATATATACTGACTGATCAGTGTATGAACATAATTGGAACTGGAAGTATGATTGTAGCTTATTTTGCTTGCAACTTCAAAGTCACTTTTACCATCAAGTCACAGTCAATAAAACATTAACGATATGTCCTTCAGTTTACTTTCAGGTTAGGTTCTGTAAAAATCTGATATGGTTATAATAAATTTTAAAACTGCAGAATAAGGCTTTCCATTTTAATATTTTTGTCAATTTTAAACTACAGTAAAGTTCTAACTAATTTACAATGACTAAAATAAAAATGCCTCCTCAAACTCCGAGTCAGGGCTGTTGCCCCAGTGTTGATGGATTGTTGACCAATTCATCCCATGTAGACATGCATTGCTCATTATCTTGTTATTGATCACCAACCCTGCCAAACACCAGACCAGAGCTGTAAACGCTGTGCAAGTGAGTTGCAAGGATGGAATTGTGAAAACCTGCTCTGCACTGTCATGTGCTTTCTATTCCAGGGAGCAGGAACGCAGGCCTTGAATCAGGCTGACACCCAGGTGTCCTGTATGTTTGTCTGCTCTCTTGCAGAATTTTGATACTTCTGGTGCTTTGAGAATGCAGAGTGCAGAGTGGACATACAATGCCGATCTCCCGGTGTCTGAACGCATTGTGTTTTGTGTTTTACTGTACCTCCTGCATGAAAGCAGCAGGGTGCTGAGGAGAACAGAGTGGTCCTGCCTCCAGACGTCGGTCACCCTGGCCAAGGAGCAGAGAGCGCTGTGCCTCTTGAGGCGGTGGGCACCGGTGAAGCCAAGGAGACCCCCGAGGCATGCAGGGGTGCAGTGCAGTGTGCCGCTATTGTGGCTGCATCAACAGTGAGTCACCAGTGGAAGACAATAGCATACAACCGCATTACTTCTGAGTAAAATCAGGCAGCCAAATCTTTTGTATGAATGAAAGTTACTGAAAAATGTATGACAACATGAATAATAGTAATGTCTCTCTATATTTTGCGATCAAAAAGGGGGCGCAGTGGTGCAGCGGGCTTGACCGGGTCCTGCTCTCTGGTGGGTCTGGGGTTCGAGTCCCGCTTGGGGTGCCTTGTGACGGACTGGCGTCCCGTCCTGGGTGTGTCCCCTCCCCCTCCGGCCCTGCGCCCTGTGTTGCCGGGTTAGGCTCCGGCTCGCCGCGACCCCGTTCAGGACAAGCGGTTTCAGACAGTGCGTGTGTGTGTGTGTATTTTTGGGATCAAAGTCCTCGAAAAAGTTTCCTTTCATTATACCTCCTATGTCTTGGGACATGTCATGTATCGTTCTTTTGTCAAAGTCACTCAGGAGCTCAACAAATCTATTCAGACACCACACATTTACCAGTAACCATCATTTTTTCTTACATTAATTGTGCTAGACAGTACTACCAAAGTAAGATAACCATTAAATTAAACGGCATTCTTAATTTATTTATCTGCAGGTGCCTAACTCATTAACTCCAATAATCTTCAATGGACGTTCTGACCTGAGCGGGTTGGAATAGATGCAGCCCTGTGGCCACCTGACATTGGAAGACCCTCAGTAATAGGCTTCTGACCAGGCTTTACAAATGACAGAGGAAATATTAAGCATAATTGGACCGCCAGGATTCCCACTGGAGTAGCCCTGCTGAAAACTATAGCCAGCTTTAAAGATGCCTTAATTTTTCTAAATATTTCTGTTAATATTTTAATTATTTTGTAATTCTTATTTTATGCAATATACATATTAATTTCAGGTCTATCTGGGGATTGTTGGTTTTTTTAATTTTATGATTTGTGTATATGTCAAGCATATGTTAATATTAAAAATACTCTCGTGTTCACTTCTTTTTTTAAATTATTACCATTAAAACAGTATAATTTTTGCAAATTAAACATATATTTCAAGCTAGAAAAAAATCTGAATATATGGTACTTCAATAAAAATGCACCTACATCACAAACCTGTTTTTTTGGATTTATTTCTCAACACCAACAACCGCTTTTTTTTTCCCACTTTGGATGTCCTTTTGTCAAAGCCTGCTGAAATTCTAAGATTCTTTTTTGTCTTATTTTGGCATTAGGGTCGACCTGCGTGTTGAAGTATGTTTTGTAGTGGCGCTCTCTGCAGGAAATGAAGACTTAATTTACTTTCCATTACTGCACTAATGTGTGCTTTGCTGTAATGTTTAGTTTTACAGTAAGACTCAGAACCTGAGACCTCTTGCCTGGCACTGGGCTGTACTGTGGAAGGTGAAGATCTGCTACTCGCTGCCATTCATATTCAGTCCTAGTGTAATGATGATAACTCACGTGTGCTCTTGGTGTCCACAACGCTATGAGCCTCACTGGTGTGGTTTACATACCCAGAGTGGTGCAACAGGCCACCGGCCACGTGCCCTAATGTGTCCCCAATACTTGTGTCTGACTTCACTAAGTACTCCTGCTAATATGTTTGCTCTGTCTAATACCAGACTGTTTATTATGCTCTGGACACCAGGGCTTTTTTAAAAAGCCAATTTTGCCCCCTCCCCACCCACTTTTTTAATCGGGGCAATTAGCCGTTAACCACTGCTTTCGCCATACTTATCAATAGAACAGCCTGACATCCCACCTGCGCACACTGGTGAGACTTGGTCACATTGCCTCCCTTCATATGGCTGAACAGCCTGCCTAATGAGAAACAAGACATTTACATTTACTCATTTAGCTGACACTTCACTCTAAAGTGACTTACAACGTCAAGCAACCCACAGTTATTTACCTAATAATTTATGGTTGTATGATTATTGAAGTTCACCGGTTTTCTACCCAGAATGAAAATGCATAACTGTCACAAAAGTTCTATCGACGAGCTGTTAACATATATGTAGATTAAATGCCTGGTTAATATTTTTTTCTTAAAATGTGTTAAAGGTTATAGCATGTCTCTCTTTAGCTTTATTTGACAGATCACTTAAAATGTTACTATTCTATAACACCCTGTTTACCTCCACTAGGGACATCTTACAATCAGGGAGTATTTTATTCTCAGTTGCTCAGGGTTAGGAGGTAAAATATGATGTAAGATTTACTCTGTGCTTTTATCTTCTTTTAATTAAAAATGCATTACAATTGCGGTCTCCATAGGTTGACGCTGTCTGTAATAGTTTAGGAACGGTTTTTGTTGTACAACCACTTGCTGCCTTTCCCCAAACTTGGTAAAGAAAAAAAATTGTCCATCCAAGATCACGAAAATTTAAGCACTCTTTCAATGACGTGAAACAAATGCTGTAAATGCAATAGCTTTTTTCATATTGATTTCTTTCTGTCTTGTTCTTGACTGTTAAATAGTGCTTTTTAGGGAGTTCTGTGTTATTGTTCACAGATTATTGTAAGGTGTTTTTATCCATGGGAAAATAAAGAACTGTAATTGCCAAAAATATTAGCATGTAGAAACATTTGATTTAATATTTTTCTTCCAGATTAGTCATTCTGTGTTCTGGCTCATGCATCTGATACACATCTACAGTTGGTGCTCTACTGTATAGATGATACTGTATAGTTCTGTGAGCCACATTAGAAATGACACTTATGATATAGGACAGATAAGCATCATAAAGTATTACACAATGGAAATGAAAGCAGTACTGATTAAATTCATGCAGTGAAAAAGCCATATGGCGGCTATGACCAGTGTAACATTAAAGGAACACTGTTTCTTTGAAGGAGGAGAAGTTCAAGACTTACTCAAATGTGGAAAATCTGTTCATCCTTCATCAGAAAAGTGGCCTCCTCCCATCATATACAATAGAATTACATGTGTTGAGCATTAGAATCGATGTAGTTAAAAACAGGAGTCGAGAAATAGACAGCAGGGAAAACATATGTGAGTCGAAGGCGTTAATTGTAGTGCTCCACTGAGGAGCTTTTATAGCATGACTTGGCATAGA
This sequence comes from Scleropages formosus, assembly GCF_900964775.1. Classification (NCBI taxonomy): domain Eukaryota; kingdom Metazoa; phylum Chordata; class Actinopteri; order Osteoglossiformes; family Osteoglossidae; genus Scleropages; species Scleropages formosus. The sequence goes on from NC_041817.1 coordinate 610,715, forward strand.
TAGCCTGCAGATCCTGATCAAATACTACACCCCATCAAGTCATCGAGAGCTCCAGCCATTTGCTTGTCCCACCTGCAAGAAGTCCAAAACTGAAAGTCTGTTGGAAAAATCTCCCCCTATCCCTCAGAACTGCTGAATCTCTCATAGCATTTGAAAATGATTTCAAAACTCATCTCTTCTGGACGATTTCTGTCCTGATCTCTGGATACCTTCATAAATTTTTTATCACCATCTGCTAAGATAATCTATGACTTAGTTATTCGATTCTCGCTATATACGCAGTTAATTGAGCAATGTGTACGACCAACAGGCACTATCACACGAGCAAGCTGTACGTTGATAGTCACGTGTTTGTATCTAAAGATCTTTGACTTCTGTTGAGGGGACTTCTTTAGACTTTGATTTGCATATTGCTTTGGAAAAAAGCATCTGCATAAATGACTACATTGAAATGTAGCGGAACGTTAATTACATTACCCAGTGCCCATCTAGAAGGTGTCTGGATAAGAACTGCTTCTACTGAGAAAAGCTATATTTAATTGGTGTTATTTGTGCATTCTACACAAATATTCAATTTAATTACATTGCTTTAAGCAGTAAGACCCTGCCATTTTCTCAACCCCATTTTAGCACTGGGATTAACGGAAGGCAGTAACTGAAGCAGCTGTTCTTGTTATTATATCTGTGCCATATGTGTTGTTAGCTTTGCAGCTGAAGTAACCAACCAGCATCAACAACCATTTGTCTTGAGCAGGGTCGTGGCGAGCCGGAGCCTTGTCCGGCAACAGAGCGAGCAAGGCCGAAGGGGGACGCCAGTCCATCGCAGGCACCCCAAGCAGGACTCAAACCCCAGACCCGCTACGCAGTGGATTCCAGCCAAACCCGCTGTGCCACCATGCTAAAGTAAGTATGATTAAGGAAATATTCACTCTTTAATAAAATAAACTGTGTTATATTTGGATTTTCATTCAAATGAATATTTTGATTGAACAATTCAGGTTTTTAGTCTATAGCAGTAAAGCTCATCTTGAGCCCTTTTGGTACAGTCTGATACAGTATATAGTGTTTAACCAGCCATTGCATTAAGAGACTTTTATTTTAATGAGTGAAAGAACATGCAAGGACCAGAAACGTCACCAGTGGAGTTGCTGAATGCAGCGCATGTATTTTTGTTTTGGACTCACTAAATATTTACAAATATGTCTGAAGAATCGTATGAGCTCATTAATTGAGCAGCTTTCTTAGAAATCCACAAGAATTCAAGACGGGACGATTAACTGAAATCCGCGGTGCAGTCCACGGCCTCGTAGAGCTAATCTTATTCATTGCATTTTCAGATCTTTCTAATGCTGGATAATGACCTCATCTAAAACTCTTGGGCACTGTGTTCATTTGCCTGCTAACTAAATCAGGCACAGACCATAACTGACAAACCAGTAAAATGAAGAATGTGACGATACTTGGCCACTGGCCCTTACTGGTACTGTATTTCTGTGGGAAAAGTTAATTATTATATTTAATTCCCTGTGTTAATTTCATAAGACACTTTGACCTGAAATCATTACCATTGATGAAACTGTTTATTTCATTTATATACAGTTAATAATGGTCACTTTGAACAAATCACATGTAACTGGTTCAGTTTGTGTTTGCTGTAGATTTTCCCTTTACTTTGTTCTGAAGGTCTGAAGGCAAGATGCCTGTCAAATGGCACTGGAATGTGGCCACTGGTGTAATAAACTGGGCAACGTCTGGCATTGCCTTCCTGCATTTTTCGCTTGGCAACAGGCTAAAGCAAATAGTGCTCTAAACAAGACAAACGACTTGACAAACAGCAACCTTACAAAGGCATCAGCATTTCTTTTATTCTCAAGGTGTCTGCACCTGTTAAAACAATCCACGTAGTGCTTAAGCATAATCCTGCGAGAAGTCTCGTTTAAAAACAACTGCACGCAATTTTTAGTAAAGAAACTGCACATTTATAAAGACTGTTCATGCAGTTCACACACCAAAACAAAATATTCCTCTGACATTTACGGTATATTTTATCGTTGCATAAATTCCATTTTTATCCAAAATGACAGTTTTGCAAATTTATTCAGATGAAAAATTCACTGGCGTAATCCAGGTTACAACGGCAGCATCACCCCCGGGTCTTGAACCGACAACCCTCAGACTGCTAATCAAGCTCTGGGCTTAACCATTTTGCTATTTTGGTACCCAGAATGCCTGCGAATATTAAAATAATATAAAGCAGATTAAATGGAGATTATGGTGAGCTCACTGTTGCTTACATTAATTTTTTTTTAAATACAAAAGGGTTGACATGGATTAATCCTGATATGAATTAACAGCTCAAGGCAGATCTCTGAGACTGGCCAGTTCATATTTCAGTAGATATTTCTTCTTTGATGTGGCTCAGACTGTAGCGCACATTATGCTCTCTGTTGTATGGCTATATGTATTCTCTTTCTTGTTCAGCTCCTTCCCAAAAGGACTTTCTTCTATTCTTGCATGAAAAATGTATGGAGAGGAACTTCCAGTAGGAGGCTACTGAGAACAACTCGTCATCACAGTCCAAATGAATCGTTGGTACTTTTTCAATGCTTTTTAGCGCAGCTTTTGCAAATAACTGTTAAACAACATGGATCTACAGGTCAGCGATTCGCTGTTTTCTTCAATCTTTCGAAGAAAGCTGGTGAAAAACATTTAAGAGATCACACAAAAGGAGGAAATGCTGCGCAACACAGTCTAACCAGTTTTCGGAGATGACTGTAAGCATTTGGATAGAATGAAGCGTAGAACACCTTTTAAAACTCCCTCGATGTAGCCTCGTATTGTATTTTCGCTTAAATGAGAAGGCTTTTCTCGTCTTGCCACTAAATGAATGAATGTTCATTAGTAAAGCGTGGGACGGAGGTGGTGCAGACAGGTCAGAATGCTTGCACTGGCGCTGTTAAAACAGTTGGATGTCTGCCCTACAAAGACATGTCTGACAAGTGTGAGTTCCAAACCACACAAGAGGCGAACAAACTGTGTTCAGACCTCTCCAGAAAACAAGGCAGGTGAGTAAAATGTTATTATGTAAAGAAGTATGCAGTTATGTTAATACACCGGCGAAATATTCCATACACCATGGTTTATACACATCTCATGAATTTATAAATGGTTTCTTTCTTCTAGCTGATCCGTGACTCTGTGGGCTACACGTGTGCGGGACGTCTAGAGGGAGTTAAATCGACGGCGCCGCTCGGCGTTTGGAAGTTTGCGCACGACAAAATGTACCTGTTGGGCTGAGCCGCGGATTCCTCTGCTATAGTGGTGGAAGTTATTGAGTTTCGGCATAACTGCCAAGTTACATAAAACTTTTTTTGTCACAAGGTCCTGTCTATTGTTACTCTACCAGCATGAGATGTTCTGGGAGTTTAGTCATGCATAAAAAGGCTCAAATAACAGTCCAATCTAATCAGCTGGAATGACTCGGTTTCTAAAGTGCTTCACCGATCGAATATGTGAAAGGAGAGGACGCCTCGCAGCCTCTGAACACGGCACATCGCAAGTCGTACTTCTTTCACTCTGCAGGTCTGTGTGTGTGAGTGTGTGTGTGTGTGTGCCTGAGTGTTTCGCTTTTAAATTTGCCATGGTTTTCCTGGAGGATCTCAGGTGATGTTTTGCCGCCGCTGGGGACTGAAAGCGCGGCCAAACTGTTCGCAGAGGCGCACCGGACACGGCGAACTGCTGAGACGCCCGGTGACGTGCCCCGTGCTTCTAAGGTGCAATTATGTTTCCGCACGTTGTTCTAAGAATAACCGTTTCTGGAGTTTCCATAAGTAGACAGCTGCTCAAATGAGCGCGTCTGAAAATAGAGCTCAACCGTACAGGCACCGAGAGTCAATCATCAATGTAGTAATTAATGTTCTTGCTGATAATCTGAATAATCACATCTCTCTTTCTGCTGTTGACTCAGGAGGAGATAAATAAAAATATGGAGTTATATCAATCAGCTGTGCCGTGCTTTTAGAAACCCACACCCTGTTTTGTTAGTGCGGTGCTGTCTAACAGAACGGTGTTGTTTCGGACTCAGTCTTATGGGTAGCAAGTCTTTTTTTTTTTTTTTTTTTTTTTTTTTTTTTTTTTCTTTCCCGACTTGCTCAAGTCATACATTCTCTCCCTGTTGACACAAACATGCTTCTATGTAGCCTAAGCTGTCCGAACAGGTTTGTGTGATTCTGTTCAAGTATTCAGCGCCTTGTTTATTTGAAACGGAAGAGGTCACGGAGAACCTGGTGCCACGATGAGTGGCTGTGCCATTAGAGCGACTCTGCATCACGTCAACTTTGCTTGCGATAACTACCCTTAGTACCCTTGAGGAAGGTACTTACCCTAAATTGCTCCAGTAAAAATACCCAGCTGTGTAAATGGGTAGATGATTGTAAGTAACTTAACATCGTAAGTCGCTTTGGAGTAAAGCGTCAGCTAAATGAATAAGTGTAAATGTAAATAATAAGGGTTAAGTGTACCACGCATTTATGACCGGCTCTGTTATTACGCAAGGCCCTCTCTCTAGTGCCCTCACTGTACTTTGCAGTCCACCGTTCAGCTAGCGATGACCTTTCCGGGCAGGATCGAGTTGACGAAGGCGTCCAGGATGCGCAAGTGCAGAGTTGCTTGCGGACAACGGGAGAGAATGTGGAAATGTGACATGACCCCCGGGAGGGGATGCGACCTCTTATGGTCAGATGTCATTAGTGGATACATGTGGAATGGACACAATGAGGCAGATTTTTCTCATTAGGGAGGGGTTCACAAATAACGTATGTCCTGCTTCGAATACTGTTGAAATAGCCTTATTACAGTTACATTAAATAACAGTGTCTTGAGAAAAAAATGTGTTAGCAAGGTATATTTAACAAAATCAGTTTTTTTTTTTCCTTTTTTTTGCTAATGCATACAAAAGGTGTTTCGAAATGACCTTGTCAGTGAAGGGAGCAGCAAACAGAGGTTAAGACCCCGAACGTGCGTCACGTCCCAGAGAACCCTTCCGGTTATTACGTTCTGCACCGTAACTGAATTCCTTCAGTGAAAGTGACTTGCTGTTTTGGATCAAGGTGTCTCCCACACAATTTAAAGAGAAATAAGAGGCACCCTGTGTCTTTATCTGAAAATAATTAATAGTGTTCTGCCGCCCTGGCACCTGGGTCCTCGGCTATGTGCATGGGCTGCAGTGGGGAATGTTATGAAACCAGGTGTTGTGGGATCACTTCGCGGTATGAGCCTTTTTCGGACCTTGTTTTATATTTTAGAGGGATGTTCTAGTACTCGTATATAAGATGTGAAAATGCGGGGCTGGGCTGGCATGCTTACGACTCTTAGCTCCGTAGACTTGCAGTGCGTCCTTGTGTTCCCTTTGACCATATGTCTGAATCACTGAACGGGTACAGTGGAGGTCAGTGACCCGTCCCCCAATTGTCCTGCAGTGTTTGCCGTGTGTGGCTTCCCTGGATGAGGCAGCACTCACACAGCTTGTACCGAAATAGCTTTGGCGCTCATCTTATGCTAATGTAATTAGACAGCATTTACTTTTTCTGATACCAGAAGAATGTGGCTGAGGCCGCGGATATTTTCGGATGCTTCACGCCACTCGGCCTGACCACCCTTTGTCTTCGGAGGGGGCGGGGAGCGGAGGGGGGGCTCCGACCGCCCTCAACCATTCACTCCCAGTCCTGCTCTCTTGCTCGCTGTTAAGCGAGCTCAGCGTTCGGCCAGTTCAGTCCACAACCGTCCCGAAACTCCGAGGCTCAGGCATCCTTGCCGTTTTCCGTTTCTCTACTGTTGTGCGCTTCCGTCCAGCCACTAAAGCAGCAGAGCCAGAGGAAAGAGGTAATCTGCACTGTTATAGTGGTCACACTTCAGCTGTGGGACCGTGGTGCTACAGGCGCGTCGCCTTGGGATGCGTGCTGTCGGCAGGTGACTCGGGCCTCTGCCGACAGTAAGCGGGATGTACTTGAACGGAAGAGTGGCAACGACGCCGCATGTGACTCTGACTCCACCTGTGACCAGGGTTAGGGACTTGTGTGTTATTTTCAAGAAAGTCAGGCGTTCGCATTTCTCCTAGCCGGATGTGAGATACAACAGCTACAAGGTAATACCTGGGAGCCAGTGTGTGAGTCGAAATGTGCTCTGCGCTTAAAAGTGCAGTCCGTTTTGTTCATCTGTATAGTTTTGTCCACGTACAGTTATGTATTATTCAGGGCTTTATTATTTATGCAGCCTTTGGCCAATTCTGAGCCAGTTTACAAGTTATCAGCGAATTGGAGCGGTAGCGCTCTCCTGAACGGAATCGGGTTATGACTCGTCGGTCCCTGGGCTGCAGTTAAACATTACCTTTCAGGTTCAACCGATCCTCCTCCCGGTCCTGGGTCAGAGCAGGTCTGAAAAGTGTGTTGAAGCGGTGCAGGTGAAGTGAGCAAGTGAGCGTGAAGCCGCTAACGGAGAAACAGTTGGTTCCGCCCTCCGGCCTACCTTCAGGCCCCCGTCCAGAGCAGAGCTGCATGCCATCAGCGGGGAACATTATTATTATTTTTTGTGAGGTGCGCGAGTTGGCACAACGCTGCTTGACAGAGGAAGAGGAAGGAAGAAAGAAAGCATTCACAAAGTGCTTCTGCATGGCAGGTCTGCAGCAACAGTCAAGGATCCACAAGGGTGTTAGCGCGCGGGGGCACGCCACTCCGTGGTGGCAGTCGGCCCACTTCAGACTCATCACTTTAAAAATAACTTTATTGTGGCGGATCGAGTTTTGGTAGGGAGAGATCGGTTCCCCTGCCGGGGCGTCCCTGCCTCTGCGAGGGGCGGGCGGAGGAGCCCCGTGCGATCACGCCACCACGCCGACGCACACGCTCGTCTGCTCGATCCGCTCATCCACAAACCTCCTCCCTCTCGCCCCAGATCATGCCTCAGGCGTAGCCCACATCCTGCGGGCCACATGAGCGACGCCCTGGAAGAGCCACCTGTCTTGAGACGCCTGCGAAGGAAGGCGGCGGCTTTTCGGACCGGCGGGGGTAGCGAGGAGAGCGGCTTCCCCGGCCCATCTTGCATCCCGCTGGAGGAAACCCTGCTGCCGCCTCACACCCTGAGCGGCCAAACGACTCAGCTCACGGGCTGCAGGTATGCGTCACTTCGCATCTCCAGTGCTCTCTTTTCACTGCTACTCTTCGTTTTCACCTTTAAACCGATGCCTTTCACGTGTCAGTATGTCAAATATATATTAGGGACTGTGCATTATACGCAGTACAACACATCCTTGTGTGTCTCGCATCTGTGTGTCAGCTCTTGCAGTGTATGACTATTTACAAGTTAATCGTTAACGCCTGTGATCAGTAGGTGCTTTCAGAGGGTTCGGTGGAAGCATAGTACACCTTTTGTATTCTCAATAACAGGGTGCACGGGTTCGCCGGACAAATTGCTGTAGACTTTGCACCTGTAAACACTTGTGGTGAGAGCACGGTTGTCCAAGACTCAGCTCCGAGGGGAGAAGGGGAGCACTGGAGCTCAGTCAAGTACCTGTTAGCCTGCCGCTTGTAATGAGTAACCCGGAGAGTGCCGCGTTTCCATTGCGGCATAGCCAGCTCAGGCCACGCGGAGCTCGTGTTCCCATCGACGGCCTTCACGTGCAAACGGTGCGAAATCTCTCGATAATTCTCTTTTTTTCTTTTTAATTTCCTTTCGTTTTTTATTTTTTTAAGGGCTGAGCAGATGTGCTTCTTGTGTCTATAAGTTAAACAAAATAAGCAGGCATCATGGTCACGCCCCCCAGATACACTTCAGTGAAATAAACAGGTCTAGAAGGGAGGTGATGGTTGTACACGTTGCTCATGAAGAGTCACCCAGATCTTTGAGCAATAGCCATGCAGCAGAGATGGTGCGCTGTGCTTCGCCAACGCTACAGCCGGCCTCTGGTGGTGAACGGCCGGTTAATACGTAAAAAAACCACAGCGGCGACTGCTCAGCCTGACATGTCGGTCACACCGGGGTCCCACCTGTTTATCACGCTCCGTTACTGAGCAGCTGTGTGGAGGACACTCGTATCAGGCATGTCTTTATTTATCCCGCTGTCTCATGTGTTGCATCTCTGCTTGTAATGCCGTGTGTCCAGTGGAGCTTCCCGAGTTTGAAAAGATTTATTAAAGTCGGCAGTGATGCGCATTTTTCAAGGTGTTTATTGAAAATGTGTGATGTGATTTTTTTTTTTTTTTTTTTTCCCCCACTTCTGCTATTGAGATATTTGCCTCTTCGCTTTAAAGTACGGGTAACACAGGCACAGCTTTAGCTTAGGAGGGCTCAGGCCTTGAGAGACACCCGCCATTCGCGTGTTTCCCTGCCAAACTGGAGTTGAGTGAATTACACGCGAAATGGGACAAACAGCACAGGAGCTGACCTGCTGTTAGGGCAATGACGTCACCGAGTCGTTTCTCCACGGAGCAAACAAGGAAGAAGGCAGCCTGTGGCTTGTCGGGGGGGTCTATTCTTGCCATGGAGTGACAGCGACTGCACCACCTTAACGTCCATCTCTTCTCACTGCAGGAGGAGTAAGGAAGGGGAGGAGGTGCTGGATGACCCATTTCCCGAGCTCTTCTCCTCCACAGTATCCTCTCTAGTCTCAGGCTGCTTATTACCTTGGACTAAAACCTGTATGACTCAGGTGAGATGTCTTCTCCATCCTCTTAAATGTTTACCAGCCCCCCCCCCTTGATTAGCTTGACTGCAAAAAAAGGCTCAGAATCACAACTGCGTTTTGTTTTGTAAACGGCGACTGAACAGCAGTCACAATGCGTGAAGATATCATCATTTTAATATGAATGAATTAATTTTATGAATTGCATCACGGGTGGTCCCCGACTTACGATGGGGTTACGTTCCGCGAAACCCATCATAAGTCGGAAATATCGTAAATCGAAAATGTGTTTAATGCACGTAAAGCACACCTCTGTGTGACACACTGGGAGATGCGGATCGCTGCCTAGCATCGCAAGAGAGTATCACTCCGTGCATCTCTCACACACACACACACACACACACACACACACACACACACACACACACACCGTCTGAGCCGCTTGTTCCATACGGAGTCGTGGGGAGCCGGAGCCTAACTTGGCAACACAGGGCGTAGGGTTGGAGGGGGAGGGGACACACCCAGGACGGGACGCCAGTCCGTCACAAGGCACCCCAAGCGGGACTCGAACCCCAGACCTAACGGAGAGCAAGACGAGGTCCAACCCACTGCGCCGCTGCACCCCCCTCCACGCATCACTTGCCTGGGAAAAAAATCAAAATTGAAAATTCAAAGTACGGTTCCTACTGAATGTCTATCACCAGCTCACCATCTTAAAGTTGAAAAACCGTAAGTTGAACCATCATAAATCGGAGACCACCTGTACTTGTGAATGTTCTTTATGGACAACATAAAATGTTGCTGTGTGAGACTGAGAAAAGAGAAAAAAATGATGATTTGTTTCAGTCATTCAGATAGAACGTAAGTTCAGTGTGAAGATGACAAGCGAAGTATGACAGCAGAATTCCATTGGACTGTGTGCTAATGCGGAGTGCGATAGTGACCCCGCAAAGCAAGCTGTAGACATGATTTACCTGAACATTGTCAACTGGCCCTGAAGCATTAAAAAATGGTATGAAATATCAATAAGCTCAATGTGAAAGCTCAAACTATTTCAAAGAATGAAAAAGTCCCTGATTAAAATTTTTAAATGGAACTTTCCAGAAGATTGTTTAGTGTTTAGTTATTTTGGATGCTGCTCAGTACTTACTTTGGTTTATTTTGCCTGACAGTGACATACTCTTGCTCCCCTGAAGAGAATTTCTGCCCTCAAATAATTCATTCTTCATTGCCTGCTAATGCAAAGGCAGGTCCACGACCCTTGAAACCTTCTTTTCTGGAGCTGCAACAAGTGATTAATATTATTGGATCTGATCTGTCCAATCTTATTTTTATATTTGGAAAAGGTTTTTTTTTTAATGCCACGATATAATATTATCATAACTTATTTCTTTCTCTCTCCAAACTTTCTTAGATCTTATGGGTTCACAAAGCAACAAATTCACCAAACCAGCTCATACAAGCGAGAACAGGACTGTTAGATGAGGACAGGTGTAATCTAGTTTCATTTTGTGGAAATCTTTTATAATGAGAGGTATGCTAGTTCAGAAAACATGCATAATTTAAGTATCCCCCCAGAAAATATTAAATGCATTATTACAGTTCCGTTATTTTGTAACAGACATAATTACTGTGAAAAGTAAGCATGGCAACAAAATACAATTTAATTATGTTTATAGCATATAACTTATAACAATGATTTTGTAGTCTGTATTTTCATATCTTCCATATAATACTAAAAAAAAAAAAAAAAAAATTCTTTTAAGTGAAGTGTACAATCACTTTAGGTCAATCCCATACATTAATTTGCTTTATTTCTTCACATAATGTGCAGCATCACAATAACCATGATTTTTATCCATGAACATTGAAGAAAGTTCTTTTCTGCTGTTTAAAATGAAAAACAACACGGCTTCCATTTTTTGAGGATAGTTTGTGCTTGTTAAAATTAAATTAAGGATTTTGTTTAAAAAAAAACCTCACACACATAATAAATATATCATTGATTAAGTAATCTATGGAAATGCTTAAATGTTGTTTCAAAAAAGGTCACTTCGAGAAGACTAGCATTTATACAAACAACCAAATCAGTAAATTATGTGGACAACTTGAAATACATCTTCAAGCTGCAGTCATGCAATTGCTAAAATGGGAACCCAAGCATTATATTTGTGGTTGGTAATTACAGTTGCATCGCAAGAATGAATGAACATCCAAATGAGGACCCTACCATGCGGTTTCCCAGTCTGTTGAGTCAGAATGTGGCTTGTCAGCCACACTGCCTATTTACCGAGGTGTCTGTCTCGCGACAGGTGCTAATTACAATCACTCTATCTGTGGGTACGAGGCCAGCTCGGGGATCTGCGTCATGTTAAAGCTTGAAATTACACAGCTGAATGCCAGACCAGAATCGTATCAGAAGCAAGCTGCTCCGTCGAAGTCCTTAATGAGTCACGTCGGAGTGCACCCTCAGCGCTCTGCACGCTCTCCGCCGTCTGCACGCCGTCCGAGAGCGCTCTCACAGCTGCAAGCAGATGTGCCATTTACAATTATAATTTTTCGGAGAGCTAGTCGTATATATGGCCTCATAAAATGCCCTTTTACCAATTATCTCTTTGAGGTAGAGTCTTTTTGGGCCCTCATGAATGAGGTCTTGCTACCTGACTGGATCCATACTTGACCCTGCTTCTACATTCAGAAAAAGGGGAGTAACTGAACTTAAAATAGCCTCCCTCCTTTTACTGGAGAATCTGGGGATTAATAAGGATTTGTCATTGTCTTCTGTTGCTGAAAAGTGAGATACTTAAGATCCTCAGTGGAGGGAGAAGCTGAAAGACAACAGAGTGACCTTGGGCTCTGAATGGATCCTGTTGGTACCTCTCAGCCCCATCATTATATAACACATTGACAGCTGGGGACTCAACGGACCTCCTCCACCCCATCCCACTCAGAGGCCTGAGACAAAAGCAGTACGTCACCATAGACCTGTTGTTTGCATGTCATGATCCCGTAGCCTAGGGGTCACGACCTGTGCCAGAAGCACTCAAGAAAACCTATGACATCATTGCCCCCCCCGCCCCCACCCCTAATCTTAAAGCTTTGGAAGCAAACCCAGTTACTGTTAGGTGTCACATCATGAGCCCAACTTTGTGGTGTCATGTTACTGATGTTGTACGCCGATTTTTTTCTCTTCCCTCTCTAGATCAAGCCCAGGTACCTGCTGTGTGAAAGTAAATTATGTGTGATGCAGTGCAATGCTGGCTCTTTTTCAAATTGCAGTTCCATTACACTGAGAAAAATATATCTCTGCTCGAGCCTTTGTTTCAAATACTTTCATTTTACAAAAAAAAAAGCCACTATACATCTGAAGCTCCACAATGCTAGAATGAATTACCTGCAGTATTAGAAAGACAGAAGTCAGGAAAAAGAGAAGATAAGCACACTTTGATTACATTTTCACTTCCTTATGTGAAATACCCCATACATATTACCATATTCACAAATTTGTTCATCAACTCTTACTTAATTATAAGCCTTAGCTTTTATATTTTCCCAAATACTGGCAATTGTTTTTTAACATACACATATTAATATTGTATTCAGAAGTAATTTTCTATATTCTGTACAATTTTGTTTATTGCCTTGTTATTAAGCTTATGGTAACATCAACTTACATGTGGTAGAGTTTATTATAATGCTGTTAAAAAAGTCTTTATGATTTGTTTTATAATAGTCAGAATAGGTAAGGCTTTGAAAACCTTTTTTTGCTTTTTTAGAATTGCAGGTCCTTGGAGACTCATTATACACACAGATTCTCAACAGCTGAGCGCTTCATTGCAATAATTACAACCCTAATTGAGCTAATTTTGCCATCTTCTTTTGCAGCAAGACCCAACTCACGATAGTGAATGTCCCAGTCGCAAATAGATAATCTGTAGACTAATACCAATATGTTCAAGTGATTTCTGATCCTTATTTAAATGATTCTGAAACTTATTTCACTTGCTATAAAAATAGAATCCTTGCAGTGATAGGTAAGGAAATGTAGATGTTGGTCAGTTCACAGCAGTGTTTCGATGTTCACACAAATCTTACAGGGCCCGTTTCAGAACTTTCTCACACACTGAAATCAATCATTGTGCTAAGAGTTGTATTAATGATGCACACAGGAGGCCTAAGTGAGGGTGCCAGAGCTATTAACCGCAATCTAGGGCTCAGCGTCTTTGCTCAGTTTAACTTTTGTAATTCTTTGTATCCTTTATCAATGTACAAACTATAGACACAGGTCGACTGTTTTTCCTGCACTTCATCAAGGATGATATCGGGGATTGGGGTATGTTTATATCTGCTTTTTACAAAAGTTCTTCAGTTTCCGGTAACAATTCCAGCATTCAGCTGGGGTTATCAATTGACCACTTGTTGCTAGGCTTTTTCATTCTGCCATTCGAGCCTTGCTGGTTTACAATGGGTAAACAGGATGCTGACAATGAAAAAAGTCATGGAGCCCAAGTGCATTAGCGTGACTTTGTTTTACCTTGGCCTTAAAGGCTGTGTCAGTCGTGAGAAAGCGATTGTTTCTTCCCCCCTCCCCCTGTCAGTCGTGTGTTTGCTGTGTCACGACCATTTGCATGATAAAGCGCTCGAGTCCTGACTGCCAGGGACCTTCATGTGTACGCACACAGTGGCCCCTGCCCTGCGACAAAGAGCCCTTTCAACACCTCTGACTCTTGTTGACTTTGTCGATGCTTATTTGTGTTCATTTACATTTAGCCTACATCATCATGAGCCACAATCTCCCCGGTCGCTATTGGTGCATTTCCTACCACGCTGCATACTGAGTTCCTTGAGTTAACTTTTTCGGCTGGACTTCAGCTTTGAGATGTTCCAACGTTAACTCAACTTCAGTAGCATGATAGGGTTTATGCTTATGCCCCGTTTGAAGTGCAAACGATTAAAAAGTAAATGTCTTTATTTCTCCACAGTAGATGTCCATGTTTTTTTTTTTTTTTTGCCCTCTGGGTAGTCTCTGATCTAGTGTGTTATTTTCATGTAAGTCCTTGGCTTCACTCAAAGGCTTCACCTTTGAAGAGAATCGCTCAAAAATGCGGACAGTATCTTGTCAGTGTTTATGACTTGATGTGGGAAGGGCTATGCTCTCTGACAGAAGTATTTCCATTCAGAGGCAGTTATTTAGACTTCCTCTCAGTCTTGGTTTGATTGAGTTTGAGCTTTGTGTTGGAGCATGCAGAGAGAGATGCCTCTGAGAGCAAGCTTTATGAATAAAACATCTTTATGCAAATATGTTGGTTTGGGTCTGTGGGTACTGAATAAAGTCATAATTTTCAAAGTGAACTTTTTTTGTAAGGTTTTTGTAAGGTCTGAGCTTATGATAGTGTTTTTTCATGCTCGTACAATATTCATCTGTGTTGTGGGCTGGAATTTGTATATAAGTGGCAGTAATAATGCACCAGGAAGGGGTTAATAGCTGGATGGTGCAACAAAGTTTAAAAGTTTGCTTTTGGCTGTAGGGTTTTTTCCCTTACTGCCTGCAGCAAAATTGTTGTTGTTGAGCTACTGTGTGTCTTTTTATGGTCATGTGAAAAATTAATGAGATTTAGAATGTCAGTTGTACAAGTTAGAATTAAAAAGAAAAGATTTTATTCAAACTTTAGGGTAGGAGTCATTTTAAGTTAAAATCTCGACTTGTAGACATCTAAGAACAGAAACGCCTTTTGAATATTAGATGTCATGGTAGAGCAAACAGAGCTGTGGAAGATTTTAAGTTGCATTGTCCTGTATTTTAATGAGAAATGTATTTACAGTACTTACACATATTTCTGCAGGAGATCAAGGACCCCCACCCAGTTCTGCGGAACACACTGCAGTAAACATGGTAGCGAAAGCGATACCATGAGTCCAACTGTTATCTCATTTTCTGTCCTTCTTACATTCGCTGTTTTTAGTGTTTTATCCGCTTAGACAAAATTTTTCTTCAAGAATACTGCAGCGTATCAGAGAGAGGTATAAAAAAAAGTCCTCTCTGCAGGGCATTAGTGTACAATAACTGAATTAATTAAAGGAGAATCTTGGTGAAAACCAGCAATTTCCAGATTATCATTATTTATATACACAATCAGAAGAGATAAAATTGGATTATGACCATAATTATGACTGTAATTATAAGAGATCCGTTGAATGCTAATCTGTACATGTCCTATATAGCCCAGTCTTCAAAACTGTGACCTCGAAGACCTCAGTTGGTAAAAGTGAGCTGAAGTGAACTCCCACTGAAATATTTCACTAGGCTGCCACTTGTGCTGAGTTTCCATCACAAGGCAAATTACACTTTTTGTCACAATGCATCTGTCCTCCCTCCTCTTGCTACACGTTTAGAGGTTAAATTTTCAGATTGATTACTGTCCTTTTTGTTCTCATGCGGGTAACAAGTTATGTGCTCTGAAACAAGAGCATGGTTGACAGGAGGTTACCACCTTGTCATGGTGAAGGACTCTGGCCTCAGTGTGGTGTGCGCGTGGTGCATGCTGTTGCTGCCCTGGCTTTCCGGTTAAGCGTGGTTCATAAATGTAGGGGAGAAGTGTGTATGAGCTGTCAGCTACTGTATAGTCACTGCATTAGTATTACACATTTTAAAAATATGATGACTGATTTTATCTGGATGTGTTAAAAAAGGAAAAAAGTTGGCACCGTGACAGTGTTGATATTTTATTACATATGCACACACACTGTGCAGTTAATCATGCACTTAATGCAGTCTGTGTCAACTGTATAGGCTGCACATGCAAGACCGGAAGGATATGAATATCTGGATACACACCAGACCCAGCAGACTGCTTACAGACTAACTGGTGTGAGTTCAGCTCTGTGACTCACAGGGAATGTTGAGTCAAGAGCTATCTGTGCCATTTCACACTGGAAATAAATCTTGCATTCACTCGTCTGTGTGGACAAGTAATTGACCCATGAATGTGGTCTGTGTACTCTAAGCATTGGACTTACGGTTTTCAGATGTGATTCTGCTGCTTGGAAAGATCATTTACGGTTTTTTAAAACAGAATTATTGAAAGGTTAATATTAATAGTGTGCTCCTCTCGAAAGGGGTAAGTGAAAGGAAACAGATTTTTGCCAGGCAGTCAAAGATCGGTCTTCGTACATGACCCATGTAGAAAATGCAGTCCATAGTTTTACCAAGGTGAAAATAATGATCAATACCCAAAAAAGGAAAAACACTTCTATAAATAAAATGAGTGGTGCTGGTGTGGGGGGTTGGGGGGAAATGCTCGTTTGTAGATATTATGAAACAAAGGAACGGAAACGCTGAAACATGATGAAACATTTCCCAATCTCCGTCTTCTATTAGGTTCTATTCCCTGGCGAGAGGTCCACTCAGGATGGGCTGTCTGTTGCAAAAAGTGCTATTTGTGTGATTTCTGTGGACAGGAGACTCCCAGGACTGCAAGTCCAATGGGGTTTGCGGAGGTGTCGTGTTTAGCTCGCACACGTAGTCAAGGCCAGCTTGTCTGGGGCCTGCGGTGTTTTGAGAGCTATGGAGACGACCTTATCATTGTGGTTCCCTTAATTCAAATTAAATTCTGGGCTCCCCGATAACTTTCACCATCTACTCCTCCAGGTTCTCACAAAAAAGAATCTATTCAACACAAACTTCTCTTCCTCTCATGCAGGAATGAATGTTTGACGTGTTTCGATATGTTTAATTTGGATATTATCGATGTGACCGATGAGGAATGGGAAAATAGCTGGATGTCTCTTTGGTGAGACTTAAAAGAACATTGATATCTGAAAAAGGTTAATAATACATGTCCTTTTAAAAACCCATGTGTTTTGCTTCTTGAATGAAGAATATGAGTACAGTGTAAAACAAGCCACTTTAAGTTATTCTTAAGCTTTTTGGTCACATCCAGTTTCGCATCCATCCGAATTTTTGTGCTGGGCTAGTATTAGTATTAGTGCATTTGGAAAAGGAAATTGATTACCTTCCAAGCAATGTACGTTCACTATAAAAATTTAAACCAGCAGGTCTGATAGGTATCAATGGATGTGGATGTTTCAGAGAATTGCTCTGAAAGACCTGATGCAGTGATTCATGTCACAAATGCTCAAATGATGTCTGCAGCGGAATAAGCTGAGTGAACATTATACCACAGGACACATGACACGTGTTGTTGATGGGCTCAAAGTAAAGCTCGTGTGGCAGCTTCGAGCACGCTAGTTCCGTGTATATTGTTCACGTTAAGTACAATCTACGTTCACTGCAGAAGCAACAGGTTTTCTCATATATGTGTTTCTGAGGGAACAAGAATAGTGAGGATGTTATTGCTAGTATACTTGCTGAAATGTAGCACTCTATACGTCCATGAATAAGTAAGAAAAAAAAATATATATATATATATATATATTTTTAATTTAAAAAGACTTTTCAAAAGACCTTTTCCTGGATGATTTATTAAGGCTGCAGTTTTGCTGATTGTCTTCTTGCAAGGATGGATGTCCTTGCACATTTTATGTTTCAAGGTATCTTTAAACTTCATTCTGTTCTATTGAAGGGGATGGAATCGCTGAGAAAGATTTCCACCATTCTGGGCCCTGGCCTGCTGGTCCCAACGCACCTTCCTCTGTTTTCCCCACTCACCTTTGTTCACCCTTGCGACGAAACAGATGTGGATAATGAGCCGGAGTCTCGGCTCTGAGAACAAGCCACTGCGGAGCTATTTTGAACTTCGACTCGCACACAACTCACTCCCACCTCCAACCCCCACCCGGAGCTCCCCTGCAGTCCCACTACCCCTCCCCCAGCGGCTTGAGCTGCCCCGTCCTAAACGGCTCTTTGCTATAACCTTGGAGAGCTATTCCTCTTACTTTTTCACATCATTCTTCTTTTTTGCTTTTTCTTTTTTTTTGTCTTTGTTCAGGGAGGGGGTCTTTAATGTAGTTTAGCAATCATGGGCTTTCATTGCCTTCACAGTTAATAATGAGCTATAATTTTTACAAATGTTTTAAAAAGTTCTGTTTTATATTTAAAGATTTTCACCATACGATATGCAGTCAGTTTGCGTTGTATTGTTTATATGTTCTGCTGTGCCAAATACTTCAAATAATTGCACCGGTTAATTTTTTACACTGTTGATGATTATTTATAATGGACCAAGAAAAATATGTAAGCCACCAAAGTATATTACCTAATCAGGTGAAAGTAACTGCAAATGAAATTAATTTTTATTTTTTTTTTTTTTATCTCCTTCCATTTAAAGAATTATGTTTCAATTCTAAGCGAAGGTCCTTTTCACTGAGTTTTTCTGCTGTAGCAGTTGTATGAGGGACTTTTTTCTTTTTTTTTATCAAGGGTTTTTATTAGAATGATGGAGCGACTACAGAAAAACACAGAGTGTTTTCAAGGACAAAGGAGGAGTTTGTGTTTTGTGGAGAAGACATCTCCATGTTCCTATTTCGCACTCGCATTGTGTGGCAAACTTTACAGTTGGGCTTGACTTTCTGTGTGATACAGCGGATGAAATCCAAAATTTAAAAAAAGTACTAAAGTGCTAAAGCTGTGGGATATCTGCAAAAAAAAAAAAAAAGAAAAACCTGTTTGGCCATCATCTGTATATGGATATTATTTTATTTGCAGCTGTCTTTTGGAAGATAACACTATGAATTTCCATGCAAGAAGGGTCACTTTACCTACCATCACCCCTCTTTTTCTACAGAAGCGGGTAGGAGTTTTCTTCTTTTGTATCACTTTGGCTCATCGTACACAGGGCTTCTGGACTCCTGAAATTCTGTTGAAGATGCCAGTGTTAACTGACTTAAATCTGAACTTTGCTGGAAAAAAAATCAACATTGTGTTAATATTGTTTCAACCAGCTGATGTGGTACAGATTCAGGTCCATCCAAATGTTTGTTTTATGTCAGGATTTTGAGAAGTTAAGTTACCTTGACTCTTGTGTCTATGCTGCAGCAGTGATCTTATTCTGCTAGAACACGGGCAGAATACCAAAAGATTTCTGCAGTTTCTTTTCATGATTTTTTCAAGTATTACCAATGCGAAAAGTTCTGGATAGAAACATTTCACATTGCTTTATTACAAATGGATGTATTCTCTCTGTGTCAGAGTTATTATGTCCCGGAATTACAAAGAGTGTGCTGAATTTAAGCATGTATAATTAACAACCAAATCTGTCATGTTCCCTTTTTGAAATACATCACATTAATTATGTGACTCAGCATTATGTAGAGAATGCAACAAGTGCCAGTCAATAGCTAATAAAGGGAAAACCCACAATCCTGCGCTGAACTCCATTTCTCTTCTTAAAGACATTATTGCTAAACTGAAAATGTCCTGCATAAACGTAGAATAATTCAATTATACAAATGTTAAAAATATTGAAATATTTTTAACATAAATGCCCTTTGTTAGGGATATCACGTATAATGTGTGAGGCACATTCCCCTCAGAACCGTTTGAAATCTGTGTTGCAGAATGCATTCTGTCTGGATTACCTTCATTTCGCTCTGGGATTATATCGATATGAACCGAAGACTGTTTATGAGATCTAACCATATGCGAAACAGATTTTTAGAAAACGGAGTGAGTGTGTGAACGAGCGAAAGCTGAAAATGGACCAAAATTATACTGCAGGAATTTTAGCAAATGAAGGTTTTACTTTGCAAAAATCATTTTAAAAAACTTGCAGATTTTTCAAATTATGACATTTATTAAGAAATATGTTTTGAAATGCGTCTTTCCGTGTGTGGGAGATGAAGCTTTCTGATAGCACCCAGGTGTCATGCTGCATCCCTGCCGTCCGCTTGCCCAGCAGGGCGTCACTCGCGGCTCAGACTGTGTACTGGAGATTCCCTCACGGCTCAGGCAGCCTGAATCATCCTGCTCCCATCTGCTGCTCCTGGGACTCCACTCAGAAGGCCAGGGAAGAGGCCACGTTAACTCTTTACAACAGTGTGCTTTCTCCGGGTACAATGTGGTAGAACGGTAGAGGGATGAGAGTTTAGCCATAATCCCCATGCTTGAATGAGCTTTATAAACTTTATTACTTTGACTTTGTGAAGAGGTGCCCGCTTGGCACAAGTATAACAAAGGTATTTTACAATTTACAACTTGAACTTTACAAAACCTATGGAAAAGAAATATATAAATAAACAAAACATATAGTAGCATTCAATTATGATGTATTTTTGACAGCCTGTATGTTTTACCTGTGAAATTTATAAGCTACATGGGCACTATGTCTTGAACGTTCTTGGAATATACAGCTAACTATGGTGAAAGTTGATGTGTGTGATTTTGCTGCTTTAGGGCTCTTGCTGTAAGAACAGACCGCAGGTTTCAGACTCAAAGCAGGTTTCCAATCCTGCCAACTAGCAGTTAAGCAGCACAGCAGCCACATGTTCTCCACTCAGTCTTTTTCGCTCGTCAGCAGATTTGATCTCATCCTCATTCCTAAAACGTTGCCAAAAGACACAATCTGAAGTCAGAATAGGACACTTTAATACCAGGCAATTATCATTCTAACAATACAGCAACTGTAGAGCTCATTCATAATGCAAACGGTTTGACAGGATGCGGTTAAGGGAAGAATGACACCGACTTGAGAGTTGTCACATACTGGAATACCTAGAAAGGTCTACAAACATGCGGAAAGGTCTGATGGAATAGCGTGCCTTTCTCATCACGAAGGAGCCATTAGCCGTGAGCGCGGTCGTATCCCGCGAAGCATTTGAACACCGGGGCTCTCGGCTTCTAAAGAAGCAGCGGCAATGTAGTGAAGTGCAGAGCGCATTCTAAAAACACTGCTGCCCACAGCCACACAAAGGCTGGAGCCAAAGAGAAGCTACCGTTTTGGATTAGGCTGGGAGTGCCAACCCGGCCCCAGGTATGCGGACCCGGTGCTGTTATACGTGCTGTCCAAAGAGGTCACTCCGTTGGTGGACCGTGTCCAGAAATGCCACTCATTCTCGTAGGTTAGATACTGTAGACTGACCCGGGTTGTGCAGCACTAGCAGATGGAGCGAGGTGCGGTACAGCTGCGAGAGAGAGGTTCAAGGCTGAGCTCATGCAGGTGACTGGTGAACCGGTCTCAGCATGTCTGTCCTTGAGATAAAGAGACTTAAATAACAGTGTATCCCAACCAAGCTATATATAGTTCGGAGTGTACATGACTGTTTTTTTCTCTCCCGTCCCCCCCCGTTATCAGTATCATGGTCATGGATGGTGGATGGGTTTTAAATTGGTGTAAATGCTGGGATACATTTCCTCTGTACATTTTTGCAGTCTTGCTTCCTTCGTTGCCCAAATCTGATTTCATGCCCTTATCAATCTGCTGTGGGTCCCATCATTTGCCATTGCTTTGGGATCGCCAAGTTCCGGAAGGACAGCGTTTATCTACAGCTGATGGCAGGGACACTTTGTCTCATCCTCTGGGCATTGGTACGCTGTTCCAAGAATTATTCTTTCCCAACAAAGCCGTGCTGTGTTCTCCTTTACTGCAATAAAAATGCATTTTTAATGTTGAAACAAGCATCTCTGTCATTTTAAACTCTGCACAGTCTATGAATTCTGCGCACTGGCACTTTTATTTAATGTGTGTTGAAGGGTTATGTATTTCGTTCTCTTGCATGCTGTCAGTCTTCCAGTCTCTTTTTAAAATATATCCTTTTAGATCTTTTAAAACCTGCAGTAATGTTGTTTCCTCCATGAGAGCCCAGTGCTGCAGGTATAAATAGAGCTGTACTGATGAATGTGAAGACAAGTTGGCACCGATACGTTAGTTCTTTATGAACTCAGTTCTTTGTGCTCTGTAATATCAGCGGTTATCAAAAGCAGCACGTTATAATGGCCTCACTAAAATTTTGTCATAGATGCACTGATGCTGTATTCATTAAATGGCAGTGGAGTCCATTCCTCTCTTTCAGAGGAGAAAGTAAAGAACAAATTAACTCGTGACTAACTGAGCATGCAGTGGTTTTGTGTTTGTACTTATTAGTTTGTTTGAACAGACTGTCAAATTTGTAGTGGCCTAAGAAAGCAGACAAAAATGAGATTAGAAACAAAACTTTTGCGCAGACTAATGCTGAATATACACATAAGGACCTCATCAAATATTTGTCAAAGCTTTCTGAAGCGAGTGTTTCAGAATTTAGCCCAGAAATGTACATGAGACATGCCAGAAAACATCTGAGAGCAAAATTGGAAAAAAAGGTCATTGAGGTTTGCAAAGATTAACTGTTGTCCTTAGAAACATACAGAAGTTGAAGGCTTTTTTTAAAAACACAGACTGCAGAGGCAGACTGTGATAGAGTTGTACCATAGCAACAGCCCCTAGAAACAGCCATTCATATACAATTTTCTGAAAACCCTTTCCTAACAATAAAATGGCTACTGCCTTTGGGGGAAGCTGAAAAGAAGGAATATTTTACACTCGAGGCTCAGTAATTTAATCAAGGTTCATTATGAGCGCCTTAATTGTAACTAATGATTGTGTAACCACAACCAGTAGACGAGGTATCTGCATCATATGATCTAATCGCTTTTATAACCCTTGGTCAGAATTTAAGAGTGCACCTGGCAATGGCAGCTCGACTGAAACAAATCCATAACCCCAGATAATGGTGAGATAATAATGCCCATCTCAACTTACAGCATATAACGTGTTAACGTGCCTCATTTTTGGCTGCTTTGGGAAGAATCAGCAAAGCGTCAAGCTATGATGGTGTGTGTAACGCCCTGCAAGCTTCTACACCTTGCGACATCCATGCTGCCCCATTCCCCCATGAAATACAATACCTTGGAGATTTGATTTGGCAAATTCTCAGGAAATGACTTCCACAATGGGACACAGCTGGAATCCTGCCTAGATGTGATTCCCATATCCAGCCTAGCCGGGGCTGTTCGCTTCTTTTTTCGGCTCTTAAATTCCCGGAGCTCACTGCAAACATATCGTTTGATGCAACAGATAATGCTTACATTTAGAACAGTCGGTCCCCGAAAGGGTAGGGCTTTTTTCTTCCGTAAATCTGTTCCCAGGGTTGTGGAACTGTTGCAGCGGGTCACTAGTTGAGAGAACTTTATTACCTTCTTTCTCATTTTAGCAGGTACAAGTAGTTTACGCAGCAAAATTGCCCGTGAAAAGGGTTTCGGTAAAGCAGCCCCTTGGCTTTTGTCAGACGGCCCGCTAAAGGGACCTTCGCAAGTTCCTTTTTTTTTTTTTTGTCTTGTAAAGCTCTACTCTGACTGATTAAATGGCAGATCATTTACCTCATTTAGGGATGATGTCATGGCGAGAGGCTCTCATTCGCTGCCGGCTGCTGAAGGGTGCTAACCCTGGCCCTGCTGGAGCGCTCTGACCTCCTTTTCTCTACAAAAGAGGGGCTGGCTTGTCCTGCCTTGGCCGATTCGCCTTAAACCATGAGCAAAGCACAAAGAGCGTGACGGACAGCTGATCTCCGCCGTGCCTCCCCTTCCTCCCCCGCACCCTCCCGCTCCCTGTCAGCTGTGGGCCGAGTTGACCCAACTAGCACTGTGTTTAACTAGTACCTTTGTAATTGCCCGGGGACTCACGCAGGGCTTTATGCTGAGAGCTCTACTTGCCAAACGCTCTGCGAATGGGGAGGTGGAGCGAGCCTTGTGACTTTTTTCCTCCCCCCCCCCCCCCCCCCCCCCCCCTCCTCCTGCTGGTGTACGTGGAGAGCAGCCCCATCCGGTGCTCTTTTGCTTGAGAAGAGGTGGCAGGTGATTGGGCAGAGCCCCAGTGACATGTATCAACGGAGTCAGGAAAACGCTCCGCCAAGAGGCAGCTCCTTCTAATTACCTCATTTTAGCTCCACTGCAGTGTAGAGCGCATGCAAGCTGCTTCTCAGCTGACACGGTGCGCGCATGCTGTCTGATACATGTGTCGTACATGTTCCACGTACAAAGCCTGATTTATGATGCTGTGCACTCAGCCCTATATCAGCTGCAGAGCTAGTCCACATTCACAGGTCTGCTTGTCTCCAAATAGATGGGTAAGTGGCACAAAGCAATGTGTATTCATTCGTGTCCTTTTTTTCTTAATTTACTCTATGTGCAAATATAATGCTGTTCTGATTTGTCTCTTTTTTTTTTTTATAAGAAAAGGTGTCATTTTAGGAGTGATTCTTTTATATTCCTGAACTCTGCCACTTGCTGGCATGTGGGGAAGTTTGAAAGGCTGTAAAATCTCTGTGAAAGTGCAGATACTTTTTTTTTTTAAAAAAAAAAGAAAAACTTTTACCTTGTGAAATACATATTTTGCCATTACTGTGGACATCTTATAGTAGCAAGGATCTGAATGACGGAGCTGCTTCAGTTTTTAGAAATGGCTGGTGTGCCGCTAGTTTGTTGAATGGAAATGCACTGAGTTTGCACAAACGTGTGATGTGTGCAGGAAAGTCCTATGGGAATATAAACGTGTGCATGCGAGTCTCATAAGACCTCAGTTCAATGTGTTTGCATGCATACTGAAGTTTTAAAACAGATAGCACTATATGAAAGCTCTGGAAATTAATAGTAGGAATAAGAGGTGTGACCCAGATGCACATGTATATAAACATATAAACGCATGGTGTGTCAACAATTTTGCTGCAGGTGATCAAAGTATTTCATGAAGACAATACCAGTCGAGCAGTGGAGGTCCCTAGTGACATCACGGCGCGAGATGTCTGCCAGCTGTTCGTGTTGAAGAATCACTGCATCGATGACCGCAGCTGGACTTTGTTCGAGCAGCTCTCGCACCTGGGCATAGGTAAAAAACGTACTGTTGCATAAAATGGCAAAAAAAAAATGAACAAGATGGATGTTCCAGAAGCCTCGTCCTGTGTGTGCTAAAATGAAAAGCAAATCAGATATGCAGTTTCATATGAGGAGATGCTGAAACTATTTATATTGATTCTGCATTATATTATGGTAAGAAAATACTAGAAGAAGCACTGCCACGAGTATAATCAGGGTATAACCAGCACTGTCATAAGTATAACCAGTTACCTTGGAAGACTACCATTACCTGGTGTAAATATTGTTTAAGCACAGGCTATTTCTGTGTAGGATATATATTCTGCAGTTAGAGATTACTAATCATTTACTGTTTTTTTTGTTTGCTTTGGTTTCCTTTAAAGTGTTCTTGCAAATACATAGAAATATACAAGTTTTAGCAATGTTTTTTTTTGTGTGTGTTTACAACTGGAACGGAAGGGATAGGAATGAAAGGTTGGGCCCCGTCCCTCTGTCGGCAGCTCTTCCGTGCCTTCGTATGCGGAGTAACGCCTGTACGTGAGCGAGCTCTGAGAGGTGTGTAGTCAGCGAAGGGTTAAACAAGCCTTCCATGAGGAGCGCTGCTGGTGCAGTCTTCACAGTGCAATATTCCTCAGCAGCATTCTTCACAGCATTGCATAATTTGCCCATCTGCTCCCTTCTTCTTCTCATTCAAGTATTTTGCCTTTTTCCTTTTTTCCTTTTTGCTGTTGAAATCCACCACGGCCTCATTTAACCCTAAGTGCTGTGCAGTTGGGTTTCGGTCTCCGTGATTCACAGTGTTTTAAGTGTGGGAACTGTTTCACTGCACAAACACAATAGGTATCATGGTTCGGCATATAGGATGGACTTTTTCGCTTTTGAATTACCGTTGCGTAATGGTGAGCACAAGTCATTGTCCAAATACTCTTAAGACACTTTTGGGCCTGCCATGACTGCACAAAACTATGTCTTTAGATTGTGAGAAAGTTACCACAGTTTGCTTATTGCGCCCAGTGTGTGTACCATGTACAGCAGTAGGAAGTAATGAAAAAAGGTCCAAAGGTAATAGCATCTTCTCGTTTTTTCAAGCTCTAAAACACAAATTTAATGAAAAGTTAAATCGATCTAGTAAATATTGGTAACTAATGAAAAACTAAGCGTAGAAAAAAAAGCTACGAAAATAGCGATACACCTTGAACATATATAAGGTATTATATGTAAATGCTGAACTACTTATCATTAAACAAACTAATACACCAAACTAATTGAAGAAAATCTAATTTCTCTTGAATAACATTGTTGCTCAAATGGGAAGTTATCATTTGCTGCTGGGGATAATATTTAATTAGTGTTAGGCTTGAAGAAATGGCTGAACATTTCCTCAGACTTTTGTTCTCGTTTTGGGCATTTGATATCGCTGGCGGTTCTGATTTGAATGTGTGTTTTAAAAACTGGAAAAAAAAAAATCTTGCTATTTACAGAAAAGTGCATGTAAGCAGGCAACAAAGTCCTAAGTAACATCCCAAATAGATTCCAATCCATGTTTTCACTGTGGCATTTTCATTGTGGAAGTAAACTTCCTCCTTATGGGTGTCTAAATGCAGGTATTTTAAATACACTGGAACCTCAACTTACCAACACTAAAATTAGGACCATAAGTCTGTAACTCGATTTCTAAATCTAACAGCTACATTACAGCCAGTGAAGCTTAATAATACAGATGTCAATTGATCAATCCATCAGTTAGGTTCTGTAAAAACTTCAGATCAAGCTATAATGAACTAAAAATGTGTTATTTATTTATTTGACTTTCACCAACTGCTCGTCCTATGCAGGGTCACTCTGTTTCAGAGTCCATCCCAGAAACACAGCACACAAGAGATGGTACGCTGTGTGGACGGAACACCACTCCATAGCAGGACTTTTATCTTATTATGGTTTATTAACCTGAAACAACACGTGCAGCACCTGTTGGGATCTGGCCACTTTTATGTTTCCCTTATTATCTATGCAGTCAACAAAAGTGTAATAAAGCTGTACCATTATTCAATTGCTAGGCAAGTTGTGTCGCAGTCTAGAAGACAACCATACTTAAAAAAATCCCGTAAGACTTTTCTTTTTGCCTTTTTATAAAGTTCAAGCTTCGTTAAAATTAAAAATAATAAAAAGGTTACAAAATACACTGTCTCAACAAACTTGTGTTTAAATTTATGAGGATTGCCTGATTTATCCCTTAAATATGTGCAATGTTTATCATTGTTATTGATCACCAATGCTCAGGAACACCGGGTATGAGCTACATACATAATCAAATCAAATTGAATTAGTCTGCAAACATTGCTGTACTGTTTTCATATATTTCACTGCTGTCTTACATCTGGCTTACAATCCAAACACAGATGATGTTGTCTTCAACAGACTAATTTTTGAAAAGAGACAAGGAAACGGAATTTAAAAAATTGAAAAATGCTTATATTTTCAAATTTTGTAACTTAAATGTTTGCAACACGAGGAATTTACTATAATACAATTTCCGCAAAACTGTAATTCACCAGAACATCCAAGAGGTGGGAAATCATACTCCAATTTCCTTGGCCTGGGAGTCTCTTTTTTTCCTTTCCTCAGTTGCCAGATAGATTAATTCTGAAAATAGCCCTGGGAAACTGCCTTCTGTGTTTGACTCTTTGCTTTCTCTTATAACTTGTGTTACTGTATGTGCTCAATTGCTTGATGTCCTGTCACTTTATTGAGAAGAGCAATATATAAAAAGAAATTGACTTTAATTTTATATTAGCACATTAGCCACAAATATCAATAATCATCATTCGATAAACTATTTCTATATGTGTGTGTGTGTGTGTGTACATGCATACATAAACACCTATATACATATTTCTATACAAAACACACAGACACACACACCCTCTGAAACCGCTTGTCCTATGAAGGGTCGCGGGGAGCCGGAGCCTAACCCAGCAGCACAGGGTGTAAGGCTGGAGGGGGAGGGGACACACCCAGGACGGAACGCCAGTCTGTCGCAAGGCACCCCAAGCGGGACTCAAACCCCAGATCCACCGGAGAGCAGGACCCGGTCAAACCCACTGCACCACCGCACTCCCCCCCCAAACAAAACAACTGATTACATAAATTAGTTATTTGTACAGAAACATTATGTGGACATGGCTGTTCACAGAACAATAAAGCTTTAAGGGTACAATTTATATCCTGAGGTTTCCTTCATGCGCCTGTAAGAATTTATTTCATCCTAAAGAAATCTGTGCTTTGGGGCTCTATTCTGATTTACGAGGAATAACCTGGTTTATGCATCATGTTCAGAGAAAATCTGTATCTTCTAGGCAGAAAGGAGAAGGGAGAATAATACACTTCTTACCTTAGATCTTTTAATAGACCTTGAGGAATGCATTATGATGACCAACCAGGCTTAACTCTTGTTATGCTATGGGAATTAATTAGCTTTAAATAACTTCACTGTTCCAGATGGCTGGATACAAACAGCTGGTTTCCAGAGATTCATAAAATATTCATTGTACATTCTAAGAAATGAATAAAACTTAATAATAATTTTAAATAATGCCTGCAAACCAAGTTTTCATTACACACGTTACATGAGATTCTTTACTGAAGGTTAAGGAATTATTGCGAGGAGGTGTTAATTTTTAATTTATGGACTACAGTGTGCTTAAGGGTAGCACAGTTGGGAGGCTTAAAACACAACCAGTTGCAAAGTCACATACTAATATCACATACGGCTGTTATTCTGAGCACCGGGAAGTTTTTCCGTAACACTTTCCTTGTTTGCTCTGCATTGTTTCATCTAAGGTATGAGCTTTTGCTTTATCATGCTGTTGTGCAGCAAATGCTTTGAAAATGACCCCGAACATAAACAAACCTTAAAACTAACATTTCGCCTACATCCCGCTGTGTTACTCTTTCCAGCTTTGCCAAAATGCTCAAGATCAGGTCCAACGAGTCCCTCTTCTTGCCAGCTCATTGAGCATGTTATCTCTGAATTTATTGCACAGAGAGGACCATTGAAGACCATGAGTCAGTCATCGAAGTGCAGTCTAGCTGGAGCATGGACACTGACAGCCGACTGTACTTCAGGAAGAATTATGCCAAATACGAATTCTTCAAAAAGACCCTGGTAAGCCGAGCGCTGAGCGCATGATGTCTAAACCTGGGATTTTGCGTATGCCTGTGTCATTTAAGCGCCTGCTGGCCGTAGCGATTTCCATTGCAGAATCCGATCCGGCACATGTTTTGCAGATAATATGTTACACTATAGCGCGATACTGACAAATATTTGCTGACTCAGTTCATTCTAAGTGTCGTGCTGTGCAGTTCCTGGAGCCATAATTTAAATGTACAGATCGTATGTATAGTTAATTTATCAGCATCCCCCGCAGCTGGGACCTATTGCATTACCATTTAAATGGATTACATTCGCTTCTCTGGTGTCCTGTGTTTTTCTCCGTGTAAACGGAAACATCACACGCCATTTACGCTTCTTGCTGTTGTCTAACAAGTTAATTAAAAGCAGAAACATTCTGTCCCCAAAGTCCCAAAGCTGCCAGCTGACTGATGTGAAGCTTTAATATTTTGCACCAACAGGACTTTTTCCCAGAGCACATGGTGTCTATATCAAGTGAGACCAATGGGATAATGAACCATTCACAGCTAATACAGGTACCCATTCTAATGCTGTAACATCTGGAATACAGTAGAAAAGGGAAACTTTTCGTTATGCTTTAAGACAGGGCAAACTTTTTACGTGATGTCTATCGTGCATATGTGACATGCTTGCAATAATACGGCGGTGCACTGCATTTTATGACTGCATATTATTTCTTATGATCCCTTGGATTTCCTGGTGCTACGTCCCTTTCCTAAACCTGCATCGCCTCATCTGCAGACCTTTCTTAACGCGAGCTCGTGCCCCGAGATCCACGGGTTCTTGCACGCCAAGGAGCAAGGCAAGAAGTCCTGGAAGAAGTTTTACTTTGTCCTGAGGAGATCGGGACTCTACTTCTCAAACAAAGGGACGTCCAAGGTCAGCAACCATGTTACTAAACGTGCGTAACATGATGAACGCGCGTGCTGGAAATGCATTTATTATATGACCAGTTTCCACCGTTAACCTTTTCAGTGCAGAAGTTAGAGTATTCATAACACGGGCATTTTGCTCACACGACTGTGAAAGCTACTGTGCACTTTTCATTCTTCCTCTGCTGCGATATTACATGCCCATCTTTTCTTCAAATTAGGAAATGCCTACATGTTTTATTCTAAAGTGAAACTCTTCACAATCTTTAGAACAGGGTTTCCCATCATTTTCGGCCAAGGGCTACAGTCATTATACAGAACTTGTCCAAGGGCCACATGTGTGAAAATCATAGTAACATGCTGAATCTTAAATACTTACATTTAAAAATGATTTATTTTTGTATTTTATTTGGGTGCAGAGTGTGTTCAGGTGTGTGTGTGTCAGACTACACATTGTGTTGTCAAGCGACTCCATAGAACGTGTAAATTTATGGTAAGTTTGGTATATATTAATAATTATACAAATGCTCTTGCGAGCCACATAACATGAAATGGACAGCTCTGCTTTAGAATGATCTTTCCAGCTAAATGTATGAATGGCTGGTCTGTGTGAGTTGCGCGGTGGAGCATCGCAACGACTGTGACTCTGCGGCACAGCTCCAGCTGGCTCCCGCTCTCCCCAGGTCAGCCGGCCCTCCGGGGACCGAGCTCCAGGCAACGCGGCCGGGCGCTGCTTTACACCTGCGCTGCACCGTGCCAGCCTGTCCCCCTGTCCTCCTGTCCCCTTGTCCCCCTCCTCTCTCTGTCTCCAGCCACAAAAGAGCTCTTGTGCACAAAAAGGCCCTGCTCTTCGCTTGTCAATACATATCATTTGATACAAGGCCTCACTAACTTTTCCCCTTGCTGCATATATATTTTCTATGATTGATTTGGCCTTTTCCTGTGTTCTTACTGCCAGCTGGCTATCTCTCAAACGGCATCGCACACCTGCTCATCAAAATCGGCAACTTGGAAATGGAAACTGCTGCTTTGTGCATCAGGGGGCAGACAATGATTGGCTTTGTTCCTGTCCACATGGGAAACAGATGTGTGTCTAGGTACACACAGTGAGCCTCCAGTGTGACCTCCTGCCATTGTGTTTCATAGCTGGGCCTGAACTGTACACAAACCTGCTGCACACACTGTCACCGGTAAAGGATGCTCAGATCGCTGTTGTTATCATCATCATCCTGGCATATTCATAACAGATCCTCAGCTGGGCGTTATAAAAACTTTTGGCCCTGTTATACTTTATTCATTAGGTGACACTATTCTCAGAAGTGACTTGCACTGACATAAGCTTACAGTGACTTACCCTTTTTATGGTGGTGGGAGGACCCCTGGGCAAGGTCCAGCCGCCAGGTCCGAGCCGACCCGCCCCAGGGAACCGGAGCCTAACCCGGCACACGGGGCGTAAGGCCGGAGGGGGAGGGGACGCACCCAGGACGGGACGCCAGTCCGTCGCAAGGCACCCCAAGCGGGACTCGAACCCCAGACCCACCAAGGAGCAGGACCCGGACCAACCCACTGCGCCACCGCACCCCCTACCCTTTTTGTATAGCTGGGCAATTTTTACTGGAACAAGTCATAATCAGGAGTACCAAAGTACCTGGGATCTGAACCCAGATCTTTTTATTTCCGAGAGACATCTTTAACCACTATGCCACCTGCTGCCCCGCTACCGGCTTTCTACAGAATTAGACTTTTTAAAGCTTTGATTAAATTTGGATTACTGCTTTTTCATCTCAAGGGATGCCCAAAGCAGAACAGAACTAAGTCGAATAATTCATGAATTTTTTTGTAAAAGGCTCATGGGCTACCTGGTTTGGGGTGCATACAAACCCCCAGTATTTGTATTCCTCAGACACCTCCATCCTGGTGTTCCCAGGTGCTCTCTGGCATCCAACGTAACCCCTGCCCCCCGATTATGTATTTGCTTACCGTCTGTGCCCGACATGGTGCTCATGGCTGACATTTCTTTTAAACCCAACCCTGTTCACGCCTCCAGAATCAGCCCACAGCCCGAGTCCTTTCCGCAGCAGCCGTGCTGTTGACCAGATAAGCAGAGAATTGAATCAAGAGATTGCTGAGTTTCCATGAAAATGGAATGACCCAAACCCAACGACAGACTTACACGTACCGTGTTGTGTTTTCCCTCAAAGGAACCGAGGCATCTACAGTTCGTAGCCGAGTTCAGCGACAGTGACGTCTACTCTTTACTGTCAGCCAGGAAGATGCATGGAGCACCCACAGAATACGGGTTTTGTATCAAGGTATATGGGCTCAATTCCTTTCTTCTGCCACAGTGTCAACGGCATAAAGACATGTTACGGAGAGCAAAACTCAGTGTTCATCACACAAGTGTTTTCAGTTGTGCATTAACAATAAAGGGCATTTGGTCAAAGCATTCCTGCTCCAGGTTTTTTATAGAGCACTGCGGGATTTCCTGGATCCTTTCATTTTTTCTTACATGTGCCATATTATTGTCTGAGCACATTCATGCTTGTTTGGTCAGCCCTCCAGATCAAGTAAATTTTGATCACAGTGGGTTTCATTTTGCTGCGTTACACAAATGTGCAGCCAGATGTGAAGAGCTGTAACTCTTGATTCCAAGTACATGTTGCCTTTTCAAGCAGTGCCATTTAGTTATCAGATGGAGCCCATATATTACAAGAATGAAGCCTAATTAACCTTCACTGTTATCATAAGTAGAATGTCTAGTGCAGGTTGTAAAAGTCTCCGTGGTGAGATTGCCTGTCTGGTATGTTATCTCCAGTGAACTTTGTGAATGCTTGCTGCGAACCAAGGATGAAAAAGGCTCCAGAAATGGGAAACCAGTGATAGCAGAAAAGCAAACAGACTAGATGGGAATGAACAAGGAAAAAAAGACTCAGCATTTGGAGTTATGGAAATGCTTTTCCAGAAGGGACCCTGTTTCGCCCATATTTATAATTCCTTTAGAGAAAGGCATCAGTCATCGCTGATGTTAAAGCATTAAAGGACCGTTTGACTGTTAAAGACATATGGGCCTTATCTGCAAGGCACACACTGATCCCGTGCTTCGGCCTTCCAGCCAAACAAGTCGGGCTCTCCCCGGGATCTGAAGCTGCTCTGCGCTGATGAGGAGCACATCAGGACCTGCTGGGTGACCGCCATTCGTCTCTTCAAGGTAACCCCCAACCGCATCCAAGGCCTGTCGCCCCATCGGTACTCGAGGCTCCCACCTGCACCCTGTAGACAGCCAGGTGCCCGTTGTGCTTGCAGACCACACAAAGTCCTTCATTTCCCAGCAAGGCTTTTTTAAAAATGTCTTTCTAAGTCTGCGCTACGGACACATGATCGATTTGTATGTATGTGTGTTTTTGTAGCATGGGATGCAACTGTACCAGAACTTCATCCAGCCACATCAAAAACAGAAAACGTCTCCCATGGTATGTGTCTTTAGACTCTGCTGCAGGGAGGGAAAAAAAGCCATGGAAAATGGCTTTCTTTCAGACTCCTTTGATTTCAACCTTCACTTTATAATATGCCTCTTATTCTTGTCCCCTGCAATGAGCAGCATGCATACTTGACATTTCCTGTTTCATGTTTATAGTGCATTTTTGTATACTTTTTAAATATTAGCATGCGCAGCAAGTACTCTGCTACTTAAACTTAACAGAAATATTAATGAACTGCTTTAAAAGTGAAATTTAAGAATAAAGCACATTCCACTATGGCTGCCAAAATATTTACTGGATCGATCAATTAGCTTTGTACTTTTGAATTGAGGAAGGGCTCATTTTATCCATGTTCGATGAGTCGCTGTTCTTTCAAAATAGCTTCTTAATCAGCTACTTCTAGCCTTCTAGTCTCCACAGGGCTTCTCTCCCAAGTTTTCGGCCTGGAAAATACAGAGGTTGTCTCTGTATGCTGCTGAGTCCAGGGCCACGGTGCTTCTGGGAGCAGGGAGGCAGCCAGAGATTAGTTCAGGGCCTGGGATTCATACTGGGGTTTGGAGAGTAACCATGGAGGAATGCAGCTCTTGTACTCTTTCTTGCACATAAAAAACCGTGTGGTGGATCATGTTAATGGGTTACTGAGATAAGATGCACGGTGGGAACATTTAGAGTTTTATTTTAATGTGGTGATGGGCAAAAAATAGAAATCAAAGGCAGTACAGGTAGTCCTCGAATTACGACGGCCCAAACTTACAACAGCCATCCCATCAACCGTATTATATTATTTTTGAATCCCAACAAGAGCTGCAAAGCACCCTTATCTGTCCCTGACTCAGTCAATGTGGCTATCTGTTATTGCATTTTTTTTGCAAAAACACACACATAGTGTCTACAAGCGCTTGCCCCGAATGGGGTCGCAGCGAACTGGAGCCTAACCCGGCAACACAGGGTGCAAGGCTGGAGGGGACACATCCTGGACGGGACACCAGTCAGCCGCAAGGCACCCAAGCAGGACTCGAACCCCAGACCCACCAGAGAGCAGGGCCCGGCCAAACCCGCTGCGTCACCACACCCCTCCCCGGCCCCCCGCACAAACTTTTTTTGTTTTACAAATCTTTGTTTGGTGAATCCCTGCAGGTTACTTTTTTAAATAAATGGCTGGGAATTAAAAACTGAGCATTCTGAAAAAATTAGATGAAATCAGATGTATAAATTAAAGCAAAAAATAAGTTTAGTGTAATAAACATGATATAATATGCCTCTAACACTGTAATGTTTGCATATAATTATTATGAATCTGTATTAGTATTATATACACAAGAATAATGCGCAGAATTGCTGAGAAAATATAACAAATCCCTATTATACAACGTAGCATCCATGCATGTAAATTGTTTATGTATTCGTATGGTTTATGTACAACAGTATATTGGGACTTGCGACTTACAAAGACTTACAAAGCGGTCGGAACGAAACCCCGTCGTAAGTCGAGTACCACCTGTATCACCCCTTTTCTCCGCGACTACACAAGGAATGACCTGTCACTTTATTTTATGGTTTCCTCTGGTCGTTGTTACTGACCAACCATGCATGAACTATTAAATGAAGAACGAAGGATATTAAAGAGCAATAAATGTTAAAAGAACCTAGAGCCCCTTTTCAGTTCAGATGTGCCCGTAAGAAGGCTGCGCTCTTGAACGAACACTAGGTGGCAGCAAAACGCCACCGCAAGCGACGGCCTTCTCTTCCTCCTTCTCTCTGCTTTGCGTCCAGAGGAGCATCTCCGAGAACTCCCTGGTGGCCATGGACTTCTCAGGACACAAGAGTCGGGTGATTGAGAACCCCTCGGAGGCGCTGTCCGTGGCGGTGGAGGAGGGACTGTCCTGGCGGGTACGCGTCATGTTTTTATTCCTGCTGTTTATCTCTGCTCCACGGCACAGCGCTGTCCCCGAGCGGACGTCGGGCCGCATAGCAGCGCACGTCACGGGCCTCGGTGGTGTCCCCGCCACGCTGCCGTGTCCGTCCGCAAATTGGACCGGAGCGGATCGGCGCTGTCAGGCAGGTGACACGCGCGCATGTCCCCCCCCCCTCACTCCCTGCGCTCCTCACGCGCGCTCTCTCTCTCTCTCTCTCAGAGGAAAAGCTGCCACCGGCTGAGCTCCCACGGAAGCCCCTCGGCCTCCCAGAGTCCCGCTGCGAACTTAGGTCAGTGGGACACAGCCGTGTGTGTGTGTGTGTGAGCGGGGCCTGCGTCGTGCACTCGCAGGCGTCGAACCCGGCTCACGTGTGTGTATCATGTGTTTGTGTGTGTGTGTTCCCCGTGACAGGCCTCCACAGGGCCCAGCCGTGGTTCCACAGCAAACTGTCCCGCGACGAGGCTCACCGCCTGATCGCCCAGCACGGCCTCATCGACGGGTACGCTCTGTGCTTTCATGATCCGCCGGCCGTCGCGCGCAGGTCACGCGTGGGTCTCGAGATGGGCTGCGCCGAGCCGCGCGCCTCCCGTGTTCCATTGACGGCGTGCGTGCGTTTTGCCGGGCGAATCGAATGGCGTTGTTATCAATCATGCCGAAGCGTCACACATTGATCCGTCTTATTAATAAGTTATTACGGCCTCGTTTTCTTTTGATGTCCTGTGGCACGAAGCGAAGCTTCGTCTCGAGACTTGCGCTGCGGGCTTTTTGCTGCAAGTAATCTTCTCTTAAGTCTTTTCTTTTCAAACGCTTTGATTTCAGGGTTTTTCTTTTAAGGGACAGTCAGAGCAACCCCAAGACGTTCGTCCTGTCGCTGTGCCACACGCAGAGAGTCAAACACTTTCAGATCTTACCTGTAAGTACATAGTAAGTTGTCCCGCATTCACAGTCCGTGCTGTAAGTACAGAACCTTCCTTTCTTACTTTGTACAGTATATAAACCTCTCGCTGGAGCTGGAGTCAAAGGCTTGTCTTTGTGTACTTAGGCAGACCGTGTCCCTTGTCTGTGTGCGTGTGTGTGCGCGTGTGTGTGCGCGTGTGTGTGCGTGTGTGTGCGTGCACGCGCGCCCGTGTGGCAGGTGGAGGACGAGGGCGAGCTGTTTTTCAGCCTGGACGATGGCCAAACGCGTTTCACCGACCTCATCCAGCTGGTGGAGTTCTACCAGCTCAACAAGGGCGTGCTGCCCTGCAAGCTCAAGCACCACTGTGTCAGGATCACCCTCTGAGGGCGTGGAGGGCCCCGGGTCCGACGGAAAAACGCCCTCTTCGCCGCGGCGGCGCCCTCCCGGGGGAGTGACCGCGGCGGGGACGGCGGGACGGGACGGGACACCTATCGACAAGCGCCACGTTCTTGGACGGAGGAAGCGGTGGCGCGAGCGCCACACAAAAGCGCGATCGCATCCCGTCACTTGGGTTTGAACGCGGACTGCTTCGGCGAGGGGTGCGGAGGACCCTGGGGCTGGGATCACACGGACAGCGCTCGAGATTTGCTTTCGCGCGCGCCTCTGACGTGCGCGTGGTCAAGGGAGTGCGCCGGGCCTATTTCGTAAGGCCGTGCGTTAGGCGCAGCGAAGCACGCTTTTATGATCCGCGCGGCAGAAGCGCAGCGCACACCCCTTCCGCCCATGTACTGTACATAATGTAGAGCTCCGCGTGCCCGCGCAACAGCCGCGCACATGGCGCTATATCCGCTACGTTCTCCTTCTCCTTGGAAACGCGCAGCGCTTCCGCCGGAAGCTTCTCACCGCGCGCCGCAAGTTCGCGCTCGGTGACGTGGGAGCGCCGCGAGTGCGGCGCGTGTCGCTCTATAGCCATAGGCGTCGTCTGCAGGTTGACGCGACCGCGCGGCAAAATCGCGTGCGGTCAGGACCGAGGACGTGGCAGGGAGGGAATTCGCAAAGCAGGTCGGACGGAGGACGCGCTCACTGAGCAGAAAGGCCGACTGACAGCAGTCCTCCGTCCCTTCCTTTTGTGCTACACTAACCAACTAAGCGCAGCGACTGTTAAGCTCGCCGAGCGGCTCCGCGCGCTCCGGAGTGAACCGGGCTCCGCTTCTTTCTCACGTCATTTGCATTTCAAGGCATTCAGGTGTTTTATAAAACGTGGTTTGCTTTCCTGTAGCGAGACACGCAGCAAGCGGAGGAGAAATGAATGCTGATTCTGACTGAGCACACTGGTGAAGCTGGACTCACTGAGCGCTCTCTCTCTCTCTCTCTCTCTCTCTCTCTCTCTCTCTCTCTCTCTCTCTCTCTCTCTCTCTCTCTCTCTCTCACACACACACACACACACACCTGGCTGGTACTGTACATTTATGTGGAATGTATTGATTATAACTGAAACATTGACGGCTCTTTCCTTGTGTGTCTTCTGGATCAGTTTCGGGTGTTTTTCTACATTTGGTGATTGAATAAATAAAATAAATAATGAAACCTCTTGGGGGAAAAAAATTCTAATCTTTAGTGTGGTGTACATTAAACACGTGCGTAATAATTCCATGTACAAGATTCAGGTAAGGCCACGTGCAACATTTCAGTTTTTTCAACGTCATCTGTGTAACAAATCAGTGCAGTTTATTTAAAGGTATTGATACAAGTGGTCCAGTT
Source organism: Scleropages formosus (assembly GCF_900964775.1). NCBI lineage: Eukaryota > Metazoa > Chordata > Actinopteri > Osteoglossiformes > Osteoglossidae > Scleropages > Scleropages formosus. The sequence goes on from NC_041817.1 coordinate 648,303, forward strand.
TGCTCGTGGTACTCCAGCTTCATCAATTAACGCATGTAAGAAAACTCATCCAGGTGAAATATGTGCACATTTTTTATTTGGAAAATATTTTTGTAAGTTGTTGCATTGCGACAATAAGTGTATATGGGCAATGATACCTTAAGGCAACCTGTTGTTAAATGGGCTTAATGGTATTTAATTTCTCATAACCTGAGAGCAGTGCATTGAGAATATAAATGAATGTCATTGTCAGTTTGCACTCTGTGTTTTGTAATTTTTTTGTATTTTGACTTGAGCTATACAGTAGCACACTTTCGAAATGTTTCACACTCATTCAAAGATTTGCTTCTAAATACTGTAAGTCTTACACTCTTCATTGCACTAAAGTTACAACATTGGTAACATTTAGTTCTAATTCCCACGATTAATAGTGACTGTTAAAGACTCAATACAGTATGTTTAAGTGATAAAACATGTTTTTTTTTTTTTCTCATTCTTGGGTATCTGTCTAGCTATGCCTTCCTTACATTTCATATGGACCTAAATAAAGAGCTTGCATGTAAAATGTAAGTAAAATCATCATGTTTTATACATGAATGTATACATAATTTGATGTCCTCTATAAATTTAATTTTCTACTTTTGTCATTGTACTATCTGCAGTTTTAATTCAAGCTTTCAGGAGATGCCCCTCTTACTGTGTTGTCATACCATCACAACATAACAGCAAACAAGAAATACAGTTTATGGTGTTGTGTAGAAGAAATGCTGACATTTTATTAAAAAAACAAAAAAAACACCTCTGTGCTTGATGTTTACATGGCAAATTCGAATTAAACTGAACCCGATTCAAAGTGTTTTTCACTTTTTTGGATTATGAAACGGTATACAGAAGTATTTTCAGTTTCCAAGATATCAAACTGTTACACGTTAGATGCTTATCATTAAACACTCATTGCAGTGGAACTGAAGTTTAGGTCATTTTAAATGAAGGTAAAAACTGTCCAGTGTGCCACCTTTGTGTTGCTTGATTATTTTGTCAGTGAACCAAAGTTTAATGTATCCTGAAATACCCTTCATGTGATGTGAATAGCTCAATTGTTTGGAGTAAAGAGGTAAAGTCTGATTTCAGTTTGAGGAGACAGTAGATGGCAGAGTAGGGTTGCCCACCGAATCTGTTTTTCCCTTCATTTTTAAGGCCTAATCTGTTGACTTGTAGTGTCTGTACACCCCAAAACGTTACAGTTTCTACAAAATGATAAATTATTTAAAGCCACATATATACAGTACCAATTAGTGTTGTGAATAATTTCATTTAACATGAAAAGAAACATCACCGTCTGATAAATCATTAAAATTTTAAAAGCATGAATCATTAAAATGAGTTTTTGCTTCAAATATATCTGTTGTTGTAATTGTTTATCACTAATGTGTTTATATATAACTTCTTTCCCAGCAAGCCCTAAGGAGAAAGTATAAATGTGTCATTAATATGTTTTAAGTACCACGATTGTCTTGTTTTTCACATGTAAGTTCCTTGTGGCAAGACAGACTTAAGACAATTATTCACAAATGCATTATGGGTATTTTGATTATATGTCATTTAATTACCGAAGTAGAGGAATGAATTATTTAAATATATAGTTTATTTCACTACATGAGAATAATTACATACCAAGGCCCTCTGATTTGCTGTGGTTGACAAAATTACCCACTAAATTTTCCTGTAAATGTAGCTATGCAAGTGGTAATTTTTATGCACTCTATGCTGAAGAGAGAGTCTTCGAAAAAAGCGCTGGTTAACAATACAGAACCCGTTTCTTGTAACGCGCATGATGTTTCATTGCCCTTGTTCCTGTGCGCTGCTGTGTACACTGCTGGCATCTCGTTTGTACTTGTTTTCAGGGGAAATGTGCACATTGAAGTGTTAAATACACTCCCGCTCGCAGGTTCAGTGGTTAAACGCTGTCTCCCATGTATTTTTGCCATTGATCCAGCCCTGGCTGCAGGGAGACATGGCAGCCGAGTGAGAGGATGTTCCCCCCCCCCTTAATGAATTCATTCAGCCAGACACTGCCAAAAGTGCCTGTGGACAGTTCTTTTCGGCCGGGGATAGCTGTCTAGGTGCACGTGTGCTGCACCGATGGATCCACCGGGCTGCCTATTTGAAGGGAGGACTCCGCTTCGTGCACCTGCTAGCATGGCACGCGGCCAGGCCTGTGGTAGGGGAACGATTGCTCGGATGTCGAGTCCAGGTGGCCCCGCCAAGAGAGACGCATAGCCTCTCATGCAGGCTGGGATGATGTCACAAGCGGTTGACATGGCAACGGCTACCATGGCCCTCATGTCAGGACACTGTCATGGAGGTATGTAAGTGTTGGAGGATGAAGGAAGGACAACCACACACAGGTGAGTGTGCTCCTAGTTCATAGAGAAGCAAGCTGAAGTTGGCAAGAAAGCACCGAGACCTCTAAAATGCAGCACTTCTGATACTACAGCAGTGAGTCTCGGTTAAGGATGTCTAGGAATACAGTAACATCAGAGAAAAAAAAAAGTTTGGTTCTTCCTTTTTAAAGCAGAAGATCTGTAGACATATTGGAGGTCTACACTTATAACAGATATTTTTCATATCCTTTAAAATGAGATGAATATGATTTTATTTGAATTCAAGCTATGATCCTGTCACCTTTTAACACAGAATAGTGAATAATTTCTAGATCTTTTTCGCCAACTTACTGGAGTGCATGAATTTCTAAAAATCATTGGAACATCAAAAGATTCTGCACCACTGAGGAGTTAGGGGGAAAATATAATAAGGCTGGAGTTATTGAAAAGCCCAACACAAAACGAGCAGGGTACTATAGTAAGAAGCAAAAACTTTTCACAGGTTAAAGCTTACACTATATATGTACTGTGTGTATATATATATATATATATATATAAAACAACATTTATTCAGTAATGAATGATCCCTTCAGACCTGAAGGCGATAATTTTTGACAGATCACACGTGAGCGTGAAAGTGGCAACGAGCAATCTTCCATTTTCAGAGCGCGACAACTTGTCGTGGAGTAAACAGAGTATTTTTTTTGTTTACCACTGATTGCGGCGCGATAAAAGAAAGCGCGCGAGTGGCTAATTGCGCATTTCTAGCTTGACTTTAAAGTTTTTTTGTTGATTTATTCACAGACCACTTTATCTGTTTAGACGGAAGTTTAATAGGGACAATGAGTTAGAATGATGAATTGGGGCCTCACACAGAAACAGCAGGAAGTACCAGGGGCAATCTATTAAAAGGCATATGTTTGCAGGAGGCCTCATTAAAGTGATGTCATTTTAAAGTAATACAGGCCTATGTGCAGAGAAAAGCACTGCCATCATACATATGGTGCGATACAAAATTCTTAGCCGCTAAACTACCTTGGTTTGTATGCAGTGGAGGAGCAACCTTACAACAAACTTGTTTTCATTAATTAATAAATTCAAAAACTCAACAGTAACAAGAAAAAATCACGAGCTGCTTTTATGCACAGGTAATCATGCTAAAATGTCAGTGTCAACACTAATATATTTTAACACACTGTTACTAATGCAGTGAAGCCGTATGGCAACCAGCGCTGAAACTCTACAGCTGTATATTGCGGTTTCGGTATAATATTTGTTTCACATTCTACTGGAAAAATTGTGTTGGTGGACTGTTTCTCATACATCTTCCGTTATTTAATTTTGCCTTTTATTTTCTTACCATTATTCTAAGGGCTGTAGCCAAAGTAATCATAACAGAACTTGTGGCTTACTTGTGCTTTTGGACCTTGTGATTTGTTCTGGACACATCCTTAAAAATGCGCTGCAGTAATGCATGGGGGCGGTACAGTGGCGTGATGGTGCTCGTGCCTCATAGCTCCTAGCCTGTGATTTTGGAAGTGGGTTCAAATGCGGCTCAGTCTGTGTGGAAGTTCCGTGTTTTCGGCACGTGCGTGTGGCTTTCCTCCCAAAATCCGAAGACGCGTGTTTCAGGTGAACTGGTGACTCTGCGCTGCACATACAGTGCGTGTGGGACTGCCATGTGATGTACTGGCGTCCCACCCGGTGTGTACCCAGCTTCATGCAATGTGTTTTTGCCGGATGGGCTCCAGACCGCTGTGACACTGTATTGGACAAGTGGTTATTGATAATGGATGGATCAATGGTGTAATACGTGGCTTATAAGACATGGCAATGTACAGATGCTTCCGTGTAACTTTTATTTATTTATATGTAATTGTTTTCCGAGACACAGTTTCTTTTCCAGTGTCAATAAACCTGACTCCTTGATTTAGTTTCCAGAAGGTTAATTGTGTCACAGTTCATGAGTTCAAGATTTGCATTTAAATGTCATTGCAAATGTGAATTGGCTGTAGCCAAATATAACTCGTCACTGAAGTTAATTTCAAAATGTTATATTAGTTTCTAAAGAAAAAAGTCTTTCATACTGAACCAGAAGGTCAGCGAAGAGCTCTCTGCTCATTCTTGTCCATGGTCACTAAGTTCATCACTTACTGGAGTTGAGCGAAAGGGTGGGTACAAACACAGTAAGTACTACACAACTGAATTAAGCGTCAGTTACAGTGCACATTTGTACTTTCAGCTCCGTAATTATTACGATGTGTTCCTCAGTTGTTAAAAAAAAGTCTTGTTTTTGCATTGCTTTCATTTGTGATGATCATATTTGAAAAGAACAGCGAGTAATGTTTATATTCCAGTAGTGGGAAACGGCACAAATTACTTCTTTTCTGTACAGTATCCGTTAGCTGCGAGAATATATAACCCATTGCTTCATTTCGTAATAGGCTTTCTGCGCCCGCGTAAAGATAATGACATGAAAACAGCAACATACGTATTTGAAGGAAGACTCATTATTTTGTAAAATGGCAATTGCGTCGAAAGAGAGTCTCGTATGCAAAATATTCAAAGACATTGCATTTCCCGTAGCAGAAGAGAGAGAAGATTAAAAGATAACTACAAATCCGTGCCCTAAAAGCTGAAATTGTAACATTGTTCTGGCATATTTGTTTGAAGTGGAATATCACTTAACTGTTTTAAACACTTCTGATAGATTGTGTCTCATTTAATTGCATCATTTCATTGTAACATTGCTGTGCGCTCGCTAACCCTGCCTTATTTTCTCTTCGGGTCGTACAGTTGGGGGACGGCAAGTCCCCGGTTATGTTAATTACAAGGGTAACGTAGTCACTCATCTAACAGTGGATCTGGTTGGCAATTTTAAGTTTTAATAATCAATTACTGGAAGCGATTCTCTATGAAGTCACAAGAGAGTCATTAAATCTCTAAAGACGAAACAGGGATTGTAGTTGTGTCAAAAGCTCTTTTTTTCCATTCATAAGCGGACAATTTTTTTTGTTCTCAATATTTTGGAATTTAAGTTGGGATCGGAATTATTAAGTTACCGGTTCATCTGTGGTATAACAAAAGCCGGTGACATAGATGTCAGAAAGTAATGTATGGCGCTCATAATTTGATGACTATAAATATTAAAAGCAGGCCACTTTTATGCCAAATTAAGAATTTAACATTAAAAGCTGTTTTTAAACAGACAGCTGCTTCTGACTGAATATTTGAATGTAACTTCTTGGAATTTTAAAAACTAAGAGTACTGCTAATAATCAACTAGACTATTGACACCGAAGGAAAGCCTTTCTATAGTAAAATGGTAGAAACTGATTTTTTTTTTCTCAGATTCCCATGAAGGCTCTTGCTGGCTGCCTGCTTGGTCTTCGGGATGCAGCGAATGTGTTTTTCTCCTAACACATCATATTGTTCCTTTCAGCAGACAGCAGGAAAGCTGCCATTGTCTTTTCAGCAAATCTTCAAAGCATCACGTCGTAAGGGGGGTTTTTGACCTTGAGAAATTAGCATGGAAAGAGTGTCTCAACATTGTACGAGCCTGGCTAGAACCGTTCCTCTCCAAAGCCCTCAGTGAAAATACTCACTTTAAGTAATGAGTTAGGTGATGGACTAAAAATCCAAACATGCCCAGCATCCACGTGATAGGAAAAGACACGTGTAAATACCGCTTATGAGCAAGAGAAAAGCCAATATGATAAATATGCATCAAGTTATCTGGACCTGACAACTAATCAATCGTGACAGTGCTCTCTCTATTCCGGTGCACTTTTAGGTAATGCAAAGTGATAGATACTTCAGAGGATGTACAAATGATGCTTTTTTGGCAAGTTTTATGCAGTCTGAAAATGCTGCTTCCATAACCATTCTCCAGAATGGTCCCCGCACCTTACATTTCTCAGCTTTCAGTCTAGCAGCTGTGATTGTTTAAATAGCGCGTGCTCAGATTTACACACTACTTCCAATAGAAACCGAGTGGTAATTACAGCATCTGCATCGCCAGACTGTCCCTGTCTTATGAAATACAGTTAGAAAAAAAGAAAGGGTCTGATTTTGAAGGTGTTTTCTCAGACTCTTTAAATGAGATCTTGATTTACATGAGATTGTGTAGCATAAATATTCAATAAAATTCTGATAATTGTTTTTAGAAATCAGATAGAAGGAGAGGTTATTTCACTCACAGGGCTTATTGATGTTCTAAGAATGTAAGCCTTTCGTTTTGATGGACCCCATATGACTAGGGCTCAAAAGTTGAAATGTGGTTGTGGAAAACCCCGGTCTGGCAGGATGGTCTGGGTTGGTTGCGGATGCACTGCGAGACTGGGGGAGGCAGAACAGCAGGGGAATGAAACGGACAACTTCCACAGCTGACAAGTTGCAGTTTGAAGTAATCAAAAGCCTGAAAGGTTAAAAAAAAAAGTGACGGGAGCAAAATCGGGTTGGGGGGGGCACAGCAAACACAACATTTCTTCAGATGGACAAGTAAGCAGATTGGTAACGGAAGCAAAAAAGAGCAACGGCCTGAAATGAAGTCTATGAGTGACTGGTGTACCCTGTGTATCAACGTGCACAATAACTCCATTAATACACACATTGAAATGCTTGCACACGATTCTTTCCCTCTCATTTTCAGTCCCTTGTTTGTGAGCTTGATTTAGGATGCTTATTGTTTGGAACGTGAGCAGTAGTTTAAAAAAAAGTGTATCAATGTTACAGATTTTGACTAACGACATTGACAACTGCAGTGAAAAAGTAAGAATAAAGTGGGTATCCTTGACTGGTCAACAATGTGCTCTTCGTTGACACAGAAAAACACATCCATGTGTATCGCTTTACGCACCATCTCATTCACCCTTTTACTTTCGTTACTATTATTATTAGAATTGTTACTGTATGCAATACCTACCATGCATAGTTGTTCAGACGTTTGAAAATGTTAACTTTCTGTATAGTTCCTTCATAATTATAGCTTGGGATAAATGATATTTAATTTTAATTATTTAGATCACCACCCAAATGTTTATTTATAAGCATCAAACACTAAGTTGTTCCCTGTTTTACAAGCTGTAGTGAAGGATTTCAGATCCTTATTGTCAGCAAGTAAAATGTCTTGTTTTCATTGCTTTGGGCAAAGTGTATAACCTCTGAAAGCAACAATTACAGTAGATACAGTATTAATGCACATTGCTTGACAGGAAAGAACAACGTACTGCAGATCATCCCCAGAGAGTAAGATAGGGATTATGGAAAAGTGTCTTTAGAAACAGCGATGTTGATATTGGTCCGTTGAGCTCGGTGTTCATCTTCACACAGGATGAGAAGCGTGAAATTCATTTCAAGTCGCTGTGAGCTGATGGACGTGGAACCGTGCCAGAGGGCGGCGCTATGCTTGACAGCGCAAGGTATGCGGATTCTCCTGTTCGGCGACGACCGGCCGCCTCCAGCGGAGAGGAAAGGAGGACTTTACATGTGGCAGCTGGCCTGAACACTGGGAAAGCTGAGGGAGTGTGAGGAGGCTACAAGCTTTAGTTTACTGCAGTTTCAGATTTTTTCATTGTTTTTTTTTTTTTAATGTTCTAAAGGGTATTAAGCTTTTTTGTGCTTTGGTTAGGCTGTGTACCATCACTGTTACCGTCATGTGGCCACCTCCACCTCAGTACAGGCCTCGCAACATCACCTGCTGGAGGTTTCTAGAAAATATGTCTTGCTTGGCAGAGTGGCTGGATTTTCATATTGATATGATCGGTGTATTAATGAGGTGCCCTTTTCAATCGTTATCACGTAGCGGTGTTCGGCTTGTGCGTAAATAAGCAAATGGCCTTCGCTGAAATTTGAATCAATGCATCTTTAATTATCTTGAGAAATTAATTCAGTTCACTTGATGTGGCATTGTTACGTGACGATTGCAGAGCACGGATACACAGTAAATACCGTAAGCAGTCCGTTTTGTCCAAATCTGAGAGGGCACTTCAGATTCACAACGGAGGGCTTAATACAAATGAGGTAATCAAGGAAGTGCAGGTGAAGTCTCTCTCTCTCTCTCTCTCTCTCTCTCTCTCTCTCTCTCTCTCTCTCTCTCTCTTTCTCTCACACACACACACACACACACACACACACACACACACACACGCACACTGCATGTGTGGCAAGTCCATTTACATTTCCATGATCTTATTAAATTTACATTGTGTGCGAGTGACTCCGGCGTCGGCCAGGAAACCTCTCGGAAAGAGGGAGGAGACGGGCCGGCCCGGCGAGCGGGACGGCAGGGAAGCGGAGCAGCATATGTTGGGATTTAAATAGTCAATCGATGAATAACCCAGAGCGGTGTTGTTCTGGTCGGGGGCTGGCGGAACAGCGCTCAGTCCAGGGAGCGCGAGGCTTCCCCTCAGCGAGAGGCAGTAGTCAAAAATATTTGCAATGCCAGGAGGTGTTTTTGAAAATTGTCGAAAAAATTCGATACGCCGCTGACCTTTCGCTGGGCATACGCTACCACTCGCTCTCCACCTCTCCAGCTCCCAAAGCATGGGAAATCTGGGAGGATTCACCAGCACCAAACTCTCGCATAATCCAAGCGCGCATCGCTTTCATTTGGTGCGAATGGGTCCACATGAGCCGGCACCCCCTTTTCTACACGTACACCAACTGTTCGGTCTCGCGGTGGTAACGGCTTTCGAGATATTTGGCCGGCATAATTTTGTACATTACAGCATTTAATTAAGTTAAAATAGGTTGTTAATTTGTAGGGCCACCAAAAATAATGTGTTGAATGAGCATAATTACTCAGACTGTAATTGATTCTGTATGTTCCTGAGAGGTTTCACTGAAGTTATTTATCCTGACAAGAGTGACAGCTGAAAGTAGTTCGCACAATGGCCTTGTGGGCACACTCACGATGTAAGGAGCATCGCATACTGGCTGCATGCACAGTATATTTCAGAATATACTGCATGCTCCTCTGATTTTATCGTATGGCCGAGCTGTCAAAGCTAGTGACACCAGGGCTCTGACACTGAGAGAAAAACCCTAAACGGAAATATTTATCGCCAGGAAAACAAAGCACAATTTAATAGTGTCTTAATGTCTGGCTCGCGTTTTCTGTGTTCGGATGTGCTAAGCGTTATTAAATATTTTAAATCTTGCTCTGCAGCGTATCTGTGCGTGTCTGCACACATTTTCACAGTACATTATTAGAAGCAAGTTTCAATATATTCTGAGGACTATGGAAAGACAGAAAAGTCTTTATGTTGAAAGCTCTCCGTTTCCAATATTGCCCGATTGCTTTTTATTTTGCACCTGACACCATCATCTCTAAAAAACAGCTCTAACTGATCTGCCACCCCCTTTTTAACAGTGCATCCGCAGACGCAGAAGGAGATGGTCCCTCAGAATCTCAGAAGAACCTGAGAAGTATCCAGACCTGGCAGGGAAAAGAAGCACATTAAATCATGTTTTCCCATCCTGGGCTTACAGAGGACACTGCAAAGTGGAACTGACAGTTTACACTATCACAGGGGATGCTATACATTTGGAGGGATGGTAATGTGCTTAGTGTCACAAATGATCCTTTAGAAATAAACATACATTTTGATTGGTAACCATGTCTGCTCTGGCTGTGCGATGGTTTGGGATAACCCGTTTCCCGGACTCGTTTTTCATCATTTTCTCAGTCTGTAAAAGTGTGTGTGTATGTGTGTATATGAGTCCGCGTACGCTGAAATATGAGCTTTGCAGGACTGTCTGTTTTCTGCTACTTTATGTATCTTGACAGCGGGGCTTATGTAATTTATTTTATGTCATAATTGCATTGTAATCTCAGCCAACAATTTTATCCATAACTTAGACTTTGTAGCTATGATCACTGCCATCTTTAGCTTTGCTGCTGTTTCTTAGACTAAGGCCGTATCCCTCATTGAAACACATCCTTCATGGTTTCAGTTCATTTCTAGCAGTCCCTAGAATTAAAGGGTACTTTTGGATCTTAGTACAAAATTTGTACCACTAGGGGGCAGGAGAACTATAATGAGAAAATTGCCCCAACCCAAATCAATCTTTATACATACATTATAATATATTTCCAAAGTTGCTCTCTGTGTTTTTGCACATTGTACTACTGATATATTAAATGATGATCGAACAGTTATTTTCATTTTACAAATCAGGTTTCCTGTGAAAGCTATGTACTATTCCAGATACTTTGCATTATACATTTACACTGTAAATTTGTTAAAAGATATCTTTCTATAATATCTGTCATACTGAAGAATGCACCGTCCTTGAGAATACCACTTACTATCACAAGTTTCCTTATGCTGTGCAAGTACAGCTTCCAGCAGAATCCAGTTCAGCTGCAGATCACTGGAAGTTTAGAAAATTCCAGAGTTGATGGCATCAGCTATTCTGTGAAATCATTTTCAGAACTATTTTTGCACTGAAGCCGAAAACTGAAACCTGTGTGCTGTGCGATACGAACGAGCGGCGGCATTATTATAACAGCTTGGCTGCGCTGCGGTGTCTGCGTAAGTGCTGCCGCCGTCGACACGGAAGCGGGAGAAGCAGAGGCGTTAAGGTACCGTGTCAGTGTACCTGAGTACATCAGCTGTCTCCATAAGTCAACACGCCTGGTACCCCTGTTCGGAATTTAACCTTGCAATTAGAAGGTGGCATCGCTTTCTCAGACAAGTGGGAAAGCGCAGAAGACTAAGCTGTTCTACACATATGTTATATTACCAGTATGAGTAAAGCTTCGAAGATACAGGTCACACATTTATGAGAACGACCCTCTCCACAGACCGCTATAGTATAGGTTCATTACAGCTGTCGCCTACAACAGCAGCCTGGACACCTGCCCCCTACAACAGTGGGCCCCACAACCACCCCTACAGAGGTCCCCTGCATTAGCAGTTCCTTATAAAAGTGTAACCTGCACGTGTCGCCTACAACATTGGTCATAGTATTGGCTTTACAACATTTAATGCTTCATGTGGTGTTGCAGCATTAACGATACTGCGGGCAGCGGAATGACGAACATACAATGAAAATGAACGCCACTGCACAAACAGCCAATTGCCTCGTTAAAACACAGCAATAATAACCGGTGGAAATACGCTTCCGAGAAGAACTCGTAAAAGTTTTGGTATAAGACGTATTGTAATTATGATAAGCTATCTTTTGTTTAAGATGTCTTTTATACTCACCAGATTTATTGAATTGACCAGTAAGAAATGCATATTTCAATGTGATGGCAAATGGGACAAGAGCAGCTTTTTTTTCTCCATCCTTCAGTAGGTACTCAAGTACAATTTCAATGAGAACTTTGAAATTTGAAGCGTTCAATAAATTCAATGGACACCGCAGACGTTGTACTGGAAGCTGTATATGATGCTGCTGATTGAAAGAAATAGCAGTGTATGAGGGTGGTACCGTAGGTAGCGCAGGTGCCTCACGCTGCCTGCGTTGTAGGTTCTGACTCGGGTCCCAGTCCGGCTCAGCCTGTGAGGAGTTTAAATGTTCTCCCGTGTTCGTGTGGCTTTCCTCTGGGTGCTCAAGTTTCCTCCCACAGTCTAAATGTGTTTCTCATGGCTTGGTGACTCTAAATTGCCCTTGTACTGTGTATGAGTGACAGAGTGTGTGTGTGTGTGTGTGTGTGTGAGATTGCCCTGTAATGGACTGGTGTCCTGTTCAGGACGTACTCAGCACAGCCTTCTGCCCTGTGCTTCTAGGATAGGCTCCGCACCACCGTGACCCTGCAGATCCCACTTGGGGATCCAAACTGTCCCTTGTCTTCGTCTTGTCCACCTGGACAGATTTCACTACCTGCTCCCCTCAGCTTTGTGGCTTTACTGTGCAAGGGGGCAGACGGCGCTCCTGCAGGCGCTGACAGTGCTCAGGCCGCGCTGACGGATCGCTCCCGATAGCAATCGATGGCTGGAGCAGTGGATACAGCCCCCCAGGCGAGGCAGGAAAATGGGATGATGAAGGGCAGCAAACTCATACATTCCACTTCTCCATTGATTAGCTATTATTTTCCCTGAATGACAAAGGCCCGCGCAGCCGCCACCGAGCACCGTGTTTTATTCACTTACCGGGGGAGCCGCCGGCACGTACTGTAAGCAACGTTAGGCCGCGCAACTCCCAGCAACCCACGCTTTCTTCAGAGAGCCAGTCGCGCTGCTTTCGCAACGTAAACACAAAAGGCGCAAGTGACAAAACAGAAGTCAATTATTTCCCACGCTCGCTCTTTCCTCGGGAGCTCGGCGAAGCCGGAGAAGTCGCCGAGCCACAAGTGTTCCGGGCGCTGCGAAACAAAGCCCGATTTGCCTCTGCTTTCTCCTGTTACTGCTAAAGTGCCGCAATCCGTTTCGATATGCCGCGCTCACGTTTCTATCCGGATGTCGAGGAAATGCGCGTAATCACGTTGCAGTTGCGTCAATAATAAATGTATCGGTTAACAATGTGAAGAAATGAATCACTTAAGTACTTAATTAATTGTGATTGTAGTTTTGTCCCCATGCGATAAGTAGAGCAACGCCATGCGGCAGCAACAGTCCAGCACCAGTAATGTATTCGGGGGAAGCGGGCGGCTGCGGAGGAACAGGACGGGATTGTGAAATGTGCACCGAAGCGCAACGTGAAAGGTCCCAGACAGCATCCGACTCCATGTCATTCCTCGGCTAGCAGAGGGAAACCCATTCGTCACCGAACCCGTCGCAAGTTCCGCCTCTTCTTCTTTGTTTGTTAAATTAGGAGCATTATAAATTCCGAACAGCCGGGCAGAGAAGGGCGAGAAAGGGAAGGAAGCGACGGATGGGACTGTTTCGCAGTGTTTCTACGGGAGAAGAAGAAAAGAAGCAGGCCTTCCAGCTCGTCTCCATCAGCGATAGCGGCATAACTCTCATAACGCCTCCCTTGGATTCTCCTTTTCTTCCGCCAGCCCCTCGGATAGCTTCACGATGCTGATTTACCCTGCGATACACTGGCTGAACTACACGCAAAGTGCAACTTGCGTCCATGTTGGCACCGATGTGTCCATGCGTGTCTCTTGGAAGATGCAATTAATTGCATTTGTTCTTGGGGCTGAGAGCGGGTGTCGGTGGTGGGGTGGCGGGGGTGTCGGGGGTGGGGCAGTCGGGGCGGTGGCGCACGTTCCGGTGTCAGTACCGGAGCTCCCGCTCCAGCTTTGAATTCGGGAAGAATCTCAGTTGGAGCCATCATGATAACTGCTTTTCTCGAAAAGAAGAGCAAAGCTGCAAACTTTCTGTTTGTTTACACACCTCTTCCTTTTCAGCTGTGCTTTTCTTCTAAATCCATCAAGGCGGTGTGCACCCGTACCTTTGGACTCCGACGCCATTTCATCTTTTGCAAGCGAGTCTCTCACGCTGCCCTGTGTTATGCGATAAGTTAATTGCATCTGGGTTTAGTCCGTCTTCCCTGATACTTGATGGGAAAAAGCACAAAGTGATGGAGCAGGTGTAGCAGTGTTGGAAAAAAAAGAACCCACCACTTAATTCCATTAAAGACCAGTTTGCTCTGGTCAGAAGGTTGGACTATCGGCATATTTTGACTTTGAATATACTTTTTTTTTCCGTTTCCGCGGTTGGATAATATTCCTATCATCTTCCTTTTTCAAAAGATTACACTCTGACCCGCTCACATATCAATCTATTGATACATGCGAGGGATGCCTCAGTCTTATCCATTATCAGATTCTCTGTGTAGCGGCACAGCCTTGATGGAGTGTATAACAGGAATGTTTCCTTCTCTCTGACGTGATGCCGGGCAAGATGCCCATGACCTCAGAGGAACACATTTTCCTTTCCTCACCCCACATCCAACCCTTTTTAAGTTGGATCACAATGGTTGTTTTGCTTTTAAACTAGAACTAATGCAATCACTCGGCGGCACTGAGAGACGCTTTTGGTCTCATTAAGCCCTCCGGGACATACGGCGCGAGTGAAATGAATGAGGCCTAAGGGCAGCCGACACATAAAATAGATGTTTACAGATGCGTCGTGTTATTCCAAAATGCATTAAACGTCTTTACCTGGGTGCGAATGGGACGGCTGATACAGCCTGATGTCCTGAATAGCCTTTAATGATTCTGCACATAACACAATGCGGACAGTGTTCCGTTGTGAACCCGTGCATCTTCAATTGTGCTCCTACATGAACAACATCCAAATAACATCTCATCATAAGAAATCAGACAATGACCAGGACAAAAAAATTAATAAAAAAGACGAATTTACCTTCTGAAGGTACTCATGCTGGAATCCCAGGCCTTCAAACAGAAATTTAGATTTTTTTTTAACATGTACATATATTAATTTAGATAACTGGGAAACCTTTGAATCTCACAGTCCTGTGGAAATGTTCCTAGAACGTGGTAAAAGCACGCTTGATGTATAATCATGAAGTCATGAATCTGTTAAACCTATTTAAATCTGTCCCTTTTGTCATACAGCCATAAAAAAAGGAAAAACTCCCATCCAAGAGATGTGGATGTACAAAACTGTGCCGAAGTCACTTTGGTCTTCAGCCCTGCTGTGGGAGATGCTGTCCTGCTGCTGGGGAGCCCGTCTGGCTGAGGAGGAAGAGATTTCTAGCAATTGTCCAAGCTGAAGCAGTAGGACCGGCCTTCTTTGATCTTCCCAGCGCCGGCTGCAGAGAGACGGGATCTGATCTCATTTGCTATATGGTCTCACCACAGCGTTCAGATTGCCAGCATGAGGTTCCTTTCTCCTATTGAAGGCAAGTGAACTCCGCGTCAAACAATTAAGATGAAATGAAACAAAAACGGTGTTTTGGAAGACCGAAAAAGAGCTGTTACCATTCGCCTGAATTTAAGCGCGGAGAGATGCTGCAGCCAAGGGCACGACTTCGGCAAACACTGTGAACTTTAGCTCCGAGTTGCATTCATCTGCCAGCGCAGCTCCTGGGTGACGAATGATCTTCAGGCTTCTTGGGAACAGGCTATACTGCGAGTCCTTTAGCCTTCTACCGGGCACTGAAAGGTGTCCTAAAGAGGTCTTTCCACCGCTCAGATGACATAGAAACTCGCTCTCGTCAGTGGCGCTTTCCACTGTCTATGAGTACAGGTGGAGCCATCATATGCAAACTCTGCAGGACTGCGTTAAGCAGAGGGCCTTGCGATGCCTGAGAATCTCAAAGATGTTCTCTGGTGCTTTTACCATATCCTAAAAACATTTTTGCTGTAAGATTCGGGGGAAACGGAGCTGCCCCTGTTGGATTTGGTGGTCAAAGGCTTGACTCAAACTTCCACCTGTAGTACCCTTGAGGAAGGTCCTTATCCTAAATTGTTCCAGTAAAAATTACCCATCTGAACAGGTTAATAACTGTAAGCAGCTTAATCTTATAGGCCGCTTCAAAGAAAAGTGTCAACTAAATTAATAAATGTAAGTTGCAATTTATGGTTGGGCGTCTGAGACATTTAAATAGGAACAAATTGCTTTCCTGGAAAAATCCTGGCAAGATAAAGCATTTCCAGCTTAAGTGTGTTTAGATTTTTTTTCTTTTTACTTGATTCCACTCCAAGATGCTATAATGCAGCAGCAGCTGATTTTATTCTAAGATAGCAATTAAAATGATCTGTTATAAAGGAAGATATTCTGTTGCTGTTATATTGTCTTCAGCCTAAGATGTTGCCTTCGAATATGTTTTTCTTTCAGGAGAGCCCAGCTGTAGTCAGATCATCCTTTTATTATGTGTATTTTTTCCCTTTGTTTACAGAAATGTTTTTACAGTGATTTAGATTTAAACACACTTATACTAAACTTAAACTAACCACAGTAATATACACTGTCAAGTTGAAAATGCTTCATTTTTGAACACTTTAAAAAGTTTTACGCTTTTTTTGTAAGGACCAACCTTATGCAAATATATAAATGCGCATTTCAATGAAGCTAAGAACTTTTTTGTGTATCGGCTGGGAGAGTTTCCTTTTGGCCTTTTCAGTTTTCTGTCTCCAGTGAGTTGGTCTGGAGAACATGACATCCATGGTCTTGCCCCTGTTCGTTCCCTGCTCATTGGAACATTAGTGTTCGTTACAGCTTGAATTCCAAAGGCTAAGGAATAATGTTTCTGAAGAATAAAGAAAACCCATGATCATCCATGGTACCTCATTTTGCTCTATATTTTGCAAAATCGAGCTATCATTAGCATTTATCTCAATGTACAATTGCACAGTTACTATATACGTCTTTGAAGCTCTTAGGAGTTTGTTGGTCTTTTTAACTCGAAATTATGAATATTTCCGCAAAGGTCTTTAAAGGTCAGGGGAATTTGAATCACAACACATATATTTTCTTGACTAAATATTTTATGATCCTGTTATGGTTAACTTTGATCATTTCCATTAAAGCTCTGATAATATACAAGAGGAAGAGATGTTGGCTGGAATTTAGATCACCTTGCTTTCAGAGATGAATATGGCATTTCTTAATTAACAACAAACCAGAAAAAGCTAAGATGATTTTATTGACCAAGCCTTAATCCAGAAGATTAGATAAAGTCTATTCTTGGCTTGGGCTATGTTAGAGCTCAGTGGCTTCACTAGCTCAGAAAGGGAAGTGTTCCTCTGGGATCTCCATGGGCCTGATATTCTTAGAAGGGTCTCCCTGCTCTGTATGTTGATTATGCTTTTTCTCTGGGAAAACAAAAGGAAAGTGAAATAAATCAGGCCTTGTTACCAGCTTGCATTGTTTACAGTGTTTACACAGTAACAAGGTTGCTTGAAGGACAGGGTTACTGGAATGGACTGATGAAGCCAAGCAAAGCACTCTAGTAAAATGACATTATTTGAGCCCAACCTTTTCCGTCCTCATAATAACGTCCTGACTTTCGCAAACTGAGATCCATCGAAAGCAGACGCCGACCCCCCTCACAAGCGCACAGCTGCACAGTCTCGCCGAGGGCCCACTCCTCCTTTGTTGTGTGTATGAAACTTAACATCTGCCTCCTTGTTTTGTGGACTCCGACGTTCTTGTTCAAAGACCATGTTTTTTAACCGCTGAAGAGCCCTGCTATTGGGATCAAAATTGGCAAAACAGGAATATTATCCACGCCGAGCTGACCACTCCTCTGAGGTGTGAAGCACTACTCCAGATGAGGATAGCGTTTCAGCATTATTGGCAGAAAGCCATTAACTCCTGAAGTGCAGGCACACACTTCATTCGTCAATGACATTCCGTATATAAGGGCCAGATTGATTCGCGCCTCTTCAGCCGCCTTTTTTTCCTCTAACTTTGTGGATTTGTTCGAAGATCTTGCGCCTTTCTTTGTATGATCGAACAACAGGAGTCTCCTTTCTCGAACATAATGCAGAAACTCTAAAGAGATGCCGTAAGCGCCTCTTAGCTCAGGAGCTCTGTTTATGGCCTCTATCGTTTTTCAGAGCGGTTTCGCTTTAAAAAGCAGCTATAGGTTATCAGGCAGGCAGCGGGGAAAAGCGAACCGGCGGCGTGTAAATGCATGAAAACCTCGCGGTTGCATCCCTGCACGCTGGGGCCCGAGGAGCGCCGCAGAGATGAAGCGCCGACTCGGTGTGCTTTTTACGCACCCTCGTGACCCCGCATCCACACAGATTCAATTCCATTCTGAAATTAACTGGTCAGAGAGTTCATGGTGAGGAGCAAATAAAAGGATAATGTAAAGTAATCCCGGATATCTATACAAACACAGAAATTCTGGGTGGACCTGGCTGGGCCTCCACATTATGTCCCTTAACCACCTAGGATCTGTCTCTTCGCCGCCCCCCCCCCCCGCCCACCCCTTCCCACCTAATGGCATTTTGAATCAACTGCAACAAACCTGCACTTTCAAGCATTATAAAGCCAATGAACAACACACATCGGCCACAACAATACCAAAAGACAAATTGGTTCAATTTCCCTCTCTTGGCTTCCACGAGCCTCCTATTTCGCTGATACCCAATCCAGCATCCACTTCATATAGCATATCCTTGACTTTGAGAGAATTGAGCTATAAGGGATAGCAATTCAAAAGTGTGGGATTCCAGTTATTATAATTTAAAACTGCCATCCCTAACTGAATAATAACATTAACAAAAAGTTTTTCCGCCTCCACATAATGCAGCATACTTGTGAATCTGCGGAAATACAGCTGCAAAGCATAGAAATTCAAAGTGTAGGACTGCGGTTATTGTAAGTCATCGCCGCACGAGTTACTGAATAATATCTTAACCTTAAGTTTTCCGTTGAGCTAAAGCAGATTCTGTCTTTTTTCATTCTGTGCTCTCACCAGAGCAATGTTCTTTTTTGCATCTCCAGCCAGTAGAAACACATGAATTTTCATGTTTTACATTGCTGTAAATCAGATGAATTTTCTAATCAATACCATGTTGTGTATCATTTTTAATGGCGTTTTTTCACTATTTTTGATCACTTATTCAAGCAGCCCGCTCTAAACAATGTTTTTTTTTAAATTTTTTTTTATTTTGCATACAATACACATCGTGTAATAAAAGTATTAAAAATCTATATTGAACATCACAGGCCAGAACAGCCACTTGTAAATCCAGTAAAAAGAAAAGGTTAATTCTTCAAATATTTTAATGTTTCCATGCGTACAGCTACTGAGCAGCAGGCAGGCTGTCTTGCTGTAAATAAAATATTTCATGCAATAGTCACTGTTTTTCTAGGTTACTGTTGGCATCACAAATACATTCAAGGACATGTAAATTCACAAGTTAGAAATGCACAGTCTAAGAAATGTGATGCCGAATCACTGCATGTGTTAGTGTGTGTGTGTGATATTCTTCATAATCGGCTTTTATGCTGTAAATGTCATCTTAAACATTGATTTACCTACTGCTTAAAAGTGGTTAACAGATTAGCATTAGCATTTTAAAGTTGCGTAACTATTAGCACAGCACAGCACGAGCTATGCTCTATGGATATAGGATAAGTAGCATTTAAAATGTAAATACACTGCAAATGGATTTGTTCAATGTGGTCTTCAGCACATTATATACCTTTAAATTCTATTTGCATGTTTTATATTATGCATTTCTCCCAGTGCGTGTTTTTTCCTTTTTTCAGGTACTGGGCAGCGAGGTAGGAACTGAAGTGTGAAGAGATTATGAAAAATGACATGCACATTATTCACATAATAGACGCATGCAGTATTTAAAGTGGTGAGAAAGTAATCTGCTTATCGTGGTAAAGCTGCTCGCTGCTATATCACTGCATTTAACAGACCACGAGTAAAGGTGCGGCCGTTTAACGGCGAATATGACCTTCAACATTACGTGTCGTTCTTACGTTTGCGAGAATCAGATATCGCTTAACAAAATAAATTTCTGAATTGATAAGGGAATTATAATTGGAAATGCTTTTCTGTTCTATACATATGTATTTTAGAAATATTGACTTGATCTGCCTTGGAGTGGAATATAAGCTTTGTGGCAGAAGCTTATGGAGACACTTTATCTTTGCAGTGGGCAAACCCATTTCTTAAAATGCCATAAAATGGGCAGGAGACTTCAAGGTATTAAAACCAAAAACTAATCTGAATTCATGAACATTTGCCTGAAAAGAAACAAAAGGGCGAACCACTGTTAATAGAAAGAAGGCCAGCACTCTCTATCTTACATTACATGATCTATAAACCTCTAAAAATCCCATCATGTTTTATATTGATAACTGCGACTGCAATAAATGATGCGATGCTTTGTATTCTCTCCGAGGAGGAAACCTATTGGTTTTTTCCCTGTCCTTTAGATACTTGCGCCGCTCTCCAGACGGCCAAGTTTCCCCAACTGATCAACTGTACCACCCGCTACTAAAACCTCCCAATATTATTCTGCGGAATGGCTTCATTCTCCTTTGGCGCCTCCGAGTACCGGAGCTCAACCCCGGCCATCCCTCGTGTGTTTAAATCAGCTTAGCAGCTCATATACCGTGCTGATTTCCTTGTAGGCCTCTGCGTGCTTGGGAGAAAAAGTGATCACCTTTTGCCAATGCCCCCAGGATTAAACAGGGCATGCCGGCCCCCCTCTCGCAGCCTCGCCCGCACCTTTGTAGTCAATAAAAGACTAACTAGAAAAGAACGAGGCGATGGGAGAATCAATCTACTGGAAGCCTCCCCACAGTTTTCTCATCATTCCTTGTGTCTCGTGTCATCTCGGACTGTAAAATGAAAACCCAAACGCAGTATGTGGGATGGTTTTGTAGCACTCTGCGTTAAAGGAAAAGCGAGGGAGCCGGAGGGGTTTGATCCTGTAAGAGAATGGATAAGTTGTAATTTTGAAGGCGCAGACACACAGTCGGATGCTCTCCGCCAGCGTACTGTTTCCAGTGTTTACCGTGCGTATACAAAGACATTAAAAAAATATGACGGCAGGTCGTTAGTGGGTGTAAAGGCCCTTGTTTCCTGTTTGTGCACATTTAGCTCAAATAGGGAGACGCTTCGGAAATGAATAAAGAAAAAAGACAATGTTCGTTGGCTGTTTCTTGATGACATTAGGCTTCCCACACTCAAACCCACTTGCGCACGTGTGTGCGTGCGTGCGTGCGTGCGTGTCATAAAATGAGAACATCCTTCTACAGTAGTTGCACTGCCAGCGTACCTCAACTTGCGCGAAGCGATGCCTACCACCCTCCCTCATTAAGGCTCGGACAATTTCTTGTCAGACACACACGTTGTCGTGCTCCTCATTTGGAATGTGCTGATGGCGAGAGGACAGGCGTGGAACACACTCAGCATTATTGTATCGGAATCGATAATTACGCCCGGTGCTGACACACAAAAGTGGCCCCAAGTAGCACGCCGTTCACGTCCCGTAAAATTAACCCCTTTTTCCTGTTTAGCTCGTAGGCCGCGGGGGACGGAAAGCCTCCGTGTACCAGGTCAGATAACAGGGCTTTGTGTCGTGTCGCACGTTCAATCGATGCATTTACAAGGAAAACTGCAAGGCAAGCCTTGAGTCAACAATGACGGGCTGTTTGTACTAGAGAGCATTGGACACCCCGGCCGTGGCCCCTCTGGGGATGAATAACACCGGTTGTGCCATTATCGGCGAAAGTAGCGGGTAATTTATTACATCTGAATATTGAGCCGGTGAGAGAAAAACTCAAGTGCAGCAGTAGCAGACATAGGTGATGTGAAGAAAGAATACGAAAACCCCAAAGTTCAGCGTGCGCTGGCTGCGCCGGTAGGTCGGTCCCTGATCATGACGAGAGATAATAAGTGCAATAAGTAGGAAGCGCTGCAGCGAAAGAGCGACATGGGAGCAGGCATCGCGTTCCAGGAGAGGAATTAGTGAGGCCGTACGATAGCCAGTGTTGTGACAAGGTGCGTACGAAGGTAAAACAGTGCAACGGTACACAAAGGACAACAGCTACGAATCGCTGTCGAACCTCGGGCTCTGTTTGCGTCCTAAATTAATCAGCCTTTTTAAAACAACCAGCGAAGTTGTTTAGGACTTACATGCCAACCGATCCAATTAATCTTGCAAGTAACGTATTAACTACCACAATGTTTACGTATGCAGTATAATCTTTAAGTTATATATGTGTGTATGTCTATATACATTATGTAAAGTTTAAGGATATCAACACCTGGTTCCTATATATTTATTTTCAAGCATAACACGCTCTACAGCTGGTACTGATGCGCATGTTTTAATTAAAGAATAATGTTATGAATAGAGACAGGCCATTTACTGTGGTTATTGCCTCAATCATTTGAATTATAATAATTGGATGTTTAAACCCGAGGTTGTGTGAATATTCACAGCTGTACCTTGTATTCATTACAGAAATAACTTGGTGCGCATAGCTCACATAGTACTGGCTGTGTTGACAGAACATTGACTTTTATTTTAATTAAATTCACGAGGCTTTAATGCCTCTGTGTATGTGGCGTGCTAACCGTAAGCACAATCAGTCCTGACACACACAATGTGCGTGCGCGTATTTTGAAGCCTTAATTTTATTTGGATTAATTTGGACACCAGTGGAGAAAGAAACACATCTGTGATTTCTATAAAAAGATCCTTGTCCTCTGAGCTTTCCTTTCACTGTTCATGTACAAGTGTGTGTCTGTTCAATTATTAATAGGTATGGCCATCCTTGTAGTCTCATAACACTTGCATACTGACAAGGTTTTGGCCTTCCAGTGGCTCGGTGGCCTGTTGTTATGGCTAGTTTCGAAAAACCTGTCTAGACATAAAAGCTTTTTGTCAGTGCAAAAACCCCAGTTTGTCTCATTTTCAGGAAGACCAAAAATGATCAAAAGATATTTGAGATTACCACATCTAATTAATTTATTATCTAAGGATGCAATTGTTTTATGAGCTGCTCTTATCGCGCACCTTTGAAACACACAATGCTTCCCCCCCCCCCCCCATTTTTTTTTCCACTGCAAAAAATTGTGAAATGTTGACTTTTCTGTTTATTTACTCGCTTTCATGAGATAATCTTCGCAGTGGCGTGTTGCACGACACTCCTGTTGCTTGTCAAATCCTCTAGGCTTTGGAAAAAAGCAAGACAAATGACAAAGTTTGAGATGAACAGACCTCTTTCAGGGCAAAATAAATTCCCACAATGTATTATTTTTTTTTCAAATGCTGTGGATTCTTTTGAAGATTTTATTCAAAATGCCAACGCTGCCAAATGAAGTCGTCAAGAAAATGTGCAGCATGAAAAGATGAAAGTTTAGAGGCTGGTCATTCATCCGAAAGAAAGAAAAAAATCCTTGTACTCATAAATTTCCAGTTCCTGCACTACACTGTAAAGTGTGGTACCCGCGACCATAAATGAAAAAGAAGCAGATCTTTGAAATGTCTACTTTCATAGATTTATTTTAATTCCTCTCTTTATAATTGTTCTGTAGGCGCACCGAAAATGAATGAGACGTTGTTTCAAGCCTTGTCTGCATTGAAGTGCCTTTCATTCCTTTATTTTTGTGTTCGAGCACTCGAGAACAGTTTTGGCGCAGCCTCCGACCGCTTTAGCTCTTAATGTATGACTATTTCATATCAGGGGGATGAAGCTGTCTGTTCTGGTGATTGACACGAGCCCACATCAAGAGGTGGTTTCGGAAATGAGTCCGCGGAGACCCACTGGAAGGAGCGCTGGAGATGGAGAGCCGGTCTCCGGGAGGAGCCTTTTTAACCCCACTCATTGGTATTCCGACGCGCGAGCGCCGGGCCGCTCTTTAAATGGCTACAGCATCCGGCCCGGCGGCCCCCCGGACGCACGTCTGCGCCGACAGATCCCGTGGAGGCCCGCCGACAATACGCGGTGTGGAATACAGAAATTAAAATGGACCCAATTAATAATCACATAGTTAGTTCATATTTTATACCGTGTGCCACCGATGTGTTTCAGACAAACTTTGCATGACTAAGTTGACGGAAAAGATATTTTTCCTTCCCTTTTTTCCTGTTATGCTTCTGCCGTGCCTTAACATTGTGAACCTGAGGTGAGCTTTCTCCATGCATGCCTGAGCTCGGCTCACATTAATGATGCGCTATCCGGTCGCCTTCCCCCCATTTTTTGACGCGGTGTTTGTAAAAAATAGATTTGAGAGTGATCACATTGGGACAGAAGAGTTATTTCTTCGTGCATGAGTACATAACGAAACCTTTCACGAAAAAAAAAGATTAGGAAGGTTAATCAAACGTGCGATCAAAAGGGGACAGCGGCGGTATAGTTAGTTCTCATATAATTGCTGATTTTGTTAGCTGTTTGCATTCAGCACCAGGAGTTTTCATAGCGGACTTCATGCGACTAATGCACTTTTTTCTGAATGGCTTTGCAAGTAGCACTGAAACGTTTTCAGTCCAAGATGTATAGCATAGATGCTTCGGGAAAAGCATCTGCCAAACACATGAATGTAAATACAGTCGTCACATGACTGAAGGCGGATAAGACAGCTGGATATTTAAAAAGTGAAGTACGTTTTTTATGGAAATATTCTCTATACGTAATTACTGCGTGTTAAATCTGACAATGTGTTTGATAACTATGCTGTATTTAACAGAAGACATGTGTTACGTGTCTCATTCCATTGTCTGCCAACATTACCGCGGTACAGTTGTAATCTTCCCTTTGTTTTGTGATGCTCTCCGTTTGCCGGTGAGAAGCGCAGCACAGGGCTCCCGAAGTAAAAAAGTGAACATTTTACTAATTTTGACATGTTCATTTAAAGTTGCTAATCACATGTAAATATGCAAAGTAGGTTCCCATGGGCTGTCTTTGAAATGCAGATAAAGAGTGCAAACAAAGGTTTGATTTAGTTCATATCTTGCTTGAGATGTATAAGGAGAGCTTGTGTGATTTGGCGGGCCTTTATTAGAATATTTTATTACAATTTGCTAATACTTTAGCTTTGCACTTTGATGCTGTTTCATGGAGTGTTTTAGACGTGACTATGACAGATACTGCAATTTGATATCCAGTACAAGTAAGCAGAACTGACATTATATTGTCATGGTTTTAACAGAGTTACCTACACTTGTTATTGTGTGAATTGTTTGTATGAAGGTCACAATATTGTTTACGTTAACTCTGCCAAGAAAAATACCCTCAAATACTTATTGTCCAATCAAATATTGGACAGCAATTTACATATTAGATACATTTACATGATGTTTTCTCCAAAGCAACTTACAGTGTTAAATTTACAATTATTTACCTGTTTATACAGCTGGGTAATTTTTACTGAAGCAATTTAGGGTAAGTACCTTGCTCAAGGGTACTATTGGAGGTGGGAATTGAACCTGCCGCCTTTGGATTCAAAGGCAGTAGCTCTAACCACTATGTTACCAATTGTCTGGTATAATAATAATAATAATAATAATAATAATAATAATACTACCACCACCATCTTTCAGACTGATTCACTCAGTTATGATTTCCACAAACATGTTGCGGAATGTGATATCAATATTACAGTTAGTATTTAATAGAATGTCATATTTGTTCAGTTTAACCATTTCCCTTTCAAATATTAGTCAGTCAAAGAAAAAGTACTAATACTTTAATGTAAAAAGCAGTGCTCATTTCTTGTTTTTAAAAACAACCATGATGTCACTAGAACTGCACACTTCATGTCCTGCAGTGGATCTGTGAAACAGACAGAAATATTTTAATTTTGTACTGAAAACTAAAGTGATTGTGAGTGGGGGGGGTTCATGTCTCTCTGTGTGTGTGTGTGTGTGTGTGTGTGTGTGTGTGTGTGTGTGTGTGTGTGTGTGTGTGTGTTCGCTGTCAGTGAAGTCTGAATCTCTTATACTTTTTCTTTGTACAGACATTAGATGTCTTTAGTAGCAACTGCTTTGTAATTTTAGCACAAAGCCCAAGAATTTTCAGTTTAAAGGGCTTAAAAGGTCAATTATTTTATATGTCAGAAATATGGAGAGACTATTTAGAAATGCAGACAATTACATCAAAAGTGTTGATAAAAATCTGAAGTCTAATTTGGAAGGCAGGTTTGCACATCTACTCAAATCACCCCCCTCCGCCTTTCTGAGACAAGTGCCATTAAATACCCATCCTTCACTGTAGAGCAAAAAAAAAGAATCCATGCATTGTTGGAGAGGAATTTTTTTTACACAAACAGTTTATTCTAAGTGACAAGTTTTTCTTTTTTTAAATTTTTTTCTTGTATCTGTCAGTTTCCACAAATTTGTTTGATATTTGACATAAATGAAATATATTACTTGCAGCATGTGAACCTGTTAGTATAACTAATTGGTCAGAATGTGTCTGATTCTTCCAGTCTTCAGCGTGTTTTCTGTTTGCTAAATAATGTAAGTTCTGTAACACCGGGCAGTCACATAAAGGAATATTTTGATGTACTATATTTGCTGATTTTATGGTTGTGTGTTTCCAGAGAGAGTCCCGTTATTCTACCACGGAGGATGAAAGTTATTCCACAGCTATATATGCGGTAGCTGCTGAACCAGTTCTAAGGACAAATGCATTTGCTGAGCAAATACAATAATAATAGTGAATAAACAAAGAGGCGAGGAGCAATTCATATTGAATTCATGTGGAAGTTTAATTAGCGATGCTCGTAGGACACAAGTGTTGCTCATCTCCAGCTCTAACTTGTCAAGTCGGGGTGTAATGAGAGACCTTAGAGGGGGCTGAACTCACTCCAAGAGGAGGTGGGACACATGCCAAGGAGATCCAAAGGCCATGCAGACCTCTGCCAAGCAGATATCCGCAAAATATGTTAAAAGACTCACACTTGGAAAACAGTAATAATAATAACTACATAAATATCACGATTTAACACCTCGCTCTTTATTTTGGGAACTCTTGGTTTGCTTTCTAGCAATGCCTTGAAACCAAGCCGGGCAGCGTCCAGATATCTGAGCTCATTTAGAGTCTTATCCCTGAAGCGCATCTCTAGCCGGGCGCTCTGCTCTGTTGGGTGGGGGGTGGGGAGGGAGGGAGGGAGGGGGGGTTCGAGCTGCCCTACGTTGCTGTATGCTGTTAAAACTCGCGGATGGAAATGCGAGTGCTGAACCGGAATTGCGCTTCGGGGGGAGAGACTTCGAAATGACCTCAGATGCTGAAATACCTCAGATATACTCCTGGGCAAACAGTGCGCGTATTGATTCGCAATCGATCGCTCTCCCAAACCAGGTGGGCTGTTTAGCTACGAGAACGCATTCAAAAGCATTTATTGCCAGGTTTTTTTCCAATGTGATATCCTGGCCTCCAATTAGGGTTACACCATGCGCATCTTGGAGGTTATCAGGTCTGCAGGTCTTCGATGTTACGTGGACATTCTATGTATTGTGTTGAAATACGATTTTTTGGGCGAAAATTTGAATCCCTTTGAACATTTTCTTTCCCCCGAAAGAGCATTTGTGAGAAAAGCTCTTATTAAACATGACTGCAAATATCACAAATTGATAAAATTTTCTGTTATGTACTAAGACGCCTTCCAGCGGCTGAAGCAGTATGCGGTTGTAATAATATGTCACTTTCTATTTGGCTCCGGTCCCGTCTTGTCGTGTTTGAACACATTACATTAGATACTTTAACTCAACGACTGGATCATCCCAGGAATTGGCAAAGATGAAGCATTAAAATGGGATTACATGCTTTGCTTTCAAACAGTATTTTAACTTCCCAAGGCTTACGAACGCCTCTTCTCATGCAGGCTGTGACTTGCGTTTGTAAGATGAGTTAAGACCGCAGGCCTGCAGGCAAAATTCCCTCTGGTCAGCCATGTCTCCCAGCATGTGGAAGCTGGCTTTATTGACATCAAGCTATCAATGAAAGCACTGACAGTAGATTTCCAATTTCAGCAGGCAGATTGTGATTTCTGACTGCACACACAAGTGTCTGAAGCACCATTTTCTGAATCTATGGAGTGGAAAACGTGATTCAATTCCTGTTCAGCGCCTTTTCATTAACTAGCGACAGAATGTCATCCCAAAGAAATGTTTGTATCGCAGGGCGCGCAGCAGGGATAATTGTATATCATTGTTCATCACAATTACTTTTTCGAGTATTGTTATTTTTGCAGAGCTTGAAAAAAAAATTGTAATTAACATTTGCAATTAGATGGAGCTCTGAATCGCTGCGCAGACATGGCAGTAAGAGGCAGTCCTCCTCCACCAGCGCTACGGGGGCCTCCGGTCGGAGCCGAGAACATTCGAGGAGAGGCTGATCCCGCCACGTGAGCGTTTCCCCCGCATCCAGGGACTTCGCTGCCAATCCGCACGTGACACCCGCTGTACTCCCCATTAAAATTTTACAGGTCAAAAAAAAAGGCAGTTAAAGAAATGTTCCCTTTCATTGCAAGTGACAAAAAAGAGCAGGTCAATCTGCGGCATAATGGTGCTGTAATTAAAACCCTTTGTACTTGATAAAGTGCGACTGTAAATCAATGTTTGGCTAATTAATCAATATTTTAATCATTAGACCTTTTAATGAGCATTTTGTCTAATTCCTTCTGATCCCGCTGTCAAGTCAGCCTCCTCCACCATCATTATCTAGTACGGAGGAGTACAGTACAGTACCACACGGTACAGTATAGTGCAGAGAGGATTCACCGTAGTTTCGCAGGCGTTCATGGAACTCAGGAATGGCGAAGACTCAGCTTATCTCAGCGTCACACGTTGCTTTACAATTAACTCATTAAAAGTTAGGAAATGCCTTATGCTGTAACTAGGCTAACCAGATGGAGCACCACCTAGGTGCAGCATCATTAGCTCGGCCACATTCGCGGGTGAACTTCTACTCCGCGTGAGGTGTACATTCACATTTACATTTATTAATTTAGCAGACGCCTCTCTCCAAAACGACGTACGTACATCTCATACATTACATTAGCAGGAAGAGACTTCTTTACAAGAGGGCCCGGTGAGGTCGGTTGCCGTCGCGACTGCTCCGACTGGATGGTGACAAATAAAATTTGAATTTGAATTTGACTTAGATGCAGATGCGTGATTCTTAAGTGCAGTTAGTTTCTTTCCACCATATGAACCAATGTATATCACACGAGCAGCTGCATAAAACTTTATCCAAGTATCCACGATTCCAAATCACCTTCCTAGTAATTTTTTTTAATATATGTAAACATTTACGTAACATTACAGGAGTAGCTTTGTAAAGGTTTATCTGGGCATGATCCTAAAGTAAATGTAAGTGTAAGTAAGAGAAGCACAGTGAATTTGTACTTGAAAGGGTCTGTATTTAAACAAGGGCAGAGAATTAGCAGTTCAGCTTCCTTCTCATATCCAAATCTAAAATATCTTTTCACATAAGATGAACATTTTTAAGGAAGGCCCTTACTGATACTTTGTCAGCTGATACATCCTATTATGTATGCAAATTGGTGTGTAGTTCTGTACGGATTCACCCTTTATTGCTTCTAAACTAAAACCAGTGAAGACAACTGGACAGGAACTTTAATTTATAAAGTGTTTCTTTCCAATAATCCGAGGAAACTAAAACAGAATCAATGGCAAGAACTGTTCCCAGACAACATTTTACATACACAAAAAACATTTATATACATATTAATTTGATCATTTCATTTCATTAATGAGATCATTGAATTGATGCATCAATTCAGCTACTATGGTATTAATACTTGAAAATAACGAAAAAAAAAAGAATTTGGGGAAATGCACCTTCCATCTCTTTCACACATTAAAACAATGTTCAGCCACCAGACTCACAGTTATGAAACATCTGTATGAATGTGAAAGTTCCCCTCTCAGATTGTATTTGCTGGTTGACTGAGAGAGGTTGAGATTTCCTTCTTGTAACCTGGGTTGAATGTGAAAGTGCTCTCAGGGAGGGGGGGGAGGTGCTGATGCTGGTGCTGGCTGCCTCTGCTCTCCGCTGTAGGTCTGGCAGCAAGGGTGGTTACTGGGGTGCTGTTCTGGGCCAGAAGAACTCATTAAGCTGTACTCTTGTCTTGTACATTCACTCAGAACTAATGTGCATCGCTCTCTCTCTCTCTTCTAATTATGAACATTCCACCGTTTAAAGAACACAATGGTCTCTGGATTTTCAGAATTGAGCTCAGATTTTTTCCCCTTCACTACCAAACAGAATAATCTCAGTCACTATCAGCGAAGTTCTAAACTGAGACTACAATTACGCTCTTCTCAAATTTAATGCTTTCTAGTGAACCCTTCGGAAAGCACACATCATATAAGACAAATCAGTCTACTTTAACGACCTGCCTTGGAAAAACAGCAGTGTTTGTCAGAGCAATGAGTATTCCAACAAGTTTTCTTCTCTCACACCCTGACATTCCAGAGGATAACTATTCCACGCATAAACATTTCCATCTCTGTGAATCCAGGCAGTCTTGCATTAAAAGTTCATTACTTGAAGTCTAGCATAAAAACATATATGTCATAATTGACTTCTTGTGTACTGAACCATCCAGTCAAAATGATGAGCTCTTTTTGATTAAAAGTTCCAAGTGCAGTGTGTTGCGGTGGTGTTACAATAAATTTGATTATGTTAGATTTTATAGTAGGATGAAAATGAAAACATGTTACAGAAAAAAAGGTGTAAACTGCATTGCTCCCTGAAGATCCATTTTCTGTATTTTCTGTTTCTTTTCACTTAGTTCTATTTGGTTGCTTCATTTACTTACTTATTTAAAGTTTTCGCTCACAAGCTGTTTCATTTAACCAGTAAAATGTGATGCCTTGTCATGGCTTTATCATGTTCCTTTCAGAAATCTTACAAGATGAGTTCAATATATTAAAATGGAGTTTTTCTTACCTTCTACAACAAAACTCTTGCACATGTAATATGTTATACAGTATGTAGCCTAAGATTAGCTATATATTTGCATGTGATGTTTCTCTCATTGAGATTTTGGAATTTGCATGCACATTTAACTGTATAGGAGTGTACACACCACAATATAAAAATTTTGTAACATACAGAAAATGATCTTTCAGTGAAAACTGGTTCGAAAGACCTGGTGTTGATACATTGATCTTTTTTTTCTGAGCTTTAGCCTTTTCTCTCAATGGCTTTATATAGGTTATATAGACTAGCTTAAATGAGAAAAGACAATCTGAAAAAGGTTAATTATAGCGACAGCACCCTAGTGATGCTAAATTGTTACTATAGTAACAAACTGATGAGCTAATCACTGAAGCTGAGAAAGATCTTGCAATTTGCCAGGGAAGACATATTTTTGTTGACAACAAAAATCCGTTAGCATGCGTATGTTGATTTTTTGGGACTTTTAAATTTTTCTCCATGCAGTGTGTTTTCCATTTAGCTGCACAGGATCCAATGTGAACTTCAGAAACAAAGATATAGCTGAATCGCTCACCACATTGCTTCTGAAATTGTGCATAGTGACGGAAAGATAATAGCAAAGTCAATATTAATCAGAGTATCTTTCATATGAATGTGAAATGAGAAGCTATGTTCCGGTAATTACCGAATTGTGGATAATAAAACAAAATAACTTATTTATTGTGTTTATGTAACAATGATAGGATTAATGACTGAAAAAGGGACATCTGCATTTTAATTGGTTTGCAGAATTTTTAATGAATAAAACAATAGTCCACTCACTCATGCAGGCACCGAATTTTCAACAACAAAAAAAAAAAAAAAAACAAATTGTGTCTCAAGTTCACTTGGGAAAAAAATTTGAATCAAATTAAATATATCTCTCAAGTATGTCTGTCATAGTAGTATCAAAGCTAAGCATATTTTAGAAAATATAAATATATGCACTTTTTTATACATACTTTCGGGCTCATATATATGTACACATATTCAAATTTACATAGTGTGTCGCTTGTGGAGTTCTTGTGTTTTATTTCTTGAGTTTGTTATGTCAAAAAAATAAAACAAATCTCAGGGTCACAAAAATTCCCTGAGCAGCTGGGATGGGAAGGAGCTCCATGCAGGGTTGCACTAATGAGATCTACGTATGTAGGAACTGTTTCCTTCGAGTGTCAGGGAGGCTGGTGCTCAAGAGGATTTGACTCCTAGTTTTCCATGGCTCCTGCGAGGTACTGGTAGTCTGGGGGGGAGCGTTAGTAGCTACACGCAGTATTTTATTTGGAAAGTATTCCAATGTTTCACTACAGGGATAACTGACCTTTCTATGAGCCAAAAAATGTCATTGGAGGTTTAAGGCAAAGGAGTCGAGTCACATTTAACCAAGCCTTGAGAATCTTTGACATTTCTGCTGTTGTCTCCGCTGGATGGCACCCTGAATGGTGTGTGTCGCAGGGGCGTCCTCCACCGGCGGTGGAGTGTGCTTAGCTGTCTTGGGTGTCAGCTCGCCTCCAGTTGTGTCAAGTTGTAGTTCAGGACACAAAAGCCTGGGAGAAGACCGTGAGTTCTCTTGTAATAGCTCTTAAATGGCAGTGTGTGCACCCAGGGAAAACACACACGCACACAGACACGCACACACACGCACACACACGCACAGAGCTATCTACCCGTATTCAATACCAGCAGTATATATAGACTTCTGCTGACTCGAATGCAACACACTCCATGGTCTTAAACGTGGTTCCGCCACAAGCGAACGTACTCGAAAATGCTTTTAGCCCAAAAGTATATTGTTAAGCGAGTTCTTCATTCCCCACACTCCCTCAAGTGGCCTTTCAAGTGTTGCACAAGAAGGTTTTGAATAACAGGCTATGTATTAAGGAGGATATGAAGGAGAAGAACAAGCAAGATTAATGAGCAAATTTAGAAAGAGCACCACTGACACCGGAAAGAATAACACACAGGGAGAAGGAATTAAAAATATAAAGAGATCCTTTGATTGCTCTTAGTTTAGGAACAGATTTAGCCAGTTGTTGAGCGCACATCACTTCATTTCGCCTGTTGCGCTGCATGTGTGAGAGCATCCATCCCTCAGCTGGAGAGTGCTGTGCTGTGTGCCACCTAAACTTTATTTAGTGTTCAGCAGTAAATAAACCTAGAGGAAAAAAGGAAATATAAAATGATACAGCACACACTGAAGAGAAAGCAAGGAGGCTGTCTCTGCACCCCTCTCACCGATTGTCTATGTAGCAGCTGCTCTTTGAAGAGATGTTCGTTTTTATAGCGGAACGAGCTTCTTATGGCTCTATACAGATATTTGGAGATTTCTGAGGTTTCTTCCACTCTGGGGAATGCAACTGTCGACATGGCGGCACAACGTGATTTAACAAATAGAGCTTCCCATTCCACTGGCAGTTTACTCAGTGTTATTTTTGTCTGGTATGTTGTCTTTTGTTGTCAGTAATACGAATTTGCCCATTTATAGATTACTTTCCCCTTTTAACAATAAAAGCATTTGTCGAAAAAGTGTTCCGGCTGCATTGCCAGCCATGTCGGCATTTCGGTAGGTTTTTCATCATAAAACATTTTTTTTTCGTGCCAAAAATTTTCTTCCCTTAATATTGCTGAGACTTTTGTATGTACAAACTAGTCAAGGTCTTCTCCGGTGGTGCATTCACCGACCGGGTCTCGGAAATGGTGTATTAAAGAATGAAAATCCACCTACAAACAGAGGAAAAAATATTGAATATTTTAAATCGGATCTTAAATTTTGCTATATAGGCCTATCAGTAAAAGCTATGATGAAAACCTCCACGGAAAGAGTTGCATTAGTTTTGTTCCGAAAGCATCTACTCTTTCTGTAGGCGCTTTAGCGTACACCTCTTGAGCAATGTCTTCTGGGCCCTCCTTTTGTTTCTCGTGCGATTAGGACCCACATCAGAGGGACGGCCGTGTGTCAAACCGCATCTTAACCACGAGTCACTAAACGGTTTGCGGCTCGTCGTCGCCGAAGCAGAACTAAAATTTGGAAGTAATCAGCCAGCGAGGAACATGAGAAATTCTCCCGAAAACACTTTAACGTTGCACGGTTCCCCCCCCCGCCATGCGCTCCTCAAGATTGGATCCAGGTACCTAATCCCACTCGGCAGCTCCCCCGCCCCCCTGCTCCTACAGAATAGAGAAGAGGCCCCAGGGTGACGGCGGGAGAGCGGACTCTGCAGCGTCTGACACCTGCTGGGCGCTATAAATACAAAAAGCCCGAGCTGCCATTGTTAGTTTGTGCTTTTTTCGCGCTCTGCTTCCTCCGCGCGTTTCATACATACTGTAATTCGGCGCGGAGGCCCAGGCCGCCACCGTGCCCATTAAGTAAGCGCGGCATCTAAATAGCTTAACCACTGTTTTAGCGCTGAGTAAAATGACAGCCGACGTCGCGGCAGCTGCTTGCCGCTGCCGCCGTCGCTATCAACTCGATGCAGTTCTTTGCAAGCAACGATAGCTATGAATATTGTGCCAAGCGCTTGCGAAAATAAGAGTAGGATCCTGGACTCGAACAATTATGGAATAAAAAAGGAGCGGACTCCTTTGTGGCGTGACTGACAGGCTTTAATTAACTAGGCCACGGGTTGAAATGGGAAAGAAAATAGGAACATTCACAGATATTAACTAACTGTCATAACGTCCACTTTTAAAGGTATAATGTGCGTAACGAGTCAAACCTCCGCGAGATCCTTCCTAATTAGCTGACGCTAAATAAACAAGCTCTCCGGTTCGGCTCAGCTGAAACCTTCTCGTGGACGAGAGCGATCATCTCTTTTTGAAACAAATGAGGGCGTTAATCTGTATTCCCTGGCAATCTGACCTGGTCAAATTCCTTGAATCGATTAGATTTGCACCATGTGTTTCAGTAAGTGCAAAGGTGTCCTGGCAGCACTCGGTATCCCGGTATGAAAATCTCTGGGATCGAAGGCTCACGTCTGAAAGCTCCGCAGATGTAAGGGGCAGATTCCAGAGTCCTGCCGGGATGCCACGTGTATTTGAACATGACGCAAAACATCACTGGTGAGCACCAGAGCGGGAAATGCTTTTTGTGAAAACAGAAGGGATTAAAAACAGTTCGGAGGCAAATTATATTTCCCGCATGGTGCCTGTTGTTCCTTGAAGCCACTTTCTTCACATAGCGAGCTAATGGATACTTCTTGGCAGCATGTTTGAGTATGTGTTTATTTAATTTTGCCCGGTAATTGATAGCTCTCACCGTGCGGCGAGATAGAGTCAGTGGCGTTCTTTGTATGTCCGCCCTGCTCCTCTCAGAGCCGGGTAGTGCTCTTTCCCACCCTTCCGTTGTGATTAAAAGCGCTGGGTGTGCTTTCCTCACCGTCGGTGGACTTGTTCTTTACAGATGATCTCCCCTGTATTTCCAATTTGCAGAGCTATGACTGTGGCAGGCAGTAACATCGCTCAAACAGGGCATCAGAGGCTCTCGCCAAGGCCCCCCCACCCCCCCCCCGCGCCGTCGGCAGCGTGACACCTCCATTCCCTTGCTCTTGTCAGTCTCCGGGTGAAAAAGAGGATTACTGTCAGTTTGGTGGGGGGGGGGGAGGCACCGCGATGCGCGTGGCTCTGTGAACTCGAGTGCCGCTCCTTCTGTCTGAGCTCCCACATGCATGGCATCTGAAGGGGCCCCCACTGCTTCCGGGGACCGGATGTCTGTCTGATCAGGGGAAGGCACCTGCCCCCCCACTATCACAGTGCGTCGGGCAATCAAATGGACTCGCACAAAGGCAGCCCCTAATCGCACATAAGCAACATCCAGCATCGCTTTGTGCTTGTATATTTGACGGTTGTACATTTATGCTCTTCCACAACCCCACCCCCCACCCACCGCACGTTTCTCCTCCTCCTGATTTTCCCTGAGAGACACCCTGCTGAGAAAGCGACAGGGCAGCAGAAATGTGAAGAACCAGCTTTCTGCTGGCCCCAACTTCCTTTCTCATGTCATATGCAGAATGCCTGAGTTGAAAACAATATGACAGATCATGTTGATGGGCACCCCATCATTCAGAGCAAATTACAGTGACACGTAATTAAATAACGGGACCTAACTACATGCCGTAGTCACCGAGTTGTTGTTAAACAAATTCTGCAATGCAACATTTTCAACTTCAAACGTTACCTGCTCGTTTTAATTTACTTGGTTAACTTACTAATGAAATGGTTACAGCTGCTGCCTGTGGACCCAAAGGTTGCAGGTTCGAATCTTTTCCCCAGCTGTAGTACCTCTGAGCAAGGTACTTACCCAAAGTTGCTCCAGTAGAATTATCTAGCTGCATGAATGGGTAAATAATTGTAGGTAGATTAATGTCATAAGTCGCTTTGGAGAAAAGCGTCAGCTAAATGAATAAATATGGATTAATGTAAATGCAAATTAATTTGCAATAGAAGAAATTCATTTAAATGTGCAGTGGTGCAGTTCTGAGCGGTGTCCCTGTAGGAGGTGTTTTGGATGCAAAGCTGTGGACCTTGTGTGACCTGTGGAGGGAAATAAAAATAACTTGCAGGTAATATAGCAAAAAAATAACCAAAGATGTACTTAGAAGCTTCCTGAATCTAAGATGTTCATTCTGATTCAGTGCCATCTTTGAGCAGCGCTG
This sequence comes from Scleropages formosus, assembly GCF_900964775.1. Taxonomy (NCBI): domain Eukaryota; kingdom Metazoa; phylum Chordata; class Actinopteri; order Osteoglossiformes; family Osteoglossidae; genus Scleropages; species Scleropages formosus. The sequence goes on from NC_041817.1 coordinate 684,621, forward strand.
TTAACTGTCATTTTTTTTAAATCTCTGCAGAATGACAGGGAAACAACCCTTCAACGTCTGTAGTGATTACCTTTTATTTTTCCATATCTAGCTGTTACTGTACATGAACACATCGACTTGTCAGCTTGCAGCATTTTGATAAAGGCATCCACTGAATAAACATACTGAAACATTAAAGTAAGTGTAAAAGGAGGAATTTGGATGATATAAATTCCTGGAAAAAAAAAATTCTGTGATGATTTTCATTTTCACATATAGAAAATTTCACATGTTGAAAATGTCGACTTTTATCCCGTGCTGCGTGCCTCCACACTCATGACTTCCCCTCTCTGTCGCGTGCTCTAGCTTTTAGATGGCTAAGTGCCAACCACGAAATGCTAAATGACACCTAGGTAGCAGAGGTGCTCTCTTTCTAAAGAAACGCTGAAATATTAATAATATACGCTAAGCTTGAGCTGCCCATGTAAATTGTTCATTGAAATTCAAGAGAGACAATCTAACCCAGGACAAGTAGTTAAGTAATTAAGGCTCCAGTGCAGTAGGTAAAACCTTTTTTATGCTCAATATAAAATAAAAAATGAAACATTCTCTAATAGCATCTGTCAAGAAAAATGCTGTGATTTCGAAAATTTAAAAATAACCTTCATCTGTACCAAATAATTAAACCTACAACATTTAATAATTATAATAATCAGCTAAAACAGCAACGGTAATCGAAATAAGGTAAACTGTAAAATTGCAGTTTTGACATGCAAATGTTGGAAAATACACAATTTATATATTAAAACAAATAATATTTTCCATGCAGGAAACAATGGACATCTCTTGTGTTGAACGGAGGGGGACGTTACTTTCAAATGTCGTTCTGTGGTCCAATTTTCAGGAGCTGCTTATTTGCATTAATAATTTGCGCTCATTCATGCCATTTCTGAATTGGCATCTTGCAGGAAACTGTTTCAGTCTGGCTCTGGGCCTGGGCCAGTCCTTGCTCAAAATCAGTGTCACAGCCAAATTTATTATCCCTGGTTATTAGCGTAAGAAGGCTGTTTTTTGTTTACTAAGCCTAATTCACTTCTAATTACAGGCAGTATGGAATAATTACAATCCATGGGACAGGAGTAGATGTTGAATGACATACAAAAGATCAGTAGGGGTTGAAAGAGGGTGTTTTGTGTCACCGAGAAACAGCTTGCCATTTTGTGGCGAGCAAATTAAATCTTTCAGCGAAAGATGGCCATAAAACAAAACAGCACCCCACCCCCCCAAAAAGAAAAAAAAAAAAAAAAAACAAAGGAATTATGATAAGGAAATGGCTTAAACCCCTTTTTTCCTGTTGCACACAGAGGCCTGGGGACAGAGCGGCATTTGATCTTATTGGATATTCTGTCCACAAGTGAGGCTTAACATTCTTGTGGATGTGAAATTGCCATTTAATGCCCAGGTTTGCTGTCAGCAAGATTGGAGGTGAACTGTGCCAATAAATGCGCATTAGGCTCTAAAGCCCGGTTCTCTAATGGGTCGTGTGTGCACTTGTTTTGAGCCTCTCTCCTTGACAGCTCACCGCGAAAGGCCGGACTATTTATAGCCGACTCTGTCGCCTTAGTCAAATCAGCAACAGCTGTGTAAAAATGAGGATTAATCTGTAATTGATAAGGCAGCAATTCAGTTGGAAAAAGACTTATAGGCAGCAGCTTTATATCAGAATGTTTAGGGCTTTTTTTTCCAGTGGACACCTAAAATGAGCAATTAAATAGTTTTTTTTTTTATTCCTCTAAAAATTGTAATAGTCATGTAATTCTTCAAAAAAAAAAAAAAAACTCTAGTGGACATATATATTTGTGCTTGGAAAATATACAGGCTGACAAAAACGTAATTAAAACTATTTTGTTTATAACTTTGCTTTCGTATTTTAATTGTACGTATTTTGTTACGTTTCAGTTGTTTAACTATATGCTGAGATTCAATTTCAGCTCATTAGAATTTGTCTTTCAAAATTAGAGATATCAAAGACACGCTGAAAGCAAATATATAATGTTTCCTATCAATGCATAAACTACTTTAAAAATGTAGCATTTAATTTTTTTTTCTAAAGATATCTCTGACAATTGTAGTTTGTAAATGTGTGCATGATTTCCCCCCTCCTCCCTGCGCATGCTGAAGTGTCCTCATCCCTCTGGCACCAAGGCCATGACACACACCCTCTCCTCGTTCTCTCGGGCATTAATACAGGCCGGTTTCTCCTAGCGGTAATGCTCCTATTGTGGCAACGTGCAGGAAGAGCATTTTGGGGACGCCACTGGAAAGCGCAATTTTCCGCCTACTCTCACGGAGCTCCGTGCAGGTGGAGCTGCGTGCGGCCACCCCAGACATCCTCTCTGAAGGCGAGGTGACGTTCGTCATCGCCTCGCGAGGGAGCGTTAGCAGAGCCGGGCCGAAGATGCGGAGTTCAAGAGAACGCGAGGCCGCTAACGTATTCAAAATGGGCCGCGGCAAGGTCAGCGCTCCCATTCCTTCTTGGCGGCCGTGCATCGAGCCTGGCATGTGTCTCCTTTGAGGGCCGCCAGCGAAGACAATGGGGGAGCTCTGGCTTGTCTAGACTCCCAGTGGCGGTCCTCAGGAAAGCAGCGGCAATACCTGCCGTAATAAAAATAAATCTAAGGCAGGGTCCAAATCAAAAGCGGGCCACTGCTCCTCGGTTTAATACATACGATTATATACATTGGGGGATAATACTGGCTCCTGCCTCCTGGAGACTATACATTGCTGATTGACCTGCGTTGTGGAGCCGGCCCCCTCTCCCTGGCCACACCTGGGGCCCCCCGGCCCACGGCGTGGCTGTCACTGGTGGTCGCCGCGGCGCAGGATTGATGACAGCCATTCACTGATGAAGCTGTATACATCATTTCTGTCCAGGGCTGCACTGGCCAGATGGACCCTGACCATCCATCCACTGTCAGGGACACATCTGTTCGCCCCGCTGCCGGGAGTACTAACAAGTCATTCGCTCCCCGAAAGGACGGTGTCAGGCATGGTGGAGACGGTGGGGGTGGGGATGGGGGGATTGACGCGCGCGCTCTGTTAAAGACATAGCCTGGCTTTGTGGGACTGAACTTAGCATGGAATTATTTCTCACCGTTTGGTGGGACTGGGTAGGTGATGGAGGATGTGGGGGTTAATAAATTCCGCCAGCTTCTGGGCCGGGTGTTTTTACCGTTGTGCGCGGCGTTGCCCCGGCCCTCTGCGACTTTTTTTTTTTCTTTTTTTACATTCCATTGTTCTGTGCTGTTTTGTCTTTTCCTGCTTCAGAATCATCAGCTCACGATGGGAGTTCGGGCCTCGCTCCGTGTCTGACAAGGACACACGAGTGCTGAAGGGAGGAATGTAGGCGTGTCGGTCCTGTGCTCTCCGGCGACGGCAGGACGCAGTCAAAGTGCCCCTCGTCTCTCTGTCAGCCTCACATTTCATAATATGAACAATAGGACTGTGGAATCCCAAATTTAATGTTACTGCCCGTCTGTTGCATTGATGCTCTAATATCATTTACTAACCGGAACAACAATTAGAGTGAACTCTTGAAACTGACACGGTGAACTCTAATACCTTTAAAATTAATTTTCGCATTCTTGACAAAATGAGGTTTTTTTTTTGTGTGTGTGCGTTTTTCTGTCGTTTTGAAAGATTTACTTTCAAGGTAAATCCTCAGGATTTTTAAAACATTCTTTTATATTACACCTTCTTGTAGCCTAATGAAATAAGAAAAGATTTGAAAGGATATTCATTCTTTACGCTTGTATCAGCCACAAAAGTACCACATTTAGATTATATATAAATTTATATATTCATTCCTGCCTCCTTGACAGTTGTCTTACTGTGATAAGATTACAAGTATTGCTGTCATACACGCAAACTTAAAGTTGGGCAAAAGTGCAATTGGTCTGTGAATAAATATTTTAAGCTGCTAATTAGGCAACGAAGGAAATGGACGGTGAATGTAAAAATAGTCTTTAAATATGCTTGTTAATTGTTACAGAGCGTGCTTCAGCGCAACTGCACTTACCTTGCCTGTTTTTCAGTTTGCGCCTGTCACCAATTCTTATTGTTACAGCTTGCACAAAACAGCACAATCTTGAAGGCACACGAATCATTAATATCTTTTTTCATTATAGATTCAGTTATGTTATTTAGTACAGTTATGATTCATAAAGACAAACATAACAAAGGTAATGGACTATCTGGAGATGTAGATGAGAAATGTGCCCAGTCAGATTTGCTCCTAAAGCCCAGCTTCCACTCCACGTTCCCACACCGGGGCTCCTGTGAGCCGCCACTGGCACTGCTGCTGTTGGTTATTAATCTCGTTGTGTTTTATAATGGAAGGTTACACAACAGCTGCCTCCCGGCCTTTTCTACGGGCAGGGGAGAGCAGCACCCCCCCCTTCCCCATTCTCGTCCCCACAACGGAGCCGCCGCTTAGCAGAACGGAGTTCATTAGGCTCCCCGCGCGCCGTGGCAGGCCACGAATGCCGGAGGAAGCACTGAGGAGTTATTCATTGTCTTACGACTCAATTCTAATCACCTCGCTCAGCATGACTGACAGAGCCGCTTTCCGCCGTGATTGAGGGTATTGATTTCCCCCGGCTGTCTCTCCAGGCTCGTCGGAGACGCACAATCAGAGCCATCGCTTTCAAAAAACCTCTTCATCTGCCTTAATCATCTGATCAATAATTAGCATTGGGATAGTGGATCTTTGACAAAGCTATCTCCGACAGCTATTTTTTCCCCCTCCCTTCCCCCAACCCCATTCCTCCACCCCATGTATAACTCGCTCTTCTCCTCTGTTCTTCTGTGGGGAAAGAATCTGCTGAGTCAAGGTGATCTGCTGGAATGGTGGACTAAGCAATCGGCAACGCAGGGTGCAGCGCCCCTCAACATGGACTGCTGGACCCTCAGGCTCCGCCTATAACCCCAACCCCCATCCAACAAAGTCTCTGAGCCCTCCACAGTGATCCCCTCCCCTCCCTTTTCTGGTCTCCATCCCCCCTCTGTCGTGCAAGACCGGTCTGCTTACTGTCACCTTCACCAATGGCAAAGACCCAACAATTTCAAGGCACTAAAATCTAATTCCTCAGTTTCAAGGACTAGCAGTACCTTGAAGTGGTTCACATAATAATATTAGGCTGCAGGAATTTCAGTGAGTATGGCTGTATCATCAGGAAATTGTCACGATTTGCAATTTCTAATCGATATGAATGAAATCTTGCATTATTTATTTTACTAATTTATACAGGAGGATAATTTTCACTGGAGAACTACTTTGTAGTACTTTGACTAAGGGTACTACAGCAGGTGGTGGCATTCAAACCCAGGTCTTTGGATTGCAAGGTGACATTTATAACTACTACGCAACTTGCATCTCCTTAACCAAAAAAACAGAAAATCTGCACACAGCTCATCCTTGGGTTATCAAGCAGCAGTGTCATTATCTGGCTTTGTCCAACATTTCTGGAAATCTAAATATTAAAATCAGAATATTAAAACATTATATAGACCGCATTACTCCTCTGGTGTTCCATCCCTTGTTTGTAATTCCATGTGTCAACACCTAAGGATAATGACACTTTGGCAGTTAAATAATTTCTAGATTTCCCTTTTTCCCTACATAACCAACAGGTATAAAGACACTCCAAATGGAGTGGGCAAACAATTCATTTCCTCATCAGATGAGACCATCAGCATGGTTGTCCCATGCTAGCCCTTTATTGAAATCACAAGAGCACAATTATCAGGCTTCCTTTTCACCGGCTGCCCAATATCAGAGGATCGTAGCTTAGCGCTGACCTCTGGCCCTCCCTGACCTTTCCTCAAAACGCCAGTGTTCTGGAGTTGAGAGAACACTGCTGAGAGTTAGTGTTGGCCAGCTCTGCTAGACCTGAATTAAAACACCAGGCTTTGTGAATTTCTCAAACCAAGTGGCTCTTTTGCTATTGAAGTAATACATTATGCAGTGCCAACAGAATTTCAAATCAGGGCTATATTACTTACTATATTTAAACTTTATAAGTTGGTTGAAATGCACCCCCACAACTTCATTTTTACACGGCTCTGGCACCCCCCCCCCCTTCCCTCCCCCCCTTAGTTTGAAAACTTTGGTCAGTGATCAAGAGACGGTCACTGCTGGGACCGACAAAATTTCTGGGGGAAACCCAAGGACCCAAGAGCCCTTTCTTGGAAGCCTCATCTCTTCATTCGAAAACATCATGTCTTCATTGGAGAAGCCCATCTCTCATGTAGATAATGACAGACCATGCTGGCTTGTTGTCTTTGCTGGCTCCCTCTCTGCCTGGGGGCCTGGAATCTATGGGAAGAGAATCTGCATCTGAATGAAAGGGCCAATTCTTCAGGAGGAAGACAAAAGACCCTCAAGTTGGAGCCCAGAAGCACATGGTGTCAGGCCCGGAGTCTGGGTGCACACGCTGCCCCACGGCTCCATCGCGGTCAAACCTTTCATGAAAACGGCGCTTCTAGGCAGGAGGGAAAGACTCACAGGCCAACGCTTTCATTTGCTCTGGAAGCGACAGCAATTTTGTCAATCCCAACAATTTTCTTTAGAAACGATTCCCTTCTTTTTAAAATAGACAGATGGTGGTTGAGATCAAAGTATATTTAAGAAAAGGGCTTTTTTCTGTCACGACGGACACTGTCACAGCTGACAAATTTGACACGCTCCACAACCTGTGTCCTACAACTTTACTGATTAGTGAAGCGGCTCGCGGATGGACCCTCGCTCAAGGGCACAACGGGAAGGTCCCATCTGGAATTCAAATGCAAGTTCCTCAGGCTCACCGGTCAGTGGCTGTGAACGCTGTTACACACTGTGGTCCATTTTTCGAACGACAACAATAAACAGGCTCAGTTCGCATACTTCTGCTCCGACCTTACCGTTTAATAAGTCAATGAGTCAGAGGAATAAACAGGTCAGCAAAAACACTGTTGTTCCCACGCTGCCCCTATGCTCCCATGCTGGCATCTACTTAAGACACATGTGTGTGTTCATGTCAAGGTAGACATTTCCCTTGGCTGTATAAGTCATTCTTGGTGGAGTAATTCTTTAAAGATACTGAAGCAAGTGTTTTGAAGCAACTCCTTGGCTCCTCTTTTCTATAGCCTTGAAGTGATTTCACAGATCACAGCATTGTAGCACTGACCCACTGCACAGCCGAACCCATCAGCTAATTGGTGTGGGTATGTGTGCAGGTCACTGGACAATTAAGTTAAATTAAACTCCCAATTGGCCGCTCTGAGGTTCAGCTCTTAGAAAAATTAGCTGATAAATTCCACCAAAACAATTCATTGAGGAGAGCTGTGAAAAGAAGATGCATCTGAAAAGTAAAGGACTGAGCAAGTAAGAGTAACAGAACAACACATACACTCTGCTGTATTACAAATTATAAACCTTTTTTGGCGCGTTATATCCTGCTTGCATGTCTCCAAACACTAACTTTAGCGTTTTCCACATAAGGTGACATGTTAACACCTAGGACAAGTGCGTGCCATTGTTAGATTTTGGCTCACGAAAATAAAATGTAAAGCAAGAATCACGCAAGGAAACCTCCAAAAGTGCTTCTTTTCCACAAAATGGATAATGATTTAGCTTTAAAATTCATTCAGTTTGTTTTACTTCTCTCACTCACTTGTGTTTTAAAATCCTTGTCACTTTGAGAAGGAAATAAAGGACAACATTCACCTCCCGACAAAGGTATTCAACATCTTTTTACTAATGCATAGATTGAAATCCATGGGCCAGTAAGTGCAGAAGAAGAAAGGCTTCTTTTCAACAATAATTCTAGTAAGGAGATGGGCCTGCAAGGTTAATGTTTGTCCTCTCACCACTATCTTTTGAAATAACTGTCTGTTTTCTGTTGAAATATGTCTATTTAAACAGTGAATTCCTTTGGTGAGGTAAAATGGCCTTTTTCCATAGGAAAATTAAGATGAAGGTGGATGTAGAATTTCAATTAAGTTATTAATTAACTTAAGACATCTCAGTAGCATCTCAATTTTTCCCCTTTTTATTCCTAACCTTGCATTTCAATATCAACATCAATAATTAAAAGTCTGAGGGAAGGGCAGTTTGAAACACCTTTCTTTATCGTTTCTATGAACTTTTTTAAGAGTTGATGCCACATTGTGATTTTATTCAATAAACTAAGATGGGAGGTTCTGTTACATACAAAGGGGAATAGCCAGTTATTAAAATAAATAATTAACTTTAAAAAGTTTTAATTTACAGACTTTCCTATTCACCATATCTTGCTATGATTTTCTTTTCTGGATGTTGTTTACACCATGTCATTGTATATAACCACTATCCTCCAAAGCTCAAGGGCAATTAATTAAAATTTTGGGGTGGGGGGGTGTTGGGGGAAAATAAAATTCACCACAAGTGTTGCAATGTTTTCTAATTTTCCATTAGAGGAAGTCTAGCACATGATTGCGGAGGCTCTTCATGTACGTGGAGAATACCAACCAAATGCTCAAAAGTGCCCATTTTCAATTACTTTCAATTAGAAATACCAATATCAACTCCTGCCTTTTGAGGGCCATGTACTCCCAGCCCCTACTCACACTCAATAAAGCATCTCGATCCGGTAAGAGCTTTTTGGAGTAAAAAATGTCTGCCATTGAAACAATTGGTTATATAACACTGGAGTGCATCAAGTAGCCCATCTTCCGCTCTTATCTGCTACCTTTGAGGGGACACAACTTCACACACTCTCTATCCATGGCAAAAAAGAAAAAAAAAGACCAAAGAAAGTAATCAGTTCTTTTATTTCAAGTTTGGACCTGTTTTGTAGGTAAAACTCTTTTCTGGCAGCGGTGTCCCATGTGTATAGGAACCAAGACAGTTCCCCAGACTGGGAAAAATGGGGTTTACTTTCCTTTCGAAACGGGCGGCTAAGATGGTGGCATTCAGGGAACTGGTTTGCTTTGTAACCAAGCAAAGGCCACATTGCCGCTTGTTTCGCTAAACCATCTCGGCAGAGACATTAGGCTTACCCTGCTGTCATACCTTTGCTTCAAGGAATAAATGTTTGTGGAGTAATTAAAAAAGACACAGGAGGGTTTTTTTTATAGTGGGTGGAGGGGTTGGGAAGTTGTGGAAGAACCCTAACCAGATTAATGTAGTGTTTTTTTTACCTTTGACCCCCCCCACAGCATTGAGTCCCCAGCTTCGTAGTCACCCGGCACACTGCAGTAATAGAGCTGAGGTCTAACTAATAGCGTATGCTATTCTGACTGTCATGCTCTATCATTGTAACTTACTGCAGCCCCTATAGATGCAGCAACTACAGGGTAGATGTGTGTGTGTGTGTGTGTGTGTGTGTGTGGGGAAACATGAAAACAAAACACACAGTGCAAAGTGTTCCTTTTCGGTAAAATGTAGAATTATATTTCACTGTTTTTCGATTATATGTGGAAAATAAAATATTTTGCGGTCCCTGGATTCTATTCAAGGGCACGTTACTTAGCGCAGGCAAATGAATGACATCAGTTGTAATTGCGAACTGACAGTTTGTGGAGTATCTGTGAGATCGGGGTTCTCTGTCTGAATTGCTGTATTCTGGACTGGCAGTTTCAATCAGGTACTTACAGTACAATGTGGATGACAAACAATAGGCAAGGGAACCAATTAGTTTGGATAGTTCTTAAAATTCCTCTCAGCCCTTGAGGAGAAGGTATGATTTTCCTCCAGGAAGCATTTAACTGGATATTTCTTTGTTTGCCAATGGCTTAATTATGGACCTGCTGTAGTGTTGCTAGTCCCCTAGGCATAGCCTGTTGGAGACAAGCCAGCTTTTTCTTTTTTTTGCATGATTCAATCTGTGATTTATAATTTATTCAGTCCGTGCATTGCATGCATGCATATTAGAGAGAGGAAAAGGCAAAAACAAACAAACAGCATGGCTGATGAGGAGAAAGGGGGTCCCACAAGGGAAGGTCTCCAGGATCAAAAGAGATGTTGGACTGAGGTGCTGCTGAACGTAATACAAAGTGAAAGAGCCTGCAGGCGTATTACGGGCCAGTTTGAGCGAGAGAGAGGCGCGTACAAACTACCACTGTAATCTGATTCTTGTCTTATCAAAGTTAGCATTATTTGCTTCAGAGTGATTTTCGAGGCGTTTTGAACGTGTTTCCTGTCTGTTACTAGCACACACGTTCCTACGGAGAGTTTTAGGCATTCACACAACTAGTTTAGTTTTTTTATTTTTTTGGTGTTTCACTTCAGTAATATTCTTCATTTATCATGTTCGCTACTTAAGGGTTCCTTTAGAAAGAAATTAATTTGTGTTCCACAATACTTAAAATGGACGATATGGAATAGAAAACATTATATATTACAATTTCATTCGTACAGTCTGTCGCTGCTTTACTAACTTTGTTTACTGCGTATGTGCATGCCGTGCTTCATTAATAAGTAGTGATGTATCCCCTGCTTATGCATTAAAACGAAACGTGACCTCCTAACCCATTAACCTTCTAATTCTCTGCAGGATGAATCCTTAGCAAATCCACTTAGTACGACTGAGAAAATTCCCCTGGTGTGAAAATGGCAAATTTCATTTCCGGTTTCTGCTGTGCATGTGGTTATGGTTTCTCTTATTTATTGTCCTACTCATAACCTGTGTGCTTGCTGTCTCACTTGGACGGTACCTGTGGAGTGTTGTCGCTATGGTGCTTCACGAAACCGATGTGGTGAGTGCTGCACCCGTGACCGCTGGGGACTGTTAGAGGACTCTCTCAGAACAGTGGCAATCCTTCTTGTTCCGTAGGTCGTGAAGAGCACCAAACCATAGGTGTTTTTTTTTTTTTTTTTTTTTCCTGAAAGGTGTGGCAGTGCTGCGCGTTGATTGTGACATGCAAATCATACGTTGGAAGTCATAGCTGCGTTGAAATGACTGCTTCTCTGAACAGTTTTTCACAAGTCATCAGAAATCATTAAATCATTACTACACCTGCAAAGTTATCACCATTTGGTGTCCTGTGCGACAACAACTTGCCTTCAGTATTCACACGAATGGCAATTCATTAGTTTATTGCGCACGATATCTTCATCATAAATAAGCGAAGTCAGTCAGTTAATCCTCAGTGGCTATATTGATGTTGCTCTGAATGTGGCTATTTGAATAATCCCCTCTTTCCACATCACCAGAATTGGAAACATCAGCTGAATATGAAAGTAGTTTTACGTAATTAAATGGCGTTGTTATGCCTTGCTCTCCAAAACTCATTTCCTTGTGCTATTTTCAGCAGCATAAAATTATCTCTCTATTTCCCCTTTAATAGGAAACGTTAAATTTAAAAAAACGTCGGAAGCATTTTACGCACGTATCCAAAATTGCAAGCTCCTTCCAGTCATGTTTTGTCCCGTCGGGCAACAAGATCATACATGGGCACACATTTAGTTAATTCCATAAAGACCGTACAATATCCATCTCCATCTGGCTTGTCTACTTGCATACACCTTCACCGCAAGTAAAATCAATGAGCTCAATTGGGTACCGTAATGAATAGCTTCATAGTGAGAAAAAGGACTCGAGCAGGTTGGCAACGGTGCCCCTCCACGGCGTGCAGATGTGTCCTCTCCCGCAGATGTGGAGTCATTCCACATGTGGAACCAGCACTGGGGGGTAGCACTTGGCTTGGCCACATCGATCGACCAGGCCCTGCAATTTTATTGTTTTGTGGACTGACCACCAGCAATCCTGCTGAAGTGCAACCCCTCCACCCGACGGGAGTGTGACCGGTTTACCCAGAAAGGCAACGTTTTTTAATTGTTTCCAGTGCCGGCCAGCATCGCCGCAGGAAAGCCCCTTGAGAGTGGCACAGGTTTCGGGCGCTGACCTTTTCTTCCATGTAAGTGGCTCCGGCCGAGATTGGCTGATGCACGCATCGATGTGTCTTCCTTCAACATGCTTTGCAATTAACAGCCACGGAAAAGAAAAAAGATGCGCCCTTGTATTTTCTCAGTGATAGCAACATATCTGGTCATAATAAAACCACTGTAACTGTGCAGCTTTATTATTCCGAAAGCACAGTCTTGCTCTTCAATGGTTGACTGGCCTTGTGAACATCAGCAGCACATCATGGAACATAATTCATGCCATCAGCATAAAAAATTGACTTGTTAGTATACGAATCATAAATATATCAGCCATTTCGTCAAATGGTGATTAGTGCAAGGTAATTGCTCAGGCCAAACAAACAAAGGCTTATTTTGTGTGGATCACAGTTGAACGAGCATGTTCCCAATTACTTGTACTCATGACTAGACACCTGTACATAATGATGGCTGTGCCAGTGGATGTTCAGACCCTAAACAGCGGTGGATCTCAGTTATTGAGTGAGTCTTACGTTATACTGTAACACAAAGCATTAATATTTGTTTCATTAATGTGTAATGACATTATAAGTAGCAGAATTAAACAGCAGTTGTGTAGCCTTCCATTACCCCAATATTTTGCTGTCACTCAGTCCTGCAAGGGTGTTATCCCACATGCCATCCAAACAGGAAGTTTATTGCTCAGTTCATCTATCGTCTACAGCTTTAGAACAATAATAAATGTTTCGGTGTTTTGCCAGAAAGTCCTGTCCATCAGGGTGGCGTACCTCATGAAATTCAGCCCGGGACATCTGTTTGACAGTGCTCCATTGATAGTTATGGCACCCCCAGCATGGCTGACTGCTCCCACACAGCCGCAGTCAGGGGAGGATCGTCCAATGGAGCCTTTATTTTTGAGACCTCATACAAACACCACAAAGTGTGCACATGCTCTCACAAGCACACACGGTCATAGCATGGGGAGCATGCAATATGCTCAGACAAACCTTTAAATATTTGTGTCCAAAGTGATGTTTTTTGGTAGCCGTTGTGAAACGCTCTAAACAAATGAAAATTACATGGCTCTTGCATGTGCTTCCCACAAAGGCATTTGTAGGTTTCTGTATGCAAGGCTGTACGCTTCAAGGAAAATCATTAATTCATTGCACAGTATTGCAGTAGCATTTTTTATCTCAGTGTTTTACTTTATGTTCGCTCAGCTGAAAGAGGGGAAAAATGTGGTGCAACTGGGCTATAAACAAACACATTCAGGAAAATAGCATGTAATGGAATTGAGCGCTGTCTGCTGGACAATACATCTTCAGTTCCTTTCCAGCCCCATCCCAGGGGGGTTTTCTGAGGAGATGAGAACTTCAGCTTGACACAAACACTATCTGCGAGTAGCTGAACTCTGTTTGCGAATTGGTAAAGTATACGGAAAATAGGCTTGGAACTGGAAAGCCCCAGGAAATTCCATTTTACCTCTGAGGTGGCCTGCTTGCCAAAAGTCACTTGGATTGAGCCAGGAAAATGCAGAAATCTACTGTTGACAGCGAGTCTCATGTAAAAGGAGGGTGTTACGTCATATCAGCTAGTCAAGGAACTTGTTCAAAGAAATGCCATACAGCAAGCCAACACAAGGCCAGTTCAGTCCCATTTCAGTGTTTCCAAGGCCTTTGTCTCATCTTTGAGGGTAATGGTATGGTTTTTGACCTGGCCTTTTTACATTTATTCACTTAGTTGATGCTTTTCTCCAAAGCATCTTAGACAGTTTTCCATAACTATTCACCCACTTGTATTGCTGGGTAGTTTTTACTGGAGCAATTCAAGGGCAGTACCTTGCTCAAGTGTACTCCAACAGAAATTCAAACCTGCAGCTTTTGGGACTAAAGGCAGCAGCTCTAACCCCTATGCTACCACCTGCCTTTTCTATAATCAACAGCATTTTTAAAAGGGTTTTAGACCAAATCCACAATGTTAGCTCACCTGAGGAAGAACCATCCGAATCTATTTTTGGAACAATGGCACAAAAGGTGTCTATCTGCACGAGTTCCTATAGTTATAAACTATTAAACAACTGAAAAGTTAAAGAATGTCATCACCCAGCAGGAGAGATTTTCATTAGTTTGACTAATAATTGGCCCTAAAGGCATTAGAAAATGAGCTGTTTGTTTGATTCCCAAAAGGTTCCTTCTGTCTAGTTCCTTTACATGCATTTAAGGAAGGTCTTCAGTATCAATCACTACTGTTCATGTAATAGTATACATCTGAGCAAATGCTAGCAACACAAATAAAAATATTTTCAGGGTAATACACAGACTTTCAAAAATTCCATAGCATGTTGTTTTTTCTCGAGATCTGTTGAGAAAATTATATTGTGGTTACTATGTATTATTTTATGGGTACTTGAGAAAATATTATGGGTGTATTATGGGTACTGAGAAATTCATATTATGGTGGTACTTACCATACTATATAAATGGGTAAATCCCTGCAAGTTATTTTTGGAGAAAAATGTCAGTTAAATAAATGAAAAAGCACCAGTATATTTGTTCATGAAGAAATATTGCAAGCAATTTCAATTTAAAATTTTCATTTTGTTTCTAATGTTACTGCTCTGACATAGCACTTATGGTGCATGACCATATTACATGCCTGGTGGTATTTTGATCATGCATCTTGTGTTTGAAGTCCTTACATGAAAATAAAATAAAACACAACTGATGCCCTGTACTCTGTGAAGTTAAATATATTAGAAATAGGTGTTTGTCTTTGGGTTATTAATATGATTGTAACCCAGTGTGTTGGCAGATGTCTTCTCACCCTGTGTTGCCATGGCTGACACGTGCTAGGTGCTACCTTGGAAAACTCAATGAGCCAAACTCAGAAGCCTAATGGAAGAGTGGCATGGTGGCATAGCGAGTAGTGCTGCTGTCTCACGGCACCTGGGTGGTGCAAGAGGATGTGGGTTTGATCTCTGGTCAGCTCTGTGGAGTTTGCATGTTCTCCCTGTGCCTGCATGTGTTTCCTCCCACAATCCAAAGACATGCTGTTCAGGTTCACCCACAGTGTGTGAGTGACAGAGAGTGTGTTTCACTGATGTATGGAGGAGTGACCCATTGTAAGTAGTGTATCTAGTAGTTTAAGTCACCTTGGTGAATAAGGTGTGTGAGCTGATGACACTACATAGAGTTCATAGGAAGTTGCTTTGGAGAAAAATGACTGCTAAATAAATAAATGTAATGTAAGAGGCTGTCAAGTACAGCCTCTGGGACTGGATCACCTGAAATAAAAAAGGTTGCAGCACTAGTTACCAACAGATCGTCTGTTCCCTAGCATCTTTCATGGTGTGCAGCAACAGAAGATGAGCACAGTCAGAACAGAGCAGGAACTCTTAACTGAGGTGGCATTCACCTACCTTGTTGGTGAGAGTTTGCAGTTAATATGGCACTGTACAGCACTGGGCATTCTCTGCCCTCCTGATATAGGATTACCCTTTGATTACTTCTGCGGGATTGGACTAGGTTACCTGGAAACCCCCACAGAGTGTTTCTTTGATAGACTGAAAGGTAGCTGCACACTGTTCCTTCCAATGGCTATTAACTGCACGGACTTCAGCAATTGTTCTTGGAGAAGACAAATCAGTAAACAATCCTTTATAGTATTAATAGTGTCCATTGTTCCAGTTGTTTTTGAATCCATTTTGGCATGTACTAGATAATAACAAAAGTAAAAACTGAAATAGAAAATCACAGAACATTAATAACCCAAAACCAAATAATTATCACCATGTATGATGCTTATGAGCTACCATCTCTGGTAAGAAAGGCCAGTCTCCACCATCTTGCACTCTTTGGAGAAGTTAAATACGTCTTTGAAACAGGTGTTTTCGTAATCTGGTCTTTAATTTGATTGCGGCATCACGCGTTACCAGGCATGTTCTTTTCTCCATGTGTTGCCACGGGTGGCACTTGCCAGAGCATTTGAAAGATTTGTCCAATTCCACTGCCATTGGAATGTCCTAGTTATTAAGAAAAGCCTCCTCTAATCAGCTGTACCACTTAATGTTCCTGTTTAAATGTTCTATTAGAAGCAAAATGTTCAAGTATGAAACATGAATATTACTGTGAGGGGGTTGCAAAGTGTAGTCTACTTGAATATATCATCAGTATATCAAGGGACTGTTCTACTAGTTGGTCTAAATACATCATTTAATTACAATAGAGACATTAATTCACGTTTCAAGCGAAGTATTATTACAATTCATGAAATTCTCACACTGCAGTGGTCCATTACTTTGGGCCATAAGCTGTTGGGAAAGATTTAGTGTAGGGGGATCGTGAGGGTATTTCAGATTTAATGGACTCCATGGAAACCGGCAGATAAGTGAGATCCCAAAGCCAGAGCTGATGACGGATTGTGTTTTGTGGAGTGTCCATTTTTCCTGCCCAAACTGGAAGAATCAAAAATGATAAATTTAAACTTTGAAAGAAACCCTGTTCAACAATCATAAAATATACCATTAGCCATATGTAATTGCCTTTTTTGTCTCTGTACAAGATCATGTGTTTTTGGGAATGATCTTGTCATGTACTGTATATGGAAGAAGTTTTATACACACACACACACACAAACACACACTAATGCCGTAAACGTTTGGGAAATAAAGTAATTATCTTATATGTCATCATATCATTCACCAGTTTTCCATTCTGAATCCATCTAAAGCTGTGATTTTATTTTAAGATTTTTAAATTTAACAATATATAACAAGGGTTACAATTGATATATAAGGAAACAACTGATTATTGATTACAACTGATACATTATGTAATGCATGGACTGAAATCATATGAACACATTCAATAATTAAATAATGAAATTGATGTTTATTAATTAAAATATTCTATTTATTAAATATAAATGACCAAAAAATGGCTTTCATATTGAAATACAAATTATGATTTTTATTTTATTCTGTTACCTCCTGTTTCAGTTTTGTAGAACCTATATGAACCGCCAACGACAAAGAAATAGCTTTCAATCACTCATGCACTACTGTTATGCTAAACTGAAATTTCTGAAGGGGAGCACATCAAGAAAGATTCAAGTGTAAACTGTCAGATCTCATGACTTGAAGTGATAACTTCAAACAGTCCTTGTCCGTCACTGCTCCCAAAATCTGTTGATAACATTACCTACAGCCATTTGATTTTTGTTTTTAGAGCCATTGGTTTTTATTGCTCCATGATTCCAATTTACAGTGAAAAGAAGTGCCAGAAACAGAATCCTCTCTGCACTCATTCAGATGTTTGTCTCTATGTAAGTATTCCAAAGATTAAAAAGCTAAAAGGAAAAAAAAATGTATCACTGACTCATCCTTTTATTACAACTATAGCACTTCAGAGAGAATGACAAGGTAGCACACAATCACAATGGAAGTGCTATAGCTGATTCAAGGCCCTAACATTAATTAAACAACCAGTTTTAATGATCAGACCCACTTCAATATAAAAAGGCTGCTGAAAAAAATATGTATTTTAGTGTATAGTAAAAAACCTGACTTTCATGAAGTCTCACTGAATGATGACCATAGCTATTTTGAACGACATTACATAGTTAACCTTTGTAGCCTTCTTTAGGATTCTACTCCTGTGGAGTTTGAAATAAAAATCCACCACACTGAGCAGGTCAGAGTCAACAAATGATACGGTCCTAATCCTTTTACAGCAGCAGAGTGCCTTCTTTTCAACTGGTAACAAGAGGATGAGTCGATTTTAATGGTTAATAAAAATTACTGAAAATTCATTCATGGCATACAAATATACCTCTAAGGGCATTATCAAAATCAGAAGAGGTGAAACATGGTCTACTGTAAGTGTAAAATATTTTTCTTGGTTTTACCATAAAAATGCAAAAAAGTATGTGGCTTAACATGCAGCTTGCTATGGGTTGCATCTGTCTTTTTGCTTGAGTAGAAAATTATACTGTTTAAATTGACGAAAGTAAATGCTGTCACTGCTGTCGGTTCGAATAGACATGCATTAATGTGAAAGAGATACTGTTTTTCACATACTGCTTTCAGTATTTGTGGAGGAAGATCAATTACAACTAGCTTCCTATCCCCTTAAAAGGATATAATAGATTATTTCTTAAAATGGTCAATTGAGCTTTGAAGCTGTGCGAAAGACCCACAGGTCATGTACAATAATTATTTATTCCTGAAGGCTGAGATGGACCTGGTAAAACCTGACAATTTTTTTCAGAATAAACAAGATGTAGGACAATCATTACAATGTTCCATTGATTACGTATTTGTTGCACGGCCTATCTATCATATCCCTTAATGATTTGTTTATCCATTTTAAGGCTCTAATGTCTTTACTTAGCAGAAATGTCATATTATATACTTTGGAACTAGCTATTATTTTGTATTTTGTGGAATATGCTTTCTGTTTTACTTTCGGGTAGATTGTTTTTATGAGCTTGCATATAAAGCACAATAAAGTCAAATGATGTTTGTTCAGTGCAAATTGATAAAACACAGCTTCATAATATTTAACCTTGCACTTTTTTTCAGGAGAATGCTTTTATTCATTATTCAACAATAATAAAAAAAGTATATTGTTAATTACTGGAAAAACAGAAACTACAAAGAGAGTGTTCTTTATTGTAAACAACATTTTGTTTTGCTTTTATTATTAAACTTTCAAAAATAATTACAGTAGAAGGATTAATGTCCATTTTTTCCTGCTTGCCCAAATCAAAGCATTACTTTATAAGAATGATTCCCCAAGGTCTTGGGTTACCATTAGCTATTTGATTCAAAATTAATTCAAAACCGTGTTTGTAAACAAGCTATCGTAAATGAAATGGGGCAAAATATATTGGCTGCAAATTATGGATAATAAAGACATCTTTGCACCTCGACATCACTTTTATTAGAATATAAATCAATTTTTGAGAGCCCTAGATTTTAACACTTTTAGCTGTTACTGATGACAGAGATGACAAATCCAGTGCAGAGGCAGGGCTACTGGCTGTGGTCGAATAGCAGTCACCATCTGGAGGTGAGAAGGGAGCTGAGCTTAGACACCGTCATCTGGAAAGAGATGGGAATGAAGTTTGAGTGCGGCGCTCTGGCATCCTGCCAGACTGTACACCACCATTGTCCTTCACCCTTCTGGCTCTGGTTTGCACTAGAAATTTTGTTTCAATTAGAACACCTAAACGACTGTCTTTATTGCTTTGCAGTAAGGCCGCTGCAGTACACATAAGACAAGGATGTATAAGCCATTGCAGTTTGTATTATTATTTGTATTATTATATGCAGTTTGTGAATATTCACATTCACAGTTACTCTCCTTCATTGTTTCAGAAGCTGAAACAATTCCTAACACAATACATACAGCAATTCTGTATACTAATATGCTGTAATATCCTGCACACAGCAACACATTAAAAGCAAGGTGTGCTACAGAGACTGTAGGATGTGAAAGTCAGTTGTCCTTCAAAATCTTTTTCTTGTGCTATGTCATCACATCTGCAGAGTTACCACTGCAACTGAATCATTATTTCATTCACAAATGTTTAGACTCTGCCAATATGCACTAACCCGAACAGATGGAGCCAGCCTGCTACGGGATCTATGCAAATCACAGATCGTTCTGTTGGGATTAACCCTCTACAATATCTTCATGAGTCTCCTGGGTTCTTAAGCTAAATTTTAAGTCTCATAAGCCTACTTATTTCTGTCTTTATTGGCATTTAATTCTGTTTTGAATGGCCAGTCAGTATTGTGTGTTATAAGATAAACACTTATAACTGTCAATGGTAAAACATCTACTATAATAGAATATTTGTAACTGGCAGGCCACAAGACAACATTTGGAATTAGCTTCTCTCTGCATAAACAATTGTATTCTGCTGTTATTTTAAGCACAATAATAAGAGCAACAACAACAATAATAACAATAATACTTCCTCTGAGCTAACTGCTTTTTTCACTCCAAGGATATTTAATACACTTGAAGATGAGACCCATTTGCCGAGTTTAAACAGTAGCCCTGGTCTTAGGGGCTTTGGCAACACTTAAGGGGCGAGGGCACCACCTGTGTCACCCACCAAAGGAAACACAGCCTAAGTTGTGTTCCCTGAGCCTCCTTGCCACAGATGGCTATTGTGGTATGGAAAGGGCTCAAATCCAAGTTCCCAGAGTAGACTCACAGCAATTTAGCGATGAGCCACTAGGGAGGTGTCTGAATGGGATTTTTAAAATCAATTTCTAGTTGTACCTTACAGAGACTTTATTGTCAAGACTTTATCCTCAGGCTAGCTCACAAGTCAATGACTGTCTGCCAGTGTCAACAGCCAAAAGTCAATCTCAGTTTGACTCTCGTTGGTCAGTTTCCCCACACAAGGGTTAAATTATTCCTGTAAATGCATTTTATATTATGTCATATTAGCAATCGCCGGTCCTTACATAGTCTCATAATACAAGTTCAAAGTAAAACCCGAAATGGTTGATTGATCAAATGACCTACTTTTATAATCTCATGGGAAAACTTTTTTTTTAGCTTTATCATGGGTACACACACATTTTCAGAACCGCTTGTCCCATACGGGGTCACGGGGAACCGGAGCCTACCCGGTGACACAGGGCGTAAGGCCGGAGGGGGAGGGGACATACCCAGGACGGGACGCCAGTCCATCGCAAGGCACCCCAAGCAGGACTCGAACCCCAGACCCACCGGAAAGCAGGACTGTGGTCCAACCCACTGCGCCACTGTGCCACTGCACCCCCTCTCTTTATCATGGGTATTCAAGCAGAAATTTCTTTAAAGCCAAAATTTCCCAGCTATTTGTACAAACGCTACCAATTTCAGCCAGTCTTTGTTATTTCTTCAGTTTCCATTATTTTTCTCAAGCACCATAAGTTAGACGGATGTAGGGGAGTACAATAAAATACTTCAGTCATGCTAGAAATATAAAGTGCAAGAAGAAGGGGAATGAACTGCTGATATTTGTCATGAAATGTCCATTGAATCCAACAAATATTTTGGTTCTATGGACAGAGCTGTCATTGTCATACATCCACTAAGTTCTCAGTGACTACGCCATCATAAATTTCCACTTCTGTCCTTCTAATTTTATTGTTGATGCTCCCTGGTGTCTATTTGTCAAACATTTTCTGGGACCTATTTATGATCAATCTCAATTCTCTAAAGCATCAATTTAAAAAGGCAGTAAAACTCTTTCCATTTTCATATGCAGTGATGGCATTCTGGTTTTTCTTCCAAAACCAAACCCTGAAGTTAAGGCAGATAATGCATTGGGTTTTAATGCATTATTGTGAGTTTTCATATACTGTGTACAGTATAAGCAATATTCTGCATTGCATATATTTCAAAGATGAGGACAGTTCCTGGTGAAATGGTTGAAGTTACATAAAGTACATAAAGACAATATCTGCTAGTGTTATGTCCTGTTTTATAGTACTGCAGTATTATGGCCTGTTGA
The DNA here is from genome assembly GCF_900964775.1 of Scleropages formosus. Taxonomy (NCBI): domain Eukaryota; kingdom Metazoa; phylum Chordata; class Actinopteri; order Osteoglossiformes; family Osteoglossidae; genus Scleropages; species Scleropages formosus. The sequence continues at coordinate 706,021 of NC_041817.1, forward strand.
ACTTCGTACTTTACAGAGCTTATTCATTTGATTGAGTCCATCCAACTGAAGAGGTATTGAATCTAGGCTGTAAACCGCAGGGATTTTGTCTAGACAAGTAATATTCCCCTCAACCTTACAACAGGTACCTTGGCAACCTTGGAATTGTTATTGTACACCACTGCTCTGTGAGGACCAAGTTGATCATATTAGACGGTGGACTTTGACTGACCCCCAAAACAGACATCACCTGTCAGATATTTTGAAAAATAAATTTCCCTAAAGAGTATGTAAGAACTATTCTGTATCAACAATGGCAACCAAACTTCTGAAAACAACGTTAAAATGTCATTTTTCCTAGGGGTGATCAAAGCAAGGCCTCATTGTTTTTGTGTTTTTTTGTGTCTCATGATTTTATCTGTACTCACTTTTTCAGACCAGAAGTTGGAAAGGTATTACTTTTTCAAACCAGAAGTGAACATTTGGTTGACAAGAAATCAAAGTAAGGTCTGTGTATTGCATGAATGAGACTTCAGCAAGTTTTTCACATTTCTGACTTTGTTAGAATTTTCTACTTCAAAGCTTCAATGGCTTGTTAGCCTGGTAAAAATCTCATTTGTGAAGATAGAAAACCACTCCCTATGTAAAATAGGTGTTCACATTTATCGCACAGCCAAACTGGTCATTCAGCTGTGTCGATTTTTTAGAAGTACACTCATCCCGCCTTAATAACTCTCACAATATCTGGTTTTGCAAATATGCTGTCCAGCTTTATTAAATGTCCCTCATCGTTAATCGATTTAGATAGTCATTTATATGGTCTGCCACACCCAGTACGGGCCACGATATTTGGTCTGATGGGATAAATTGAGACTACAGCTCAAAATTGTGCCAAGCGGCTGTGTGAGAGAGACTGTGAGATGCACTGTGCTTTACTTTTCATATTATTCATTTATTTAAATGTGACATATACCGATTGTCTTTCTCAAACCAGTCTAGCACAGTATCACAGTAATTTTAATTTATGAAATCATTACATTTTTTATTAATTTTATATAGATTCATGAGTGAAATTTCAGCACATAATTTGCCCTTACCCTATAGACCCAGGATGGGACTCTAAGGGGGATTCTGACACCATCATCATCAGCAGGAGTGAAAGGGACAAGAAAAAAAAACACAACTATAAAGTAATAATTCTTTAAATTTGTGTTTATTTATACTTTAAAACAGAACAAAAAATTTAACAAAATATAATTAAATTAAACTAAATTCAATGTTCGTACTTTTCCAAATATGTGACTCTGAGATGTAGAATGACGAAGAAGCTTCAAACGTACAAGCCTATGTTTGTACTGCAACTACATGTGTGATTCAAAAAATCTTTGTAGACACCAATGTGATTAAAAAATGCTTCACAGAGGAGATGGAATTTTAAAAAGAAAATCTAAAAAATGTCATTACACTATTTCTCCTTATATTAGGTATGATTCAGACTGATTTTGGGGTGAATTTCACATGGAGTGAGAAAAAAAATTAAATTTTTATCCAAAAAAATGCAATAAGTAATTTCATTGCCAAATTCTTCAAAATTCAGTTGGTTTTCAGGAGGAATTAGGGGTAATTAAAGGGGGATACGTTTATTAAAATCAAAAATTTTGGAGAGTACTGAGACATATGTATAGTCTTCTGTTGAAGTAAAAATGGGTTACTTTCACTTCTTCTTCCAAATCCTCTTGCTGACATTACATGCAAGAGCTCCTGCTCCTCTTTGTTTAAGAAGATCCATCCAGCTCCGTCCAGTAGGCCAACACCTAAAGCTTGGGTTCAACATGCACGCCTGCGGAGATTCTGCAGTTTTTCTTGTAAGTGCGGAAGAGAGGCTTGCATTCAAGTTGTTGAGTGAGCCATCCATGATCCTCAATTAGACTTCCCACAATCTGGAGTAGGGATGTGGTGGCACAGTGGGTTTGGCCAGTGTCCTCTGTGTGCTGTGTCTGGGGTTTGAGCCCTGCTTGGGGTACCTTATGACGGACTGGCGTCCTGTCCTGGGTGTGTCCTATCCTTCTTCAACCTTGCACCCTGTGTTGTCTGGTTGTCTCCAGCTCACCACAACCCTGGTTGGGACAAACGATTGTCAACAATGGCAATCTGGAGACTGTTCACAGACAGAGTTGTACTCCATCAGCAAACAACTCAAGATTCTTTTTTGACATCTACGACAGCTACCCTAACCATTGAAGAATAAAAATAAATAAATAGCTTGTTCGATAAAGGAAAAGCAGCAGTGCTAGAGCTGTGACATCCTAGGCAGACTTAAGGGTCTTTGTGATGTCTGCAGTGGTATGCCTGCCCTGTTAATTTCACAGTTGAGATTCTCCACTTTGATCATCCAAGCAGTCCTATGAGCTGAGAACAGGCAAGATGGTTTCCTCATCACAAAGACTGTCCACCAAAGACTGACAGCATGCTGCGTGACCAATTGGAGTGGATAACTGTTCTTTCCTGCTCCTGTACTTGCAACTCGCCAGCTGAACCTGGATGTAGCAGCTGAGGACCTGATGTTATAGACCGTTTGACAAAAGGTTATGGCCTTGCACAGTATGCTAGCACACGTTTAAGTTGTCTCAGCAAGGGGCTTTCACCGCTGAGCATTGGCTGAATAGTGGAGAGGTTTTCTACAACAGGGTGTGGAAAAATAAGTCCACTTCTCCTTACTTGAGCTTATTTTCCACACCACATTATGCCCATTGAGCACACAAGCTTGTGTCCACTTTAGAAGCCTGTGGCTGTATGAATTAAGTTCATCTGGACTACCATGGCTTACTCATCCCAAATGCAATTGTGCAGTCATTCCTCAGGGGTTGCAAAAAATATGGAGTGCTTTAAGTAGGCCCTGCACAAGATTGTTAGTCTGAAGAACACAATGTGGTCTTTCAGTGTGAAGCAGAATGTGCAGCAGGTTTCCTTTTTAGGCTGCAAGCTTCCGTTCTAGTTTTTAAGCAGCCAAAATTTCTCACTCAGAAAGACTGTGTTAAGGACTCCATTTCTCCACTGCACAAGAGTCACTGTGAGGAAGTCATCATCGTTAGAAATGCAAAACGCAACACCTGCACACCACGTGTAAACCCCAGCACGGTCCGTGCGTACCGAAAGGACCCGGGCGTCCAGAAGGTGAGTCAAAAAGAGACCACCTGCACTGAAAGTACCTGAGCTATCCTAGTCCACGAAGACTTCAGCCCCTTCCAAAACATCTTTCCATCACTGCCTTGTTTGCCTTGTGGTCTTTAGTGTATACAAGTTTTCTGCATGAATTTGAGACAGGCTGCACATAAGCTCCAGGTGCAAGATGTTTGCTTGTGCTTTTCTGACTGAACGGGTTGAACAAAATATAATGAAGGCATGGATTTCAGCAAGACAGCGCAGTACAAACACAATCATTTATTCACCAGATGCTGCACCTGGTGCAAACTGAAACCTGCAGCCTTATGTTTACTTTAACTTGATAACTATCTGGCAAATCAGATAGAAACCACATTTCCATGATCTTATACTTACACCAGTTACTGTAAGTAATGAATATGTATTTACATCCAGTGAGTAACAAAGGACCACAGAATCAATTCATTTTTAATTGAAGACTATAAATAACAGGACAGTACATTATAAACTGGTCTTTTACGCCATTCAGAAGGGTTTTATTTCAGGGGAGGTCTGGTAAACTGATTATCTTATTAGAATGTCTGCAATTTTAGTTCCTTCCACATCTATATATATTGAGTGTAACTGAAACCTGCCACAGAAAATATATCAATATATCATTTTCCATTTAGTCAAGAATTACATTCTTATTAATAGCATACGGTGAATCAATTTCTTTTGGGGAATTTACTGACATGAAGCTATAGCTGAGAAGGGGTAGTTCTTAATTTTTGGCAGTTTCATGTGTTATCTTTTCTTACGTTAAACAGGCACCAATACTGTATATAGTATATCTTTGCCATTATGTGTCATCTTATATTCAGCTTAACTGAATATGTAAGTAATTAAAACACAAAGTGGCAGATATTTGATGGTTAAGCAAAAACTATTTGTACAAAATTTTCATAATGCTACTAACAGCATTTCAAACATGACATGATTTGTCTTTTTATCCAAAGCTATCAAGTAGCGCAAATGAAAAATGCTGTGGGAGAGGGACTAGCAACCATATACCACATGTGAGCCAGTAATGTTAAATTCCCTGGTGTGTCCAGTGTGTTTGGCTTAGGGGTCGGCACTGCATGTGTTTGGACCTCTGAATGCAACAGTACCAGTGTTGGGACCTTGGGATGCACCCATCCTAGAGACGGGACCTTGTGATGCAGCTGTTCTAGTACTGCGGACCTTGGGATGTAGCCTTCTTTCTGCCATCTCCAAAACTGATGGCTGCACCTGATCCAAGGCTTATTAAGGATAAAACCTGGGCTTTGGAGACAGAGTGATGGAGGTATTTTGCAGAGTTTGACCTGTGTTTGAGTTTTTTGGTGTTAGTTTTAGCATGGATCAATTTAACAATTAAGTTTTCCTGCAGTGTGTGAACGTTCATTTCTGATTTTGTTCCTGATTGAAATTTTCCAAATTTTTCTTTGCCAGCTGTCAAAATAGTGTTTTCTTTATAGTTTATTGTTGTATTTGTTATTGCTTTGTTTAACAGCAAACAACAGAATTAAACCCTTTAAGTTTACTCATTGCTGCGTCACATCAGGTCATTCATACAACCAAATATGTCCCAAGCACTCTTAGTATTATTTATTTGCTGATTAGCTGCTACTTTAATGCAAAGCTTTCATTTTTTGACACAACCATATAAAAGCCTCAGTATTTTTATTGAAACAGTTCCTAGTAAGTACCTTGCTCAACAATACAATGTCTTCTTTGTTTGTATCAATTTTTCTTGCTGTATCCTTGTGTTAAAGCATTCTGTGTCACTGTGTGAGAAGAGCGCTCTATAAAAAATAAAAATAATAATAATAATAATAATAATAATAATAATAATAATAATAATAATAATAATACAAACACAATAGCAAGACGTGGGTTTTTAACTTACAGACTTCAGGTTTCAAGTAAATGTTCATATCTGTTGTCCCATGCTGCAGATTTAGGCTCCAGATATTTCTTGATCTGATATTCAGCCTCTGTTTTTTCTGTTAACAAATCCATACACTCATTCACAATTGTACAGACACTCGGTTTATGCAGATGTTCTTCTCTGGACTTAAAAAATAGCCCTCATTCCAGTGTAAGGACTCTGGTTATCTGGACTTCTAAGTCTGTAAGTTAGATAGACCATTAGACCCAGCCAATGAACACACAAACAGCTGTGTGTACAGGTTGAGGATATGGGTAACGAACCTTATGCAGACTGAATCAGCCCACTGCTGAGATCAGTAACGGGTCCCAGCAGATGAATACAGAGACAGCTGTGTTTGGGACCTGATGATGCTGGGAATGAAAGCCATCTCAATTTGTGTGCATACATATGAAACATTGCGCTGTGTTCTCCTGAGCACACCCTTACTTTCACTGATTTATGGTGCTGTTTTTGTGTTCATGTCTGTTTCATTATGGTATCAAGGATGTAGAAGAAGCTAATGAAAGTATCTGCAAAAAATTAAAAATCCAAAAAAGAGAACTGCTCATAAAAAAGCACAGTGGTTTGAAAGATTCCTGATTTGAAACCCACTACTATTTGCAAGTATGGGGGGTGCAGTGGTGCAACGGTGCAGCGGGTTTGGCCTATGTCTGCTTTCTGGTGGGTCTGGGGTTCGAGTTCTGCTTGGGATGTCTTGCAAAGGAATCCTGGGTGTGTCCCCTCCCTGTCCGGCCTTGCGCCCTGTGTTGCCGGCTTAGGCTCCAGTTCACTGCAACCCCACTCGGGATAAGCGGTTTCCGTCAATGTTTGTGTACTATTTGCAATACCCTTGGTTAAGTACTTGGATCTGAATTGCTTCAGTAAAAATATCATACTGTATAACATGGATTTTTTAAAAAAATTGCCTGTCATTTACTGTACAAAATTAACATTGTAAGTGGCCTTGGACAAAGGCATTGGCTAAATAAAGAATAATAATCTGAGTAAATTTAGAAGTCCTCAAGCATTCCGCAGCAGTGAGAGGTGCAAAGTAGTAAAGATAACTAATATATCATATAAAATGCTGTTGAACCTATTTTTAATATTACATTGGAGTCAATCTCAACCATAGTCATTAATAAAGTATTCCCATGGTTCTCTCTGTTGCGCATCCACTTTGACATTCAATATACATCATAGTACGCTTTATGGGATATAGACTTTAAACACTCGAGAAATAAAACTTAAGGTGTTGCTGACACTTGTCCTGATGATTCCTTGTAACTGTAAAAATTGTCCTGAAGCTTAGTATATCACTGTGACCCAGTGTTGCTGCTAAAAAAAAATTAAAAAGAAAAATTTCATGTCACTTGCACTCAACAGGTGAAAGTTCCACAACATATCGACTACACTCACATTAAATCGGACAAGTACTAGCACCCTATGAGACCTGATAATAGGGAAACATGGTATCTGCTGATAAATGGGGGAGACAAGGTGTTTTCTTACAATGCAATGGTTTCAGGCTGTTTTAATAGCAGAGTACTAGGGTACCAAATATTTAGTGTTGATTTCATGGCTGTAAGTTAGTACCATTTCAGAATTTTTTCCCTTGGCACTGTGATTGTTCATATGTCCTTACCCTAGTTTTTTCATGAAGTAAAGTGTGTTGTCACAAAAATAAAAATATGAGATTGTTATATAATCAGCTATTTAGCTAGTTGGTGAATTTTAAGTAATCGTTTTACTAGAAAAAAATTGGGCTTAACGCCATATTTTGATATAATTTGATTAGTACATAGTAGCTGGATACAAATGAAAATGTTTGATAGTTTCACAAAACAAAATTCAATTTCTCAAAGGTAAGGGAACAAAGGGTTGCATTCAGTTCTTTGTTTGTGCTTAATGGGTTTACTGTACTTCCTTTTCACTTAATTGATCAGTTACTGACATTTAATCCAATCACCAAAAACCTACTTCACTGACACTGCGAACAAATGTTTATTCATTTAGTTTTACAAACCAACATAGGGTCCTAATGATCCAGAGATAGTTTGGAGAAGCAAAGATCCCAGTCTGTCTATGGCTACACACATTCATTCACTCATGCAGATACACAGTTGGGGCAATTTAGAGACACCAATGAAGTGACTGTTTTTAGAATGTGAGAGGAAACCTGGAGGAAACCCACACTATCATGCGGAGAACATATGCAAACAGATGTGGGAATAGATTCAAACCAGCAATCTACAGCCAACGGGGTAAAGTAATATCAGGATGTAACACATACTTATGGGGAATATCTGATGAGAAAACTTTTTCTCTGTAATTTTGATAAAGAGTGACAAAAAAAACCTCTTTTTCTGTCCGAATCATCCACTAAAATTATGGGTGTCCATTGGCAATAATTACATCACTGACATTCTCTGGTAATAACAGTCCAGTTTCAACAGATTTTAGAATATCTTTGGATTATTTATGGATTGGATTTAACTATAAATTAGGGCATATAATCTTATCTGTTCTTACTGTGGGTGAAATAAGCTTCAAACATCCTTTATAAATTGTAATATTAAATGTATTTTCTTATTGTGATTGTGCTTTAATTGTGTTAAATTTCATATCCCTTGTTATCTGGTTATATTATATTTCCTTTAAAGATGAAAACTGAGATACTGGTAACATGTGGGCTGTGTTGTCAGTTAAAACAACTCTGCTATAATCTTGTAGTACTTAAATTTTCAAACATGGGAATTTCGTGAAAGTATGATCTTTTTTTTCAAAGAATGGCCAGTCAGTTTGCACATATATGAAATGAAATTATAAATGTGAAAGGCACATTGTAGTGGTCAGTGATGTTCCCAGGCACCCATTTTCAATTATAGAGAACAAGTATGCACATTTCAAGTAGTTAATTATGTGGATCCCAGCATTTGCTGAAATAGTTTGCCGCAAACAAATGTGATGTATTTAACATTCACGTACAATGCTGAAAAAGTGACAATTGCTTATCTCCATGGAGATCAATAATGGGCCTGAGATCATTGTGTAAAGTGTCTGCAGGTTTAATGCAGATAGGATGTCATTATTATTTTTCTCCTAATGACGGTCATTATGCATGAACACTGATTGAATTCCATTTGTTACCTGCATTTGAGCTGAGTGGAATAATTACCATTTAAGTGTCTCCATTAAAATTCATACACAAATTTTTATGCCTAGACCTCTTGCTTTAAAAATAACTAAAATGTTCTTTGAATGTAAAATGAATTGCATTATTAGAATGCTTTGTTTTAAACACCAGATTTAGAATGTGTCTGCCCATGAGGAATCTGGGTGTGCCTGATTTTTTCCCATTTTCTGGATTTCCACTAGAATATACACAAAAACACGTACAACAACGTTCATAGAATTTTTTATTTTGTTTAATTAAAATTCATTCACTGATAAAAGCTAATCATCATTTTACTCCCTGTCTCGATTTAATTTCACCCTCACTTTTGTCACATTTAAAATAATAAATGGTTGCTAATTTTTGGAAAACATTATTCTATTGTCTTCTTGGGTAGTCAGTGTGTGATTAATATGTTACAATAAATGGCTTTGCACTAGCACAATCAAACATTATGAAGGTTTTTCATATTATATACAGTATATAGATACTGGTGAAAAAAATGTTTTAACCTTACGTATTAGTAAGGTTGCGTAGTAATTAATGTGTGCTAATACTAATACTAAAGCAGTTATGCATACATAACGAAGCAGTGAGAGAAGACAATGGAATAACATTTTAATGCATAAATATCACATGTAGGCATATATAAGATTGAAAAAGATGTGCAAATACATGAAACAAGTAGTACAGACAGCTCAGCACCACTCATATAGTAGGACGTCAGTTCCACCTGGACAGCTGGAGAAGATTCATTCTAGAGCCCAATGGGTGCTGATGGAAATGGCCTCCAGGAGCACTCTATGTAGCAGGACAGCTGGGCCACTAGGTTGCTCAGGATGCTCCTCTCTTTAGTCAGGATGGCCTACAGGGTGGTGAGAGTCATTGTCCATGATGGCTTGGAGTTTGTTTGGTGTCCTTCTCTGTACCATTTCATCCAGAGAGTCCACCCTAACTCCAAACACAGAGCCAGCCTTCCTGATCCGCTACTTCATTCTGTTGGCAGCATCTATAGAAATGCCATTGTCCAGGCATACAGCTGGAAAGAAGACTACACTTGCTACCACAGACCAGTACAAGAAATGATTATTTGTACGTTTCAATGTACCTGAACCTCGTCATAACGTAAAAGCAACTCTGGCCCTACTTGGCAGGGCCTCAGTGCTGCTGGATCATTCGAGCCTCTTGTTGTGGTGCACCCCCAGATAGTTATACATCCCTACTACCTTCATTTGTTCTCCATTAATGGTTACTGAAAACTATGAACCCTTGGACTTCTTGAATTTCACCACCATCTCTTTAGTTGTCCAATATGGTACTGCAGTTTGTTCTGTTGCTCCACTCAACAAAATCCTTCACTAAGCCTCTGTACTCATCTTCCTGCCAGTCCCTGAAACACACAACTATTGCAGTATCATCTGAGAACTTCTGCAGATTACACAGCTTGGTGTTGTGTCTTAACTGTGACATGTACAGGGTGGACAGGAAGGGAGCCAAGACTGTCCCCGAGGGCCCCCTTGCTGATCACAGCCATGTCTACATTTACATCACATTTATTCATTTAGCAGATGCTTTTCTCCAAAGCAACGTACAACTCATAGAAAATACAATGTGTGCAGTACATTAGCCGGAAGAGAGACTTAGATGCAGACGTGTGATTCTTAAGTGTAGTTAGTGTCTTTACACTAAATGAACCAAATGACAGACCGCAGTTTATGTGGCTGTAGGAATATGTCTAACAAGTATCCCTACAGTCATATAAACCGTGGTCTACAATTCAGGTAGTCCAGAATCCAGGACACAATGGATGTGTTCACCTGCACTGACCAAAGCTTCTCATCCAACAGTTGAAGCTCTGTGGTGTAGAGCACACTGGAGAATTCCAAAAATATGTTTCTCACAGTGTTTTGTGCTTTGTCCAAGTGGGAGTAGGCTCTGTTTAACGGGTAGATCATCAGCTCCAGTCAGCAAATTCCACATCATCATCCACTCCAATGTGATCCTGGTGAGCAAACTGGAGGGGAACCAGTGCAGATGCCACTGTCGTGTACGGGCAGCGTGTTCATTGACAGATCTGGGAAAACCCATGATGCCAGCACAGTCAGGTATCAGTAGATAATACATTACTGAATGGGACTAATGATATTTAATACCTGCAGTTGCACTATAAAATAGTGCAAACCTGCAAAATGATATGGCTAATTGGGAAAAAAGCCAGAAGGCAGAGCTGAAAGAGTGGGGGTTCTTACCCAAATAAGTTGGAGATGAATATACAGTTCTGTTCCCCCACCTCTACATCATTTAAGTTCTCAAGACCCAGAAATACGTGTCAGTTCCAATTTCAGGACAGACTTGTGTCCACTCCAGCAAGCACGCACCGGAGTGGAATTAACCGTGTTTGTGCTTTCAGGTAAATACAGCACAACTCCTGATAGAAGCGTGCGGAGGTGGAGTTGTGGCCACTACCACGGCGCGCAGCCTGGAACAGCAAGCTGAGTGGGGATTTGGTGAGGGCCTAATCAATCACTGACAGATTACTGCTAAAGCCACTTCCATACCCATTAAAGCAGGACAAATGCAGAATTGCAACTGAACAACTTCTAGTTTTGAGCCAACAGTGGGACTTCCTGGTTATTTATCAAAGTCACTGCTGGTAAGCACCATGGCTCACCACGCGAATGTAGTTCACAGCAGATAGAGCTGAGCGAAGGCCTTGCATTGAAAGGAGTGTTTATGCCCTCAGCTCTGGCGCTGTCAGCCCTGTGGAATTTACTGTAAATCACATTGCTTTTATTGCGAGATTTTGTAGCTTATCCTCTGTGGGCTCTATTCACTTCAAGCTTGTCCCCATTAGAATGTTAGGCTCAGTCCATAAAGGGAGTTGGCTGCGCACCCGCAGCGTAAGAAAACCCAAACCTCTCATTTTTCAGTCATTTCCCTCCCTCTTTTTTGCATTGTCTTTAGCAGCTATTGAGATGTGTTTGTGAATCGCTATTATTTTCGCCTAAAATCATGTAATTCTCCTACTCTGGAATTTCCCCTTTTGAATGGTAGAATCATTTCGGTTCATACACCCAAACACTTTGGCCACGCTTTATTTATATGCATGCATCAGATGTTCAGATGTTTGTAAAGACATTTTAGAAAAGGAATATGTTTTTCTACTTTAAATATTTGATTTGTCCGTGCTGTCTCTTATAAGACAAAATAGTTTAATATTTAATCTGAAAAATATAGCGTGATTAAATATGCACAAGCATTATAGCTGCTAAATGTAACTGTTTGATCAGGGATACAGTGGTGTATGATACAACATGTGCAGAATATTAAAAAATGAAAGTAAACAATTTAGGAAAAAGGAAAAAATAAATCAACACGGAACTGTTATTCAACGAATGTATTGCTTCAGACAGCAATGCTTCTTTACTAATTCATTTGACAGCACACACCAAGCAACACAGAAAATCGGGCATTGTAAACAGGCACTGACTCGCATCCTCTGAAGCAATGTTTTGCAGCGAAGAAGGAAATCCAAGTACCCCTCTGTTGAAGTGATCAGAGGTGACATCAGAGTCTGCAGGCAGAAGGTTAAAATACAGCCTGTCACGTGACTCAGTAAACCCTAACCTCAGGCCCGAGGAGATAAACAATTTCACTGTGGGGGTAAGTCTCTGCCACAAACAGCCTTGCAGCACGTTGTTATTCAGTGATGAGATGAAGCTTCTTACATCTGGAGCCAGACCATTTCGTGTTGAATATCATCATTTATAATCTCTTGTTTTGGTTCATGCTACATCCTGACGAATACTGTACTTAAACACCATGGAAAATTACGCACTTTGCATGATGTACTTTCACATACTATCGCAGCGTATCCTTCAGAAGATTTAAGAGAACATCTGACCCCCCACCAAGAAATGAATTCAACGGTTAATTACCACGTGGAATACAATTTATTTCACTAATACATCAAACATGTTCAGCCCAGTCTGTTACGAGGATGTTTGCGCGTGAGGTTTATATGCATTTTCCGTATTTACCGTTTTTAAAAACAAAATATGTATGTAAACCACTCAAGCAGAGAGAGAACAATTACCCTGAGGCTATAACTTCAATGTACAGTACATGTGAGTTTTGTGCCCCACTTAATCAAAGCATTTCATCAAATATTTATGTTGCAAAATTAAACAGCTGCAATAAAACGGTTCTAGATGCATCATGGGCCTGCAAAGCATGCACTTGCTGTTGGGAATTCAGTCTGTGGAAGGATGCTGCATTCATAGTGGATCTTTCAAATTTCAGATCCCACCTCACACTCTGATTCCCACATGCATGCAGAATTGGGACAATGTTGTACACGGGAATTTCATCTCTTATTTTAATTCACTTTAATGAAATTATAGTATCAATAAATTAGTCAACAAAATTGATATTGCAAATTACAGCTACCTGCAAATGTTAATTTCAGATTCTCATCCACTTTTTATTAGCATTCACAAATGACCGAAGGTTTTGTAAAGGTCAGTGGAAAGGAGAGAATACAAATCTGAGTGGCATGTGTTTCTGGACGATGTTGACATTCTGTAACAAGAGTGCAGGGTAGCAGCTGAGCAAAATAATTCAGGATGTCCTGCCTGCTGACACAAGGACAAAAAGCACGACGCGAGAGCCCTTTCATCTGAGCTGTGAGACGATGGACACGGCTGCACCTGGAAATGCACATTGGAAGTTTTCTAAATGACCTCCAGTCTGGAGGAGGAGGAGGACAGAAAGGAGCTGAAGTTGTGGACTCCGCAAAGCCCAAAGACGCCATGCTGTCTGCCAGCACGGCCAGGACGCTTATTGGCAGAGCCGTTCCAGCAATGAGGCTCTTTGCTTGTTTCCTGTCCTGGGCTACATGAACATCAGTAGGCTAATAGCTCCCCGATTACCTCACATCCACAGCTCTGTCTCTGCTTCTCTGCTCGTTGTCTGGTCTCCCACTAGCCATTGTGCCACAGATCTAAAACAAGGGAGGGCTATTTCTAGTTTCTTTATTGATTTATTTACCTCCCCATTTCCCTTTTAAGATGAAGCAAACACTAACAGAGACAAGAGGTGCTTTTTTTTTTTTCCCTCCCCTCCAGCTGCTGTTGGTATCAGCTGTGTGAGGCTGAATCGGCTCAGTAATTATTACCTTGGAGTGTGTGAGCCATCATTTGTTATACCGGTCGAGTGGCTGAGCACTGCCTTTGGGTAGGAATTCTCCCCAGAGCTGCGGTTCTGCTGGAACCAGTGCTTTGGGTCTGTGGGGAGTGCTCTGGGCTCCATCAATGCATCATACCAAGGCCCTTGCACATGGTGTTGGGGAGGCATTTTGAGAATATGGGTGCCAACTTCAAGATTACATGTCAAAGTGGGGTTCCGTCAGGCCGTCCCCGTGGACAAGGGGGAGGGGCAAGGGGTTGACATTACACCTTGAGAAAAACAAGATGGACAAGAAACATTTTACTTCTACAATATGATCGTTTTCTTAAATCATTTTTTCTCCTCATAATTCTTTTTTTGTGAACATGTAAAATGCTGCCCTGTCTCAAAATTAAATGATTACCACAGCATTCATTTAAGCACTTTAATTATGTGATATAAATGACAGCAGAGCAGATTGAGCGCTCAAAGTCAGACTAATATTTAAAACAATGAACTTCACATGACAGTTCTGCTTTCTTTGATGTCTTTTTCAAATCATGTCTCCCCACTGATCTTCTAATTACGAGGTATCTGGGACAGGACATTTACACACTAATTAGGGCTGAAATTACTAATTCTGCTTTTGTTCTATAATTGTCATTGGGAAATACACTGCTTGATCACTCTGCAGGATGTGGGTAAGTGTGGCAGTCATGCATACTGTATAACCATCTCATATGTATGTATGTATGTATGTATGTATGGATTTATTTATGACTGCATATAGGTACACAAATTTATAGAATGGAAAAAACATTCCAAGAGTGAATTATAAATAAATCTGAAGGTGTACTGTATTGCATGATAACAATTTCTGCAATTGTTACATTCATTGTTAAAACGTGGCTGCAATATATTCATGAACTCCACATTTAATATTTTCCATTAAATATATTATTTTTTATATTTTATGTATAGTCAGAACTACCAATTAATCACCGCATTCTAACATTCCCCAGATTTTGTCATTTTTCATTTGAAAATTCAAAAATTCAGCATGCAGACACAATTGACAATTGATTTAGGGTAAATTTTAAACTGTCCTTGTAAACTTGATAAAAGTGTTAAAACTTAATGATCGGAGGACAGCCGATTTCCATTCATATTTTCAAGCATTCAGACTCTATCATGTCAGCAGCAGCTAAATGAACAAAAACACTTCACGTCGTGGTTGAGCCTCATAAATCGGGTGTAATCTGGAATAATTTGCTCATTATGTCACCGCGGGAAAGGAACCGAAGTGGACCAGCCCCCAATTAAACTAGGATCAAGCGATCGATACTATTAAATTCGATATTATTAAAGCTTTAATTTTCTGCTAAACTTTCTCTGGTTAACGCAGCAGGAGGTTTACACCAAAGCAGCGGACTCGCTCACACTGAAATAGAGAAGGGACCCGTTATACGAACAGCGCTGCGCGGTCATACGAACGTGAGAACTGGGGGCTCGTTCGAATTTCGCTCTCTCCGCCACGGCGCATGCGCACTCCGGGGCATGTTGGCTTCTCCGGAGCAGCTGTTTTGGGTTTGAAATTCCAACATGGCAGAGGCTGTGGTCAGTCTTCCCTTCACTAACTTGGAATGGTTTCAAATGGCAAGCATCCTCGTTTAACCCGAGCGGCCGTTCATCAGAAAAAAAAAATACAACACAGCGGGATCGATGTTACCTTAACCTGTGAGGCTGCCCTGTCGCACACACAGGTAAGTCTTTGCATGAACACACCGAGATGAGTGCAGTTACAAAATAAAAAAAAATAAATTAAAAAAAAAAAAAAATGCCGAGGCTGTTTTGCAGGGAACGGGGACCGCTTAATCTCCTGTAACGCAGCCGTTCGGAGCTCCGCACATCATTCATGTCGGCAAACCGCCCATTCCCCGTCACACACGGGTCCGCCCGCGAACGCGCATTTTGTGCACGCACTCCGTCTCCGCGCAGCGTTCCGAGAACTATTGTGAGCATTGGGACTCGGACGCGATCCAGAAAAGCCCCCCTCATGCGCATTTCCGTCAGGATGCGTGTGTTCGCTCCATCACCACAAAGTGAGAGTGCGCCGGGGTGGTGTTGCGATTCTTTGAAAGTAACTTTTCAGCCAGAAGAAGTTAATTTGTGTAAAGCAAGGGGGGGGGAAGAGAAAAGTTGAATGCGCAGACTGCCGAGGTGGTGCTGGTAAATAATAAACACAATGAATGACACTGTTCTCAGTGGGGGGTGGCGGGGGCAGCACGGCGGTGAGACAGACGTGGATTAAATATGTATTTTAATGGCATCGACAGCACTGGGATCCCGTTTAATAGCCCCTGTATCCGATTTCCGGAGCTTCACAGGGAGGCAGTAAAATTGACATGGGTTTGCATTGGTGCTCGTGTCTGTGCGCGCGCGCGCGCGCCTCTGTGTGTGCGCGCGCGCGCGCGCGTGTGTGTGTGTGTGTGCGTGCGTGCGCGTGTGTGTGTGTGTGTGTGTGTGTGTGTGTGTGTTTTCCCCCCTCCATCCCTCCTTCACTTGTTATCCAGGAGAGGTTTTTTGCGGTGTCGGTGTTGCTTTGCCGTAATGATATGCATGTAGGTTAAATGAATACCTGGCGACGAGGGCCCGCGCCGGGAGCCGCTGAAACCCGATCGGCCGCAGCGAAAAAGTGGCTCTAATGAAAAGCAACCTTTGGAATTCCGTCTTGTGAAAATTCCGATTCAGCTCTTTTTTTTTTTTTTTTTCCTTCTTCTTCTCCCTTCTTTCTTCTTCTTCTCTTCCTTTTTCTGTTATTGCAGCAAGAAATGCTCGGTAGCACCCCTGTATATGGTATGTCAATTTATATATCATATGTATGTTTGTGTATTTATTTTTAATTTGGGGGGGGGGTCGAGAGCACTAGGAACACACGCAGTGTGGAATGCTGTCGGACTCGTGTGTCACTTTGCTGTGTTTCGTGTTTCTGGTTCGTATCTAAAGGGTTCATTGTTAAGACACTTGCATGTGGGTACTGGTTGCTCCTGTTCCTCCGTGTGTGTGTGTGTGTGTGTGTGTGTGTGTGTATTTTTTTAAACACCACGCATTTCTCTTATTTGATGTGTGTTTGGGACTTGGGACTGTAACCCTGTTTGTGTTTAGTTCAGATGTCACTTTTGGATCGCATGCATGCGGAGTCATATGTAATAATTCAATGATGTGACATGTTGCGCGAATGTTAACTATATGAAGAATACTCGAAAGAGACTGTATTATGTTGCACTTTTATATCCTTTTTTTTTAGTTATATCAACATTGCGTGATTCGATGCTGTTGGTTATTTTTGTTGTGGTGGTTTTTTTTTAAAAATTATTTCTGCTTTAATTAAAAATATCTGGTAGGTTAAGCAGATCCTAGCGCATTTTCTGCAGAACAGAACCGTTTTTCCTCTTTTTGAGAAGCATGCCATACTGTAATAATGATAACATTTCTCATATGATGGGATTCTGGTGTCGGGCTCCGTTCGAATGGAAAGGGCCTTTTTTTTCGCGTGGGTTTTTGTTTTTAGATGTGGATATGTTGTGGGGATCATAAGGGGGGGTGTGTTTGCTAGATGGCACATTTCTCCACACTCCGTGCACACGATCATGTGAAATCGCTGTACTGTGTATATGCACAGCCGGGCGGACCGGACCGCGAGCGTGCGCGCGCGCGCCCTCCTCATTTATACATCCCTAGGCTACGTAGACACACTCGCGCGTCCACAGTGACAGTCGGGCCCGGGACCCACGTCCGCGCGCTGCACGTGTCACGGAGAGGCTTGTCCTCCTGCCCGACTCGGCCTCCTGTTAGGCCCGTGGCCGTCGCCGCCGCCGCCGCTGCCGCCGCTGCTGCTGTGGACGCCGATGATGGACGCGCCACGTCCACGTGCTCGGACTTCGCTGCCATTCAATTGCAGTGACTTTCTGTGTAAATGTGCAGGTGAGCTGCACCTCAAAGGGCGCATCACTCGTGTCTGAAAGCGTGGGGAAAAAAGTTGAGCCCCCCCGTGGTGGTATTGTTGTTGTTGTTATTATTATTATTATTATTAGCTGAATTATTGCATCTTCAGTAACTGAACCTGCTGTAACCCTCAGTTTGTCTATGGAAGTCAGTGTGTCGTCAATGAACACCTGTGTCCTGTCAGTCCTGGGAACGGTTTTATAAAACACTGCGGAAATTACAGAGCCAGTTGCAAGTTTTGCATGCCATTTAAATTTTATTTTCCTCCCATGTTTCTTCCAAGTGTTCGGTTAAGGAGATTGCCCTGCGTTTGCATGCGGATCTTCGCTGCACACACACCTCAGGGTCACCTGGCCATCAGTGAAATGCGCACATAGTAGGTAAGCTGGAATCCCACACACTAACACCAATAACTGTAAGCTGCCACTGCAGTGCTTTAACATTCAGTCTTGCAGCACAACACACAGGAGCTATCGGCGGACCTTTTCCACCATGATATAATTCTTCTGAATCGTGTAACTGCGGGCACATGCCACTGCAAGAACAGTTTCTTATTAGTTTGAATGAGTGACTCATGAATTGTGAGTAAATGTGAGCGACTCTGCTTCGTGTCAGCAGTTCAGCGTGCCATCGCTCTGTTAAAATGTATAAGTCACATGTGTTTTATCCGTGTGAAATTCTCTTCTTATTCACTTGTAACAAAAGTGAATTGCCTAGTTTTTTTGCACGTCACATAGGTATGTATATTTAGCACTAAAGTTAAGAACAGCAAGCTTGTGTGTTTTCTACCAGAGTAAAGACAGCTCTCCAGAATAATGTGACTATGCAGAATAGAGCCAAAGTTGTTTGTGTCTGGTACTTTAATTTTGTTGAGATTTGCTGTGTCTGTATGTGAGTGAGAGAAAGAGAATAATATATATATATATACTGTATATACAGAGGAAATTCGTTTTCTGTTCATATCATTTCTTTCTAATATTAATAGGGTGCATTTGAAGCTTCTCTGTAAAATTTATTTTCTAGAAAGTCAGTGTCTAGAAAAAAACAATATTGAACTCCTTGCTTCTGTAAATATGTGGTACTGGCTTGGACACTGCTGCCCTAACATTGAAATGTAGGTTTATATTTGGCTCGGTTTATTTTAAATGCAGCAAATATTACACTAATTTATGTAGACGGAATAAAAATTAACTGCTTAACGCTTGCAGGTTCATTAGAAGTGTGGAGCCAGACATACCCTGAAAAAGTGCTTGTACAAGAGGTTTTTCATAGAAATTTTGTAAAATAACTTCCTGTTTTCCTTTTTTTTTTTTGTCAATTTTTCTTTCAGAGCACCAGTGGATAGGTGTCAGTTGAGGTGTTGGTGTTGAAGCTTCCGAGCTCTCTGAAAGTTTTGTTTTAGAACCGCAGAAAGAAGCTGCGATTTTACTGCGTAATGAGGAGGTGTCGGAGGTAGGGCCCCTTGCAACAGTGGCTGAACTCTTAGTCTTGATTCTGTTTCACAGCATTGCAGTAAGAATGTTGAGTAACGTGACAGATGTGTTTATTCCTGATTGCGTGACGCTGATCGGCACGGTCGGAGGTGGCGGGACGACAGGGAGCCGCACGGTTGAGATATGTGGCACGCCTGTTGGCAGATGACCCCACCCCTTTTCAGCAGCCTCGCTCTGCGCCCTTCGCACGCTCATTCGAGAGGGGCTCCCATTTAGTCAGATCCACTGATGAAGAGTTTCAAAGCGCAGATTAGTTTTTTTTTTTTTTTGTGTGTCTTGTGCTTTACGTCCAGGTGGGTTTTCTTCCTGTACCTGGGGTGTAAATCTGTTGCGGCAGGAATAGTATTTTGAAGTCACAATTCTATGTACCAGAAGATCGCAGAAGTTATTCAGTGTACTGCATTCAGAATAGAGTTCTTGAGAAATCACATTTGCAAGTTAACATTTTGTCTGATAGGGATGGAATGCGTTTTAAAAAATCTTGTAAAGCTAAATGATTTTTGATTTTTGTAACTACACTTGCGAAGGACTGCAGACGTTTGCTTTACCCAAAGATTTTCCCTATGTTTAAATTGTCAGTAAGCAGTTTTGAAACCCATGTAGATGTAGATCATCTCATTCATTTCAGATGAAAATGGAAAATAATTGCTGGCGAGATACCTTACTCAGCTGTGCAAACATTAATTTTTGAGGTTTCTGATTTCTGGTAAAATCTTTAAATAGCTGTACATACGTGTCCTCGTGATAAATGGTGTATGAATCCAGAGTTCCATTGTAAAACCTCAACAGGTTAGTGTAGATGATTCAGAGCTCTCCTTTATAAGTTGAAAAGTTGCCTAGGCTGTTATACAGCTTTACTCAGAGAGAGAGTAATATAGTTATATTGTTTCATTTTTGATTCCTAAAGTAAATTTTACAGTCTCTTTTAATATTGAATATTCACTTCTGCTCTTTTTCGCTCGAGCAAAACTGAAATACTTCATATAAATGTGCTTTCAGAGGAACCAGGTAGTTGATTGGGTTGTTTTGCTGATTTGCACGTGTTAGAGGAGAAAAAACCCATATGTTTTTAACATCTGTTTGCATCAGAATTCGTTGTGTGCAGGCAAAAATCGAGACGTGAAGAATCCGAAATGTTCGGCTGCAAGTTTAATAGGCCGTGTCAGCGGTGTGTAATATGTTAACGCAGGGTTGTCAGGATACAAGGTCTCAATATTTTGATGTCTCATTTGGCAAATGGGTAGCTGAGAGATGCCGTGGTCGCTGGGCAAGTCGGTGACTCGGGCAGCGTGTTGACACGGCGAATCTCCCCCTGCGACGTCCGGGGGTGAGGCGCGGAGCTTCGGCGACTCCCGGTCTGATTGGAACTATAATTATACATTAAGATTGTATCGCCGCCTTTGTTGTGTGCCACCTTGGGACAAAACTCTCTGCGTCGCTGACAGTCATATGTGATGTTATCCGTTATGTACATAATGTGCTATTTGTCCTGCTCCGTGTGTTAATAGCCCCTGACAAAGGAATAATGAACAGAAAAATTACATATGATGATGTGAATTACATGAGTGATGATCTGTGATCTTTTTCTCCATGCGCACAGTTATTTATTTGTACAGTGACTCAGGGGCACTTAAAAATACTTTTTTTTTTTTTTCCCTGTGTCGGTGCTGGGAGTAGGGAGAAGAGGAATGTGATTCCCACAGGGATTATATGAATAAATTAGACTGACAATATTTATCACACTGTAATGTTGAGCATTAAAAAAAAAATCCTTGGACTAACCAGAGTTACTTACTACACTCGTGGGAGATCAGTGGAGCTGTTTAAATAGATGAAGCGTTCAGGCGTACAGATGGATGCGTTTGTCAGTCCCTGTAATAAATATTATTCATTCTCATATCTGCCGTCCTGACAAAGCCCAGCTCAAATGAAATCAACGTGAGGTTGTCATCTTTAAGCAAATATGTTAAGTGTTGTCTTTTGTGGTTTCCGCTTGAAAGTCCTGGGGAGACCCCAGGGGATGAAGACTCATGGAAATAGAACAAATCCCATTTCTTCTGAGCACCGTTTCTTTTTTTTCCCTTTTTTTTTTTTTTTGTTTTTTTACCCCCTCTCTCATGCTCTCCCTCTCTCTTCTCGCTCTCTCATTCTCTCTCTCTTTAGTCTTTCTCCCTTCCCTCGTGGCAGCTGGCTGTGTTATCTTTGTGTGTTTCTCTGCGCACTGACAATTCTTTCAGTGATCTAAGTTGGGGCGTATTAGAAAGTGGAAGCAGCTGTCTGTTGCTATACTGAGAGACGTGTTTGCTCTGCTGCAAAGATGAAGGACCGTGAATCCTTGACATCTCTCCCCCCACCCCCAGCTCCCCCCCAACACACCATCTCATTTAGACGCAGAGACTGTCTGCTTAGACGTTTTTTTTTTTTCCCCTCCCTCCCTTGACTGACAGCATATGGCATAGAGAATTTTAAAATGCATATATGTCCATTATGCTTTTCTTGCACAGGGATCCTGCATACCCTTCGGTGTCACTTTGCCCACTGTCCTTTCCTAATGTATGGATGCTGCCCGGGAAATGGGGCCAGTGTTAAGCTTTGATTTTGATAAACTTAATAGGTGTTGTGTGGGTTCGCGACACATAACCGTTATGAATGTCACGTTAATGCACCTTAGCAGAAGTATGTGGGAATACAGTGTGTCTTTGTGTCTGTGAAATCTCAAATAGAATAAAAAAAAAGAGATTCGCTTTAGAAAATAAGTATACGTGGCTCTTTCATTATGATTCATTGATTCTTTTTTGTTTATTATACAGTATTAACAAGTACTTAATTGTTTGTTTTTATAACTGTCAAATTAAGAAGGCAGAATAAATTGACGATTGAAAGGCTGTACATCTGTTTAGCGGCGCTGATTTTGCGAGCGAGTACGACTTCTGGTCCCCCCACCAATTACTGCAAGATGCATGCTTGCAACAAAAAATATAACACTAACTTGGGGCTTACTGATCCTTCAGTGACCATGGCTCCATACAATGTAGCACTGAAATCTTTTATATGGTCATGTCCTGTAGGTGCACTGTTTGCTAGGCAATGCGCATGTTGACATGTAATTTAATTTAGCGGTGCAAAATTCAGTGCTAAATGTTTGATTGGTAAATGTGTGTACCAGATAGATCTGGTATACGACTGTCGTATAATCTGCGTGTTTTGGGGTGTCATGCGACCAATACTGTTAGCTGGTGATCTGAACCCGTGTGGCGTGGGACTGTTTCAAAACCAGTTGACTGTTGCTGTAGCGTTAAACGTGAACTGCCGGTTTGTTCCGTGGACCCCTTCTCTTTGACTGTATCTATACTATTAACGGGTTGAGGCAGCGTGGTGCCTGTTGGGAATTGGTGAGAGGAGGCAATCCCCTGGTGTACGGCGCTAGGTTTAGCAGTAATGCTTTTAATCTGGACTTGTATGGGATTCTCGTGCGTTCATAGATTTGCTTCAGTAATTAGCATACCCCAAGTGGCAAGGAAAGAGGCGTTTGCCTGAAACACAGATGTCTTCATTACACTGTTTACATTTTAATTAGACACTCTAACTTTTGATTCCTAATGGCTATTGTGATAGGAGGTTTATTCTGCTTTGGTTCTTGCGGGACTGGTGTTGCACATTACGCGTAAACAGTACAGCGTGTCAGTGTGCCGGAAAGCTTCATATTTCCGACAGCTCCATTTCACATTGAAAAAGGTGTCGTTTGATTTGCGTAATTTTAGATCTTTAAAGGGGCTCTGCCTAACTCGGCGAGTCACTTTTCCCGTGTTGCTCGGCCTACCTGTTTCTCGCACACTTTCGGATGACCTCTTAGAATGCACAATTTATTGTGATTCCCCCCGAACCCCTCCCAAGGCAGTTGAGAGTAAAGTTGCATTGAGCATAATGTAAACGCTCTTGGAGGCCATAATAATAATAATAATAATAATAATAATAATTTAAAAAAAAAAACTTGTAGTATCAGGGTGGTAAGTCAAGTGATTAAAATTTTCCTTTATATTTGTGCTAGCAAGGACGAACGATTTACTTCGACTGCCGATGAAGCGTCCGTCGAAAGCGTGCACAGGTTTCTTTTCTGCAGCAGTGTGAATTATTGCTCTTAATGTAACTATCTAATGTTTGCATTGCAAGCTTCAAACAACAATAGATTATTTTCTTTTTTCTTGATGCGCTGTAATGTGTCATAATAATACTCCTCTTAGGATTCTCTAACCTCTTGGAAGCAGATAAGAGATGCTGTAAACTGTGGACTGTAATTGAAATTGTATGTGTATTTCTGCTCCGGCTGGCTGTGTGATGTCATCAGTGGCCCAGGGTTCTTGCCTGCTGCACGCGTGTTACTGACCACATGCGATACAGCCAGAAGAAGAAGAAGGTTTCCCGTAATGTAACGCAGCCGCTTCTGGTAGCACGTCTTACTTTTGAGACCTGTTTTAACTTTTACCCTTTGTCTCAAATTGTAATAAAGTGTTGTAATGAAAAATATTCTTTTGTAAGAGGTGTTTGTCAGATACTGTTCTAAGTACATATTTTAAATGCGGCTTCAGTCATTTTAATCAAATCAGATCCCTAATTTCCTTTTTTTTCCACTTTGCTCACAGTAAATTCGGAATTTTAAAGCGGCAAGCGCGGCGTGCACATGCTCTTTTTTGGTGGCCTTTTTAAAAATGATCTCCAGTTATTTTTTTTTTCCCCCAGCTATTAAGAGATTTCTGCAGATGATGAGATGGAAGAGGTTAAATGCACAGAAGACCTACTAAATCATACTTGCACTGGAAAAATATTCTTGCTTCTTAAGATCACTATAAATGTGAATACTACTTAACTGGTATATTTTATTGGCAAATGAGACCTTACAGTTCTAATTAAAATATTGAAATTAGTGTCTGAGTAAAATTGTACATTGATATGCAAGACAGCTTGCTTTCATTTGCTTGAATATGAAAGCTGTGAAACCTTTTGGCTGCTTTTTCTCCCTTGGAAATCCTTCTGGAACAATGAATTGAGTCATCGCGTTCAGTGGCTAATTGACTCAAATTGATATTATTTTGATGTACTACTAAAGATCACATAAAAGGAGTTGGATCTTAATTAGGGGGACAATCATATAAGATTCACGGCGTTGGTGTTCCTTGATAGATTCCCCGCGTTTTCATTCATCCTCCAAGTCGGGCTGCGTGTCTGGCAGCCTGGCGCTTTGCCAGAGATCGACATAAAGAACCTTGGGTACCTGGGAGAACATTAGTCTAGGGTCTGTCTGCTGGTGGTGGATGGGGGGTGAGAGGGCCGGGGAAAAAGAGAAAGTGAGGAGGGAACGCTGGTAAACCGCCGAGGAGGTGTAAGGCGTCAGGAATAAGCGGCTGTGTAATCTGCCTGGGGGGGTGAAGGTGCCGGAGGCCCCGTTCGGGCCCGGAAGAGGACCCCGGGAGACGCGCACGGTGCCTGTGGTGGCGTCAGCAACCGGCCTTGTGCCAGCGGAGGTTTTGCAGTCGCACCTAATGACGGTACGTAACGCAACGCCATAATTGTGTCCTGCCTTTTGAAGGACGTCACGTTGTGTTTTTGGCCTCTCTTATGCTGTGATGCAGGTGAAATGATCACATCCTCCCAGATTATGTCTTTAAAATCCTATAATGTAAAGTTTTTAGTGTATTAGCATGAATAAAACTGTGTGATTAGAGATAGGAGGAGGACTGTTTACAGAGATATGCCTGTGCTGAGGTCCACAAAGGACCGGTGTCTTTTATTCCGGTTTTAATTACAGTTAGAGCAAGAGCTTCTCAGTCTTATTGACTTGTGCCCAGTTGTAAAAGGACTTCTGGTATCCGAGTCAGCTGCCCTTTAAATCCTCTTTTAGGCAGTATTGCCTGGAGTCTTGGAGGCATTTGTGTTTGACGATTCTTCTCTGACATAGTACTGCTCGATCTTCAGTAGTTATTGTATTTATGCTTTCAGTTTTGGGTAACTTGGGCAATACAATGAAGTATATAAGCATCTTTTCCAGTGTGTCAAATGTTTCTTTGTTTCCTTCTGCCTTAGAAAGCTAAATGGGTAAGCTCGTGAAGAATTCTGATCACTTTTGTTGTCTTCCGAGTTAATTCTAGTGTGAAATGCAACATAAATTACTTAAAAGCAAATTTGGCGAGGCTTATTATCACTGACCCATCTGCTGTGCCCTGTCCAAGACAACAATAATAAATTATTAATGCAAACTGCAAAAAAAGAAAAGTGGCAAGACTTACTGAGTGTTCGGAGAAAATGGCGTTTTAAATGAAGGCATCGTTGCGCTTCTTTGCGAGTGATGCTTGAGTTAGCAAAATACATTGCGAGTCCGAGTGTGTTTGTAATGCAGATGACGGCCTGTGTGATTAGGAAACGTCCTCGTCCCAGGTGTGGAGTCGTTATGTGACAAAGATAGTAGAGTGACAATTGAATCTAGAGGGTGTTGAGTGACGCTAGGGAACCAACTGACAGAATGGAACTGGAACGCACACGCAAAATGTTTTTCCACTTGTTCCCATGCCATTTTATTTTTTAGGCCTCTTTGTAGCTGATTACAGGTAAACGTGGATGGATTACTTACTTGCTTATTGAAATGTACTGTACTCTCCTTTACTTAACAGTTGGGTACAGCCATATGCTTGGTATCGGCATTGTAACGGACCCAGTAGTACCTGCTCTCTTTGGAAAGATGATATACACGATTGCTTTCTGAGCAGATGCAACAAGAAGCTTTTTCGGAATGTACGTGAGCTTGAGAAACTTGACTGTGTGTGTGTGTGTGTGTGTCTGTCTCAGAGAGAGAGAGAGCTTCAGGAAAAGCCATCAATGACAGTGACAAAAGCTTTTTTTTTCCCCTATTCACCCTCCTTTGTCACTTTTGGGGAAACTGCCTAGAAAGTCATGCTGAAAATTGTTGTTAATATGATAAAAAGAGAGTGGGCAATAGAGCTCATTGAAACAGCTGAATGGTCCATTCACGTTAAAGAAGAATTAGCGAGATGGCATACTGTTGTCTCAACAATGATAAATACTCTCAAACAAAGAGGTGATTGTGAATAGCCGCATTCTGAGAGTTGGGCAAATGTGACTGTTTTGCGTTTTAAGAGTACGGCCAGGATCTTAAATTCAGTAACAAGTACATTTTTATTGTGCTGGCATATGCGCATATTCGGAATTTCTCCAAAGTTCTTGGAAGGCAAAAGTACGTACAGAGTGAGATATTATTTTTCTCCTCAAGTGCAGTAGTCATGAGCAAGTGAAAGGATCGTAACAAAAAAATGCCAAGTCAGTCCCTGTTTGTGAAAGAACTTGAGTGTAATTTATTAATAATGATACATTATAGGCAAAACTTTTTTCTTGAGCAACAGAGCTGTATTTACCATTCCCCTGGGGGTCTTAGAATAGGTTTTAATTTTTGGGGTCTTCCAGTAAATTTCTGTTGTAGTCTTTGAAAAAAACTGTTAAAACTGACCTTATTTTATATGCAAAAAAAGTAGAACCAAATGGAGTTAAGATGGGCCTGAAGGAGCTGCTTCGCGAGAGTTCTCTTTTAGAAATAGATATTAGAAATGCTGGGACCGGTTTTGTACCCATGTGCAGTGTTTGTTTTGAGTGAAGGACCTTTGATTTCTCAGTTTGCTCTGAAATGTGACCCTACTTGTTTTAGGTGGTAATTTCAGAGCCATGCTTTTTTTTTTTTTTTTTTTTTTGCCCACCCCGTAAGAACTCAGAACTCAAGGTGTAACAAACACTCCAACTGTTGGCAGTTTTCTATACATAATAGACATACATGACACATAATCATCATCATACAAGGTTTCGATTTATTATTAGATTAGTAAGATGTGCGCTTTAAAGTGAAGTGTGAACAGGCCAAATGGCTGTTTTTGAACACTCCCTGCACGGGACTGGAAAAAGGATCTCCTCACATATGCCTGTTTTGCGTGCGGCCTGTTTGATGGCGCAGCCAGGTGTCCGCGTGGAATTGGATGAATTTAAAAGAGAGAGGGATTATCATTATGTAGAGTTCACCATTGTCTTGATACTTTCAAGGCTTCATGAGGGCAGACACTCACACTTTTGTGTTCATTATCATCGAGTCACTTCGGGGATGTTTCTGCTCAACGTTGTGCTGCACGTTCCGAAGTAGGTGGTGTGGAGCTACTCGCCGTCTCCTCGAGCTCATTCATCCTTTTTCTTCTACTCAAACAAAGCGTTTTGAGGAGTTCTGTTTTGCAAAACCCTCCTGTACTTGGAAATTGTGATGGATGGTTAAGATTCAAAGTTCAAGTTTTAAAAATCTCTTCTATTTAACAAGAAAATTTATTCACTTACAATTCTTTTTGCTGTCGGGAACATAGAAATACAGTATGCCAGTCATAAATTAATAATGTCAATTATTATTCTACACTATCTCCAAGTGAATTGTAGGCAATCCCCTATCCCTTATTTCATTTTCCCCCCATTACGCCAATATCTCACAAATGAAATATGATCATAAGCATGGTAGTATTTACTTTTATTTGTTGTATTCATGTTATTAGCAGTTTTTTTACAGCAACCAGTAATTATAGTTTGCCATTCTTCCTGTTATAAGTGTTCTGCCCTTATTAATGCTGTGGTAATTCAATTTTTAAATTGATTAACTTCCTTTGTGGAACCCAAACATCTCTAACTATTGTATTGTATCAGTGTTGAAGGATTAGCTTTGTGACACACTGCTTTATGAACATGGTGTATTTTTCATTCTTGATGGAAGGGATTCATAAGTGGTGGGCAGGAAAAAAAAGGAGTCTCATATTCATCATATTTGAACATCCCGAGAAATAGCGCACTAGATTACATCTTTTGATTGCAAGCCTCCTTCAGCACGTCCCAAGTACTGAAGGCAACAAATAACTCTATTGATACTGCAATAATAGAAATATCATTGGCCCAAGAAACCTGCTTACAAACCAAAGAGGAGAGCAGTCTGCCAAAAAGAACACATTTAATCGCCGGTATACACTGTTGGTACAGCAGTGCTTTTCTTATTGTCAGGTGTATACTCCTGAAAACCCACATTGTTACCGGAACGGCAAAAGCCGATACGGAACGTTGAAAAGAACCGGAGCCTTGGTTTGGGAAGCCATGGTTAAGAATTAACACCCATGTCCTTTACTAGCCTAAATGGTCAGGCATAAAATAGTCCAACATAATTTAGGTAAACTGACCCAGGAGTTCATCTTTTTCCTTTGCTGTCATTTCTTTTGGCCTTCTTATAGTTTTCTCTTTTCTTCATCGAAAGAAAAGGTGACTCAAATGGCAGACTGGCTGTGTCTCATTTGTTTTAGCTGTGTTCCTGTCCCAGTTAATCTCCTCCTCACCTGAGCATGTGCATGCTGGTCAGACAAAGTGTGCAGAGCAGAGACTCTGTTGCTCCAGTCTCACTCGACAGCTCACTTTCTACAGGCACTTTACACTTTTAGGCTGATGACACCAAACGTTTTCATTACATGCATCCATTTAGTTGATGCTTTTCTCTGAATCAGCTGACAGTGTTAGGATGCGTAGAATGGTTTACCCATTTATACAGCTGGGTAATTTTTACTGAAGCAGTTTAGGGTAAGTACCTTTCTCAAGAGTACTACAGCAGGAGATGGGATTCAAACTTGCAACCTTCACATCCAAAGGCATTAGTGCTAACCACTGCACTACCTGCTGCCCCAGGTACCTGTATACCTGTATGTAACCATAGTAATAATGCAGTGGAGCTTCTGCTGTGTGGCTGAAAACATTTTAGAACTCAAGTCTGACAAATGGTCATTTATGTTCTGAGTTGAGCCAAGTGGAAGGCAAAAATCAATAGATATAATAACTGATGCTATAATAAACATTTCAATAAGAGTGAGCAGACACTGACTGAGAACACTTCTTGATAGCCACTGTGTTAAATCATACATTCTTACTTAGTTTTGTTTCTTCCGAACAACTGCTATTCAGCTGTCAAGTGCGCTGTACACTTGAGTTCTGAACGATTTGAGTTAGTTTTGAACATATGACCATCTTCCAGATTGTTTCACAATTTAACTGATTTTTTTTTTTTTTTTTTTTTTTTCTTCCCTCCCCCCCTCAGTCATTTCTAAAAATTTGTTTATTGCAGGTTGGAAGAGAGTGAGCTGTAGTTCAGCCTGCTTCCACAGTGTTTACAATTTCTGTCTGGTGTTTTTAACTATTTGTTACTGAGCTTTTTATCAACTGGGACTTGAGATTTAAATTGCCTATACATTTATTCATTTAGCTCATGTTTTTCTCAACTTACACTGTTAAGTTACTTCCAATTATTGACCCATTTATAGAACTGCGTAATTTTTTTTTACTGGCGCAATTTTGGGTAAGTACCTTGCTCAAAGGTACTACACCTGGACGTGGGATTCAAACCTGCAACCTTTGGGTCCAAAGGCAGTTGTGCTAACCACTAACTACTTTGCTCAATTCTAGACAAACTGAGTTACGAACGAACTTCCGGCCCCACTTGTTTGTAAACTGAAGATCCAGTGTAGATGAAGGCACATGAAGGTTGGAAAAACGTCTAGATGTTCCAGTATAATACAGTAAAAGGTGCTATAGCTAGCTGCAATTAGTATTATGTGTTATTAGTATCGGTACAGCTAGTAGTATTAGGGAGATTAATATTGGTATTATATATTACTACAAGTGCATTTAAGATGGGAATGGATTCAGACAAAATGTACATAACAGTATGTCCCAAACATTTACATAGTGATGCAATATTTGTATGCATAATACATTTTGCTTCTCTGGAATCGTTTCTTAATTGGCTATGGATGAGCAGCTGTAACAGCAGTGACTTTCATGAACTTTACAGGTAGCACCAATCAAAATATATGTAATGTTGTATGAGGTTTTGATTGCTTCCCATTATATCCCAGCTTTAATTGTGTCGTGGTAGTATGAAATGTTTTTAATTTAACTCCATACAGTAAAGGTATACAAACAATTCCAATTGTGAGTTTAGTACTACGGTCTATGTAGTAAATGCATCACTGTTTAGTGGACGCTTTATGTTTAGACTGTATAAAAAATTGTAAATGAGATGTTTCATGTTATCAAACTAGAAAATTAATCTGAAACACTTAAATGATCTGTACTGATGAAGCTGTGACGGAGGGGAGGCTCCTTTAAGTTCACCGTTTGCCTTGTACATTCCACATTTACGGATGAATTCCTTTGCCTGAGTGTTTACCGACAGCAAAATGTGTTTAAGCGTAGAGGCAGTGTGTCCTTCCTGATTTTGTTTTATTCCAGGTGTTGAATAAAGGCCATCTTCCTGTAGGTGTGTGTGTGTGCGTGTGTGTGTGTGTGTCCTTCAGTGTTTAAAATATGACACAAAAAGGATAAAGCAAGCATTAGAAAGCCTCTCTTACATCATTATAAGCATTTTATTTACTCATCCTAATTTCCCAGTCATTTCAGCATCTTGTTTGCCCTGTTGGCAGGTTGAACAAGCAGCTGCAATATTTCTAATGTCAAAATATTTTCAACTCCCCCCACCCAACGTATTAAAATTACACCATCTCATGCGTGCATCTCTATTTAGTTTGTTCTTTTTTTTTCCATTATCTTTTTCCCCTGTAATGAGAGGTCTGGAGCATCTTGTGAGGTTCTCGAAAAGCGCACATAGTGACCTTCAGAGAATGACAACACTCTAGCCTAGTGGGTCAGATCTGTGCTTGTACTCATTTGCACATTTTATTGGCAGTGATATTGGAACTTAATAAATTGAATTTTGAATATTACATTTATATAGGTAATCCATATAGGCCTAGACCTAAATTGACAATTCACTTCTGTGTAGGTAGAAATAGGCCAGATGAAAGTATGATTTTTTTATTTCATTAATTGGTTCAAAGGTACATCTTGAGATACAGTCTGATCTATATTGAAGCTGTTAAGTTTTGTATTTCCCTAAGGTTTTGTATGTAATGGCTTGCTACAAAAATATGTAAAATGCAGAGACTTATCACCAAATTAGGTTACATTACTTGGCATACACTTTATATGTCTTTTATATAATGACTGCAGGTAAGGCAAACAAAGAAAAGTAATAGTATTTGACTGGCAACATAATTCTCATCTATGGAGAACGCAAACAATGAGACTGAAGTAGCCATCCAAAAAATATCAAGTCCAGGCAAGCTAAGGACCATTAAAACCTTTGATGACATCTCCTTATATTACATTTTGCTTTGCATAATGTCACAGAGGAGTTTTATTTAATGCATCCTGGGAATAATGACTGCTGCAGTATTTCCCTCTGAACAACTTATCAAATTTATTGTTTTGCTGCCTGAGACAGTAATGGGTGTTTAATTACTCAATAAAAGCAGCGTACAGATTCCATTTCTCCCGTGTGTTAGACAAATGGTATTGATCTTGTTCTCTAGTGCAACATGAGACCCAGCAAAGCAGAATTACAATTCTGTGTCAGCCAAAGTCGTTTTAAGGAGGTTTCTTATTTATTAACAATAAATTATGTGAATATTTTTAAGTCTATCTCAAAATATTATACTTTTGTGTTTAAGTGGCTTTGTGTGTATATGTGCGTGGTGTGTGTGTGCAGGTATATATGTGCTAGGGAATAATGCGTGAAACTTTTGACAATGCATATTTGTAGTAAAGACCTTTTTTTTTTTTGGCCCTGAAGTGCTCAAAAGACCTTGTAATTAGTAGAAAGGAGAGCTTTATTAATAATGAAAATATATAATATAGTGAGACCTGCTTGTCATGATGACTCAAAGCAGTATGCTTGTTCGAAAATGTAAATTCTTGTGGTCCGCTTACTGCAAGTTTACCCTTCCAGGGATATGGTATGGTCACAAAATATGTGTGTATAAGGAGCTTGGTTGAATATGATTTTGTACGTGACGAGGGGGCCGAGCGCTTTGTGTAGTGCTGTGCGTAGCAGCGGTCACTGCTGTATCAGGCAGGCCCGCCGCCATGGGAGGAGGAGCCCGAGTGGGAGGCGTGCAGGAGACGAGACGCGGGGCCCACGGCAGGCTGTTTCGCGGCTGTCAGCCTGTCACTGCCGGCCCATGTGGGCCTCCCGGGGGCTACCTGGGGGGATGGGGGGCAGACCCGCCCCGCACCCAGTGGGCATCAGCTGCTGCCCACCCACTGACAGCGGGATGCCACTAAGAGGGGGGTGTCCTCCTCTGTACACCAACCGGTGACAGATGACTGGACACCTGCATAACATTGGAAACTGTTAAATAAAAATGCTGCAGTTATGTCTCTTTCCTTTGTGCTCGGGCAGAAACGAAGGAAAAAAAAAAAGAAAAAAAAAGACTCCCATTCACAGACATATGTTAATAGGCAATCTAGTGTTTATTTGCCATCAGTGTTGCACTCAGCACCTATTCTCTACCTCAAAGCTGACAAATATAGATCAAATAGTGTAACTAACTTATTGTACAGGCGTTATGTTTATGATAATGTTTTGTTTCATCCCAGAGTCATTTCTCACAGCCTTACCAGTATTGTGATTGTCTTGGTTTGAAATTTATGTTAACGTTTCCATGAGCGTCATTGCGATAACTTTGCTTTCATTCTCATGAATTGGAAGTTCAGTAAAGTTATGTAGGTTTTCTTGATTTGCTGTCGTCAACTTAATCATTATATCTCGGTAGCCATTGTTGGACAAGCATATTTTGCTCAAAGAACTGACTGGGGGGCAGGATTAACATACACTGTGCAGTCGCTCATGTTTCAGCGTGCTATATTTATGTTGTAGTGGAACATCTAGTGGAATCATTTGGGATGAAAGCTGCTGTGAGGTGAAAGGCGCTGCCTTAATTACATTTCTGATCTGCTATGAAAAAAGGTCTTCCACCTATAGATGCCATGGAGTGACTAATGCATTCATACTTTTGTTCGCTTCGTTACACTGGTTCCGTCGCTTCCTCTAAGACAGCGCTGCATACGACACGTGTGCTGCAAACAGGCTTGGGCAATTTTTCATCTTTAGATGGAAAGCCCCTTTCAGTGGGAGATTCTTCCCTTCCAGCACCACAAGAAACTAATAGAGAAGTGTTTTCCACTTTGCAGTGAAAGTTGAACTGCATCTGTGTGTTGGGAGGTAGGTGGAAGACTTAACAGGTCTTGAAATGATCATGGCACAATATGGGAAGCGGTACTTTACAGTTGAAGGAAGTCCAGTGGCAATCCACACTTGCTGGTAACAATAAAAATGTCTTAACTCGTTGCCACGCCAAGTTACTGTCAGCGCATTGGGAAAAGGATCTCACTTTTGCTGTTTCTTTGAAACCTAGCTGAAATTACTTACTCAGACATCCATGCAAGGGGATGTTCACCTGAAGAGATGGCGCAGGTCATGAATTTGATCAGGGCTCCCATTGATCAAATTCAATTGATAATCCCAATAATTTTAAGAAAAGTAATGAACCACAGTGAACCGTATTGATTTCGTTGAGCAAAGATTTATTCAAGGCACCTTCCTGTGAATGGAATGATTAAATGATAATTAAACACAATTAAATTTTAACTGGGAAATGGGGAGCTGCCTGCCTCCTTCACAGTACAGTTTGGGGACAGACTTAAACATGTCTGTCTTATGTTTTTATTGTCCAGACATTTTTAAATGTTTGAATTCACTTCTAGTGGCAGCATGAAATCTGTATTCAATCTGTCATTTCAACAGAAGATACAGTAATATGTTTACCAGGCTCACACCATATTTGGTGTTGACAAATATGAAAGTTTTTTTTTTTTCCCTCTCTCTCTCCCTCCAACATGCTCTGTATTTCTTAGAAATGAATACTGTAGGTCATTTTCTCTTCTGCTTGTCCATTGTTAATGCTGATTGTCCAATTATTGAATCATCTAATAAGATCCTGGTACAGAGATTTATTTTTAAATCTGCAATGGTTCTATTGTGTTTTTATGTATGTGAGATGCTAAAAGTCAATTTACACTTGAGCAAGGGATGACCTTGGGTTGTGTATATTGATGAATGGGATTTGTTTCCTAATAGAATTGTATCTAATTAATTAGCTTTTAATTGGGCGAACACAGAACATGCAAATGCAGCACACTGACATTCAGCCGTTTTTCAGCTGCATGTATAATTGTGTACGCGTGTCTGCCTAATGAAATATGTTCATCTTTTAAATGTGCTGTTTTTTCGTTTACATTTATAATCACAGTGGATTTTCCTCGTGTGTTAATGGAAAGCGCTTTGCTGGTCAAATTTATTTATGGGTACTGATAACACATAGACCCAGATGGATACAGCAATGTTCTATTGCATTGGCAAATGGGCGAATAATGAGCAGTATGTTTCTCAAATTCTGACTGTAGACAGTTGGTCCACATAGTTCCCAGATCCGCCTGCATAGTGTTCCGTACACCTCGCATGCTCATTCCGCCCCTGGAATATAAAGCAGTCAGCTGCTGGTACAGTTGAAACCCATGCTGTAGTGAAGGTGCTGTCCAGTTGTTTATCCTCTGGAGCAGCTTTGGTCCATTGACCTTCCTGCCTCGTTTCCTTCGCGTCTCGGGGGCCACGCAACTGGCCGCCACCTTCCACACCGGCTCCACCCCTCGCCTGGACACATCGCGCACTGATGCGTCGCACCCGTCGACAACGCTGCCGTTGACGCTTCCACCAATGAGCGCTTCACTACAGATAGTTCCCCTCTCTGCTCATTAGGCCGGGCTGTGGCCACTGGGCCTCGATGGACTATTGTAAAAGTGTGCAGTACACATCCGCCTGTGCTTCGTAACATGTGAAAGGCAGGCAGATGTGTCCTGCGCACTTTTATAATAGTCCGCTGAAGCTGGGCGCAAAACAATACCGAAGACAGCTTCAATACGCAAAAACGGGAGCGGCTCGGCTGCGCTCACCCTATAGGTATATGAAAAGAGAAACTTCAATACTCTGGCAGATCAGAGAGGAATATAATCTCGATTTAATATCCAGCTTCTTAGATCTTCCCTTGGCCTGCCAACTTACTTTCACACCAATAAGCTGTGATTCTGCCTCCCTATGAATAATTGCCGACGCTGCCACCACAGTACTTACATAAGTGTAAAAGTGAAGTTCAAATAGAAGCTATTAATATTTATTAACTCTGATTGTTTGATGCGGGGGGGTTTAAAGCATTCTTTTTATATGTTTTGTGCGACCACTCGATGAACATCTGCTGCTGATTGGCTGTCCTGCTGCCTCAGTGCTATTAACACTGACAAGCTGTTGGAGGTGAACAGCCTTGAAGTGCTTGTCCTCAATCTGCAAAAAAAAAAAAAAAAAAAAAAAATCATTGTGCCTTTTTTTTTTTCTCCTCCCTCCTGATCTTCTTCAAGGAGGGAGCATGTGAATTCCTATACCTCGTGTTATAGATGAGAGACGAGACGTACATTATTTCTACACATTTGTCAGCCTCGCAGCCCCTTTGTTTTCAGCTCCTTCCCTCACTCAGCTGTGCATTTGACTTCTCAATGGCATTAATGCTGAGTTATATCTTTTGTCTTTCGGTGGATCAATACTGGAATGACAGCTAAACCCAGGCAATGAAAAATCTTTAGCTTTGAAAACAGATCCGTCTGTGTCAGGGGCCTACTGTAGTGCTTAGGAGTGTCTTTCACACTGAATCCTGTCCAACTTCACAGGTTCTTATTTATCCTCCACATTTTTTTTTTAAAGTATTTTTCTATAAAAATGTCTTTTAGAGCAGTTATCTAGGTCTGTTTTCCAGCTGACAACACAAAGATGTATGTAAGGTTGTAATGGAGTATAGACAAGCAAGAGCAGGTGACCAAGTAGCTGTCTCATTGTCCGTCCTTTCACGAGGTTCTCACTAGATTATTAGTTTCAAATGATTAATTCAAATAAATTTGTATAAACTGTATATTTGAACGTATTTCTTTTACTAGTGTCGATTGAAATGAATAAAAACTAAGCTAGCCAATTCATACCGCACTTCAGTCCATTCTTAGAACATAGCTACGTTCAATGGACATCTTCTTTGTCAGCTTTTAGAAAGTCTTCACAGATCACACGTTGCTGGAGAAAAGCTGCCATTGGCATGGAACGACGGCAAATGGAATCGGGGAGAGAAAAAAAAAAAAAAAAACTGTGGACGATTAATAATTGAAGTTAACCTGCTGAAGATTCGTCACGCCGTGCTCTTCAATTGGGAGCTTCGGGGGAAAGCCGGCCGGTGGGCGAACCAATTTCCCGGGCTTTCTCCTCGTGAAAAGTTCCCCTTTATAGTTTTGCCACCTCTCCTCAGCAACTTTATTACAGTACGGCCACAGCGATCCCGGCATCTTATTGGACCAAAGATTGCCTCGGTTGCCTAGCTTCACCTTTGTCCAGCCGACGCCTGAGAAGCGACCTTACTCCTGAACGCTAGTCAATAGTGAGCCGGCGCTTCAGCTGGTCTCCGACAGACAGTGTTATTCGAAGCCGTGGACAAATAAAGCTCCTTTGTCTAATGACCATTTCATCCACTTAGTTTTTTAATTAGTCTTCTAAGCAAAGACTCTTAATTACTATTTAATATAGGTAATTAAAAACAATGGTTTGGGCTACTTTTGTATAAAAGGCATCAATTTGTATTTGGCTTTTGATTGATAGCCTGGCTGTGCAGAGTTGACCACAAAAGCTTGCAGCAAGGTTGGGGGGGATGGGTCACGAGCTTAATGGTTGTACAAAGTGTGTTTTAGCTGCAATTCTCTGTAACAATTGGACTGAAATAATATGTGCCATTTGTCTTTTCAGTGCATTATAAAATGCTTTTAATTGTGTTAAATCAATTAAAATCTCACGCACATTTATTTAATTTGATTGCTTGTGACTTTCAGTCACAAAACTAACAGTGATTTATTATTTTTTGTTGATGGATGTCACAAGGCTTCTATGAGCCTCTGAACTTTATAAACAATGGGCAATTAAAAGGCTCTGAAAATACAACAAAAAAAATCTGAATTTTTGCAGAATTAAGATTTTCAGATAAACATTTGAAAATGTAAAATGGAAAAGCAGGGTGCACAATGCTGCTTGCTTTGATCAAAAGCAGTACGTCTGGACAGTTAAAAACTGTCTCCATATTACTTTTTTCTGAAAGAGGTGACTTTGAATGTGCTCTATGTATGATTTAAAGAATTCAAGCTGCTTTGCTGGCACTGAAGCACCGACTTCTGCCGCTGCGGATTTAACAGGCCGAGCATGAACGCGGAACAGCACTCGCGCTGGTTTCTAAACAGAAAAATGAGTTGAGCATCACTCTCCTTCGCTAAGCCATTGCAGGACTGAATTCTGGTGAGAGTTGCCCTTCCTAGGCAAAGTGTCATTGAGGAAATTTTATTACTCCGGTAGAGATCGTACGGCAAACGAGGGAGACATCCGTTCTCTTCAAGTGGCCCGCAGCTCCTTTCAGAACGGTGTAGAGAAATGCCCGGTGTTTTGTAAAATATTGCCCTTTAATGGGTGGTTTTAACTGAGCTTCTTTATTATTGTAGGCTAAGGAATGGAATGTACTAGGAAACATTTTCCAAATCATGTTTTATGTATTTTACATATATATTTTTGCCATGGTCTTTTCCCTTGCCAGGCACGGTTGCCACCAGTATCGAGGTTTTAAGACACTTTCTCTTTAACGGCGTGAGTGTAATTCAGCCACGGAGAGATGGTCTTAAATACACCCCTGCTGGAGGAGCACGGCTAATGACGCATCAGCCGCGCACCTAGCCTGACACCTCTGCCGAGAACAGTCCGGAAAAATAAAATGTCCACAATAAAATGGTTTCCTCTGGACAATGAGAACGGTGTGGGTTCACTACCTGGCAAGAAGGTGTTTACGCGGTAAACAAAAGAATTGCCTTACGGGCCGTATTTTGGTGCTTCTTAATCGTGTGACGGTATTTTGAATGATTTCTTTCGGGCACATTTTTTTCATACATTTCCTTAGGAGCCGGGTGTTTATTTGAAGATGCTTGAATTTTGAGTACTGGCATTCAGTGGAGTAGGCCTCTTCAGACAAGACCCTTATAGTCCTCCCGCTTAACACCTGATGGCCCCATGGGCACCAGGGTACTGAGCAGTGGTACCCACCAACTCCACAATGCTTCACTGTGGGACTCGCCCTCTGTTGTACGTCACGGTCCGCATGCTTACGTTGCGCGTTTGACTTACCCCAACTTCGGTGCGTTACCACCGATGGCGGTGAAACACGGCTATTTCGTTGCATGGTTTTCGTTTTCACTTCTGTGAACCGCGTGGCAACGATTTGCGATAAACTAACCCGATGCACACGGGGTCACAAACATTAATCTGTGTTTGTGAATGCCACGGTCTTTCCTTGAGGAAATCAAACAACCGCTCGCTCGCGTGGGCAAATCGCTCGGAAGCAGCAAAGCAGCTAAGTGCGGTCATCTTCCGCAATCTCTCCGTAGCCCAGCTCACCCCGGGCCCCCTGTGAAGCGCGTGCCGTGCCCGGTCAGTCTCAGCGGAGACGTCCTTATAGGGAGACGACACCGGGAGCGTGCATGTTTGTGGAGGAGTAGATTTTGGTCAATGAGCCGGCGTTCCGCAGGGTCGCCTCATCCCGCTCTGCTCCCTTGAAGTGAGTAAGCGATCCCCAGAGAGGTGGGAATATCCAGCCGCGCGCAGAGCCTACTGAACCCTGCACAGTCACTCTGCCTGAATTCCAATGGTGGCCGATGGCAAGGCCGCGATGCAAAATGCCGAGTGACAGCGCGTGACATTGACACCTTGTACACAGAAAAGTTTCTCCAAACCCTGATACTGGTGGCAGCTGCACTACAGCAGTAGTCCTGGGCGTTAGGCTACACCACGCGAAATGCATACGCTATCAAAATATATTTTACGCTAAGTTCTCCGCTGTGCTCTATACGCTGGAAATTACAATTCTGTTGGAGAAAAATGAAACTGTGAAGCCCCCATCGTTTGAGCAGCTTTATATTTCTTTCCAGACACCTTCATGCAGCGGTGTTGGTGTATTTCGACGCATGCAATAATTGTAGCATCTTTTTCAGAACTCTTATAGACACATTGCAATTTGCCTAGGTTAACTTGAGAGCCTTCTGGAGTGTGTATGTGTGTGTGAGTGTGAGAAAGAGAGAGAGAGAGGGTCATCCATGGCTGCCAGCAGCCCTGTTTCCCTGCTCAATTCCACTCTCTGACAAGGTGATGTGGAACTGGACTTTAACCACATTTAGGGACAAGATTGGCTCATGCCTTTCCTGCCCTCCGGAGGCACGCTTTAATGATCCGCCTTTGGGCAGTGCAGCGATGCCTTGCAAAGGTTCCCAGCACCCCCCCCCAGGATTAACTGCATCAGGTGCGAAAAGGGCCGCGCACACGACTGGGCTCTCCTGAGCTGTCTCGTACCCGGGAGCAAATCGTACCAACGCACGCGTTCGGAAGCAGCCCTTTCACGGTCACCTCAAATGACCAAGCAGAAAATTCGTCAACAGTCCTTTACACCTATCAATTATGAGGTTATCAGTAAATCTGCCATCTCAGTAGTGTTTGGCACAGTTGCAGAGCACCTGCCCAAAGACAGCTTTAAACTCAGTAATGAGTATTGATTTTGCTCGGTGTTAAAATTAATGATTCGCTCTGAAGGCCTACTTCAATATTCTTTTTTTATATATATTTATATATAATTCTCAGAACACCCCAGTAAGCAGAGAAGCGTTGTTCCTGATTATTTTAGTGAACTCGCTAATCGTTTTATCCTAACGAAGTTAAGCAGTACAGTATGGCATTTAGAGCAGAGCTCTGCAAATAAATCCGTTAAAAAGTGGGATCGATGAGGTGTTCCCGTCCGCGCAGTTCAGATGGCCGTTAAAAAGTGGCCACCAAGAGAATTCGGTCCGGTAACCAGAGAGGAGCTGCCGCCTAGTTAACAGTGGGCACCTGCTGTTCTGCACGTTTTCTAACGCATTTAGGGAGTTTATTGATTGTTCATTATTCTTGTCAGCTGAAATATTATGTTACATTGTGATTTTATTACACACTTTTTCAGTTTTTATTCGCAGATGTTGTCTGCTCCCCCTTCCCAATCAGGTTTCAGATAGCTGCATATGGTTAAGCTGATTTTTTTTTTTTTTTTTTTTAAATAATATATTATGTTGCTTTGTAGAGAGGAAAATCTAAGAGCTTTCACAGAATTTTAGTATATTATATTTACTCATACAAATGTCCTTTTTTTTTACCGTTTTTCATTCTGTTGTCACTTTTTTAAAATTCTTTGCTCTAGTTTTCCACTTGCACGCATACCGTTGTTGAAAGGTATGTCCTCCTCATAACCACTCCAAGGCAGCTCTCTTGAAAAGTGACTAATAGCTTATATTAATATATCTCTTATCATACAAAAAGCTATTTAAAATCAGTGGTGGTAACAGAACAACTTTCATACCTTCTCCCAAAAAGGCTTTCCATAACATTGCTGGTTTGACTCCTTAAATTGGTAGCTAAAATGACTGCCGGATGTTTTTGACATCTTTCATGAAACAAATATTTGAATGACCACGTAACAAGGCTAATATAGAGCAGGATTGCTGAATGATATAATATGTGTGCTCTTGCTAGGCAGCAATTTGGTGTATTGCAGAAGAAGGACAGTAATGTGCTGTATTTATAACAGGTTTCAATTGAGTGCGATCATTTAAATCTACCTCTCAGCAGATGCAGGAGAGGCCATCTCGTGGCATCTCCAAATGAATAATTCAAAAACATTGACTGTACAGTGAATTTGCGAGCCAGTGCCAGCATGTTTGATATTCAGTGAAAGAGCCCAGATCAATGTTCTCATGTAAAGACAAACTTCAGACTGCCGTCAGAGTAAAGGCAGTGAAGGTTCTAATACATCAGTCATAAATGGAGTTTTTGGCGGCGTTCGTGTTCAAACAGCAGAGGAGTATTTACTGATCCAGGTTCGCTAAACGCCCTTTCTGTCTCTGGCCACACGTGTATTTTTTGGGACTCTGTAGTATATCCATTGCCTATTAATTCAGTCTTTTTTTTTTTTTTGCTGTATATTGGGAACAGTATTGACTTGATGCATGAGTGTTCTTGCATTCTTAGTAAGACGAAATGAAATGTGTGAAAGGACCGCAATAAAATTGTTTTAAATCAAACATGTTAAACTTTAAAAGAATACTTTCTCCCGGTCTCCCAGTTCCACTGGCATTAATAATAGGAATAAAGATGTTTGATTTTTTTTTTTTTGGCTGAAGATTTATTGCTTCCTTGTGCTAGCAGTAGTAAACATGTCTAACGTGCTAAGGTGTTAAAAGTACTCTTTGTCCAGGTGAATATCTCCTGACGTAATCTCCACAGGACATCAGTGTGTTTGACATCACATGTTGTCGCTGTTGCTTTCTTTTTGT
Organism: Scleropages formosus; assembly: GCF_900964775.1. Lineage (NCBI taxonomy): Eukaryota > Metazoa > Chordata > Actinopteri > Osteoglossiformes > Osteoglossidae > Scleropages > Scleropages formosus. Next base: position 747,434 of record NC_041817.1, read on the forward strand.
TAAGCTGTGGTGTGTAAATCAGTGGCTGATTAAGCAGACTAAAGGGTGCACAGAATAAACTTAACCTGCACAGTAATTAATGAACAGATTTCCACAATAGGATCGGCTTTGACTTGCACTGAACGCCAAGTGAAAGCGCTTGTATCAAAAAATATAGTTGTGCTGTTATAACTGTAGCCCTGAATGTGATGAAAAATAATAGTAATAAAATGCATCCACTTCTTAATAGAGCTTTTGGAAATGAAATGAAATTCAGTCTGGAGGGTATACAACTTTATAATGTTTTGTAAACAAAACAAGAAGTCATGTGATGCAATGCATTTATCTGGAGTGTTTCAATTGGCCCTGGCTGGTGGGGGATATTAAACACATCTCTGGCAACTTCTGCTGGAGGGGTACCTTGTTGACCCTTGTGCTGACCTGCCCTGCCTTTTTAATTTTTGGAGGATTGTGGCTTTTTTTTGTGTGTGTGCGCGCGCGCGTGCGCCAGCCACGCTCGGTGGCAATCATTAGCGCTGACGCCAACTCTTAACACGTGAACTTCTCCCGGCGGCTCCTGAACGAGGAACGCCATTCACTGTGTCACCTGGAGTTTAACCATCTCTTATATTCAGAGAAGGTGATGTCAGACTAATCTGCCAGGGCGGGCTCGCGGCACTGCCGGCCCGGGCTTTTCCGCCACAGTGAGCAATGAATGGCGATCAGGCCTTGTGACAGACAGGCAACGGCTCATTGACATCTGCTTGCATTTATCACTATTCAGAAGCCCAGGGATATTCCCTGTACGCAGCTGTTGCAGCGGGGTCTCTCTGGAGCGAAGGCAGCCGTGCGGAGAACTACTTTTAAAACACGTCACAAAACAGACACCGAAAATGAGGGCAAATGTGCACACTTTGATTCGTACTTTTTAATTCTACCTCTTTATGCTTAATGCAGAGAAATGAGAAGCGCGCATTTTATGCATGTGCACGTTTTGCGTTCTCACGCGGACGACGTGGCAGGTTTTCTACATTATATGTTTCAAAGCCGAACAACTTCAAGTTGGAGAGTTTGAAAAAGAGTGAAAAGGCGGGTCACAGACAGCCCGTCTCTTTGTGCCCTCAGATGTGGTAATGACCTTTAAATAGTAATTTCGGATTATATATGAACGTCTTTGTTCCAGGCATCTAATAGACGATACTTCGTGAAATGACACACTTGAAAATTATTATTGCAAGCAATATAAGATAATGGATGGTCATTACTCTTCCTGCTGTCTGTGTTCATGTATATTGTCTACTCTTGAAATATGATGCCTCTACTGTACTTGGCCTGCACTTAATATCAGAAAGAAGCATGTTTGCGGTGATTTATAATTACCGCAGTAAAATGTGCATTGTAGACATAATGTCGTGGATGTTCACTCGATAATTATCTCATTTTATTTATACAGGTGGAAAGATGTAGATTAGTTGGGTGCTTTACAGTGCTGAGGAGACCTTAAATTTTAATTTAATTTGATCTGAATTTCTCCGAAATTACGTGTTTATATTTTGAAAGGGTAATGAAAATATGGTCTCGTGATCGTTTGCTTGACGGTAACGTCTTTTGAGCGAGAGGGGGAACCTGCCGGACGCGTTGACAGTTTTGTGCTGATTTCGAGAATCTATAGGATTTAATGAGATTCCAGGAGGATCATGGCTCAACAATGAAATCTATTTTAATTATGGAACAAACGAGTAAACAAAGTGTCGGCGGCCTGTCTGATATGGATTTGAATGCCTGCGACGTATCAATAACACCTAACCCAGGGTTCCGGTTTCCGCCGGGTCTCCTCTGCGCTCGCTCACGGGAGCACTCGTGTGGAAACGGCTCTTTCGGAAGAAGTGAGCGGTTTAATCTACGCATCACAATAGGGCTCCCTTTTCAAAATGAATATTGTGTAAATGACTCATTGTTAGGGAGAGGGGGAGGGAGGCGGCGAGGAAGGGGGTGGTGGAATCACAGACACAGGAATTTGTTTGTTCCTTTTTATTTACAGTAGTAGACACGAGCGAATGTGGGAAACGGTACGCCGATACGCTTGTGTGTTTTGCTCTCGTTCCCTCCAGGGGATTCTGCGGGAAGTGGTGAGCTTTCAGGGAAAAGGAAAGAGGAACATTGGATCAGTTAAGAATGCGGGAGCCTTGAAACACATAATAGGTGTTTACAAGATTGAGATGATTATAGTTCTGTCACAGTAGGCCACGCGTGTACAGTGCCTTTCTCTGAGAATAGCATCATGAATATTACTGTGATTACAAAGGCTGATCTTGTCACAGGAAACTGACTGCCTTAGTGATGGGCTTCCTGCCTCAAAGATAACCACGGAGCATACTTTTACACGTTCCTGTCGGGTTTACATGCTAGGATTTAATGGCAATATCTTTTCCGTTTGGCTTTTTTTTCCACAGTCTACTTGGGTGTATTTTATAATTAGGTGCAAAAAGAATCCAGTTAAACTATTTTCAGCAGAGAACTTTTCTCCTTCTTCTTGGACTGTAATTTCATTACGCCATATTTTAGAATTTATCAGATAAGAGACAGCCAGTGCTTGTGATGCAGGGGGAAAAAAACTGAAGGAGAACTTGAGGTGCACGCAAACACTTCAACACTCTGACAGTTAAACAAGTGCTTAAAATATATGGCATTACTGCAGCAAAGGTATCATTTTCAAGACACGTTGATATGAACAAATGCTTTATGTCCTGCTACATCCATTCCTTTGCACTTGAGTTGGAACAGAGAGCACGGGTGTAATGTTCAGCTGATTGTCAGGTTTCCTGCAAAAAATATAATTTGTCTCTTTATATGATGTCTTTATGTGTCCGATGGGTTTGCGGCTGCTTGTCCTGCTGCTGCTGCTGCTGCTGCTGCTACTGCTGATGCTGCTGCATTGCCATAGTGACTGAACTGGTGAGCCTCAGCAGTGGAGGGAGGCAGTAGGTGAGAAGCAGCAGAACACGTTTCATTTCTGTGGGAAATAACACTGCAGGCCCATTTAGGCCTCTTATTCTCTCCACTGGACCACGCAAATCAGAGCTTACCTGCGCCGGGCAGAACACGAAATAGGTCCGTTCTGCCGCAATAAGTAACCTTTAGAGACCAGATAAATTACATAGAACATTTACCGCTCAATCTCTTGTTAATGCGGCTACGTGTAATAGCATTTCGTACACACGTTACATTCTATATGTACATATATTTCTCATAGTTTAGAAAATATATCGTTACATATTTACGGAATTTATCCGATTTCATTGTTAGAGCTGCTTTCTATCGTTGGATGGAATGCATTTCACTGCTGCACCCCCCCGATTTAAACTAAAGCTGCTTATTTGCCCGTGTTGTTGCTGTGTGATTTTCCAGCAGAGATTCCCCCGTGTCGTTAGCACTTATTCTTGACCGAGTGAAGGAGAACTCTGGGTAGTGCCCACTGTTGCGCACGTTTTGTTGCATTTCTTGTGAAGATTACTTCGGATGCCATTAGTGCCTCTGCCCACACTTGGTTCCTTCTCCAAACACGTGTCTCTCTAGTCTCTCCTCCTGGTGCGGCTGCCGACTTCGGGCCCATTTAAATTGCTCACTTCAAAGTGAGTGCTCCGTCTGTGCGCGCGCGCGCACGCGCGCGCTAGTAGAGAATAGAATCAGTTGACTTGCAAAGAAATGCACCCAAACATGAATTTGTGAGGATTTTGTGTTCCAAGACCTTCCTAATTTTTTGAGGGTCTATTCGAAAATGTCAGACAGGTGACAGCTAATGGTTCTAAGGGGGTTGGGGGGAGCGAAGGCGACCTTCCAGGGCGCGCGGACACTCGAACGCTGTGACTGGCAGTTGCGCGAGCGCTTACAGCGTGTAGCGCTGGAGGTGCAGCACGGGCGTCATTTTCCAGGCGGGCCGACGTGAACAAACGCCTCCCGTCCCACTCGATCCGCCGCTGCCGCCGCCGCCGCACTGAACACTCCGCCTTTGCCACCCATGTTCACTTCCACGCTAAATCGCTCGCCGAAGTGCTATTTGCCGCCTTATTCCACACCTTCTGGTGCTGCTTTGCAGCGTTTTGATTTTCCTCCACACCACAAATATTTGATGGCGCTGCAGTTGAGTCAATTAGCCAAAAACCTGAAATAATGTAGATTGCAGTCCGTGACACTCGTTAAAGGCTAATTAGTTAATTAATTGTATTTAGAGTGTATAATTAAATGATTTTACACTCCAGGTAGGGTGCCGCTACTCTCGCCTGTGGCTGTGCTGTTGTGCGAGGCTTTTGTTCTGCCGTGTGATGTGACAGTTCGGCCGACCGTCACCTGTCGCGTGGCGCCGGAGCGCGCAGCCACCGCGAACGGCGCGGCGTGAGCCCTGCACAGCGGCGCGCGCGCAACAGCGCTGACCCCTCGCGCGCACGTTCCACTAAATTAGGGGTTAAGTGGTGCCGCCCGGTCTTTAAGATTCATTTCACTGACTGGTGCGTCGCTTTCCAAATCGAATTTAAACGGCCTCATCTTGATACGCGAGATGAATTGGATTCACTTCCCAGCTCACATTGAATTTTAGAGTAAAACTCTGGCAGAAATGTGTGCTAATTGCGATCTTGTTTAAACACACTTTAGGCTTTAATTTATAAATACAACAACTATATATTGTTATTCCACTTGTGCCGCGTTGCGCTTGGTTTAGACGGCAGCGCCGCAGCCAACAGAAGAAGTGTCACGGCAGCGCGTGCACACAATGTAAAATGGAAAGCCCTCATAATATTGTTTACATGTGCTGATGAAAATCCCAGCGCAGTAATGATCAGTAATTATAAATATTTTTCAGCTCATTCTAGAGTGTTTTTGCTGCTCGGGCGCCTGCCGCCGTCTCGCACGCTCCGGAGGAGCCGGCTCCGCGCGCGCGCGCCGCTTAATTATGACATTAGGAAACGTCGCAGTCTGCTCCTGCCCGGCAAACACTTCCAGCGCATAATCGCGCTGAAGACTGACTTTAAAGAGCTCATTACAGTTATTTTTCTAAAGAGCGGTTTATTAAACACAGTTACCTAATAAGCATCTTTGGTGGTGCAAATTGCTGAAAACAGTAATGAGTCTGATTAGGCCACGTTTCAATTACGACAGTTCTACCCCCCCCGCTCCCCTCACCCCCCTCCATTTACTCCCCTCCAACACCCCCCAGGAAAAAAAAAAAAAAGGAGAAATTTCTGTGCCTTGATGCTTGGGAATCCTGCTAGAAGGCATTGCACACAGAAAACGCGGCGGCCACCTCTGTGCTTCCTTTCAGCAGCGCTGTAATGAATAGAGAATTGTGCGCGCGGCGGTCCAATTTACGCACTGGGAAATTGGATGGACAGAGCGGAGGCACAGTCGTGTTTGCTTAAAAACAGCAAAGGCTACCAAGATTAATAGTTCCCAAAAAGGTCAGCCTCTCTGTTTCTCTTCCTGCTTTGGTGATGACTGCACTGACAGAAATTAAATGCAGTAAAAATTAAATTCTGCATAGATTTTTTTTTTTCTTCTTCTTCTTCCTTAATGGTGCTGTTAATATACTGATTTGCTGTGAGTTTTATTTGTGGTTTGGTGTCACCATTTGTGTTGCATTGCATCTAGAACTTTTATTCACTTATTTTTTGACATACTGGAATATTTTTAGCTAATGCAATGCTAAGAATTCAAAGTATATGTATTAATCTCTGTCTATATTGTTATCTGTTTAACACATTAGAAATCAGAGTTTTCTAATTTGCTTAATTTAATTTTGTTATTAATTGGTGAGTACATTTTTTTTCCCATTCCATTGTTTTTCAAGTAAAGTGAGTGGAACATGTTGAATTTAATATTTATTTATTGACATTGTAAAAATTTTTGGGGAAAAAATGTGCCCTTATCAATGTAATGCAACTTTACCTAATATACAGCCTGCTTTTTAAACAGTACCTAGTGCATGAAAGATATGACAAAGTGTATTTATAATGAGTAGAAGTCCACTGTCATTTGACAGGAAAAAAAATGTATACAACCACTTCATGACTGATGAGGGATGAAAAAATAAAACTTTTAACGGCATTGCTTTGGGGAGCTGCCATATTACATTCCCAAATCTTAGTGTGTTGTTCTAGGTGCAGATCACAGAGGTCAATGGGCATGCATTCATTTAAATAACATTAGTAATCATAAATGCATAATGTATTCGTTTTTAATTCCTTTTTTATAAAACAGTGTGCTTTTCTCATGAAGCACTGGTCATAGGCTGCCATGTCCTTTTTTTGTCAGGGAGCATACATTTTGAAAATAAAATGTAATCTACGCTGATCAGCAAGGTTTGCCTTAAAGTTCGCATGAATGCGAGTAGTTGATACATCACTGTCGGTTGGGGAGCTGCTGGCCTGAAATGTTGACCAGCAGACTCTGCTGAATTATACAAAGGCCTTTTCAGGGCCCTGAGAGTTGCTAATCAGTGGAATTTGAGCTCACGCCCTGGAGCCAATGAGAAACTATTCCACTAATGGAACATCCACTAATTATGGCACTTGAAACATAGAGGAAGGGCATTTATATACACTGTGTCCACATGAATACACAGGTACAATTGTACATGCATGTGCAAATGAGCAGACGTTTGTCAAATTGAAAACATTAGAATAATTTATACCCAACTGTTGAGCATTTGTTGGTCTTTTTTGCTTTATGGATATACAGAAAAAAACATGGGGGTGTTTGGATTATGACCTTCTCCTGGACACGATGTGAGCCTGCTTCCCTTAGGGTTATGCTGTGTGTGTGTGTGTGTGCGTGTGTGTGTGCGCGTGCACGTTTTAAGACTGGACTGACCAGCTGGTGCAGATGGAGGTGACCGCTTCTCTGAATGTGTTTCTTTTTCCCTCTACTTCCTTCCCCAACCCCCACTTTTCAGCTGGCTCTCTCTCTCTCTCGCTCTCTCTTTCTCTCTCTCTCGCTCTCTCTCGCACACACTCCCACCCCCCACCCCATGTCTCTCTCTCTCTTTGCCGACGTGCAGAGCTTTCTGCCTTTTTTCCCCTCTCCCCTCCTCCTCCTGCTGCTGAAAGCTGAACCTTGCTCCCCTGAGCGAGTCCAGCACACAACACGAGGAGTTAGTTTGTGGATTCTTTTACACGGGCAGCCGAGCATTATAAACAGATGATAGACTGCGCCAGCCTATGAGCAGAGAAAAAAATGCATTTTTTTTTTTTTTAAAAATTTCCAGCACTAGCCATGATCCTTGTTAATTGTGTCCAATATGTCTGTAATCACGTTTCAGGGGGAGAATTTAAATCTAGGGCTTGCCAACCATAGTACAGTACCCTCATGTGGTAAAACTAAAAGCCAGGTACAAATTGAGCCATTATTTCTGTAGCATTTTGTCTTAGTTATTGTTCTATGTATGCATTTATTTAATAATTAAAGAATTGATTAACAGTACATATTTGCACACCTGATACACTTGCGTCCCTCAGCCTCAGTAAGGCAGTGGGTGTATGACCATCAGTAGCGCGACTATGTCCTAATAAGGTCCACTGGCTGTTGTCTATCTTTGGAACACATCTCCTTTCTTTATTTTTCCATTCATTCATTTATCCCCATCTTGGTCACAATCTGTTAAATTAAGCATTGATGCTTATGCTGAACGTACCTGTTAAAGTGTCTAGGTAGAAGCTTCGTCTGCGATCGTTCAAAGTCATGCTTTATGCAGATGTGATGCCATCGAAAAAGGGTTTTAAAAACCAGGGGCAGAAAGGTATTTTTAATTTTCAGATATTAAATTTGTAAAGACTTATAATTATGCCGAGTTTAAACTGTGTGACTCAAAGCCCCCTTTCTCTAAAACCCACACTGAGCTGTAGGGAAGCTATTGTACTTGGGCTGAATGTGAAAAGTCTCGTGCCTGTCACCAAGCGATTTTTGAATTAAGTTGTGGAATGGTTTTAACCAAATATCTTTCATCTGAAGGTGTCAGATGTCTCATTACATCCATTAATGTGATAGACCGTAACTTTGCTGGAAGCTCTTTTGAGTGTACTGTTATTACCTTAGTTTTGTCACTCTTAAAATGCTTCACACTTCTGTCGTATTGCCAAGGTTCCTCCCACACTCCTTATTTCATGTGGTTCAGGGTAAGTCATGATGAGGTGCAGTATGTTTATGAATCAAGCTGAAAATCTTTAACAGGTGCAGGGATTAAAAATATAAGTACAAAACTGGAGAAGACAAATAAATTCAGAGTATCACACTACCATGTATTAGCAAGCTTATACAAAATTGTATTAACTTCCTGTGTGCTGAGTTCAGCAGGTTTGTTCAAGCATGTAGATTTATCAGACATCAACTATAATATTTCAAACTTTTGTTGTAGCAGTAGCGTTAAGATTTCCATCATGTTAATACATTTTATAAATGTCATTTTGTTATAAACAAATTATAAATAAAAGAATACCTTTCAAAATGAAATCTGAAGCATGTGTTATGTGTGGAAATTGAACAAATTTTCCTGGTTTTTAAAAGATTTTGATCTATTTTTTCAAGGCATTAAGCAAGTTCTGATATTTTCTGCTGTATCTAAAGTTCATTTTTATTTATCATGGAGTGATGGACCCCTATGTAAGCCTGACTGTGTTTATAGCTGTGCTCTTTGTCTTTGGCATTTCTTAATCATTAGCTTGGAAGCCTGACAGCCGTGCCAGCCCCGGCACGATTCTCTTTGACTAAAACCTTGTAAATTAACACAATTAGCGCAGCATCATCCTGCTAATTAGCTCTCTGTGTCTGGCACAGCGGCTCAGCAAGCGGCTGGGAGGAAGTCATGTGGGAATCTGCACATCGTTCTTGTTTCCAAATAAACACCTCTCTGCAGTCCCCCTACCAGGACTATGCTGGGTGCTTTAAGGAGAGATGTGTGTGTGTGTGTGTGTGTGTGTGCGCGCGCGTGCGTGCATGCGTGCGTGCGTGCGTGCGTCTGCTCGACAAACACAGGTCTGATGGATCCACCTCTCACCACCCACATGACTTCAGTGGGCTCTTTTAAATAGGAGACTGTATTCGGGCGGCGAGGGGAGGAATGGGCCGGACGGCTGGTAACAAAGTGATCACCCAGCCTCGTCCGCTGCCGTCACTGTCTCTTCTCATAGGTCGTGGGACAGTCACGTTCAGAAGTGGGCCTGCTGATGTTGATCCAGCTGTGTAGCCCTCTGGGGAAGGAGTCATCAAGATGTGGGCTTGAAGCACTCTCCCTCTCTGTTCCCACCCCACGGAGACCTTCTACATCAGTTAAAGGCTTAAAGAAAGCAAACCATAAAAAAGAAAAGAAGTGACAGTCATTACTTCCCAACCTGTTATTGTGCAGAATGCATCTCTGATCATTGCACACTGGGTCTGGGATGACAGCGCATGTAACTGCTGGCATTTGCAGATGGAGTCTGGGATTAAACGGATAGTGCCTTTTGAGCCCTGGAGGCAACAAAAGGAGGCCGGGGAAAGACAAAGACGAGTGAGACTTGTTTTTCCCTGAGTGTGTACACTGCGGGCCGGGAGGCAGTGAGAGGGCCGTTGTAATTCATACCGAGCTGTGGGCTTTGTGTGATGAAAGCAGCAGAGCGCTGCCTGGGAGATTGGTTTGCTGCACTCCGCCAAGCAGATTTGAAACTGTCTCAGACCGCTTTAGATGAGAGTTGGATTATAGAGTGACCTGCAATGTCTGTGTCATATTGTTCTGTGCAGGGTGCATTATACTGTGCTAACTAGGTGCTGGGTCCCAAATCAGTGCAGTACCTTCGATGTGATCTGTCAGCAGTTTCCCATATTTATTATATGGGTGGTGGAGAGAAGGTTTGCAGAAAAACTTGGCTTAGAGGTAAAAAGATCATGTCTTTGGGGTTCCGGTGACATGTTAAAAGAGTAAGTCCTCCAGGTGTGTCGTCTGCTCAGACTGTGATCCATGACTTTATTCTGGCTCTGGATTGCACTGAGATGATCATCTATTTGACAGGTCACAAACGTACATTGTGTTAAAAATCACTTTGTCTCTTCGTTGTTGTCGAAATGCAGGTCTAAAGATGCAGTGGACCCCGGAGCATGCGCAGTGGGCCGAGCAGCACTTCGACATCTCCTCCACCACCCGCTCTCCGGCGCACAAGGCCGAGGTCTACAGGGGACACTTGCAGCGGACATACCAGTATTCCTGGGCCAATGACGACATCTCCGCACTGACTGCCTCCAATCTCCTGAAGAAGTACGCCGAGAAGTACTCCGGGATTTTGGAGGGACCGAGTGAGAGAGCACTGCTGAGCTCCTACTCGGATGCCGCCCCAGGCCTTCTGAACGGGCGGAAATCGGATGGCGAAACCTGGCAGGAGGGAGTCTACTCGATGAACTGTGTCCCGGACGTGATATCTGTGAGCAAGGCTGGAGTACCGGCTGCCTTGCCCCCGGCGGACGTTTCCGCCAGCGTCGGCAGCTCCCCGGGTGCAGCCAGTAGCCTGGCAGAACCTAGCTACTCCAACAGCAGCTGTTCCAGTCATGCGGTGGCCAGCCTGCACTCGGGACTCCCCTCTCAGGAATATGGCACTGGCTACAATGGCTCCTACCTGCATTCGAGCTATGGTGGGCAGTCAGGCTCCGCTCTCCCGTCACCCCACCCATCACCTTTGCACAGCGCCGGGCTCCTGCAGCCACCGCCCCCACCCCCTCCTCCAGCCCTTGTGCCTGGTTACAACACTGGCTCCCCAAACATCTCCAGCTACAATTATCCTCCGGCAGGGTATCCCCCACAGACTGCCGTAGCCCCAGGGTACAGCCCGGGGGGTGCCCCGCCTCCCTCAGCCTACTTGCCGTCGGGTATAGCAGCTCCCACACCCTTGCCCCCCTCTACACTCCCTGGCTACTCGTACCAGTCCCACAACCTTGCGCCAATTGCACCAACACCTCTGAACAGCAGTTCGGCCAATTCGCTGAAGCGTAAAGCTTTCTATATGACCGGGCAAGGAGAAATGGACTCCAGTTATGGAAATTTCAGCTACAGCCAACAGCGCTCCACTCAGAGCCCCATGTATAGAATGCCGGACAACAGCATTTCAAACACGAGCAGAGGGAATGGATTTGACAGAAATGCTGAGGCATCGTCTTTGGCATTTAAGCCTACGAAGCAGCTGATGCCCTCAGATCAGCAAAGAAAATTTAGCAGTCAGTCCGGCAGGGCACTAACCCCTCCGTCCTATGCTTCGGCAAAAAGCTCCATAGGAGGATCGCGATCTGGCGAGTCGTTCGGCAAATTTGCGTCCCCCATTATCGGTGAGCACAACGACGAGCACAGGCAGCATCTTTCCCACCCGATGCCAGGGTCGGGCGTCGGCACAGCTACCTCATCCACCCATCCTGCGGAGGAGCAGCTGAAGGGCAGCGAACCGCACCTTGTGGAGCTGGTCACCACGGAGGTTGTGCAGCAGGGGCCTCCTGTGGATTGGAGCGACATTGCTGGACTGGAGCTGGCCAAAGCTACAATAAAAGAGGAGGTTTTGTGGCCTATGTTGAGGCCGGATGTGTTCAGTGGACTCACCGCATTACCTCGGAGCATCCTCTTATTTGGACCTCAGGGAACAGGCCGAACGTTGCTGGGCCGGTGCATAGCCAGCCAGCTGGGAGCGGTATTTCTTCACCTCAGCAGCTCTGCACTGGTGACCAAGTGGCTGGGCGAGGGCGAGAAGATCGTCCGTGCCTCATTCCTGGTTGCACGGTGTCGTCAGCCAGCGGTGGTTTTCATCAGTGAGGTGGACACTCTGCTCTCGGCCCAACTCACCGAGGAGAGCCCAGCAGGCAGAGTCAAGAGTGAGCTCCTCATGCAGCTGGACAGCATCTTGACGTCGGCTGAGGACCACGTGGTGGTCGTTTGCTCCACCAGTAAGCCAGAGGAGATCGACGAGCCTCTGCGGAGGTACTTCTCCAAGCGGCTCCTCATCCCATTACCTGACAGCACAGCAAGGCACCAGATAATCAGTCAGCAGCTCTCCCAGCACAACTACTGCCTCAATGACAAAGAGGTCGCACTGCTCGTCCAGCGAACGGAGGGCTTCTCGGGTCTTGACATGGCACGACTGTGCCAGGAGGCGGTGGTGGGACCTCTCCACGCCGCACCGGGTTCTGACCTTTCAGCCATCCTGCCCAGCCAGCTGAGGCCTGTCACTTACCAGGACTTTGAAAATGTTCTTTGCAAAATCCAGCCCAGTATATCACAAAAAGAACTGGACACATACACTGAGTGGAACAAAATGTTTGGTTGCAGTCAATGAGAGGAACAGCAGGAAGAGGAGCCTAGTGGCCAGCAAGGCCGTTAAAGAGGAATAAAGCTTGCTGTCCTCCTTTTGTTTCTCTGTCTTGAAGGGGGTGGGGTTGTATAGAAAACGGTGACCTTAGCCGTAATGGCATCAGAATAGACTTTATTAAAGAACCGTGCTTTAACTGGCAGTCTGCAAGTGACACGCACACACACATGCACGCACGCACGCACGTACATACACCGAAATCTTATTTCGATGCTTGATACTGCTGAGGTCGGGCATCTCGTTCAAAGGTGCAAGTGGGTTGACTTCAAGAGGACGGAAACCCAGTGTGTATATATCATTCTGCTGTTCTTGAGATTTAGTTGCTATCAAGTGCCTGAAGTGGTGCTTTTTGATTTGGTATTATTGTTTGTTTGCCTCACAATCTACATTGGTGGCATGTGCTAATATAAAGAGCTTTAACTCCAAACCTGAGACTAAAACTAGAGATACTCTGTTGTAGGTGACAGATTTTTTTTTTTTTTTTTTGTTTTGGCCATTGTAAGAGCAACAGTAGTTCCTCAGTTGTCTGTTCCACTGTGTCATGTGGGAACAGGAGAACAGGAGAAGATCTGTATGTGTAGGGTGATGGTAATCTGGACCCTAATTCATCCATCTGGATTCTTTTGATGTTCTGTCTGCAAAAACTCAGGAACGTGATTGTGATTTGTACAGTACCTCAAAAGATTGTGTCAAACGCAGTATGTACTGCTGAAAGTATTAGGTTAGGCTTCTGATCTTCGTTATCTATAAAAATGTGGGCTTACCTCAACAGGTTACAAACTGGCAAGACAAATGACTATGAATGTACCAGATGTATTCTGGAGTGATGGGACAAAGTCAATAGTTCTCACAAGTATTACGTGTTGAGATTTTATGAGTATAGTTTTATCTGAAATACAGAAAGAACCAAGACCCAAATTTTCAAAAGTAATGTTTTTAGTACTAAAACACATCATAACTGCCTTTGACCGCAGTACGTACAGGCTGTACATGTTGAGGAGAAGTGTGTAGCTCATGAAGCAGAGGTAGTCAATCCACAGAAAATTCTACACTGTATACTGCTCAGTCTTATCACTAGCTGTTTGTGTCCCCTTCTTACTGAGGTGACAAATGAAGAATTAATTAGCCTGTTCTCATGTACAAGATCAGCATCGGAGGGTTAAGAAGGACAAAGTGTTCTCCCAAAACAAATTTAATTGCAGTTTCAAGGTATGTGATTCCATTCTGCTGCTGTCGTTGGTTATGTGTATGCCGATGCCTAAGGATTATGTATGCCCTGCTTTCTGTTTTCTACCTCAGTTTGTTAACACTTCTCTCTGAAAGCAGAACATGGGAGGACGGCTCCTCGGTCCATTTTAAAGAACAAAACGCTGCCTTTTTCTTAAAAGTCAGTCATGGGCACCATGCAGTCCTTATCCTTCACTCATAGTCATAGTTTACATGCGCATTTCCCTCAACACATGGAACAAGGAGGCTTTCCCTCCTAGAAACATAATTGTTGGCACTCTGTTCGACTGTGAGCCTATTCTTAATTATTTTATGCTTTATGTGCAGCTCCTTCGCGGTAGTCTGTTATCATCTGGTAAACACGTCTTACGTGAGTGTGGCGGGCTAAGACACTGACTCCTGACTGCATGTGAAAATGAAGTCTTTTATTTGAATGTATACGTATTTTACTTTGACTTTAATTTCTTGAGACAGTAGGAAAACTGTTGCTAAGCACTAGTCTAGTGGTAAGAGTAGTACCACTGAATACCACTGTAAGTTTCCTTTCCTTTCTTTTCTTTTTTTTTTTTTTTAAAGAGTAGTATGTAAGGGGTGCACTGAGAGATGTTGTGTTTTTGTTTTGTTTTTTTTTTTTTTTTTCCTTTCCAAACTATTTCAGAACTTGGACCTCTTCTTGTTGTTTACTACTCATCATTGGTATGAAGTGGGGTCTCTTATTTAATCTTAGTGGTGTATGAAGGGGACAAAACGGGGTGAGTTTGTGGGGGGGGCTAAATGGCAGGAGGCACAACAATACCCCAGAGCAAAAGACTTCAGTCCTTGGCCCACATGTGCGATTTAAACTTACTTTGATTCTTGTCCGAGGTCATTCGCGCTCCTACAAAGAGAGCTGCACCGCACTGATAGCATTTATTATTCGTCTCCCCATTAATAAACACTTAGTACTATTAGTCTTTTTTGACAAAGCCCTCCTTTTACAGCACTTGAACTGCAGAATGATCTTGTTCTGATGTATTTTTAGCGTTCACACAGGTAAATATTATGACATCCGCTACCTTAAGTTGAACATTTTATCTTGTTACGGTTGGCACATGCTGACACTAAATAAGGATATTCCATTTGCCTTTAAAACTGCTGTGAAATCCTATGACTCTTCATTCATCTGTGTTTGCTTAATAGTTAGGGATAATAAATACACCAAAGAATGAGTAAAATCATGTGAATATGCAACTTCAGAAAATAAACAGACATCTATTACTTTTAAGTTTTTCTGTCTTTCTGAATGCGGGCTTCATTGTTCAGCTGGAAAAATACATTGGGTATTAAATCAGCATGTACTTTAAACTACTGTATTTGATTAATCTGATTAGAATTTGTGTTCAACCAATCAAGAAACTATAGCAATCTTAAAATGGCTTTTCTTAATTATATATTGATTGAGGGTATTTTTGTTCAGTTAAATGTATTATGGCATTCATGCTGTGTGTGAATGTAAAATGCGTGTTTACCAGTTTTATCTCAGTATGCTGTAATGGGGAAAACAAATGAGTGAAGACCTCACCGGAAAGTCACAGCAGTTTTCGGAAAAAGTTGTTCACATTTAACTTACTTTTAACTTCATGAGTTTACACTATTAACCACGAGGCTGAGAGGTATGTGCTTCTTGTTATCTTTGGTCCCAAAAAAAAAGGCGGAACGTAATTGCTTTTGAGATGTAACCGAAATTGAGTTAAACATTTTCGCTTTTGTCACTTCTTTCCTGCGTCGCTGAAGATCTGATATTCCGTCGTGAGATTTCGAACTGCTCTTTGATAGTTTTTGATACAGACATCACAGACAAAGCAAACTTTTGTTGCAGCGAGAGACAATGCAGCAGACTCTATGGTGAATAACCATACTAAACATAGACTGGGGTGGGGGGGTAAGGGGAACCCTCTGTTGTCCACCAAGGTTATGAGCACATCTATTCCTCATTATTGTTGACACAACCAAATCATATAGATTTTATTTTCCAACCAATGTTTGTGTCTTTCTTTTTGTTCAGTTTTGTACAGAACTGCAAAGGATGTTTTGTGTTTTATCTCTTATCCATTTTCTATTCAAGCATTGTTCCTTATAACCATTTCTACCTCATTACTACATATTGTACATGTAGTATTTATTTTGTCTTTTTGAATGTCATGAGTTTGTAAAAAATGGGAAAAAAAAGGAAAAAAAAAAAAAAAAAAACAAAAATTAAAAACACAAAAAGACTTGTCCTTGAACTTGAACAGTCTACCTCAGAAAGACTGTCCGTACACTGAACAGTAGTAACAACAGAACTGATAGATGCACACTAACAGGTGTGGTAGTAAAGATGGTGCACACTTACTTTGGATACTGACTGACATCTAAATATGCTCATGACGCTAAATTTCTGCAAGAAAATTGTGGACTGTATAGGTCTTCTCCTAAGGTCTTTATTAATGCAAATTCAATTAAAAAAAAAAACTATAATAATGCGTTGCTTTAAACTTTTGTGAATTGTAGTAGTGCGCGTGTGAATGTGTATGTGTGTGCACATGTACAATTCAATGTGTATGTGTGGGATTTTATATATAAATGGTATATATAAAACACACTTGCACAAACTTATACTTAGTGTACATTTGTTATTGATATATACATGTTCAGATGCACCACATACATGTTTATATGTGTGTATATATTGCCATACTTACAGTCAACTTAAATGTATTTTCATGTATTCTGAGGTACAAAGTACAGCAAAAGATCCATTAAAGATGTTTTCTTGAAACTCCACTCTGTGCATCTCTTTTGTACCTTCTCAAACACATTGTTAACTAGGTGCTGGAACACGTTTCCTCAGAGCGCAGATCTGACTCCAACTCGGCGTTCTCACGGAAGACTATATTTAGAACTCTCTATGTCATAATATGTGAGTATTTCAGTAAACAACTCTAAAATCTACGACTAGTTTTGAGGCTCAGACAACGTTGTAGTCCAAATATTTATAGACCACAACATACGTGTATTCGTGGTCTTTTATTTATTTTTTTTCTTTGGATGTGCTGTTCTTGTACGTTTATTCTGCTTTTGCCGTAAGAAAATGCGTTATTACTGCACTCATTAAAATGTAGCAAACTATATATCTAAAGGCAAACATTCAATAATGAAAGCTCAAAATTATCACCTGCATCGTGAATTCATATGATTTGTGGGCATTATTAATGTAAATTAGACATTTTTGTTTTGGATTGTGTTTAACGCTGTCATTATATGGCTGATGGTATATGCGTAGGAAGTGAGTGTTCAATTAACTTTGAGGTATTTAAAAAGTTGCAGTGTGTTTGGTCCTTAATGCATTTTCCAGCAGTAATTTGTCTCATGCTCTTGAATGCACAATTTCAAATATTAAAAAGTACGAGTCCCAAAGTATGTTTCCCTCTGAACTTCCTGGCATTGTTCCCGGGAACAACTGGCCTTGCGACTACAGAACCAAACTTATTCAAGTAAGTACACGCACACAAAAAGATGTTATGGCAACTGTCGGTGAAATAAATATCTATTGTTTAGGTTATTGTGGCAAGCAAGTTTCTGTGAAAACTAAACTTCGACCTTTGCTCTAAATGTACATATTTCTAAAATTAATTGGTGTTTTTAAATGCTTTCATATAGGTTCAGAACCCAAAGGTTTGTGTATACATATAGCTATCAAATAGAAAGCACAACCTTTTTAAATTTGAATTGTTAAAAAAAATAGACCTACATATGTAATGAATGATTTTTCATTGGATGCTTTTGGTTTAAAGTTCAATTAAAGCACAACTCGCTAGTATGCAGGGCTCTAACCGTAACACAAAATGCTTCACAGTCGATAGGCCAAGAGACCATTTGTATCTGTTGATGTGTAATCACTGGAATTAGACACACTTATTGGATTGTCATTTTTGTCTTCATCTAGTGAACTGCCTAAGAATGCCTTCTTTAAAGTGTATATGTGTAATATAATACGTAGTTCAATAATGAATGGCAAAAAGCCAAAGATAAGTTTTTGTCCATTTTTCTGATTTCATTAGGTATCCATTGTTTTTTTTTTTTTTTTTTTTTTTAAATCCATCCATTATCTACAAGTTCTGGTCTAATGAGTTCTGTTTGTTGGTTTTTTCTTTTTGGATAGTATATCGTGATTCTGAATGAATACTCACAGCATAAAGGTGTTCTGGACTCTTGGCTACATGGATGGCCCTTCTGATTTTGTACTAATGTGGTCTGAATGACTTCCTTTTCATAGCTCAAGATGAAAATGAGATTGCAGAAAGCCAAATGATCTATATCTATATATATATATATATATATATATATATATATATATGTGTGTGTGTGGATAACTGTCAATGATTAAAAAGAACTGTCAGATTTACAATTTTAAACCACAAAGATTGACAGCTTCTCAGTTGCAATTATGGAACCTTGTCTGCTTTTAAAAAAATATGCAGTATACTTTTATCTGCAGCCAGATCTGCAAATAGTGCATTTATGACAGCTGCCAATAACACTAAAGATGGTTTTGACTTTGCTTTATAAGTTACAGCTTCTCTTTTGGTCAAATTTGTAAAATAAGCAATCATGTAGTATTGCTTATGCTCATGCATTGTAAAAACTGCTTAGCGAGCCCAAGTGTTCACAGCTCTGTTAACTATAGAGCAGGTCTTTGAAATCACTGAAGTCTTACCAAGCATCTTTTGTCAATAACAACAAGCATTGTGCCTTTCAAAGAGTTTCTGTCACTTTTTTCAGTTTTCAACTTGTCTTTCATTATGTCAGTTTTGCAATAATTACAAAAATTTGAATTAATGATGGGCACGGATCATTACCAAATGTAGGGTGCATTATCAAGCACTAAAATCTCTCTCATATATATATCCAATGATGCATTTTGTTGTGCTTGTATGGTAAATCATGAGTCAATATTCACTGCCAAAGAGAAATACTGCTGGTATCTAGTTGAGTCAAGTGAAGGAAGAAGGCTTGCTGTGGTGTAATTGTGGAATAAAAGGTCCCTACAGTGATGTAACGTGATCATTCATTTCATCAGATTTTCAGAATGAGTGCAGGTTTCTGCTTTTGCCGACCGAAGGCTTATTTGCTTTGGCATTGTGATTTCCAGTAATTATTTTTTGTGGTACATTGCAAAATGTATCCATAAATGTCAGTTATGCAGAGCTTGTACATTTACCACTGTACATTCAAGTTGGACAGTGGCCAAAATATTTTATGACAGCAGTTTAGCATTGAAGTACTAGTTTTGTAGCTACTTGTCATCATAATTGATGTCTTGGGCCACAGTTCATCCATACTAATATATTAGCGAGTTGACTTTCTGGGAAATGTCCACCTGGCTCAGGCATTTGATATGTGTTTCAGTGCTGGCATACTGAAGCATAAGTATTATTGCAATAGAAAATACAATTTTTGTGACGTGAGAAGGTATGGGAATCTTTTCCCCTCATGGATGAGAAAAGTGATATAAACTTTGCTTTTCTTAAAATAATTAAGAGAATTAGTATTGCAGAAGTCAAAGAGAATATTTTTGAGAAAAATGGTTTATTGGAGGGCATCTTTTTCCCTAGAAGTCTTTAACCAGAATAAAAAGGTTTGATACATGACTAAAGTAAATGTTTGTCCCTACAGTGTTACCGAAACACACACTTTGTATTTTTTTTTTTTGTTGTTTTTAACATTTTATTTTATTTTGACTTTTCACAGCAAAATGTTCGACTTTAATAAATAAATAAATGATAGAAAAATAATGCAGATAAGGGGGAAACATAAAGTTATGTCAAACAAATTACATTCAAGTTATTAGTGGCTATTTTGTAAATATCAAAGATCCACTTGTCCCAGTGCTCTGAGCTCCATTTGCATTCTGATGAAATTGGAGTGGATGTGTGTGAACTCGGGGGTTATCTGCAGCTCTGCAGTGCCGGGCCTCCGAATCCGAAGGCTCCACATCCACGCAACTCGAGAGGATGAGCCGTGGACCTCTCCCGATTCGCTTTCTTCACAACAATTAAAATATGCAAAGTGATAATTTTCCTTAAGTAGCCTTAAATGTGCGATCTATTTAAATGTGAGGGAAATTGCCTAAAGCTTGCGGTGAGAGAAAAAAAAAAAGAATAAATTATGCAAATAACGGAAAGGACTCCACCACTTGAAAGCGTAATTTTTCTGTAATAAGCATACTGTTTCATTTAATTTTTTTTTCCTCTTATTAAAAGTGACAGTTCTTTTGCACTGTCTGATGGCTATATCTGACACAAGCCTGGGAAATGACTGCTAGACTAAATGCTAAAGCATTTTGGTAGCTTTTAGATGATGGTTACATTCACAAAGTAATTATGCGCTGGAGAGTCCAGAAATAAGGTTTAATTACACAGTAATCGCCTCTGATGGACACTGGGAAGTGTGTGCACTGCCAGACTGCAATCCATCAATGACAAACCCCTGGCCACTTTTAATTCTTCCTCATTTGCATCATAACCTCCGCACCAAGTTGCACAAATGCTGTTAAATGTTAATAGGACCTGTCTCTCTACTCAAAATGAATGCTTAAGCCATTTTGTCTGCTTGCTCTCTCCCGCTCTCTCCCTCCCTTTCTCGCTCTCTCTGTCTCCTCTCCTCTCCCTCAGACCTCCATAACTAGCTCCTCTCCAGGAGCAGGCATTAGGCAGAGAACACAGTACATGGTCACCGTTGTGCTAATTGGGAGCAACACTTAAAGTTTTATCTCTCGAGCGCTAATAATGTTCTGTGCTGACAAACCACCGCATAGGTAATGCGCGCCGGGCAGGCAGAGTGGTGGGCGGGGGGCTGGGGGGGGTGGGTGAAACGGACATGCCCGGAATGGGAAATGCAGCTCGCGCTGTGGTGCGGTGTGTGATTGGGCCCTCTAGTCATATTTAATCCATGTCCTGGGGGACCCGGGACAAAATTACATCTTCATTAATTGAAAAAGTGTGGCTGGTTGCTGTGTGTCCAAGCAGGCCCATTTATTAATGTTCCATTTTAAAGCTCCATGAGGCTGATGAGAACCAGGGAGTCTCATTATCAGTCGGTCTCAACCATATATTAAAATAACACCCTTGATTATACCTGTGTCTGCGCAAAAGCAGGATGAGAAAACTGCCAGGGAAAGCTGTTTGGGGGTTTACCATCTTTACAACCCTTGCCTTTTAGCACTAGTTTACAGGCTTTCATATCTACAAAGACTTTTTTGTTGCTTTCTTTTATTTCATACACCTATTAATGTGTCTTTGCCTGCCGCTGTACACATAATTGGGATAAACATGTATTGATGTCATTTAATAACTCTTTATTCCAGACACTTAAAGCACATCTTTACTTGAAAGGGCTTCTAAAAGCCATTTTCAGAACATCTACATGCATGTTTTCACTGACTCTGCGCCAAACAAAAATATCGCTCTTAATAACAGCACTGTTAGACAACACAAATTCACAATTTGAAATGGATGTGAAATTAATTTAACCCCTTCCCATTACTGTATATTATGCACTCACTCAAAAAAGTACATATTTCAAGTCAGACGAAGGATGCAGCAGATACTTTTATGCATATAAAATCTGACATAATGATATGACAGCTTTGCAGTAAATGACAATTGCTATCGTCTTTGATATATGAAACACACACACATTTTCAGAACCGCTCATCCCATACGGGGTCGCGGGGAACCGGAGCCTACCCGGCAACACAGGGCGTAAGGCCGGAGGGGGAGGGGACACACCCAGGACGGGATGCCAGTCCGTCGCAAGGCACCCCAAGCGGGACTGAAACCCCAGACCCACAGCATAGCAGGATCCGGTCCAACCCACTGCGCCACCGCACCCCCTATATATGAAACAGTAGTCCAAATATTTATACAGCAATGCAACTGCAATATTAATAAAATTAATATGCTACTGAAATGGAAACTGGGCACTGTCCAGGGTAATATGACCAATTATAATTATGTTAATTACCAGTTCCATTATTTACACAGCACATTAAGCAGAAAGTAACTAGGGTATTTTCTGGCTTTTATGGTGAAGTTTTTGTAAATTTTATTGTAGTCAAGTGAGTAGTATTTGTTTCTGGAAATTATAGTCAAAAATTGATTGAATTAAAGGTAAAAGCATAATATTTATGCATAATACTATAGTGGATATATATATATATATATATATATATATATATATATATATTATATGTATATACAGTATTATACATATATATATTTTTCTTAACCAAGCTTGCTTTGAGGTGCCTTCACTATGTTTTAAATATTAAGTTCACTCACGACCTTGTCACATAACATTTTCAAATACAGATGAGATGCATATCTGACACTCTTAATGAACTTCCATATGTTTTTTAATCTCTGTTTTCTTTGGATAAATTCAATGCTGGACACCTTCAGACAGCCATCAAGTATAACACTGAGGAATATCAAGGCCCTGCACAGCTTTTAAGGTCTTGAGATGACAAAAGTACTGTAAAGGTAAGTACCTGCTTGAAAGAACATTTCTTTCTTTAAAACCTTCAACTATTTAAATATTAACCCTATCCAAATACCCAGAGAGGTTTTAAGTAAAACAAAATAGTACATTGAAGGTCCTTATTATGTAAAGTGATGCTTTTGTTGCAATTTTAGTTTGTTAGGACACATATCTTTCTATGCAAATGATGAAATACATTATGATAATATATGCAAAGTAGATGACATCTTTAATGCATGACATTGTGATATTAATAACCTATTAAATGGCATTTTTTTTCTTGGGAATGTTTATCATGCAGATAGACCCCAGTATTTAGAGATCAACGTAAAGGAGAAAAAAGTATTAATCACTATGCGTAACTACAATAACAAATAGCTCTTAATTGCGGGTGGTTCTGGAGATGTGTAAGATATTTCTATGAAATACATGTATGCCCTTGGCTTACATCCATTTTCTGAAAGAAGCACGGAGAGGTGACAAGATACTTTAGTACACAATCAGTTGCAGTAAAAAAGCTTGAATGACAAAAATGAAATAAACTGCCTTTCTTTCTTGTTTTATGCTTTTCTGTCTTTACTTACATGCTGTTTGTTTGTTGCCTTTCTAAGGTATCAGGCTGAAAGAAATATGATTAAATGTTCCCCACCATCTGTTTATCAATATTTGCATTTTTAAAAATGTTATATGTCAGTACGATAATGCTTTTGTGGACTCCAGTGTCATAAGTAAGTCATTCGGAAGCATGAATGCACTTTATAATACAAACAAAAACATTTCATATACAAGTGTGTGATGTTAACATGGCATTAAAGTAGTGTACCACAAAACAGAGATTATAAATAGACAAGGCAAAGGCTTCAGTCTCGCAGTTTGTTTTTTTTTTTTTTTTTTTTTTTTTTTAATGACAGAAAATTTAATTTTCAGGAGCACATTTAAACAATTTTTGATGACACCATACTGGTTATATCAGTGATTTTTTTTCCAGACCAGACTAGTTAAAATACACTGGCGCTTCTTTGTCAGGTGTTTTTTTTAAGTCACACATTCATTTTCTTTTCCTTTTGTAATGTCACGAAAAGTATATTTTGTTTAAACTTGTTAGATGGTATTCTTCACCCACAAAATACACTTCCATCTCAGGCTTCAGTGACATGTATTATTACCATAAAAATGAGTTGAATACAGACATGTTTGATCCATTCCTCCTCAAAACCACTCATATCAAGTCGTACGTGACGTTAAAGCCTTTTTTGTATTTAATCCAACCCCTCTGAACAACTTAAAAGCTGCCTAGACCAAGAGAGAAGAGCATTTGGGATAAGTTTTAGTGCTTTAATACCTACATTTTCAATGCTTTATATTGTCAATTTGCCATTGTGTTTGAAATCATGTTGTGGGTGGAATTATTCTCCAAAAACACAGAAACAAGTTGTCACATTAATCTCGATTTTGACAGAAAAACACCATGGCTGCCACTGCCACCGTCCTATTTAGAAGGCAGGATGTAAAGAATTTTTGGCTTTAGATTTTAATGTTTTGATGGACCTTTTGATTGGCAGCAGACTAATGCAAAACAGAGACAAAGCATTCTTTATTCGCTCTTAAAACCACGGTTAGTCCTAGACACCCAACATATAAATTGGATTATTACTTTGTAGCATATTACTAGTAAACATTTGAATTCAGAGAAAGTAGAACTGCACCGAAAGTAATGAAAATGGGGGTCATTTATTATTTTATTTTTTGCAGCAGTCCATGTAACAATTCCCGTGATCACTGCTTCATTATCTGCAATGGCAGCAAGAGAGGTATCACGAGAGAGGAGGGCTGTGCTGGGGTAAGACCGATACCCCCTCTCCTCACCCAGTGCCCAGATTGGCCAATTAGTGCTGGTGATCCTCTCCACTGTGGCCCTGGTCCAGTTACACTTGAACCCCCTCCAAGAGAAGGTGCAGGAGTAAGTGCCATCATGCCCCCCCCACCACCAACGGGCCCCCACCATTACCAGACTAAAAGGGGACAAGTCGGGTGCGTGGATCTAGCATATCTCCACATACCCCCGCGATGTGGGCATACTGCACTTCATCTCTGCATGATAATGCACTGTATCAGTATTCAAATTAAATGATTCACCTTCTTAATTTTTCCATTACAGTAAGCTCTAGCACCCTATGATACACTTTGGTTTAGTTGCTGCAATTCATCGGTGTGATTCAGAACTCTCTGACATTCATTATCAGCGACAGGAAGGTTTCATTTCACTTAATATGTTTATATAATATTTTGCCTGTGTTTTTTTTTTTTTTTTTTTGTCCCCAAAACAGTCTGTGGCCATGCGGTGAACTGACTGTAGCCCAGTTCTGAATATGTGAGAACCTCCTTTACACCCACCATGAATTTTAAAAACCTCCTTCACCTGAATCCATAATAGTTTTTCCATACAGCGATGCTATGCTGGCGATTTCTGCTTGTAAAATCAACCAACGTTTCAAGTGAATTTACAATCGGAAAAGGCAAGACCGCATTCCGAGCGACTGGGTTGGCGGCGGGGGCAGCAATCTGTTTTTTGCGTATGCTACATATTCTCCGTATAATTTTTGTCTTTCAGTGGGTATATCGGCCAGCATTTAAAATGCTCCCCAGAACAATCAATACAATGTGGCTACTGCTGGACCTTGCTCTTCTGTGATCTCGGGAAGCCAGAATTCCTTGAGCTCTGTTTTGACTCCGGGCTAGGCTGAGTTCGTGTCGGAGGCCGGCACCCAGCTCCAAAGTGCTCGCCTGTGCCCGCTTCCAATTAGCAGCCAGCTGTGCCGCGTGAAGTCAAGAGCCTACAATCCTTCCGACTTTCCCTCCGCCACTCACGGCGCAAGGGCTCCTGGGATCCGCAGCGCAAGGTTCCCCATCACCCGTGTCCTATGGCGATGGGCCGCATGACACTGCCGCGGAAATAGGCAGACCTACCGCAGCGCCAGCTCGTAATAATATGCATGTAGTGATTCCTAAATGAACTGTAATCTGCAGAGGTCAGCAACTGTCTGCAACCACTTGGGTCCCAACATTTGAACTAATTGTGGGATTAAATAAAGGAGCCCTTTTACACCCACCCACCCACCCCCTCCCCGCTAGGAATGGAACTTTCTGGGTCATCTTCATTGATTGGCTCCAGGTTTCCCCAGCACCATCCATGGTGCTAACACTGCACGTTGTCACCTAGTTACCCTCCACCATGGTGCAGTTGTCTTGAGGAGACATTTAATGATGTGGCTATCATTAACAATACCTGTGCTGCTTGCCAGCGTAGTAAATATTCTCATTAATTCCGAGAAAAGAAAGTCTAAAATCCATTATTGTAAAGTTAAATTTTAATCAGTTTTTTTTTCCCTTTATTCGTATAATGACATTGTATGCATGTTCTAATTTTGCAGCAATTACCCATTTTAAATGTAGAATTTCAAAGTTGCATTTTAATTACAGTACTAAATTAAGATATAACACCAGTGTGGTACAAAGTCTGGCAGTTTGATTTCTCATTAATATCTTAATTACTATTCAGAATCCCTGATTGACTGTAATACTTAAAAGCTCTTATTTATTGGAGGTCATTTCCAATGTAGCAACTGCAAGTGAAGCGGAGGAACGAAACAGTTTTGTTGCTCTTGCTTTCCCCTTATTATTATTATTTATTTCAGTCAGAGATGTTGTGACTGACACACTTAACTGGGATGCCTTGAGCTCGCCATAGCCCACAACAGAAGACACAGCACTAATGCAGAACTAATGGGGAGCAGACAGAGGAACACACAAGCAGATGCCGCTCCTCCCCTGACCTAGGCAATCTGGGCCTCATTTGATCAGCACTCAGGGAAACATACGCTGTCACTCTTTCGGCACATTCCTTTATTTACACCGCGCTGCCTCCATGCCAGCATTATCTGTGGCTACCCATCTAGGGAGTCTTCTGACTGGGCCATGTTATCCGGACGCAAGGAAAATGCAAATTGATTTTGTATCTAAAGTGACATTTCTAAGGGCATTACACGTTAACATCCTCTATCTTTCAGCCGGAGATATGAAAATCGCCAGTAAATGTCAGACCGTGGGCCGACTCAATTTCCACGGGGGGTCTGTGTTTATTGTGGCGATCGGCGGGTGAAACTAACTGGTTTGCGACAGGTGAAGTTAAACTCGGCGGATCGCGCCTTCGCCCTGGCTCCTTTTATCTGCCAGGGAGCGGCGCAGCGAACGATGTCATGCATGCATGTGTCGATGTTGACAGGATTAGCGGCCTGAAAACACGGCTCCTCTGAGGAACGGAGGAGCTGTGCGGGAGAGGGAGCCTGTAAAGGGGCGGCCCCCGTTAATTCCCCGCGCTGGCAGCCTTCATTTGCCTGATGACGGAAAAGACCAAAAAAATGTTAAATGCTAGGGTTTGTTACTTCTTCATCGCCACATCATCATTTAAACAGTTTTACACAGTCCTATGTTGCTGGAAGTGCCTAAGATTTGCAAATCTTATTTAGAAACACCAAGTGTTCAGTAGAAGAGAACGATAAGAAAATTCTTGTACTTTTTCTTTGTTTCTTTGACTTTAGTAATATGTGGGGTACAGCAGCCAGTCAAAAGTTTGGGTACGCTTTCTGGAAACCATTTTTTTGCGTCCACAACCGACGATGTTTTACCTCATATAGTTTTCAGTAAACACTTGAAATTGGAAACTTAAGAGAATCGCCTCCAAGTTGATTTGAATTGCAAAAAAGAAAAGCAGTAGTCACAGCTTCCTGAACACTACAAATTCTATTAACAATATTTAGCAGGTGTACTCAGTCGGCGTATAGCGGAAAACATTTGCGAACACATGGTGTGAATGATACAGAATGTTTTTTTCCAAACAGAAGTTAGCAGAGAGCAGTGTGCTGTCTTCAGCCATCTACTACAATGATGGCAAAGACTATGGTAAGAAATGTCTCTCAGAGGGAACAGTTGACAGGCCGGTTCATGATGAGACAGGTCTCTGAAAAATGACCCACCCCTCCTCCGCTGCCACACCCTTGTCTGGCCATTTGTTCGAAAACCAAAGACCTACGTTGATGTCACCGTTCTACAGCTTTGGGGAGGTGACCTGTACGTCACTGAAGTAATGTTCAAAGGAGGAGTAACCATTAACTGTCTAATTTCCTGTTATGTCTCATGTGAGTCACTCCTAATGATGTAAATTATATGAGTACAAATGCATTGCCGAGGATCATACATCTTCCTCATATGAAGTGATTTGTGGGATATTTGTCTTGCAGACATTTTAAAAGAACAGATCACTTGAGGGTCAACATCTGAAGTCAGATAAGCAGTGAATCACCGATATTAAAGAGGCTGCGTTTTGCAGGTTTCTTTCCACCCTTTTTACAGTATAATCTGATTTACACTAAAGCACAGTGCTTGGAAACATAAGATTCCCTAGATACCCTACTGGTTGTTGCTTAAAAAAATCAAAACCCTCAACAACACAGTATGTTCTCATTATGTCATTGGTAACTAATTATTCAGTAGCATTATTCAGCTCAGACAAATAAAATGATACAAATACAATGGATATACTGTAGTTTCACATCTGTTAAGAAGTTTAAATTGTTCTGGTAAATATTCTTGCATGCTTTATATTATTAACAAAATATTTTTTCCTTCATTACTAATAAACCCTTGCGTTATTAAATAATGTGTATATTCCAATTTTGCACCAACAAAGAAAGTTTAAAACTTGGAACAAGTCTTCTTTGATCTTAAATCTTCTGGCTGCTGGAGACTCAGCCATCCAACCAATATCTAATCAGCAGAATCTCTAATTAAACTAACCCATATATAATGTAATCAATGCCGGGCATGTAGCGTCTACAGTGCCAGTGTTCTTAGCAGCGAGATGGCGTTTGATTGGATTCTATAGAATATTCCGGATTTCAAGGTGGCAAGCTCCCTTGCAAAGGGACTTTTCTGCCCAGGTAATTAAACAGCAGTATAAATCTTAATTCCACTAACACTGGCACACTGGAGCACAGAAGCTTTGGGGGAAAGATGAGAGCAGAGTGTTTAAAATGAGCAAAGGAGAACACTGTAGCTCAGAGAATTTGATAGCTGAGATGGTGCTGAGGGGATTGGGGGGGGTGCAAGACAGAAAAGAAATAGAACCGAGCAGATGGCTAAAGATGAAGGTCAAATCAGATAGAGAAGTTTGTCAAAATGTGATGACATAAGCAATCTGTAAACTGTTATTGCACCTAGCTGGAGGTGCTGAGAAACATTTTGAAATTACAAAAACACTGGAGTTGCCGGCACGCTCCCAGAAATAATTTTCCCTCCCCCCATTTTCTCTCCCTCCCCTTTCTCCCCTCCCCTCCCCATACGGATGAATGCCAGATGTGGGAGAAGGCATATCTGGCATTAATGATATTAAACATGCTTTTCTTTATGCTCAATAATAACTCTATTATGATTGATACGGCGCAGCCGACACTTTATCTGCTACAAATGGAATCGTCTGTCATCGGCTGCATTGAGTCATCAATTCCCCCCCGGTGATGAGGACCGTTTACGGTAACTAATCGTCTGTCTAGTTGGGACGTCTTGGAGGCCGATCGGACATCGCTTCTGCACACCGGCGGAAAAACAGTGACAATCTAACCCTTCCGCGAAAGATTGAGGAGCGCCCATTATGCAGGCCGTCTGTGGCGATAGCTCAGCGTTCTTTCTACATAACACGCTCGCTGCAAATAAATCACCCCGAGCTACGGTGCTTATTGATCACGGCCACTTCCGTGCCTGCGTCCGGTAGAGGATTCTCCGCTGGAATGAAACGCTGCTTTATATTTTGTGCTGTCAAAATATTAAAGTGCTCTGTCAAAAGGAGCCTGATTCACACCAGCCCGAGTTATTCTGCTGGGTAGCGGGAGCAGGCGTCCTTGCCGGGTCTCAGGAGTGTGCCATGTCCCTGCGCCTGTCTCCAATTGGGCCTACGCCGGCTGTCCTCGCTTGTGATGCCTTTTTCCTCCTTCTTAATGCATGAAGCCAGACATAAGCAGTCAATTTAAAATTCATTTTTCCACAGCTTAAAGCAATCCAAGCACTGTAGTACACATGCAGCATTGTGAAGTTGCTCAAAAGGTATGTCTTCCTGTTTCCAGTCTACGTACTTTGACACAGTCCCATATTTTTATATAGAAAACACAGGGGAAGGCTTTGGGTGATTAGGCTCAATGGATTCATTTGCCTTAGTTGAATGCCACTGGCAAGACTTTTTTCCACTTTAATAATCAGGTCAATCATTTACTGGAGGCCATTTTTAAATGCTATATTTATAAATGCCCTCCTGTCATGTATCAGTTCAATAATCGATGCCCTGAATATCACAACAGCAAACTATTTTTAGAGTAAATCTGAGCAATGAACTCTTATTCAACCAAGGTTCACTTGTTTGTCTTGGTGATGAAATGGTGTGATCGCATTAGACCAACGATTCCCTGATCCTGCAGATTTCAGACAATCCTGAGCGAGTGCCACTAGAAACCATTCTTCTTTTGAACCTCTCTGCACAAAACCTGATGTTAACCTGACGTTTATTTCACCAAAATCAGACCTAGACCGAGAAGGCTTTTCTCTCAGCTTTTTGTCAGAGTTGACAATCTGATACAATGAGCTTTCCAGGAATCGCTCTGTAAATCTGTGAATTTCTCTGTTTGTTGGCTGTCTTTCTGGGGAAAAAGACAACAAAGTCATGTGAAACCCTTAAAATGCCTTTGAATCTGAACACATGCTTCACAGTTTAGAGATTATTTTTTTAAATTAAACATTTCAGTGACATTCCTAGGGTGGTACTTTCTCAGCCAAAATTTAAAGGTTTTTTATACAGAACGTTAAGTGTGTATTTTTCAAATGTCAGTCTGCAAGGGAACTGCAAGCACAACTGTAATACTGTCACATACAGATATTTTTATGTCACACACCACATGGACATATTTCAATATGAAACAACAGTGCACGTACAAATAGATTTGTGCAAAAGAGAATACCTTCTTCACGTTTAAATAAAATTCTGAGAAATTTCAGATTAAGTGTGTTTGAGAGAAGGCCGCCGTGTGGGGGTGTAAAAGTTGCAGTTTTGTTACTGTCTTTGTAAATGTCCATTGGCGATATCTGGGCCTAGGACTTTCACCTATTACCCCAGTTATAGCATATACTTATTGGGAGCGAAGATGATCTTTCGAACTCAGCTCCGTGTTATCGTATAAATATGCAAGGGAAAAAGTCTAGAAGAAATAAGTATGTCCATAAATCCTTAATCCGTAAACGTATGCCGGTGCTCCCATTTGTGAAGACAATGCATTGTTAGGGTGTAGGCTGGCTCGAAAGTAAAATAGGAGAGAAATTCACACTTTTTAAGCTAGTGGGTAGAATCTATTGATTGAAGATGCATGCAGCACACAGCTGATAAATATTCATCGCTGAATATGATTTGGAAACTGTAATCGAAATGTGGAAGATGTTGCTTCCACGCTCTGGTATTGATGTATGTATATGCTTTTTTTTCTATTTTGATGATTGCCGGCCCAAACTTGTGCCTGCATATATTTGTGCGGGAGTATACGTGTTGGAGATGTCAATGCGCATTCAACAGTTAAACTGTGTGAACCCTTGTTAGAGGACACCTCATGACTGGCAATCAGCGCTAATAAGATTCGTCTCCTCTTGAAAGATTCAGAGAAAAGCCCTCAATCCATTCCGGGCACATTCAAAGGCAAGGGACCAGGCGCTCCCCTTGCAAGTTCATTATCATTCCCAGGTTCATCCTGAGCCAAGCGAATCTGGAACACAAATGAATTAGTGAGAATTAAGCAGCCTCTGCAGTCTGAACCCTCTCCAAATCTGCACTAAGATGAAAGGTACACAGCGACGTCTGGTGTCCCACACCACTTGGAGACGGTGCCCCTGGGCCAAGCTCCACGTCTCTGGAGTCCCTCCTGTAGAAACATGCACAGGCTTAATGTGGCCTAACGTCTCCTGACCGCAGGTTGGGCCGTGTGGGAAAAAGTTCCGCGGGCCGGTGGAGACAATTCCCCCTGCCCCCACCCCCAGCCTCCTATCGCCACTCCCCCCCCCCCCCCCCCCCGCTCCCTCGTCAACGATTAATTACTGTGCGGGGCCGGTAGCACCTATCCGCCAGTGATCCTTCTCTAAGCAGGCCATCCTCTCATCTCTGCCACTCAGGCAGTAATCAAAGAGTCTCTGGCTGCCTTAAAAGGCAACAGCTGCGACAAGGATGGAGGATGGCGCCCGATACAGTGACATTTAGTATCTGCCGCTGATTTCAGCAATGGTTCGCAGGTCATTTTATTACTTTTTTCTTGTCCTTCTGTTCTTTCATTTTTCAGAACCTGTTGGTGAAATACATATTTTTCCTAGCATTAAAACAAATGTATACAGTGAATTGGTGAGATTCCCTGTACTCTGTGTGTGTGTGTGTGTGTGTGTGTGTGTGTGTGTGTGTGTGCGCGCTTTACATTGCTCCTGTGTAGAGAAAGATGAATGACTGTAGAGTCAGCATAGTGTATCTAACATTCTAAAACACTGGACAAAGGTAACAGTCACATAGTAATTCATAAACGTTCTATGTCACTTTGGAGAAACATGTCTTTAAATGTGAAATCAATATATAAGCACACTAAAAACAGGGAGAACTAAGCTGATCACTAATGGTGAAAGACGAAAAGGCAGGAGCCTGTAGAAAGTGCATATTGTTGACTTTTGAAATCTGTACAAGTTTTGTATGCAGACAGTTCCTGTGGTTTTTTTACACTGAAAGCTACAGGTTTTTTTCATGATGTTGCCTAAGACATGTATTCGTGTTCCTCGCTATAATTTTACATATATAAGTCAGGGGGAAATATGGTCATGTGATACTGTAAAAGGTGGTTCGGCGAGTTCAATGAACGCGAGTGGAGCACTGCGTGCCTTGCACTCATCCAGCCCAGCCTCTGACCTCGTGCGAACATCAATATATTGATAGGTATTGTCATCGTAAGACACAAACATCACAGCGCTACACTGATACTGCCAGAAAACGTGGTGGAATTTTTATGTCTTGCAATTAATCTGTTTGCCGTTTCTGCTAACATCTCAGGGTGAAATCGTAATTCAGTTCATGCACTACAAAGTTGCAGCATATTATTATTCGCAGAGGTAAATTTTATTCACTTTATCTTCTGTGGTCCCCCCCCAACGCAGAACTGTAAGCGTTATTGGAATAAACATAGAGTCTATGTGTCTGCATCTGTGTTATGTGTATATGCTGTTGTTTAGTTGTATTTTGCATGTCCAGGGCAGATCAGTATGTACATCTGCACCCGTCTCCATCTGTCAAAACAAGCCCTGGCCGCCTGGGCCGCCGCTCCGCACGGATTTCCAGCGGGCAGCCCTGTTGCGCGACAGACTGCAGGGCCCCGGCCGGCCTCCCTCAGCTCATCCAGCATCACATCGTGCCCTTGCGCTGGACATCAAATGGCCAACGAAGCCCCAGAGGAACTCTCCGATTTCTGCCCTCCCTTCTCCGGCCCTCCACCAGCCCTCCCACCCCTGCGCGGCCCTGCCTGGCCAGCACAGTCCGGCGCCCACGTCGAGAAAACGAACGGACATCTGCCTGTCTGGGAGAAAGGAGCAGCTCGGACCAGCCGCCCGTCTGCCGCTGGCTCGCGTTACCGCATCACGTCACCTCTCTCCCCTTCCGGCCTCCGCGTGCAACGTTGGCTTCTCGGCGCACCTCGGACCCGCATAGCCCTCCACGTCCACCTTTACTCTTTCCGTAATGATTATCTTATAATTTAATTATATGTGCGTTTTGCAAATCTATTTATCGATGACAGGCGCTGCAATTGATTGAGACAAATTTGCATAAAAATCTATTTCACAGGGGCTTTAGGATTAAGATTGATCTCTCGGGATGAAGATGCCTTTGGCCTCCTCGCCTGTTTAAGGTGAAAATGAATTTGTTTACTTCCTTTTCCTAATGCACGCATTCATTTTACAACGTTGCTTCGAGCCTCAAGTTTCCAAAGCAAACAGGCCGCCGTGTTCGGATTATTTTTCGTTTTTTTTTTTGCCATGGTAACAAAATCAGTGTTGTTTTTAATGGCATCTACCTCCATTTTAATAACTGTTATTAGTTGGACAGAGATGTACTGACCATTTTTCTAAACGCATAAAACCAGACCAAAAAAAAAAAAAAAAAAAAAAAAAAGAAAAAAAAATTATTACACGCAATTACCTTCCACTCAGATTTTCCCCTCATTATCACACATCGAGCCCGTGTTTCATCACGAACATATAGAACGCATCTACAAATGGATACAGAGCCCCACTCGCACACACACGCACACACTCACGCACAAACAGACACCATGCGGTCTGAGCATGAAAAAAAAAGGAGCCATGTAGTATAGACTGCTGGCTTGCAGCCACACGCGTGCAAACGGCGCTAGGCTACTGCTATGTTGTGCGTGCCTTCTGGACCAGGCTGGAGGTGAAGGAGAAAGTATCACACTCTCCTTGTCAGCTGCAAGGGTAATTACTGCTGGCTGAAATTACTCAACATTTGTTTATAAGCTCCCCAGAGCACGCTGTAAATAGATTGTCTGTTATAGTCCGATCACATTAAAACCCTGCACTTCGCAACGCCCCCCACACCCCCCGCCCGCCCCTGCCCCCGCTGCCTCCTGATTGCTGTAAGCCGGCCTGCTGCTCAGTTATTGAACAGCCAGCACCAAAGAGCCATGTTAAATGTGATTGTTTTTCATTAGCTACATCCTGTCCAATACTTCATTTGTACTTTGTAATTACTGAATTCTGCCATGCTACATCACCTTCATTAACCAACTGTACGCTTTTGCGGAGTCTCCCCCCGTGATTTAATTCGCTATTGATTTCCACATATGTATCTCTCACGCGGCGCGCCGCCCGCGCTCGGGAGCCGTGCGTTTGCGCACGCGGTTATGGAGTGGCTTAAGGAGCCAAAGTCCGTCCCTGTGTTCATTCCATGAGATGGTTCCTGTCAAAGATGACATTCTGAAACACTTGACCCACAAAAATGAATTCTTGGCCAGGACCCAGTGACAGTACAGAGCAATTCATTCCCTTGAAACCTTGATAGAGAGGGAGAGAGAGGGAGGGAGACTCGGGGAAGACAAGAAGTATGCACCGGTCCTGTCAATGAAAAAGACGAGCAGACTGGGACGGGGGGCAAATTAACGGCTGAAAATGAAATCTTTGTAGAGGTGTGAAAACAACATTTCTTTGATGACTGAACAACTGTGCCTAATGGAATGTATATAAAGTACACACCCACACACACACAGAGGCGCGGTGAAAGGGGAAAGGGATTTTAAAAAATCATACTGAAGCAAAGATGTTTAGCACACAGGGAAAAGAAAAAAAAAAAAAAAAGCCTGGAATAAAAGCCCTTTGTATGTAGGTGACAGGTGGAGCAAAGTCGCACTCTCCAGGCTCCCACGAAGCAGGTAATAAAATTTCCTCTTTCTGCCGATTTCTCCCTTCCTTCTAATAACAGCCGCCGCACAAGTGACTGTGTGCAAATAAGGTCTGAAAGCCACGGGACATTGATCATACCTCTCTGGAGCAACATTACACTGACCTAATGGGCACTTTCGACTTCATTAAGATATTAATTCTGTACATTTCTATAGTGATTTCATTTGTAAACTGACAAAACCTAGCTGCTGGGGAGACACTTTTTTTGTCTTAAGCGCCCCCTCCTTCCCATCCCCTCCCGTATTGTTATTCTTGCAGTCCCCACATATCAAGTCTTTCAGGGCAAGGAAATTTGATAACATTGGACCTCCTTAGAGATATAGAGCAACTTCGCAGTTCTGAGAGTACATCTGACCAACGGAGCAGATGGCGCAGTACAGCTAGGGTCTGCGAAATGAGCGGAGACAAAAACATTAGATGTCACTTTGCATTTTTAAATACACATCATCCCCCTCTCCCCCACCCCACCTGTATAATGTCACAAGCAGATACTGTCAGCTTATGGCCACACAGTGGCCTTGATAATGGATTCTCCAAATGGCATTTGCAAAAAAGCATTTCTCTGACCCAACGCTAAATCAAAACAAATATGTCAACATGTCTGGCTACATCCTGTAGTACATTCTTAAATATATCACCGTGGACATCTTGAGCATTGCTGGAGGTTTAGAATGAGTGTTTTGGCTTTTTCTTGCATTCATAAACATTTGCTTTTGGATTTAAAGAAAGTCAAAGATGAAATATCAAGAATTAAGAATAACGCATGGAATTCGTTTAGTTTTAACAATTTCTTTCACTTGTGATCATACTGCACGAAAAAGAACGACTTGCAGGGGAATTTACGCTACCAACTTCTCAGTATATATGCATGAGTAATGGATCACGCTTTGGAAAGTGTGCCTGACCAAAGTAAAAACGAAAAAACACCTTTTCTGCATTGAAGCACACTCCTAAGGTGTGCAGTCTCCTGTCATATATGTGCTTAAAGGGTGGATCAGGGCTTAACATGTTTCTGTAGTGTGCCAGGGCATAGACTGCTTTGGAGCTTTGCTTCCCATTCCTCAGTTCACTTTAACATGGCACTTCAGAAATCATATCTTAGAGAATGGCTTGGAAAAAAAGCCCTTCAAGAAACGAAGTGTATTCTTGCAGTCCTTGAACTTGAAATAGCTGAGCCGATAAAAAAAAAAAAAAAGCAGAAACCGAGGACGAGGACCAAAGCATAGGGGAAATAAAAGCGAAATATTTAAAATACAAAAATCTAATTTTTTTCAAAGTATGACTATCAGGCAGCAGCAGGAAAAAAAAAAAAAAAAAAAAAAAAAAACTAGCCTCCATTCCTGGTGCACGATTGTATTCATCCTATGAGGCTGCTGGTACTACAACTGACGTGCCAAATTTTGACATCCCTGAAGTGAAATGATAATTACTTTTAAAGACTGAGGCAGGGAAGAAGAGGGAGGAGATGAAAGATAAAGGAAGTGTACTAAGGAGCACATTAGAATGTGGAAGGCAAAAAGAGGACCACTGAGACTGTCCACATAAATAGTCATGAAATGAGAAGTTTCTGGTTTGTATTGAAGTAGAAAAATACTCTGCGAAAGGCCAGGAGGCCAGACTAAATAATCCTTGACTTAACGTCCAATTCTGAATCCCATATTAGCTGCAGAGATTTTAATGTAAATATGCCATTACACTGTCATTACAGTGATCAGACTGCATGGCTCACAGGTCAGCTCAGCCACTGTTAATTTTGCAGGCAAAAGCTTTTTTTCCTTCTCTCTCTTGAAATGTTAATAACTTTCTATTAGTTAATGTGGCGTGACTAAAATTCAGATTAGATATAATTCATTTTAATATCTGTGACTGGCCAGCCTGATCATTTAGCAATGGTTTCCAGCTGAATACAAGATGCTAAATTGGACTCATTTGCATGGGATGATTGAAGCACGCCTTGTCTCACAATTTAGCCATCATCAAATCAATTTGATGATCCTTTTTGCTCCTTGAGGTACGAGTATCTAGAATTGAATAATGCCAACCGTCACATTTAATAGACGCTGGAATATCTGTCGTAGCAGGAGTCCTGCAATGATGTGCTCTGTGTAATCCCAGCCACTCCTCTCCAGACCCCTCAGAGAGAACCTGCGGAGTTATGCAAACCGGTCTGTGTTTTGTCTCTCCGCCCAACTAATCAATACACCTCTCCCACTTTTCTCTGAATTGAAATGTGAGCATGCCTGTAAGTGCCATAAATTTCTGTCCATCATTCTACACGGTGCTCTACGTATCAAAGTTTAGCTGATAATGAACAGGATATGATAATGTATGAAAAAAACAAGAACATACATATTTGAAAACTGAAAATGCACTCAGACTTTCTCTTCTCTATGCAGACATTTTCTGCAGAAGAAAAATCTTGTGGAAGAATAAAATCAATTCACGTTTCCCTCATGATAAGAAAACAAGCATTTCGGGTTTATGTTATCCACTGGTTATAAAATATTCATTCTGAGCAAAAAAATGTAATGCATATATATGATCTAAATGGCATTTGATAGCATTGGATGTTCTGAAAATTAAAGTGCACTATATCCTTCCAACGAGCAACATTACTTGTGCAAGTGTACAAAATGTTTACTTTAAGAAATAATTGAATAAACTAAATATTTTAGTGCAACATAAACCCAACTGTGCAACTTCAAAACTGTCCTGTTTTAAAAGAGTTATTAAATATGACATAAAAGAGAATTCGCATTCATCTTGCCTCTGCCTTGGTTTGGCCGACATTCTACTTGTCACCCATTATAATCTAATATGAAGATGAGAGAAGCAATGACAATTAAATCAAACCTGAATCCATTGGCCACACAGTCGAAAGAAATGAAAATGTTCTTCGAAATCATGTCTCTTTAATGAAAATAAGAAAGGCAGCAGATACATGTGCTGCAGGGGAGTGAATAAGCCCATAGATTTTGACGTTACTGCAGCCATTGGAATAACCTGTTGAAGGTGGCAGTATTCAGTGTTTGTCTCTGTCTCTTTAGGCTAACCCTAAGATGAGTGTCTGGATACCATGGGAGAATGCCAGCTGATTGGAAACATCTGGTGAAGCGAGAGGAGGTAAGGTTGTGGGCATGCAAGAATTCAGCAGTGGCTTGTGGTAGGTTATGTATCCGGAGAGCAAACTGAACATTTTCAGCAATCATCTTGATGTAGCAGTCATTGAAATCCTTTTTAAAGGATACGCTCTTAAAAAGAAACTGGATTTCAAGTTAGTTTTGTGATGCCCTCGCTGTCTTCCCTATTATATCACAGCACTTGAATCATAACACACCGTGCTCATCAAAAGCATGTATTTCCCTCCAAACAGCTGTAGTAAATTGAACCACTTAAAGCAGTCATGCACAGCCTGAACTCACTTTGCAGTTTTGTTTCTTTAAATTATTGAAGATGTTTCTCATGAAGATCTCTGCTTCAGAAAGACTGCGCGGCAGACTGATTTTTTCATGATTCCCTGCAAAAAAAAAAAAAAAAAAAAAAAAAAAAACAGCTGCAAACTTGAAAAGAATATGCCAGAGTATAACTCAAAATACACAATTTTTATGAAATGAAAACATTTTTTTTCATGAAAGGTTTGCTTGAATGTGATTGATAAACCTTACTATTTATCACACACACTGTCTGAAACCGCTTGTCCTAAGCAGGGTCGCGGCAACCTGGAGTCAAACCTGGCAACACAGGGGGAGGGGACACACCCAGGAGGGGACGCCAGTCCATCGCAAGGTACCCCAAGCAGGGCTCGAACCCCAGACCCACCAGAGAGCAGGCTCCGGTCAAACCCACTGCACCACCGTGCCCCCCTACTATATATCTACTACTACTAATGGCTTAATAGCAATTTCCATTTTCTAATGGTTTCTCAACCATTTATAAGAAAATCTTGAGTAACAATTCAACTCATCTCAACTGTTCAATTCAACTGTTTGCCAAAGAAGACATATCCAGTCTTCGTTCCTACCAACATTTGTTTTGCAATCCAGCCAAACTTGTGGCACATAAAATTACCACAGCCATAGAGACTAAGTTTAAACTGCATCGAAAATCTGAACATGTTCAGGTCGTTTGTGGTCATTTTTCCTAGCAAAGCACTTTAATCATATTTCAATCATTGAAGCTGCAACCGACCACACAGATATCACACAACACACCACACACTGCAACACTGAACAGGCCTTTTCGTCTCTCACACATTAACAATGGAATACGATACTAGAGCTGCATTAGGCAACATGTATGCTTAAGGAGAGTCAATGCGAAGCTTGTAGCACCTCTCCGATCAGGACAAGCACATTCAGAGATGCACACATTGCCAAGGAGATATCTGTAGCTGTTGTTTTTTCTTCTTTTTAAAATTGTTCCAGAATGCATTGCATATTTTTTCTTCTTTCACAATACAGTGTCATGCTGAAGGTCAAGATGAGCATCCAGGGCTTAGGCATCAAACATAATTCATTCAAAATTTCAATATAAGAATGAATATGATGATTAAAAATGCATAGGCCTCTAACTTTCCTCGTAACAATGGTGTTATTTGGTGTGTTTCTCTGTAAGTGACCCTGATTTTTCTGTTGCTCAAGGGACATTCTCATTTTTATTTCACCCACTTCGCTGTCTAACACACCTGCCAGGACTTTGTGGCACTCAGGAAGTTTCAAAACTATATACACAGTATATATATATATATATATATATATATATATATATATATATATATTATATATACATATATATATAAGCTCTTGCTTTTCATTTTATCGCTACTGCACTGTCGATACTGATGCTTGTTATAAGTCGTCTTACGTTCACTCATATTCAAGAGAATTATCTTCTCACTGTGCAGCCCGCGTCTCTTGACATTTACAGTGTAAAATAAAAGGGAAGATTTTAAGTGTATACACCTTTTACTACCTCCCGCCATATATGTGACGTCATTTTTTATTAGGGAGAAAAGTCTGAAGAACTCAGCTATGTTAAATGTTCACGAAACAGAAGAAAATTAAGTTCATTTGCATCAACCTCTTCTTTTATAAAGTGCCAAACTGCTTCTTCTTATTCAACGATATCTTTTATATAAGACCCAAATGTGGCGTTGGAAGCAATTTTATGAGTAGCCACCAAAGACGTCTGTCGAATGATCTATATTGAGATTTTGAGTGCATAAGCCTCTTATCACACATGCTATAAAACACACATCATTCTGTTCCTGGTGCTGAATTTTGGAGATATAATATTACAATAAATTTGACATATTAAAGCTTTGGCTTACTTGTTAATTACAAAATCCTTTTAAATTAAACTTGGAGAACTTAATAAGTGGATATTATTTAGGTTGAGAATTTTCTCAGCACAGAAAGAAGTAGAGGAAATGTTTCTACTGGGGCTTTCCACATGTGTTCAGCTGGAGGTCTAGAATTTTAGGTCAATTTATTTAACGCCTAATCAACTTGAATTCCAGGTGGGTTTCCTTTCCCGAGACTTGTACCTTTCATATTACTTGTTAATATTAAGGTACTGTGAACCCATCTTATTAATTTGTCTTAAAAATCATACATCTCTGTGTGCACTACAGCTTTCTATAAAACAAAACGTGCATCTAGGGCTGTTTTGAAAATTTAATTCAAAACTGAAACTATATTTGCTTCAGGCAAGGGGGCTTGGGACGTACATTTTATAACACGTGGAAGACTTTCTTCATTTTTAAACTGTTACTGTTCATTCTCTGGAACTATCTACTTTACCTTTTTTCAGAATGCCTTCAAAGTGCCAATTAAATCAACTTCTTTACCTAAAACAAAATATACACACAGTTTCAGAACCACTTGTCCCATACGGGGTTGCGGGGAACCGGAGCCTAACCCAGCAACACAGGGGGTAAGGCCGGAGGGGGAGGGGACACACCCAGGATGGGACGCCAGTCCATCGCAAGGCATCCCAAGCAGGACTCGAACCCCAGACCCACCGAAGAGCAGGACTGTGGCCCAACCCACTGCGCCACCGCACCCCAAAACAAAACATATTTCTGTGTAAATCAGACTTTAGCAAGAGATGCGTCTGAAAATTTTACAAAGTAGCATAGAGGTGCATAAGCTTCCTTATGTGCACAATTTGTGCCTAGTTAATGAATAAGCACAGTACTGTAATAGACTATCCCCAATTTACATTCCCATTAAAATCTGATATAAAAAATTACTTCTCCTCACTGTGCAGGAAATGTCATTTATACTAAGCTGAAAACAATCTCGACTGTGAATATGCTTATTCAACTGCACACTATCTAGCATGCAAGTGGTCATACAACCTGACATGGTTTCCTCGCACTGGGTGTGTTTTTGTAAAAGTGGGCGTGGTCTCATTGCTCTGGGCGGGGTTTGGTAACAGTGGGCGTGGTGTTCTTACAATTGGCAGGCATCAGAGGGGACTTGGACTTGGCCACTAGACAGTGGAGGCCTAATGCAAGGACTTGACACAAAATTTCCAAAAACTTCCAAAAACAACAACCTCTATTTTTCACCGCATAAAACCTGACCTTTCTGATCCTCATACTTTATTAACATTAATCAAAAAAAATCATTACAGTATTAAATTTGAATTTGCTGTGAATTCAAAAGTGAATATGCAAATAAGACAATGTTTACTGCAATATACTGTTCTCAAAAGTCAGAGTGAATCTCACACTCATCACTGCAAAAGTTTTTCTCTACTGCATATTAACGAATAAGCAAATGTGTAATAGGATAAATCCATACTAATCCGTTTCAAATGGGTGCCATTTCCGCAACTAAACACTAAAACAGGACGGCTTATTTAGCCATTAAAAGAATTATGTTACTCTTTAAGCAACTTCGACAATAACACCAATAATTGGTGAAGGAAGACATGTTGCAGAAGCATTCTTTGAGTAGCAGTTTTGTCCGTGCAGCCTGACAGTGAAGCGCCACCGCACAGAGGACATTGAGCCAGTTCCAAAGATATTTCACACAAAAGCATTTTTAGCATTTTCATTCCGCCCCTTTGCTTTCTTTCACTGGGCTAAATGCAAAATAAAAAAATAAAACCCGCCACTGTTTTCTCTGTGGTTTTCAGTCGAATGTTAATGAGGCCTTATTTGCGTGTGCTGTCTGGATCTGACGAGCGTAGCGTCCGTAATTAAGATTTATCCCGTCACCTGTTTACCCACAAACCCCCGCCCGGCTGATGGGCCTTGCGCAGAGACGCCTTCCTTCATGGTGAGAGGCGTGTGCGCCCCCGCTGGCGAGCGAGCTCCAATCTGCGCGCCCCCATGGCCCGGCAACCCCCTCCCGGAGTAATAAATGGTACAGCTATCAAATCAATTGTGCCTCTGTTAAGACCTTAATATCAGCAATTAGTTCTAAGTCCAATTAAACAAAAACAGCCATTTACCTTTTTTTGGGAGGCTTGGTTCCGAGTCGGAATTCAATTGACCGCTGTGCGGTGATGAGAAGAGGAGGAGAAAGGGCCACCGGGCCGCTGATTAGAAAGCAGAGGTTAACCCATCTGGATGAATCTGAAAGAATCATTAACACGAGGATCGCTTATTCTTTTCACTGCCTTTTCACCTCGTTTTTTACAATTGTGTTTGGGAGCTTTTGCATTTTTAATTGGGGTTGATTACATCATATATGACTAATGCTGGTGTGTACATGAAATGCAATAGTATAACCAGTGCTTTTGCAGTGGTAGCGTGAGCGGCAAGTCAGAAGGTGGCGTAGTGGTTAGGAGTGTTGCCTTGTTATTTGATCCGCATTAGTTGTTGAGCACTTGTGG
This sequence comes from Scleropages formosus, assembly GCF_900964775.1. Taxonomy (NCBI): domain Eukaryota; kingdom Metazoa; phylum Chordata; class Actinopteri; order Osteoglossiformes; family Osteoglossidae; genus Scleropages; species Scleropages formosus. The sequence continues at coordinate 789,997 of NC_041817.1, forward strand.
TGTCATACGCTTGATGGAGGTACTTCTGAGCTGATACTGTAGTAATGGCTCGGTGTATAAATGGGTAAATTGCATATTTGATTAACACTTTAAGTTGCCTTGGGCAAAGGCAGCTAAAGAAATCCAATCCTTTATGTGAATTTAAGGCCACGGCTTGTATGTGGTGCCTTCCACTTAATCCTTCATTCTTCACTGAAAACACTGATGCAAAGTAAGTTGTAAGATGGGAAAAAAAAAACCCACTGCTATTTACTCTACATCACTAATGGGCGACTTAATGTAAAATATGCCCAAGCAACACTTTTCCCCATCATTATTTATGAATGTTAATTTTTTAACCATAACTAAAAATGTGCACATATAATGTAACGGATGAGTGATGGGGCACTGATCGCTCATCTCCGCGTTCCTGGAGCGCTCGTTTGTTCCCACGGATCTGAGTTATAGCGCTCTCTCCACAACAGGCGTGAAGTCAAATGTTTAAAAAGTGCGCGAGTCAAGAGGTGCGGTTCACCGCGGCGTGCGCGGGAGAGGGAGGGGGCGAGCGCGAGGTGGCGGGGGTTATAAATCGCTCGCGTCCTCCAGACGGATGACAGAAGCTCCCTGTTTATTTAAAGTGGAACACAGTTCGTTGAAAAATAATCCCCGGCCTGCGGTGGGTTGCCCGGCCTTCCGGGGGAGGGGGCAAGGGGGGGGGGGGGGGGGGAGGAGGACCACCGCTAGGCGCGTGACAGTGATGGAGAGCGTGCGCGCGCCGCGGCACATTCCGTCCTCGCGCTGTACGGGCGCGCGGGCCGAGGGTGCAGGCGGGCAGGGGCAGCTATACTGTACAGTACCGTGGGCTCGCGATGGATGGCGTCCCGCAAGGCACCGTTGTGCCGCAGCTGGAGGTCGCGAGCCACTTCAGACACTTCAATACATCCCGCCCGAGTCACGTGACTCCTCGAGCAGGGCAAGGAGAGCCCCGCTCGTTCCACCAGGCGCTGCTCCGCTTGCACTCCCGGTGTCGGCGTTAGTGTCTGCCACCGAGAGGCGCTTCGGCGACCATAAATACTTTGACGGAGCTGATAAACAGTCTGCAAAACTCTGCTCCCAATAATGACTAATGTAATGAATAATTAATCTGCGGGCAAGATGAGAGCACTCTAGCTTCGTTTGTTCTTCGAGTTCGCCGGCGTACTCGGTCAAAATCCAGGACCGAATGATTCATTTATAGACTACGCCACAAAACAAAAGAAAAATTAATTGAATTGAAACACACGCGCGCGCTGTTTATTTCTCGTTTGCGTGTTTACAGATAGGTCCCCGCCGCCTTGGGAAACACAGCAGTCGCGAGTGCGCCGCTCTGACTGTCACCGGGGCTGCTCCTCCACGCGCACACGCGCGTTCACCCCGGCCGTTCCTCGGCCTGCGCGCCTGCCTATTTATGTATTCAAGCTGCCCTCTGCTGTCTACAGCCTCAATGACAGCAGGAAGGTAGCGGAACAAAAAAAGGAAGCGGGTAGCCTCCCCCCCCCACAGGCCCGGCATCGCTCGTCGCTGGCGCGAGGCGCTCCGGGCTCGGGCGCCGAGGGCAGCCTGGCGACGCCGACTGGCGCGAGGTCTCGGGAGCGCGCGCGCGCCCTCGATACGCGGACACGTCTCGCTCGATGTTGCTAGGCAGCCCGTCAACGCCGCCGGGGGTCACGAGATGTGTGCGCGCGAGCGGCTCCTGCAGCACCGACGGGTCGACTCCGGACTCTTGAGTGCCGGAACCCAGAAGTGGCAGGTGGGGCTGGTGGGGGCTGGTGGGGGCTGGTGGGGCTCGTGGTGCACGGGTGGGTGGGTGGGCTGAGCAGACCCCCATGGTCTCCATCCTCTCTCTGCCCCCTAAATCTCGTCTCCTAGGAGCATCCTGGCTGCCGGGCATCAGGGGTAGAACTGGGCACACTGACCTGTGGCATGTGACAATTCGATCCAGGTAAAATGTACCCTATTCCCAATACGGCTGTCACTTTTTTAATGTTTGTGGAGCCAAAAGAATGCTTCATGCTACAAGACATAGCTCAGGTGTAAACATCTGCATGACATTTGCAAAGTATAATAAAGCAATATGACCAGTAAAAGTAGATGATCAGTATCATTGTATTGCAGTTTATTCCCTAGGCCTTCAAACAAGCATGCGATTTGTAAAAAAAGGCACATGCATAACTTCTGGCAGTGCCATAATTGCATCCGCTGCTGGAGAAGCAGAATTTTTCTCCATAAAGTAAAACAGGTTTATAGCTGCGATTCCTCTTTCCGAGGGGCCGACGAGACGGTGTCTGTGTCCAGCACCTCTAAGATGATCTGAACTTTGGGATAAAGGGGCTATTACTTATGTTGCTGATTGTACACCTGTGGATAAGGCTTTCATTGCAGTTGTAGACAGTTTAGCTCCAGGCGAGCGATGTTCACAGAATATAAATTTCCTCACTGAACGCTCGGGTTCTGCCTCTGTAGTTCACAGGCTTTCGCGGACTTACAGAGACTGTCCTTTTTTAAAGTAAAGAGACAATTACACATCGTCTCAGTTCTAAATCCCGAATCGCTGTTAGCGCGGGAAACGGGTAAAATGAAATAAAATAATGTTATTCATTTTCACAGCCAAACTGGGAAAATATTCAGCGTTATGTTAACTATTATTTTTATTCCATCAATGCACACATTGAGCGCTTCGTTGAGGCCCATTATACGAGAGCCCTTTACATTTGTTGACAGAGGTTAATTTTTCCCATAATACCCTAATTCCGACCTTAAAAGACAATGCAAATTCATTCTCCTACCTGACAATTACATTATTATTGTACTGTTTTGAACTGTGTGAGGAGAATAACAATAAGCCGGAGGAACGAAATTGGTACATATGCTAAAGAGGGGCAACGAATCTCCCTCCTGCATTAACATATCTGAATTCAGTTACCTGCCACAACTGGAGGATCGATGTGGTTGATGTGTCAGCTACATGTATGTGTTTGCAGCGTGTGGGGGGTGGGGGGGGATCTGCTTGCTCTCGGAGTCAAGTGGATCTGAATGCCTCGCAGACCCTCGGCTGGCCTGCTTTCAAATACAAAGCAGGAGCACAATAGTTTGGCGCTTCATTCTACCTTTTTAACAAAGCAATTGTTGAGTTTAACCTGAGAAAATTATCTCCTTCCTTTTCTCTTTGTGTGGGACGTGTGCATGCGTGTGGGCGAAAAAATACAATTTGGCCCTGCCTGTCTGGTCCAGGCACAGATAATCCAAAGTACTCTTGGAGGGCTGATAAGACAAGCCATTAAACATAATTAGAAACTGGGTGGCACAAATTGTTAGTATATTTGAGTGTGTAATATGCTGAAATAGCCTGCTGATGTAAATAATCTTAGTGCTTGCTTGCAATTAGCTTGCACATAATAATACTGCAACTAATTTCTGTTTAAAGTTTGACATTATAAACTTAATTGGCTTTCATTTAAAGCTCTGGTGTGACACATCTATCAAACCGCATACCATCAATGCAAATGTGCACAGCACTACAATGAAACGCAAACAGTCCTTTGCTCAAATAAATGCTGTTGACCAACATTATTATTACCTCAGCACTTAATTACTTTTTTGCTTTTTTAATTTAATTGCCTCAATAAAAAATAATCTATAATGCATTTTTAATTACACTTTCCAGGTGACCTATGTAAAGAGATTTTACAATGAAGGCACAATAATTAGCCTGTCACAGTCCAGTTCGGGGCTATTGTCTAGTTGTCCTTTTCATTGCTATTCCTGGCATGACCAGCATTCTAAACCATTTATATATTAGCTCCCATAACAGTTAAAATGGTGCTGCGATGTGTGCAGCCTGTGCACATTCGGGCTTTCTAATTTGTGTCAGCTATTCCTGAGGTCACGTGGAATGCTCCCGTGGGAACGGCTAAGACAGCCCACTCCACAAGTTCTAATAGCCTCTAGAGCATAAATGGTTGTAGACAGTGCCCATTTCCCCCCAGGATTGATAATTAGCTTACATGGGCAAACTTGCACCTGGACTAAATCCGTTTTCCGTGCATTTTCATTGTTAACAGAAATAGGGTTAGAAAAAAGGGAGGGAAAGAAAAAAGGTTTTAATGTAAAAACATTTTTTTACACTTTTCCTGAAACACAGGGTGTCACTGTATGTAGAGCCAAGTCATTTAATGTGATCACAGCAGGCAATTTACAGTATGCAGAATATTTATATGGCATAACTTTTTCATTGACTAACCTGAAAGGCTGTAATAACAAATGACCCCAAATTTGCAGCAACACAATGACAAAAATGTTGCTTTTTCTGTGTTAACTATCTATTATTATTATCATTATTAGTATTATTATTTTCAGTGAAAAATCATTTTCCCATTTTCTTAAAGGTCCACTGCAAAACAGCCTGCATGAACATTTATTATTTAACTGTGAAATAAATGGAACTCAAAGAGACATGGCATCTCTGGGATTATCTCGTAATTGTACTGGGTGCCTTGCCTAGAAGGCAACTACACCAATTTGTTAGAGTGGAAATGCAGGAAACTGTTCGCCAACGTGTGGACGGCCAACCAGCCAACAGGACAGCTCATTATACAAGGGATGTAGCAATGAGAAATAATTGCATCTCAATTGTTGTAACAAAGACAAAAAGTGAAGCATACTTTTGGTTTAATAGTTCAATTGGATTAATAAGCATCAGTAATTTCCAGTAGTTTTAAAATAATAAGTTTATTGAGAAAAGATCAGTTAATTCAAAATAAGATCTGTAGCTACACACATATATGGATTGGTTTTTGGCTCTAAAGGGACTAGAGTGAAGTTTCCATTACTGGTCAACATCTGCAGTCAAACTCGGAGGGGTTTGCATTGAAAGCAGCTTGTTGTTACTGGTCGTGTGATTCTAAAGCAATGTAAACATTTTATGTTTCAGTCCAGTTCCATTCAAGAAAGATGTTCAAATGGGAGTTCAAGCTCTGGATCACTCAGGTAATATTAAATAAATTCTGTGATTACAAATGATGTGAACTAGTAATGGGCAAACTAAACCACCATAATAAATGATCGTTGCAGACTTTGGCCTTATCAAAAGCTCAGGTGAATAAACATGTAACTTATTAGTACCATAAATCTATTTCCAGGTATCTGCAAAACCTTTCATATATTTTCCCACAAATTCAAAATACAATAAACCCCTAAAAATGAAAGAATGCCATTTGGTTTCTGTTACCTTAAAATGCTCCTTATAAAACATTAACTGTTTTCACGTTTACATTAAGTAGTGATGAAATAAGGCCATTGTCTGGAAGTCCCATTTATTTTCTTTGTGTTTATTACATATTTTTTTGTTTTTTGAAGAGTAATTTCTCGCTTAAAAGGCAAGGAAACTTTAACAGTGTACATTCGGGAAAGAATGTTATGATCTCTAAAATATACAAATTTTATAGTGAGGACAAATTATGTTTATAGGACCATTAGGATTGTTTGTCCTTTTAATTCTTGCATGTTTTTTTCTTGATATTTTTTTCTGTCATTTGACATTTATTTATTTATTTATTTTATTTATTTTTTTGTAGTGACGGCTTTAATAATGCTTTAGCAAACAAAAGAGAGAGACCCGGGCAGTGAGACGTGCACACAGCTCTTGTCTTTGAACTAGGAGGTGGGTTCAGTGGCAAACAGGCGAGTCACGATGTGATTCAAATTCTTACTGGAGCACAGACCATTTCTAAAGATCACTTAAAAACAGCCTTGAGAGAAGTTCAGAGATTTTTTTGTTGAATGCAAATGCAATATCCTTTTACAGAAAGAATGGCAAACCAAATTAGTATTGTGCTATACAAAAAAATATATATTTCAAAGCTATCTCTGGATTTTATTCACAATGTCCACATTGAGAGGAAAACCCTAGGAGAAATTTCTATTTCTAGTTCCTGTTTTTTCTATTCAAATTGACTCTTCAAGTCCTTCACTAAATAACCAGGGGAAAGACAGGATGTGTACACAGCCACTGCAAATATTAGGTTTTGTTAAAAGGTTACAAAAATGATGATTAATGATTTTCAGCATTATAATCACCTTGTGTCATTACTCTAAAGCCTCACTAAGACAGAAACACGAAGCTACCACTAATGACTGCTAATGTGTATATGCTTGGTATAATTTCATAGTATCTTATTCCAATATCTGAAGTTTAATGAATTGCTATTTAGAAAAGAAACTATTTCCATTTGCTTATTTAATAACATTACCAACCAAATTAACCTTGTGTAGGTCTTAATTACATTTAGTTCCATTTGGTTGACCATGCAATTTATATAGCGGCGCATATTACAAATGAACAACCTTTAAATGCAATTTTTAAAAGTTGTAAAAGTGGCACTCCTGGGATGGTTGTTCATTATTCCAGACATAAAATACTATGTCTGCTGATGCTTATTGAGCAAGACATCCACAACTGGGCTCTGCTTTGTATTCATTACATCCTCATCAGAAAAAATACCCAGCCTCCCCTTTGTCATTATGAAACCAAGTCAATAAAGGAGCATACTCGGCTTCAGGATTTGGGAGGGGTAATAACAGTGTAATTTTGATAATATGTGTTACTTATCCTTCGCATTCATTCGCTTGCAGTAAAAAGTATCCATATATATTGTAAATGGCTGTAAAAGGCTAGTACAATGAAATATTGAACGTAACCTTAAAAATACAAAGTACTTTTCTTAGTGAGGTAAAAATAGCTTGAATCTAAACAGTTACAGTGAGTTCTTCTTCATTAATAAACACCATGCATTCCTTTATTAGGTGTATGACCACAGTTATTGTTCAGTTCATTGCATGCATTTATATTAAAATGTCTTAACAGTTTTCTATGGTTGGAGGAAAGTATAGGTGCAGCTAAGATTAAACTGTTTTTGTTGTTAAATAAATAATTGTAATTCATGCAATATATAAATATCGTCACTTGTGAATTAGTGAACGTATTTTGCTTTCGTGTGCGGACGAACGTCACCGAGACTATAATATCAGTACAGCTTTTTTTGCCCTATGTGTCGAAACTAGTGTTTCGATGTGCTGTCATCTCTCCTCATCCTGTCTGATCATATTGTAATATATAACATTACTTTGAATACTGATGAGAATTGAACTGGCTCTTTAATGTTGAGGGTAGAACAATCAATCATTAATGTGGCTTTTCACTGTCCTTAAAGTCCAATTAATGACAGAAAAGAATACCTGGGAAGGTTAAATGTGATAATCACAGTGAATGTCTCTTCATATAGCCAAATATTATAGCAGAAAAACTAATAGACTCATAAGCATTTCTCCATATTTGCTGGTTTGATGTTGATAGCATTAATGGTTACGTGTGATAAATAGCAGGGTTCAGTTGTGTCGTCACTGACAGCCAATTAATTGTTAAATTTAAAAAATAAAGTGAGATACAACCACATCTGCCTAAACAGTTTTACTGTCCTTCCAACACACATAGTTTCAAAGGCAAGGGCCATTACCATAGAACCACCAGTTTTTCATTTTTTCTTTTTTTTGTGTACATCTGTTTTAAGTGCCGTACTGGAGTATTGTTCTGTAATGTTTGCAGCTTTATTTTTGCAATGTCTTCATTTTTTCCAGAGCAACTTAAAAATTCCCCTGCTTCCTGCTATATATAAAGCCACATTACAAGACAAGAACCCTTCATTCCTGAAACTTGAATCAACTATGTTTTGGTCCTGAACCAAGGCCTGGAACCACTGGTTGTACAATGGATTGCTTTCAGGGGTACAACCACTGCGGCAGGAAGGCCCCGCAGTGCACATCTGAGTACCTGTGAGTGCCCTGTTGGTGTGCACCTGCCTTCTGCACCACTCCACTCGTTTATCATGACTTCTGTCTATCACACCCATTTTTCTTCATGCACGCACACACACACACACACACACACACACACACACACACACACATGACAATCACACAACAGTCACGCCTCCTTTGGGAACACCAGGATGCCTTCCTCAGAGCGAGCTTTTGGCAGTGCACCATCAGATGGACCTTATAGCCAGAGTGATGGTGGGGAGATTCCCAACTGATTTGGCAGGCGCTCTTTGTATGGGTGGCCTTGCTAGTCCCCAGTCTTCCCCTTCCTCCAGGGACTGGACACTGCTCCAGCTTTGATAACACATCTCACTACAGCTTTATTTGGACCCCCTTGAAAAACTGTGCACCTCTAAGGCCCTGATAAAAAACAAAACCTCCGAGCTCAGTTCGCAGGTGAGGCTCTTGAAAAGTTTCTTTTTCTGAGGGTTGTGACAAGGAACATTTTTACAGGCCAAACTTCCAGAGAGAGTAAGGATCTTTCTCAGTGTCAAATCCACTTCTGAAATGTGCAGAAGAGAGCATTTGATATACTAGAGCGCAAAACAGGTCATTAAGAAAAAGACGAAAATGTGGCATATATCATGTATGATATCCTTTAGTTTAAAAAAAAAAAATCAAGATCACTTCATTGGTCAAGAACAATAAAAACTCCAGGATTTACTTTAGGGATTCCACATGCATTCACCACGTACAAACACAGACGATGTAAAACGAAACAGTAGTACAGTTAAACTGGGGTTACACATTCAATGCACAATTGTCACAAAAGACATAACATACAGGTTGTACACAATGTACACATTAACAGTACACACATTTCACAAAATAAACACAGTCAATAAATACAAAAACACATTTACTCAAAAGCCTCTTGAAAACCTGATAAAGGCAGCAAGTGCGGAGGTACGGTACCAGCTGGCTTTTGGAAACACTGAGTATTAAAAAAAATGTACATATCCGTGGGGGATACCATGATGCTGCAGGTGCTGCCAGCACCTCACAGCTCCTAGGCTCTTGGTTTTGTTTTGGCTTCAAGTCGACTTCCGTCTGCAAGGAGGGTGTGTGAATGTTTGCATGGGTTCCTCCCACAGTCCAGAGATGTGTTTCAGATTAGTTGATCACTCTGAATTGCCCTTAATGTGTGGCAACTGTTTTTTTCTTTTTTTTTCTTTCTGGACTACTAGGACCCAAGTGTCACTCTCTGTTGTTGATGCACTTTTGTTTGCACCAAGTTGTAGGTCGCTTCGGAGAAAAAGGAATAAATGCAAATGTATTGCACACTGTAGATAAATAAAGAAATATCTGTTTTCAAACACTTTATTGAAACTCCTAAATAATCTAAAGCACTTTAGCCATTTTGACCCAGTGCCCAGGGTTCGCAAGCACCATTCACAGCTGAAACGTTGCTTTTAACTAGCAGTGCAGCCAGACACTGTACTTGTACGTCGCTAGCTTTATGCACGCAAGGCTGTGACCTTGTTACACTGCACTGTCCTCTGTGGTCTACCATATACACTGCAGTATCACTCAGTGGCTCACGGCCTGTTCTACCAGACCCAAAACTCAGCTGAAGGAGCAGGCTCTGCTTGGCTCCTCTAAGGAGGTCCTTGCGGGGGGCTGCCCACAAGCGGCTGAGGGTGGGGACAATTAGTGGGGTCCCCAGTGACCCTTTGCTTTCCATCCACTCCATGAGGGCCTCGGGGTGATAGGCCCCCAAATGACCAGTTCAGATCCAGGGTAGCCCACCTTCACTACTGTTCCTTCAAATGCCCCCCACCCCAAACAAGGGGCTGTGGAGGGATTGCCAGTATACAGCTATCAGTTCTGAGCAGACACCATACCAGTTAGAGAAAAAGATTCCCAGCAAGCAATGGTCTACGACTCAGTTTTGCATTGAAAATGACAGAATAATGAACTTAATGCATAGAACGGTTATCCATTTGCTTACCCACCCATTAAATTGCACTTCCGACTTTACAATTACTTAAATTTTAATTAGGAAAATGTAGGTTTAAATGTTAAAATTAATAGTGAATAGTACCATCTTCTTAATGCTGATACATCCTAATGGTGTTTAATCTTTGACAGTTATATAATTATGATTTATTTATAATCAAATTATAATTATTTATTTATATTTAAATATAATTATGAACAAAATTCTCTGCATGCAAATCATGGTAGCTCAATGTTTTACTTTGCTTACCAGCACTTTTACCAGATTTGAATGTGGTCCCAGATGTCTGTGCAAAACTTGTAACTTGAAGGTTGTCGAAGTCCCACTCCTAGCATCACTGTACTACTTGGGCAAGATACTTACTTCAAACTGCTTTGCTCAATCCAGGTCACTGCAGCACCAGCTCGATGAGTTACTACAGAAGCAAAGATCTCATTCTGTCCTTTTTAGGCTTGTGCATTTCATTATCCGAATATTTGCAAACATTATATCGGTGTTTAAATTATGTTCTGTTGTATATGTATTTGTTGGGTCAAAGATACTACTCTTCCATCCATGTATGGGTCACTTCAATCATGTGCCTTGTAGCTATCGTGAGTCTAACTAAAAAGATGAAGGGTAAGTGCTGCCCGTGATCCAAAACAAGCATATTATTAAAATCAACTAGTAATTGATTGATTAATCAATTAAAAAAGAACAATAATTTATAATACAAAAAAAAAAAACTGGGTTAATTTTTTTCATTTTGTTCTCATGATTTTGTATATGCTAAAATTGCAGTAGGAGCTACAGAACAAATCAGGTAATGAAAATCCCCTTTATCCAATTTCAATAGATACACTTGCATTTGGAGCAGAGTTGAACAGGCCTGTGATAGAGCGCTGTTACGGATCTGTTCCAGACCAATTTCCTCCCAGCTGAGCGCTAACTCTTGCTTTAAACCAGTCAAAGTGCACTGGAATTGTGCTTAAAATGACTGCTGTGTTTCCACCACCCAGTCCAGTATAGTTTGTCCCCATCAACAAACATAAAGAGGTACTTGGTTTATGCTGTCCTGTCTGCCTCATCACTTGTCTTAATGGCCATCACACAGACTCCATGGTATGAACATTCAAATTACTAGTAGACGCTTCACTACATAAATGTACTGTAGCAAAACACACTGCCTAATTTGCATTGCTTTTAATGACAGCTAATGACAGTGAGGAGGATGAAGGCTATTCCCAGTTTAACCCATTTCCTCAAATGATCAAGTGGCTGTTCACATGTATGCTTGCAATACAATGTTATCCAATCCCATTCTGTCAAAGAGGCATTGCTACACAGCATATTGCACACACTTATTTGCACATACCCCATACCCAGGCCTTTTCGTGTGTCTCTGAAACATGTGCTGCAAGTTAAAGCCCCTAAACATTGACAGGTGGAACTGTTTTAAAGAATGCAGGGGTATAGATGTAGCATCTGTGAGTGTGCGTGTGTCCGTGACCGTGTGTGTGTGTGTGTGTGTGTGTGTGTTTGCATGTCCATCTGCATTTAAAAGGAGACAGGCAAGGGTCAGACAGAATAAGTTAATTGCCAATAAATATTAAAAACATATTGTTGAATAACCCTCAGCTATGAACTGCGGTAAGGACCACAACATACCATTGTACCCATTGCAACAACTGCATATTGTATGTCACATTTTATGCATACAGCTGGACATCATCTATTTACACTGCAGACTGTTTACCGACATTTTTTGACATGTTAATGTTCAGGCTCAAGGATGCAATAGGCACATCCTACCAGGCATGCCAGCTTATAACCTCACCGTGCCAAATGTAGTTATCGAAGTAGTACTCCACACCGCAGTTCACATATGCAGTCATTTGAACAGAATGAATATGACAAAAGTGAAAGCCACTGCCCTAATTTGAAGCTGCATGCCCAAGAATGTTAAAAGAAATTTAGTGCAAATCGATAAAAGTCTTCCAGCACAGGGTCAGTAACAGTTTCAGTCTCTTAATGTATTGCCACCTGCAACCGCAATCACGGTGGCAAAATTTATATGGCGATGATTCAGAGCGAACACAGTGCACAACGGCACAGGAGCATATCTAAGGTGATTGGAGACATTGCCCATAATGAAGCTGATGGCTGGCAGCCCTGATCCGACTCTGACTGGAGAAATTAGAGACATGTGTGGGTCAGGGGGCAGATGCGTAGAGGGCAGAGCGGCGAATGGAGACGGGCCGGAAGGTGTGTCGTCGAGTGTGCTGTTTACCCGGTGTCATACAAACAGACACTAGCGGGTTTCAGTGCTGCCCAAGAGAAGGAATCAATATGGCGCGTGCCTGTGTGTGCTCTTCTCCCAGTTCACGAGCGCTCTTCGGCCACAGCAGCAGGAGATTAGATGAGGTTCGAATTAACCGATGGCATCCAGTAGGGTCTCCTTACAAATACATTTTTTAAAAATCCCTCATTTCCTCAGAAACACTGCTAATTTCACGTAGTATAAAGTCACCATATAATCAAATTATATATGCAAGAGTTTGGCAAATAATTTCTCACGGGCAACGGCGCTAATTCGTTCAGGCAGCTCATAGTATAGTCATTAGAGATGTTGCCTTTGGATTCAAAGCTCGCAGGTTTGAATCGTATACTACGGTTGCAGTTCTCGAGCAACATGCTCACCTCACATTGCTCCAGCTGTAAAAACAGGTGAATAGTTATAGGTTGCGGTTGTAATATTGCCATTTATTGTCATGTAAGTCCTTTTAGAGAAAAGCATGTGCCAAATTAATAAATGTACTTCAAGCTCATGAAACAAATGTGGCGGCAAGATAATTTGACTGACTGACTCAAAATGATTTAATAGATTAATATGTGAAACATACCCAGCGTAACACACAGGGAGCGACATAATGACGGACCGAACATGAAACGACATATCAGGAAAGAGACTCAACAAAATCCATTTGCACTACAGAGCTTTAGCCATAAAGGAGGGTGTAATCAACGCAAGATGAATGTAATATGAAAATGAAAAGACAGAAATGCACAGTACGCTGTATACCTTTTCTGCAGATAGATAAAGAATCCAGCTGTAGCTGACTTTGGTAGCGAGCAGAGCTGGACCGGGGGCCACTAACTGATCCTTGAAATCGTGATTGATAGAAACGGGCTTTCGCTCAGTCGGGCCGAGTCTCTCCACACGCTGCTGAGCCCAGCAGGCGACGCACAGCTTTGGTGCGGTCCACAATGAAGTGGACATTGCTGGATAAACAACAGTGAGAAACGCAGGGGCGCATGTTAGACACGTAGCACACCTCCATCCACACTCCACTGCTGGGTTCACTGATTTTCCTGCAGCTTGAGATGGGTCACGGAGGCAACCTAAGGTGCGCAGAAGTCAGGCTGCAGAATTCCAAAAAGGCCTGCAGACACTGTCGGCTGGCAGTGCCCTTCCTTTCCATTCAGTCACGTTTGTTTCTTTCAGGCTCGAGCCTGATCGTTCTAATGACTTGGGTGCTTTGTTAGCGCCGCATTAGGGGATTTAATAGGTAATACACGGCTTTTACCTGAGATCTTTAAAGTAAACGCCAATTCCCCAACATAATGACTCTTTTTGTTTACTTCAATCCACAAAAGTGAACACGAATGACAGGACCAACGGATCATTTAAGCGCCCGGTTAGAAAGGACTTCAGGCCCGGAGACCTTGAGCGAGTTGATTTTACAAAACCGTGTGCAGCTGTACAAGGATATTTAATACCACAAATAAAAAAAAAAAAAAAAAGAAAAAAAAAAACGGTGGTATTTGTGCTTAACGATGCAAAAACAATACTTAAAATAGCATTCCTGTTCAAAAAACATGTATAATGCAGGTTATGTAAATGTCATTTTTATCCAGCAAACATTCCCATGAGAACTGAAAATAAAGACTCAGGACCATTTACATACTTAATTTTCACATCCATTAAAGAGATGAATGCTTTGATTCTATTTTAGTGTTTATCTGTCTTCTCGAGAGATTCATTAAATTGAACACTCCCTTCAAAACATAATCTATTGCTTAATTAAACTTCTCAAATATGAAATTTGAACCAACGTATCAGGAGAGAAGTTATTGCTTTGTTGTTCCTCCATTTACAAAATATTTTAATGAATATGTTGTTAAGATATATTACCATTTGCGCGTAATTAAAGCTTTTCCTCAAGCACTTAAGGCTTTGATTCGGCTGTCGTGGATCATAAGTCAACTTTTTTATGCTCTGCGAATCTCTCAAGAATAAAAAACCCAAACTCACTGACTGCTGAGTAAATTTCACAGCTTGCAGCACCGCAGCTCATCATTGTAATGTGTGAAATTTTAATCAGAGATGTTGTGAGGAAGGAGCGATCAACTGACAGCTGTAATTAATGTCTTCTGTCATGGAGATTATGATGGCAAATTTGGAAAATGTGCAAGTGTTTTCACGAGCAGGGGGAAATGCATTAGCTAAATTATATACTGGAGACGCCATGCATTAGTGCCATTATGGGTTTCTGTCAGTATATATCTGCGTGTACATGGATTTTCTTTGTTATTATATAGCAGGCCAGATGTTTCTATTCAACTGAACAACACTTTGTGAAGCATATTCCACTCGTCTTCAATCATGCATCGATGTATGTATTTTACAGCCATTTGACGCGCAACATCAGAGTCATATCTATAAAAACACAGAAATGAAAAACCATATACATGCGTTATAACTAATTGTACATTGCATTGATGCTCTCTTTTACAATTATAACCTTAGGGTACCGGTCTATAATGGGCAACTCGTGTACTAGGGTGGTCACATTATTTTTCCCCTCATATTGAAATGCAAACAAGTATTAAAATGCAAATAGCACAAACGCCTAACTTGTCACTTATCGTAACACAAAACCACTGTGGAAAGTGAGGTGTTTTATCTGCAGTACATCCAGACTTGAAGTTTCATTATTTTCTTTGTCTTTTCCCATTACAGACCGGCACTAGCCAGAAATGTGTAATGTGGAGGTTGAGTGGGCCTCGCCGTTGCCTTTCGTGAACAAAGCGCCGTGCCGTAGGCGCCGCCTTCGTGTCGGACTGGCCTTGCGACCATGACCGAGGAGGAGCGGTCGACTGTTTTGAGGAGACTCGCTACTTCCAAAAACGGGCTGGCAGTGGCAACGTTCTCGCTGCTCGGACCCACGTTGATGTCTCCACTCCCAAGTGCTTTACTGCGACCTGTTGGAAAGCACACGCACGTCGTCCACGTGTCCCGCAGCACAGCACGTATGGAATCATCCACGCGGGCGAAAAACTTGAAACTCAGAGATATCGGTAAGAATTCCAGTCGTGTGTGTTGTGACAGCTGGAACTTCCCAAAGTGCGCATAAACCTGCGAGTAGCATGGAGGTTAAGGACATGGACTTGTAACCTGAATGTTGCCAGTTTATGTCCTGGGGGCGAGGGCGGGGGGGGGGGGGGTGGCTGTAATGGTACCCTGGAGCAAAGTACAGTTCTTGAATTGCTCCGGCAAAATATCCAGCTATATAAATGATAATTTGCTTCTCACGTAAAAAACAACAGCTAAACAATATAATAAAGTTTGCCCCGGAGCATATGATATGAAAATACGTAACATCCTAGCAGCAGTCCCAATTCAATTTATGTCTGTATAGCACCCTTCCCAACAGGTTGCCTGAGAGCCCTTAATAAAAAGGCACGGAGAGACATGCAACAAGTAGCATTAGGAAAAACAACAACGATGCACAATTAAAACCTAGTGCGGCTTTCATTAGCGGGTCAGTAGGAGCGCAGACTCGCACAGCCGTAACATGAGGTTCCGCGACCTGGCATCCAGCCCATTCATTACCAGGGCTGCGCTCTCCTGTCTGTCAGGGGCGTCTCTTTCTCCAGCCTCCCAGCGAGCGGGATCTGTCTCTGAGGGGCGGACGCTGGCACCGCCCTACCGCTCCCTTTGTGCGCGCGAGCCGGCGTGTTAGCGAGCAAGTAGAGAGGCGGCGGATTTTGGGAGGCGAGCATTTGTGTCTCTCTCTCTGTGTGTGTGTGTGTGTGTGAGTGCAGGTGCTCGCAGCCCTCGCCAGGTGCACTTCCCCATCACGCCGATTTGACGAAAGCGCAGCGGTTAAAGAGGACCGGCGAGGGGCCCTCGGGGCGTAGCGCTCGTTTCCCACGCACGCCGGGGACATGGCAAACTGCGCTTATTATAATTTACTCCAGGCAACCGCCGAGCAAGCATGGAGCAATGTACACTATCATTAGTTGTCGTGATATCTGGCGGAGGGATGTAAATTGCCGATTCTTCCCACAATGGTAGACATGACGTGCATTAGATAAAAGGCCCTCCAGGAGCTGGAAGACTGATAGGCCATCTCGGCTACAACAGCAATCCGCGTCGGGCTCCGCGTGTCGGCTTGTCTGCCCAGACAAATTAAGGCCGGCGAGCCTCTCCGACAAGCCGACGTATTTGTTTCGCTCCCGCCAAAAGATTCGTCACTGCCTGGGTTAAACAGGAATAAAAATACATTAGTGTCAAGTTAAACTGATAAAGAGAGCTGCCCGAATGGCGCGTTCCGCCACGGTGAAAGTCTGGCTGGCCGTATTGATTTGTGTTACATAAATCTTGTTTTCTGTCTGCGGAAGTGAATCAGCGCTGACCCTAGGGGTTAACAAACATCGTACGGTCTTTTCAGGCGCCGCGGCGGCCCTGCGCGGGTCCTCTCGTCGCAGCGGCCCTCGCCCAATCTCGCCCGTCCCCCTCGGCCCGCTGGAGTCTGGACTAATTGCTGGCGATCGCCTGCGAGGCTCGCTGGAAGTGGAGGAGAGGATCCCGGGCGCTTCCTCGTCCTTAACGGCCTTAACGAGGGTCCGCGCAATTTGGTCAGCGGGAGCCCGGCTGAGCTGCGCGCCTGCAATAATTATAATTGGGATGACGGCTTCCAGCTCAGCCTGCGCCGGTGCACATTATCTTGACGTGATTTGTTCCAGTAAACTTTCACAAAAGCAACTGGTTTGCCGCTCTTTCCAGCAGCTCGGACGTCATAGCACATTAACCAAATTCTGCCAGGGGCTCTGCAAATGCCGACTCAGTCGAGCCCCCAATTAAGACCGCAAGTGTTTTTTGTTGTTGGATCCATTAAAAAATGCGAGGGGAGAAAAAGACCGAATTTTACCTCCGACGAGGTGGTGCTGTGCCGCACGATACGCGGGCGGCTAGACAGGTGTCTTTATTAGGAAAGTATGCAAATCTGGGTGTTTTTATAATGGCTTTGGCAGATCACACTTCAGACTGTTTCGCTTAATGGTAGAATATAGAGAAGACTTCCAGACACACAAAAAACATATATGTTGTTCTGCTTTCACCCAGTGAGAAGGCCCTTCATCTGTCAGTTGTCAGACTGCCGTAGACAGTTCCGAGACAATGGGAGCATGTTTCATCATCTTTCCCCTGCTTATTGGGTCTCAGCCGTGTGTGTGCGCATATGTATGTGTGTGTGTGTGTGTGTGTGTGTGTGTGTGTGTGTGTGTGTGTGTGTGTGTGTGCATGCATGCGCACACGCACATGTAGCAATGCATACTGTATATTGCTTCACCAGTAATTAGGTGGTAATCCTAAATTAATCTCTGCTAACACAATGAGGCCATCAAGATGCCGCAGATACAACACCATATAAACGAAAACAGCTCAGGAACTTGTTGAGTCTATATTAAAATTTATTTTTAACATTTTCCCCATGTTATACCAATGCAACATTTTTTCCAACTTGTTCTCATGGGATCGTCTCTATTCATCAGTCAATGGCAAGAACAAACCACGTGGTGGTCCAATTGAATCAAGGCCTAATTCTATTGTTCACAACAATATCAATTATGAGAGGACCTCAGTGCGATGCACACTGGAAAAGGTCAGCTTCGCAAGACTACCGGGACAGTTTTGGACTTAATTGCCTTAAATAAATGAGTAAAGCCATTTCCTCTCTGGCAGTGGTGGCACACGCAGGATCTGAGGCATCCTGGCTGTTATTATCGCACAGGAGGCGATGTGAGTTCATGGGCCTAGTTGGTCCACATTCATCAGGCAGCGGGAGAAAGAAGGTTAGAGAGAGAGAGAGAGAGAGAGAGAGAGAGAGAGAGAGAGAGAGAGAGAGAGAGAGAGAGAGAGAGAGAGAGAGTGGCATGCCTCCTGAGGCATCTGGGCCAGTTTTACCCTGCTGCTGGGCAGAGCTGCACACATGAGATCTTATTTACCCAGCAGCCCAGGAGAAGGAGCTCTGGAGCTCTTCTCCATTCAGAGGTTGGCCAGCCAGCAGGTACTAGGGGATCTCGCCAGCAGCCAAGACAAATACCCCCCAGATCAAAAAGCAGTAGAGGAAGAGAAAAACAGCACAAGGCTCGAGTCCCGGTCAAGCGCCGCTGTGCAAGTCTAGGGTTTTAGGGGGTACGGACGGAGCCCGGCGGACCATCTCTCTGCAAGCCCACTGCAAAGCCCTCTGCCACTGCCCACTCGCATTTATCCAGGATGACTCAACGCACAGATCGCAAGGTTTCTAAACCCCCGGTGGCACCGGTCTCCCCGATCACACGCGGGTGTCAAGGGAGGAGAAATGAAGAAGAGGGCAGGTGGGGGGGGAGCACAGCTAATGACTGGCTCTTATGCATCAGTGCATGTACTAATGAGCTTCCAGGGAGAGGCCGGACAAGGCCTCGCAGAGGCACATTGGCGATGTGAGGAGCTCGGGCTATCGCTTCCCCGCTGTGATCCCTGCCTTCCCCACTAGCCGGGTGGTGCTGGGGGATGGGGGTGGGTGGCCTGGCCACTAATGAGTGTTAGAGAGGGAGCGCGGACTGCCGGTCCACCTGCCAGCCTTCACGGTCCAGACCTGACAGGTGACAGCGGGGAGGTGGGCGCACTGCCTCTGAACTTAATAATTCACGTAGTATTGATTCCCCCACCACGTGGCGCCGTGCCTTTAAGAGGCACTCACCTGCTTTTGTTATTTCTTCTTCTTTTTTTTTTTTTTTTTTTTGCTCAGGTATTGAAAAGGGACTCTCGGCAAGAGTGGGAACCCCACACAACCGGATGACATCTGGTCCTAAACCGCATTTTGTCCGCCTTCAAGGCCACCACACAACCATAAACTTCGCTACCGCTCCTCCATAGTGAACCTGTTCATGTACGGTACCGTGATACATCCCCGGTCACATGAAACATGATTGTGCGCAGTGAAAATGTGCAGCTACGGTAGTTTTTTCCCTTTGTCCAAACAGCTGCTATATGCTTATCAGAAATATTCAAAATCTTTTAGATAAATCCCGCAGAAAAGTTTTTGAAGCACGCTGAAAATGAATATTTAAACTTCACATCCCGCTGTGTCTCACTTGGTATGCTGAATATGCACGATGGCGTTGGGGGTGGACGTCTCTGTCTCTCTATTCTAATGTAAAATACTGGCACCTATGTGCCACCTCATTTGCATTCAGCATCTTCCTATACATTAATTTTTCAGGGGAAATCGTGCTTTTTTGATAAAAGTATAATACATGGAAGTCAACCAACAAAAAAAAGATTATCAAAGGTAAAAAAATGAAATGGAAATAAATTATGCAGTTAGCAGTCTGTTTAACCTCTTATCAGAAACAGAGAGGGAAATTAGTATTCTGCTATTGTCAATATGCTCATCTGTAAACTCCATTCTTTAAATATTCATTAACTCAGAACATAGTCCGTTCCTCTCTGATTTATAATTCAAATTATACGAATGGTGGATTTGGTGACATTTCCCTCTTAAAGACAGCACTATCTATTACAAGAGCGAATATGTTTTAAGGACGTATTACAATATTATCATTTACTGCCACTATTAGGAACGCTTTAATTTATCCTCTGGCTAATTATGTGGAAAGAAGATCATAGGTTTCCTTCAGGAGCGTCTTAGCCGTCAGGTCTGTAAGTCCCTTCTCCACGAGTAGCTGTGTCCTGTCTAGCCGTGGCTCTGTTCCCTTTAACGTCCAGTGCCACCCAGTGGACAGTGGGACAGGGACGTCAAGCGTCCCCCCCGGCAGGAAAAGAGAGAGAGGCTTCACGTTTCGGGACCGTGGCTCTTCAGCCCACCTGTCCCTGGCTGACCAGCCGACCCGAGATCCTTCGAACCACAGCTCCGCGGCCTCTCATCTGACTATGGTAATCCAGCCCGCGGTCACGCTTGGCCAATCGCAACTGGTTCATACAAGTCACACAGGCCTGGCGGTCTGGAAAAGGTCACGCCAGGGGCACCTCCCCGTGAACGCCGCCGCCGTGATGTGCTCTCCTCTAATTTATGCTGGACACAGAGCTCCTCCACTCGCGGGCTTCGGCGTACAGAATACCGCTATCCGCAGGACCCTCTCCAGCCAATTTTCAGAGCATGTCATTCTATTTTTAATGCTATAAAAGAACAACAAACATTAAAAGAGATTAACATATGCAAAAGGGACGGCTGACTGTTTTCAGGGTCTCGCACACACACATTCAAGCAGACAGAAACATAAACATAAACATAAACAACAAGCAGAAAATGGACCCTCGTACTGGGGCGATCGCACTACAAAACCCTCAGTCTACAGTAATATCAGTGGCGACTTCTGGTTTACAGGGAGATGATTGGGTATCAAATCTTTAAAAAAAAATTAGAAAATAAAATGTCCTTGGTCAACAACCACTTGTCCCGAGTGGGGTTGCAGAGAACCGGAGCTTAACCTGGCAGCACGTGGCGCAACGCCGAGGGGCGGGGGGCGGCGACACACCCCGGACAGGACGCCAGTCCACCGCAAGGTACCCCAAGTAGGACTTGAACCCCAGACCCACCACAAAGCAGGCCCCTGCCAAACCCGCTGTACCACCATGCCCCCCCAAAATAAAATGAATATAAAAAAATGAAATACACACATCTTGAGAGAGACAGAAGTGGAATAAAATTAAGAATCTCAATATGAAAATTAGAATGGGCTGCATTTACAGCATTCTGATTATATCTAGAGTGCTTCTTGTTACCAACTCTCCCAGCACGTGTTGTGACTGACTCCCCGCTTAAGGGTTTTACGGCACTTGCAGGTCTGGGTGGAAAAGATAGAGACGCTTCAGCACCAGCGTCAGGTCATGCAGACCGGAAGAGCCAAGGAAAGCTGGTACTGTCAAATAATGACAGACTGTATCGTCTGTTATCGTAGACCGCGCTGTGATATCATAGACTGTGTCCTGTGTTATCATAGACTGTATCTCGTATTATCACAGACTGTACATTATATTATCACGGACTGTATTCTGTTTTTATCACAGTCTGTATCCAGTATTATGAGAGACTGCATCATTCAGTGCCATTAAGAGATGTGCGAAAGAACCTGTGTCACAATGAAATGTGGAGCAGGTATTTAAGCACGTTGCACCAAACTGACATTTATGGCATTACATGGACAGCAAAGACTGTGGTAGGACTGATCACTGAAAGTAATTTTATTGATTCTGGGGAAGTAAGAAAGAATTTGAAGTATATACTGACAAAGCAATTAAAATGGACAGCTGTTACGTACTGATTGTTAAATACACATTACATTGTAAAAAAATAAATAAATAAAAGTGTAATTTTGTCCATAAAATTTCCCTAAACATTGCTTTGTGCGTTTTAATAATAAAATGAATTAAAAAATGTAATATGTACAAATATGTTAATATTGATACTGGTAACGTGTACACATCATGAAATGTGATGAGGAGACTGAGAAGCTCTGTAATGCAATCCTGCCCCCTGCTGGCTCTTCAGGCTCAGTGTTTCCTTCTTTTATTATTCAATTATTACATTTATATTCATAAACAGGTTAATTTGTGTTTCCTCCAGCTAATTACACTTTATAGTCGCAGTTACTTTATTTTCAGGCGGTGCCTCAGTTTCAGCTGTGTTTCTCAGATTCATGACAGCTGATAACAGCTTGACAGGTAGCCTCGCAAATGAGATAAACGGAAAACGACAGCATAAAAACTTAACCAGCAATCGCTCAGTGAAATAACTTTTTCTAAATTTCACCGATAATTTAGTGTAACAGTTTTACTGTGCTGCGTTTGTTTTACATTGTAACAGCACATGTTCATATTGGAATAGCATTTCGCTCAACCATCAATGGACCTCAAGCTATCTGTGTTAGTAACGTTTTGTCTTTACAGGATGAACCTTGGAGTTTCGTGTATATCTATAACAACAAACATCCTCGTCAACCTGTACAATTTTAATTTGAATTTCACAAAATACATGGGGTCCAGATAGGACATTTGCAAATACGTTGTGCTGTGTTGTGGCCTAGTATACTAAAAAAAAAATATCCTGCTACCCAGAAGTCACTCGGGTGTTCACAGATATAATCCTCACATATTAAATATACATGTAGAATGAAATATATAGTATTTTCTGAATATGGAGTGTCTTTTCCATATTCAGTATATACAGCCTTTACCCTGGTCCACCTCAGCACAATCATACATGATGAGCAGGTTATTATAAACCTATTTTAGTACATGTGACTGCAGAGAAAAGATCAACCTTGAAACAACACTGAAAGGAGACTATGTCCAGCACAAAAAACTGCGATGCTCTTCAGCGGACTGTTGGTGCGGCTTGGAGTTGAAGTTGATTACCAGATTTGTGTCCCTTCATGAAGGTGCGCGGTTCCTGCCATTTGAACCGATAGTCGTAACAACAGGGCTCTTCAGATGAGGAACTGAGGACGGGCTGTTTGTTTGCACCAAAGCCGGAGAGGCGGCCGGCGCAGCGGAGACACACGTGAACTCATTGAGACGTTTATTTTCCCACTTACAACTAAACACATTATGAGTGACAGCTGAAGTGAGCAGTAAAATGGACCTGAGATTTCTGAGCTACTTTCCTCAAAGAAGCTTTCGCTGCTATCAGCAGTTACCTAGGCGAGCGGTGTGTACGGGGCCGCGCGCGACGAGGGCACGCCAACCTCACACCACGCAGCCCTGAAGATACACTTCTCTGGAGCTCAGCTGCTTTTCGGAAATGAGTGACACCCAATCGGATGGGCTTATAAGGAGGTGTCCAGACGGTTCACGACTGAGTGAGGAGCAACGCGTTTAGCGGCTATCTCCACGGCGGCAGCAATCCCGCGGGAGGGAATCCGGGATATTATTTACAGAGAACGCTGTCCGTGGGATTCAGAGGGCTTCAATCCTATGTTTGGCTCCTAAGAGGTTTATACAACAATCTAGCATAGGACAGGGCCTTAGCAGGAGGAGGGGGCAGCCTCATCTTTACACCCCCCTCCGTTGATCCCCCGCACAAATCCCCCAAGTGCATCGCACCGCCGTCCAGGTCTTTTCCATCCTATTAGATGGGTCATGCATACACGGCCCAAGTGCAGCTGAGAGGAGCCCACAGTAGCAGTGGCTGGCAGCCCCGGAGAGCGGCTGCCGGACCGGGAGGCGAAACGAATGAAACGCTCCCCCCCCCCGCCTCTGTAAACGGAGCCATATGGAAGGGAACGGCAGAGACGGCGGCCAGGGCGACTCCGCCATCTGTATCGTTCATTATCGCTCTTTATCCACAACGGTGGGCCCAGGAGGGGCTGCGTGTAACAGGTCCCAGATCA
This sequence comes from Scleropages formosus, assembly GCF_900964775.1. NCBI lineage: Eukaryota > Metazoa > Chordata > Actinopteri > Osteoglossiformes > Osteoglossidae > Scleropages > Scleropages formosus. The sequence goes on from NC_041817.1 coordinate 813,506, forward strand.
GAGGCGGGTCAATGTGAACGGAGAGCTATTTAACATTATCATGATATATACTTTATGTAAATGTTAACGTCAACTTCAAATCCCACCGCCACCTTTTCGCCCTCTCTGCACCACCTCTGTCTCCATTTACATCTGCAGTGTCGACTGTTTCTCTCCCCAGACCACTTGGACCTCTACCTGTGCAGACTCTTCACTCGACTTCCTGGCTCTTCTGGTGCCTTCCGACTAGGATTTTCCTTTCCCTCATACCCTTGTCACTGCACTGTGAACCCACATTGCAAAGAGGGGGTAATAGATGGCATACTCAGGGTGTTTCTCTAGTGTGATGTGTAACCCGTTGATGTAATGCACTCATTTTATTTTTCCTTCACTGAGATGTACATCGCTTTGGAGAAAAGTGTCTGCTAGATGACATAACCTAATAAATGTAAATGTAAACATAACCTGATTTCTGTTCACTCACAGGTATTAAGCTACTCTGCAGTAAAAGGTAATATAGACTTGTGAAAGGGGGGTGCGGGGGCACGGTGGGTTGGATCAAGTCCTGCTCTCCGGTGGGTCTGGGGCTCGAGTCCCACTTGGGGTGCCTTGTGACGGACTGGCATCCCGTCCTGGGTGTGTCCCCTCCCTCTCCGGCCTTGCACCCCGTGTTGCCAGGTTAGGCTCCGGCTCCCTGCGACCCTGTATGGGGCAAACGGTTCAGACAATGTGTGTGTGTGTGTGTGTGTGTGTGTGTGTGTGGAAATGTGAGATGTGTAAATACATTGTAAAATTTGCTTGAGAGTAAGAATGAGGTAATCACTACACACTTCCGACACTCAACAATAAATTAGGCCAACAGCATTCGTGTAAACGATGCGGACTTAAAAAAAAAAAAAAAAAAGTGACCAAATTTTGTTCTTTGGAAAAAATTGAAATGATGGTTCATCATGCTGGAGCCCCCTTACCCTGAGTGCTTCCTAGCTCTGGGCTGATGAGGAGATGCGCTGCTGAGGCGTACCAGATGTACGAGCAGATGAGAAACCCTGTCTGCCAGCTGAAGCGGGATGTTCTTTTTTTTCAGAGTCGGACAGATTGCGAGGCCCAGAAGCAGAATTTAGGCTGGATTACATGCCTACTTGTAAAATGTGTTCTGGAATTTTAATGACTGCCTCCACTGTAGACCTGGATTTATTTTTTCTAATTATTTTTTGTTACATCCAAAAAACAGGCATGTATATTTTTGAATCAAGCACAGGAGAATGAGCTTTATACTCATGTGTGTTGTATGTAGGTACTAAGTTTTAGTTTGACATCATATCTGGTAATCCTACTATAGATGGGATGATTCCAAAACCAGTAATCTGGCCCAGTCACATTTGAAGGAATTCACTAAATGACTTATTGTGTCCCAGGACAATTGAGAAAAGGGAAAATGTGTTCGGCTGACAGCTGCAGCAAGGGCACCGTATGGAGAGTGCTGCAGTGAGCTGAGCCAAAGTGCTCGGTGACAGCCTTCTCCCAGGGGGAAGACAAAGCAAGCGGTATTTAACTTCATTACTGAAAAAGCACGGCCCCTTTCCACACCCTCATTGAGGTGCAGCTTGGTAAAAACCTTAGGTGACGCATCAGGCATTTTGGTCCCTGAAGAACGAAAGCGCATCTCAGTCTATACGTAAATATATACAGACGTTCTGAAACATCATCAGTAATGCATTCGTAGCGCAAAAATAAATCTTTCACTCTGGGTATCCAGCTCAGAATGCGTTTATTGACGAGACTGTTTGTGTCATTCGCTCATATTTTGTGGATTTAATCCAGATAGGTACAGACCGGATCTTGACAGCAGTGCAATATAAACTTTCCAAGAAACAATATTTGTTGTCTGGATTATTTACCCGTGCCCTGTTCTTTACACGCTGATTCAAGTTGAACGCCAAAAGCCTGTCTGAAAGTAATATACGTTACTGACTGCTGACAAGAACAGGCGGCCAGTAACCAGCAGTAGATTACTTGCAGGAAGTAACCTCCAGAGACAGGCCTCCCACACTGCTTCCTCATGTGGGAAATAGTATCCATCAGCGCCCCTAAGGAGGGACCATCCATCACACTCTGTGAGGGAGACAATGTTTACGCGTCCACTTGGGAGAGCAGATTGTATCCTCTGGGTATCACGAAGGCCTCGGCATCTCTCCTACAAACGGCTTTAATTCGCTCCCATTTATCTTTGCGGCCTACGAGTAAATGGTGGACACCTTGCCGGCCGGCAATGCGGCCGTGGCAAATTCCATTTTTTCGTGCGCGGTGCTGAAAACGAGAAACGGTTAAAAACAACATGTAGCTGGACGTGAAGTTCTGGTGATTCACTATTTCAGAAAGACGTGCAGCAGGGTTCACACTCACTAAGTGAGAAGGGAGACTGGAAACCGCTGCAAATGTGCTAATAAGAGGCCTCCGGAGCATCACTCGGGCGCTATAAGAACCTCTCTGCTTCCCGAGGAAACGGATTCGCGGTTCAGACTCGACACCTGGCTGTACGGCTATGGATCATGCAGCAACCTCTCAGTATTCATGATGCGCAGCACTGACTCCTGAGTGTCAGCGAGCGGCGAGTTGCTGATATCTGAGCGCTGATCGCTCATGACACAGCTGTCCACGCAGATATGTCCAGCGTTACACAGAGGGAGCGGGGGATCAGCAGTGGCACGAGTTCAACTGTCTCCCTTAAGTGAATGAAACCAGCACGTCCCCAGCAGCAGCACTGTTCTTCTTCACATTCTCTGACATGCAGCTGCGTGGATTTAGTCAGCGTTAACGCAGAGCGCATACCGTACCTCAGCGAGCGCAAATGCGACGCTACTTTGTCGCAATAGCCGGCATTTATTCAGCTGACATTTTTATCCGAGGCACCTTGCTGTATAATGTCAGGTTTGTGTTACAAGAGCCTTGGAATTATGAGGTGGAGCTGGGATTCAAAAGCGGTAGCTTCAGATTCTGCTCGGTGGACACGGGTTCAAGCGCAGCTCAGGGTGTGTCGCGTTAGCATGCGTGGAAGAAGACACTGGCACGCCACTTCCTTCCCCGCCTCGGCTTGAAAACCACACGAGTGGTTACTAAGAGTCAGATCTGACTGGCTGGCACTTCCACACACACACACACACACACACACACACACACACACACACACACACACACACACACACACACACACACACACACACCTTCTGAGTGAAAGGGCAAGTAGCTAACCATCACGCCGCCAGCTACTTGCAAACCTGTAGCTGCAAAGAACAAGGTGCAACAGAGGTTGCTGACTTATCCCTAATGTGTTCAGTCCTAACTCAACTTTGTTCCATACTTTTTACTAGACCGAGGGCAAAAAATACCCCTTGGCTTCAGTGTACTTTGCAGTTAATGAGCAAGATGATTAGCTCCATGGCTTTCGGGATGTGTCAACAAGTGCCTGAAAAGGCAATTGTGACAATAGTTAATATTACCCAGGAAAGTTTTTTGCAGGTTGTTACTAAAAAAAAAAAAAAAAGAGAGAGAAAGGATGTAACAACGGGAACTATTGTTGTATATGCTGTTGCAGCAGGTGCCGGTTTTGAGAGTGCACCGGAAGAAAAGTAGCCCAGACAATGTGAGGGCATAAGTGCAGTGTTTTAAGTTTACTAAACAGTTTCTTCAGAACTGCGATTGTCTGTCTTCATTGAAGGGAAGAGGCAGAATAAAACAGCAATAAACAAATTTCAGATATTGCGGTGTGGGCTGTTTTGGTTTCCTTTAAGGTTACTGTCCCACACAGTTTGAGGGCATTATTGTTATTGTTTACTACTCAGCTGACACCTTTATCCAAGGCAAATAATGCCGCTATATACGCTACACTAATCAACTTAGAATCACGTACCCATCCACACAGCAGTTTCACACACGAACTCACACATTCACACACTGCAGACTCTTCACATTCATCACTTCACCTAAAACACACTGTTGGATGGTGGGAGGAAACCAGAGAACCTGGAAGAAATCCTCGTGAACAGCGGGAGAATGCAAGCTCCAGAAACTCTGAGCTTGATTCAAACCCCACATCCAAAACCACAGCCCATGTGTAAACAAACAGCAGCTTTTTTTTTTGTCACGTTGTCTCCATCATAAAATCTGCACATATTTAACAGCAAACAGATGCGGATCCTCCATTTAATCCTCACGAAATGTGATCCTGCTGAAGGGTTATTTTCCAGGCTTTCTTGTCTCTCCATTTGCCACATTTGAGGCATGTAGTTTTGGTGAGTTTACATGCGCTCAGGCATCACCTTGGGACACCTAAAAATGGGCTTTATTTGTCCCTCCGTGCTGATTCCCGCAATAATGGAATGGGTCTGCCGGGTCACGGAGGCCACTGGGCAATTTGGCTCTACTGGGCGTAACCACCTTCTCACCTAAAGACAGATTAAATGGCTGGAGCAAAGCATCGGGCCAGAGCTGTTCACAGAAACGAGCGAGGGGTTTAGACAGTGCGCGGGGTGGCGCACACCGCTGGGCAGCTTGGTGTTCCGCTGAACGGCTTGGGACATGGCATTTGAGCACCGGACTGACAGAACCGCACCTCCGTAGAAGCTATTCGGAAAAACAAATGCCTCTTTCATGCAGTTTCAGTAGCTCCGGTTCACAGAGAAATGGTTTAATCTGACAGGTGTACAAATGTATACCGCGTGATTTCCTTTAAATTGCCACAGTTCGCAGTTAAGGAAACATCTCTTGGTGTAGGTTTCAGAACTAAAGTGCGGTTCTTTGAACAAAACATATTGATTGTTGCACAGATGCCAAGACGAACTGTCATGCGGCTCTTGCTTGTTGGTGTTGGCTGAGGACTAATTGGGAAATTTTCAAATAAATGAAACCAGGATTGAGAAATACCGTTTATCTGCAGGACATTTGCCGTAAAGGGTATTGTTGTTGTAGATGTGTTTTCACTAATAAGATAGTGCCCCTTCATCTAATTATTTTATTTAAGCTGAAAAAGAATAAATTGCTATTTAAAGGGCTAATTAAATCATCTATCTGATCAACAGCCTTGCAGTAATGGCTTGTTTGCCCTACACAGTCACTTATAACCTGAAATGATACCAATTATGTTCCGTATTTTATGAGGCAAAAATATAAACATAACTTACATGGTTTTCTTTTCTTCATTAAGCGTCTTCTGAAACTGATCTAAATCACAGCATGTACTCAACGCTCTTTTTTAACATGAGGCCAGTCAAAGCTAATTAATGACAAAGTCTGGTTTAAAGTAGAAACCAGCATGCCAGGGGTCTTCAGGACCAAGACTGAGATTTATTGCCCTAGATGATCACAAGAAACACAAGCACCTCTCAGGTACCATGTTCAGGTACCATGGTTAGGTACCATACTCAGATGCCATGAAGCACAACGCCCACCAGAGGGCTGTATTGATATGGTTATTCTGTACAGGTGGAAGGAGCCCTCCCCTGTTCTTCTGCCAATAAGACATGAAGTAAAGGTGAATGTTGAATGATGATCTCCTACAGTTTCCATTTAGGACATGCAAGCACAAAGGCCCAGGGTCATCCAACCTACAGAATAAATCACATTCTAAAGGTACTTTTATGAGTTTGCATTTGGGTAAATCTATGTCAATAAAAAGAAAGAACTGCATGAAGTATAAGTACACACTGTAGCACTGAACAAATGGAAATGCCACGAATTAATCCTTCTTGTATATGCTAAGTATTGCAGGTTATGTCAGGTATGTTTTTTAAGTACACATCACATTACTAAGTTCAGTTTTCAGAACAAGCGATCCAGTATTTTATGTAGGGTCATCTGGCACAGCAGCTTCCACTAGCCAATGAAGATAACAGATTCAGGTGGGGTGAAGAAGGATTACAGTACCTTCCTGGAGCACCGGCATCTAGAGGGCACTGAGCAAACACCCTCAGAGCAGCCAGACAGAAACACACAAGGCCTGAATGTCTTCCCATTCTCTCACACAAATGAACTAAAACACGTGTGAGGCCACAGCACATCTCTAAGTGTACGGTACAGGCCAGAAGACAATGGGAATATCACAGAGCACACAAGGTTTCCATGCATTATCACATACGTTTATATCCTGCACTGAAATCTGCCAGCCCAAACACCCACTTTTACACATTCAGATTTTTCAAATCTGACAAGTTAATCTACAAAGTAGTGTTTTAGTACTGGTTCTGGCAAGAACCAGCAACAACACACAATTTTTGGTTATCAGTTCATGTGACACAAGTAGTTACAGCAGCAGCCTTGAAAACACATCTCAAACTCAAAATATATTCCAGGCATAATGCATTTCACACCGTTTATTAAATCATTCCTGGTTTATATTATAATGGTCTCTTTGAGTATGCTTGTTATTGTGATTTTGTTCAATTTCATTCATTGTACAGAGAAATACCCAATACTGTCTTTTAAAATGCATGCAAAATAAATTAAAAAAGTAATTACAATATAAATTAGAATTTAAACATTTCTAAAAATTAAGCAGAATATTGTAGTTCCCTAAATGCTATAAAATACAGAGGTGACACATGTAGACTGTAAAATTTGCATGTAATAACAGAGGGGTTATATTTTGTAACAGATACTAATTAGAAACTTCTTTATGGCAACTGTCAACCTGTCATCAACTGTTGACTTTACATAACTGAAAGCAAGTTTAATTATACTTTAATCACATCCCCCTCACTGATTTAATTTATGCACCTAGGATAAAGAAATATCATCATTAGGTGCATGATCACACACACAACTTGAAATACATATACATGTTTCAAGAAAACTCTCATCAGCAGATCTAAGTAACCATCGATCATCTGGTTAACTGTGAATGGATGTGCAACTCTAATGCTACGTCATATGTGCAGCCAGAAAGAGAGTGTAAGAATAAGATGCTTGATACAATCGTTGATTAATGTGTCAGTTGAAAGGGCACAATACGAAGGACCTCTGTTAAAGTAACCGTCTTTGTGAGTTAACAGGGAAATTAAGAACTGAGACAGCTCTGCAGGCAATTTTGGTATTGGGAAAATCTCCCCAAGAAACAGGACAGACATAGTAATAGACACAGTGGCAGAAGGGCTGTACAGAAAGGCTCTGTACCTGCAAAATAAACACCACCTTAGATCAGACATGGCAAATAAACATCAGCACAAGCCAGATCTGTATGGACCACAATGACCAGGGCACAGAAGAAGTGCAAGCAGGGATTCTTCTCTCTAATAACTGTTTATATTATTATATTATGGTCAGATTCTACGCTACATTAGTAAAACCTAATCCTCTTGTCTTGCAAACCTTTGACCATGTTTTGTACAGATAACCAAACCGGAGATCAAACACTCTGAGCTTTCATATGCTAAACCCTGGCAGTCCTAATCCAAGTCAGAGCTGAAATGTATAATGACGGGCCAAGTATCAATGAGAACACATTTAATCCAGAGAGGGCACACATTGAGAAAAAGCAGGAGAGCATCCTGAGGGATGGACTCGTTTCCATGGTTACCTGTGATAGGTCTGACTGGCTAGTTGAGGGGAACAGAGATGAGGTAATCAGACCACTGAGCCCTGCCTGTGGTTCAACAAAAGCGAATAATGAACCGGCTCCAGCAGTGTTCCACGAGGAATCAGAGCTACTACATGCTTTCCAACTCCTAAACGGGCACTTGTTCTAACAGCTGAGCAGAAGGCAGATTTACTAACTGGTAACTTAAAAAAAATGAAAATTTGAAACAACCTGTTAACATGTTTAACATTTCGATTGACAAACAAATAATGTGTGAGTGTGACAATGAATCAGCCCAGTTTGCGTTAGAGTGCCAGCAGTAGGCAGCCAGCTCTTTTCTGACCCAGGTGTGCTGCAGTGTTAAAGTACTGGATCTGGAACAGTTCCAGCCCAGCTTGGAGCAGCGCACAGAGCAATAAGGAAGATGGATTCCATCCAGCGGACGTGCAGACAAACTGGGAGTGGATTCTTCCAACAGCGATGAGCCACGTACTAACACCTTGTTAAATCAGACAAGGACAGCGGCAGAAGGCAGAGCAAACAGGTTTACAGAGCCATGAGGTTCTTTTAGATCCACACCCTGCATTTCCAGAAGCCCCGGCTCCACCAGTAGCACCCCCTCCCACTTACGCAGAGGGATACTGAGACTCTTATCTTCAGGGAAACAGGAGGTGGAAAGTCAGAGGCCCCTTACAAACAATGCGTCTACCCCTAGTCCTGTTTCATGCCATCATCACTATTACACTCCCTGTGATACATCAGTGCTGGGACTATTAAGATTCTTTCTATTGTTTTTATGACAAAGGACCTTAATCGGGCTTAAGGATTTATTCCACACAGAACAAGTCATTACCGCAGGAGAGAGGTTCACAATGCTCTTCAATGGTTGCGATCAAGTTGTGTTTTTGGCAGGGGGAGGGAGAGTGTGTAGAACCTAGGGCCAGCTCGGTGGTCATGCAGGGATTTGAGTCAGGCATCAAGAGGCCAGTAGTTGCATGCTCTTCCTTGTATCTCCTTATGGGATTTACTGTGTAGTCTTGGTTGCTGTGGTACTTTTTTGAGATGGAAATGGCTGGAGAAGCTAGCAATGGAATCATCTCTCTATGGTATTGCTTTGACACAACACAAGCAGTGGTGACACTAATTGTGGAAACCTCTTAGGGACAGGAGGAGCAGGGGTCACACGAGCAGACACTGGGATCACACAGTGTAATTTTTTAGCTATTTTATAATGGAGTAACACCATCAATCTTTTGTATGGACAATACAGTGACTTGAGATTAACATGATCACTCCTTGATTTTTTAGAGTACTAAATTTATGGAATATGGTCGCAACACAACAGAATTTTACTGCATGGAAGCACAATACATATGTAACAGAATATACCAAGAATAGCAGTAAAATAACGAATTGCAATGAGCCAAATATAATCAAATAATAAAAAAAGAAAAAATAATTAATGAAAAGCACTAAAACTAGTTAGTGTCAGCTAGTATTTTGTAGTACGTACCATATCATACCAATTTCAAAGGCATAATGTTCTCCAAATGTACAGATGACTTTCTATCACTTACATGTGAGAATTTTCTCTTCCCAGTGATCAGACAATGACAGAAAATACACACAAATGGAATTTAAAACATTAATGCATCCATCTAATTATTACTCTGCACCAAGCTTTGCCACTGAAGAGCCTTCATCACCCACCCCTTCATTATCAGTGATATGAAATCGCTAAGAAATGTGTCAAAGTGAACGCAGAAAAGGACTAATTGCTGACTGCAGCTGGTAAAATGTGCAGCATAATATTCACTGATGTACAAGGGAGGAATAGTTATGGGAATCATAAATATGCGTTCGTACTCACGAATTTACATCTATAAATTGTGTACTTTGAAGGATCTTTAAAAAGCCTAAATCTGAAATCAGTACACTTGTATTCATTCACCCAGCCAAATCAGCGTGGAGAATCAGTGATGCAGGTATGTGTGACTTTCGCTTCAACCTGCTCCAGACTTGTGGCTAATTTATTACAAAGGAGAACAGATGTGAAAGAGCACAATAAATTTCCTTTAGATGTGAGTTTGCATGTTTGATAACATTCAGGATACAGAACTGAGTTAAATTTTAACAGTATTTCCAGTATTGAAATTAATGTTGATTAGTAAAACCAAGGCTCTATATGTCTTAGTTTGCTTTGTTAGTCTATATTTCTAATCCATTTAGGCAGGTTGTTGCAGCCAAGCATTAAAAATGGGTAGAACACATGTTTACACCTTCATAAACCATTTAGGTATGACCTGATTTGGACATTGGGGTGTCATTAAAAAAGCAAAGAAAGAGTGGTCACAGCCTGATGGATTTAAGATTTCAAGGTTTCAAGGTTTATTGTCATAGGTACACATACCGTGTACAAGTACCATGAAATTCTTCACAGACTATGAACAAAAAAACAATAGATAATACTGCACAAAACAAAAGGGAAAAGGCATACTAGGAGAACTTCCATTGTTGCATTGTTTCCAATGGCATAGGTAGTGACACATGGTAATGGAAGAATGAGCTGTCAAACAGGAATCAAAATAAAACCCCAAAGACAACCCTCAGAGAAAAGAGGTGGAGATCATCAAGGCCATCAACACAACTGATCACGTGGAAGAAGAAGCAGATAAACTAGAATGGGAATGTTTGCTTTTTATGCAAATGTAGTATGCTTTTATAAACTAAAAACATTTCCTGTAAACTGATTATGAAAGCTTCAAAGCATCATCCAAGCAAGCTCAAGTGTAAATTGCTAATTATACTGTATGAGAACTACCAGTGGGATATGATTTACAGGCTTCTGATGTGGCAAACGTGAAACAACAGAGCTCACCAAGGGTGCGACAAGCCAGGCATGACAGCTCAAGCTTGATAGTACACCTGACACAGGCAGGCAGCTGGCAGATTTAGAGGGCTTATACCGCAGTGTCATGAAGAAACATAAAAATGAATGTGCCTTGGGTCACTAGAAAATTACTGCTAATGAAAAAATAACTGTGAAATAAAAAAATACTTCACTATCTAAGACACTTGTAATCAGTTTGGCTGCCAGGAGGATTATTACAGTTTGCTGCTTAGTTTATGGCTTTCAGCTGTTTCTTGTCATGTGGTCCTATATAGAATCTGGTTTCCCCATTTCTCCCAGTTTAGGTCTAATGAGTAGCGCTGCTGTCTCGCAGCACCTGGGTGGTGCGAGAGGATGTGGGTTCAAGCCCCGCTCAGTCTGTGTGGAGTTCTCCCCATGCCTGTGTGGTTTCCTCTGGGTGCTTTGGTTTCCTCCCACAGTCCAAAGACATGCTGCTCAGGTTCCCCCATAGTGTGTGAGTGACAGAGAGAGAGAATGTGTTCCACCAATGTGTGGATGCGTGACCCATTGTAAGTAGTGTATCTCGCAGTGTAAGTCACCTTGGTGAATAAGGTGTGTGGGCTGATAACACTACATAGTATCCATTGGAAGTTGCTTTGGAGAAAAGCACCTGCTCAGTAAGTAATGTAATTTCATGACACATTTTTTTAACATGAGCACAACTGAGTGCCATTTGAGTTCCCTAAGTCACCCCAGCTGAGCCCGACCACACAAAGACGCCTGAACATAAGGTTCCACCTACTCACCGCCTCTTTCCTATAAAAATGGTCACATTTCATGGGTAAGGGAAATTAGCATTTCTAGATTGAATTCTTTGCAGTGTTTGTCTGTGCCCCTTCTCCCATGAGAGCTACAGCCCAGCCAAAAAGTCGCATGCAATAGCATTCCATGAAACCGAACATATGCTTCAGAAAAGAATAATCCTTAAATACCATGGATTTTCAAGAGGGAGAATGAGAGGAAGGGGCTCCCCAGTTCACATTTCATTCCAAATCCATATGCATTATGAGAACCAGCTGCCAGCAGTTAGGTGGAAAACCAAGGAAAGATTTTAAGGCAGCTGGTCTGAGGACTGTGAGAAGGCTAAGAGCAAAGAGGAAACTGACAGTGAGCAAAAGAGCTTCCTGACCTCTGTAAACATTTTGTAAAGTTTCAGCTGGATCCCCAATTTTTGTTGATTTTTTTGCTGCACCAACATTGCGAACTCACATGCAAGGGATGGTCAGTTATCAGAAACGTTAAGCAGGCCAATGACCGGCAGACAGCCAAGCAGCCAGATGGGAAGGAGAGAGACTGATTAAATTTAAAACATATTGTTTTCATTTTTTAGATTCAGTCACACGTTTAAATAATAATAATATGCTTCATGAAAAAAAGAAAAATAATTCAAAGGCCAACCAACTTGATCCGTGCGTGTTGCATTCATTTGTTTTTTTGATTCGAAAGTGAAAAACAAAATGCGAATTAGGCCCGTGTATGTTACAGAAAAATGAGAAAAAAATGCTTTTTATGGTTTCTGATCAGGGGGCACGGTGGCGCAGTGGGTTGGACCGGGTCCTGCTCTCCGGTGGGTCTGGGGTTTGAGTCCCGCTGGGGGTGCCTTATGACAGACTGGCGTCCCGTCCTGGGTGTGTCCGCTCTGGCCTTACAGGCTGGTAGGCTCTGGTTCCCCGCGACCCCGTATGGGACGAGCGGTTCAGAAAGTGTGTGTGTGTGCCTGTGTTATTTATTAACTAAACTCACAGTCACAATTCAAACAGAACGCTTGGCTGTAATTCCAAAGTGTGGGGTCACGGGGAACCAGAGCCTACCCAGTAACACAGGGTGTAAGGCCGGAGGGGACACACCCAGGACGGGATGCCAGCCTGTCGCAAGGCACCCCAAGCAGGACTCGAACCCCAGACCCACTGGAGAGCAGGACCCGGTCCAACCCACTGCGCCACCGCACCCCCCTAACACAGGCACATTATAGGAAAATGACATGTGAGCTAGCATAAACACCTCACTAAATCAACCTTTCAGTATGTGGTTTCCATATGTTCATTGATTTTAATATATAATTTTCTGTAAACATTATAATTTCACAGAATCATTTTTCAAAGTAATTGTGTCCATTTTAATGGGATTTGGCAGTATTTTATCAAAAACATGTTTTACCATAAAAACAATTGGTAATAATGTCAACAACGTAAGAGAATTCCTCTTAAAAGGGTTATTTCAGGAATGTATTGTATTGTAAAGTGGGGGCAGACTAGTTCTAATATCACAAGAGGATGTCTTGTACCTATAATATACATGCACTCCAAAAACCTTGCTCAGAAATAATAAAAGTCACAATGTTTATCTGATGGAAATATTGTGATTACCAGAGAGAAACATTTTTTATTCTTTCCTTTTAGTTAGTGACCTGCATAACCCACAGAGCTCAAAAGATTCAAAGTGCTCCATGGAAAAATCACAAACATGTCATCATATGTTTAATCCCTTGTTCGGTTTTGTTTTTGATTATTTTTTCTGAATGTTTTCCCCAATGAAAGCACAGAGCAGTAGTATAATGATTTTTATCCCCATTCACATTAATGTAAGTTTTTCATTGTTTGCTGATCATTTTTAAGAATTCAATGCCTTGTCTGCAGATTATGAGTAAAAATGGCTTGAGTACATAAACACAGGTAGAGGACTGGGGTGTTCATATACTTCAAGAGAAGTGCACAGATGGTTTAACAATGTTTAACACTATGTGACTGTACAAAAAAAAATCAAACACACACACACACACATTTTCTGAACCGTTTGTCCCATACGGGGTCGCGGGGAACCGGAGCCTACCCGGCAACTCAGGGCGTTAGGCCGGAGGGCGAGGGGACACACCCAGGACGGGACGCCAGTCCAAAATCAAATATCTAAATGTTAATATCTTTTCCAGCAATTCCTTAACAAATCAAACTGAAGGCAGTCTAATTTTTTCTTTCACTGTTAATTAATAAAAACATTGCTTGCTCATTTCTATGAAAAATTAAATTTAAACACTTTCTGGCAGGCCAGTGCTCCAAGGCTAAATGACTAGTGGCAGACTGACTGCTTCTCATACTGCAAGTTTGTGTGCAGGTTACTGACTGTTGCACTGATGACCTATGAGGTGTGGTGGAATATTTATGCAACACTGAGCTATAATAAAAAATAAGAAAACTCTTAAGCCTGTGGATGGTTCAGCAGCACTGTGTGCCACACAAACTGGGCTGCAATACACCAAACCTGCAGTGTTCAAATGGGCTGGTTGGCTTTGGTCACCTCACTTGAGGGTGGAACAGTGGTGCTGCGGGACATTCTGATACCTTACAGCTCCTGGGGTGTGGCTTCACATAAATGTTCAAATCCAGCTCAGTCTCTGTGGAGTTTGTGTGTTCTCCCCTTATTTTCTTGGCTTTCCACCAGCTGCTCCAGTTTCCTCCCACAAACCAGAGGGATGTGTTTCAGGTGAATTGGTGCCTCTAAATTGCCCTTAGTGTGTGAGTGAATGAGTGTGATTCCTGCATAAGTTATGGATCACTGCTACCCTGCAGTGGACGAGCAGTTAATGATAATGGCTGGATTATTCATTTCTTTATCTTCATCCAAGACGGAATACAGCAAGTGTGGTTAAAGCCAGGTTTCCAGTGCAATAGTTGACAAATGGAAATGTTATGCATCACTCTCAAAGCCCTACAGCAATTCACAGACAGCAATCATTAAGGTAAAATACTATGCAAAACCTCTGTATGTGTTTTTATTTTGGTTGAGACTAAACCCAAAAGCAAGCTGAAAATGAAACTGAAATATAACTTCATACTGTTAGTGTTTGTCAGCTGTGTTTTCACACAAGAATTTGGCAATAAAATATACATCTGTCAAGAATGATCTGCATCCATGAATGTATGAATATATCCGTCATTCATTCACAAAACTTCCATACTTTTTTGCACAATATGGGGCAACATCTGCTTTCTAGTTTTGTCTGATAAGAGTCTGAATATTCTAATAAACTGTTATTCATTAAACTGAACACTGTAATGTTGACAAAGGCTATCATATATTTAGATAGGGCTGGTGCATAAAGATCTTCAACTTTTTTAACAGAATACAACATTTCCATGCAGACTGCATTCCCTAATTGGACAAGATGTTCAAAACAGATGCCAGGCACTGCCTGAAAATATAAAAATAGATTCATGCTTTCTTGTAGCCTCTACGGGAACATTACATACTACCCATTTCATCCTGAAAAGAAAGTCTCTTTTTTACAAGAAATTCCTGCACTTAAATGTTATTATTATTACATTTTTCCCTTAAAGTGATTCACATAGTCTATGATTTTATACTTTTCCTACTTTAAAGTGTACAGCTGGATATTAGCTGAAAAAAAAAATCAGTTTAAATACCCTGCTTGAAAGTATATCTGGGGTGTCCCTCTCGAGATTTGATTAAACAACCACAATGAAATTTCCAGCCTCTTAATATATAAGTACAGCCATATAATGAGCATAACCGTTCAAACACTTACATGTATAGTACCGGTTTAAATGATATGTCTTTAAATCCACTTTTCAATTAATAGACAGTAATTCAGCATGCAATTTTCAACCAGCGTTTTACGCAGGCAAAATTACAATACTTTTGTACCCCAGTAACAACACTTTCTGATCTGAGGTTGTTATCTAACTGGCCTTGTCAGTCAAGTTCTTCCTCTGCTGTTCAGAAAACATGTGCTGTAGTCTTTCTTCCCTCATTCAGAAGTTAGTAATATATGTGCCACCTTTAGTGCCCCTGTGTCGAGCCATCTTCAAAAGAAAACCAGGACATTCAGAAATGTATTTAATAAGGGATGGGGTACAGTAAGTCAGGAAGGACAGCTGAATAGGAAAGGCCATGAACAAGTCAAAAGTGCTCTATCATTCAGGTTTTTGTCATTCAAATGCTTGGTACAACTGTGAGTACACAGGTTTTGTGAATCTAGGGGCAATAGGTTCTGTTCTGTCGTCTCACTATGAGAACATTGTTAGTTCAAATCCCATATCTCTGTAGTACTCTTGATGAAGATATGCACCTCTGCATTGGTACAGTAACATTACCCTACCGAAGAAACTGGTACGTCTTTATAATTTCATTTTCAGAGACTATAACCAAATTGGATAAAGGTGTCAGGTGCATAGTAATAAGGTTAATAATAACTGTGAGTTTGGGCAGTGTGAAATAATGATTTCAATGATGAATATGCCTGCATCAGTACAAATAATCATGCCATTAATATTTTACTACAGAGCAATCACTAGAAGAACTAGAAGAACTAGAACACACACACTGTCCAAAACCGCTTGTCCCAAGCGGGGTCGCGACGAACTAGAGCCTGACTCAGCAACACAGGGTGCAAGGCTTGAGGGGGAGGGGACAGACCCAGGATGGAATGCCCCCAGTCACTAGAACACATTGTTTCGTTAAAAAAAAAAAAAAAAAAAAAAACATTCATTTTAAGCCTTGCGATATTGAAAGGAGACGACATTTATAGATTATTCCAAATTGAAAGAGGTGCCTTGTTAAATGAGCCGTGTTCGTGCCCTTGCCTGTTTTATTCTATTACTTTTATCCCCGCAGCACACAAACGCACGCACACAGACACATACACACAGAGCTCTACATGTAGCACGGACTCTTTTAAAAAGTCTAAATGACTTTTGGTCCAAGGGACTTTGCATTTTGACACTGTGTGGCTATGCTCGGAGTGGCGGGACGTTCATTTGACTGTAAAAGCCGTTCGCTCCATTTGAGTCGTGCAGAAGGAAGAGGAGGAAAGGGTCATGGAAATCCCAAAGCACCGGCCCACAATTTGCATCTATTTGCCAAAAGGAAAAATCTGTCCGTCAGGGGGAAACATCTATGGTTTGCTTGAACCCGTCTTAAAAGAGGGTGTAAAAAAACTTCAGCACCATGGACAAGTCTGCTGTGAAGGCCCCTTACAATGCTGGACTTCAAAAATAGATCTGATTCATTGCTTTAAAGAGACTTTATTATTATTATGCGCAGCGGGTTTGGTCAGGCTCTCTGGTGGGTCTGGGGTTCGAGTCCCGCTCGGGGTGCCTTGTGATGGACTGGCGTCCCGTCCTGGTTGTGTCCCCTTCCCCCTCCAGCCTTGCGCCCTGTGTTGCCAGGTTAGGCTCCGGCTTGCTGCGACCCCCGCTTGGGACAAGCGGTTTCAGACAGTGTGTGTGTGTGCGCGTGTGCGTGTGTGTTATTATTATTGGGTTTTAGTGGAGTTTTCCATCCTGCAGTGTTGCATGTCAGGCTATAAATCCTCTTGCTCCTTTGCAGCATCCCTTCCACGGTGAAGTGCAGAACGCGACACACACTCATCTTATCTGTCTCCGTCTCAAACACACTTTGTTTGAGAGCTGTTGTCGAGCCCCCCCCGCCCCGCCCCCCCCCATGGCTAACGTCACCCCCCCCCCCCCCCCGGGCAGATCGGCTCCAGTCTTCCGTCCTCCCCACTGACACAGAGAGACATCGGAAAGAAGAGATCGCATCCATTTTATAGTGTGTGTGTGTGTGTGTGTGTGTGTGTGTGAGTGTGAGTGTGAGTGTGTGTCAGCGCGAAGCTTGCGATGCTGTTCGGAATAGGGCGGAATACACCTGTGCCCCCCGCAGGGAGGGCCGAGCAGAAGGTGTGTGGATGAGCGCGCAGAGGGACCCCGCCATGCTGAGATGTGACACGGCGGACACCAGCAGGAGCGCACATCCATCCTAACTTTTTCTTTGGGGAGCTCAGCGAAAGGACAAGAAGAACAAGAAGCGCAAACATCTGGGAAGCACCATGCCTGTCCGGAGAGGACACGTCGCGCCGCAAAACACGTTTCTGGGCATCATTATTCGGAAATTCGAGGGACAAAGTAAGTACCGTGTGTGCGCGTCTATCGCACATCTACAGATGAATCATGATTAATTTCATGTGCATTTATGAGCGTCTTCAGCTGTGCGCTGCGCCGCGCTGCGATGCCTGTTCAGACGGATCGCGCTGTGCTTCGTTTCCGTGGAAAAAAAGTAAAGCAGGAATGATGAAGAGAGAGAAGGAGAAACTTAGAAAACACAGGAACTAAGTGGTGCGTTCGGCCCGGGGGAGGTGCGCGCGGAATGACGCCCGTCCGTCCCGTTAGCGGAGCGGCATCAGTCAGTGTCCGTCACGAGTGAATCAGTGAATGTTGTCCAGCAGTTGAGCGCTACTGATGCGCGGAGCGGAGCGGAGCGCGTCGCCGATCGCGGGCTGGAAGCAGCGGCTGGAAACGTACCTGCAGGCTGACCGGACCGAACCGAACGCGCCGCCGCGGTGCCTCAGCGTGTGTGTCAGCGGAGACACATGAGCCCTGCGCTGTGCGCAGTTCAAGGGGGTAAATCCTCCTCAAACAGCACCTGCACAAGTTGACAAGTGCGGAAACCGGAGAGTCACACAGACTGAGGTTTCCTTGCAAAGACAAACTTAGTTCAGCACCATTATTTGTAGATAATAAACTAATGTCAAGGTAATAACAGCATGTCCATAATCGGAAGGCTACTGAAAAGGCATTATTTGTTTATTATTATTATTATTTCTTTTAATTTTTTCTTTTTCTACAAAAATCCTATGAAATAATTCACTTCTGCAGTGTTAAGAAACAGCTGGGTTTACATAAGTTTCGTGTGCATTTGTACATGCGGTTTGCACTTTTCTGTTTTCTGTTTAATGGCTCAAGTGGCATTTTGAGAGCACATACTGCCTGTCTGTACCTAAGCTGTTTCAGCTGTGCCGTGCCCTAACATTTAATATCATGCACATCTCCAGCGTGAATCAATCTCGTATCATTTTCAGATAAGAAGTTCATCATAGCCAACGCCAGAGTAGAGAACTGCGCAATAATCTACTGCAACGACGGCTTCTGCGACATGACGGGTTTCTCCAGGCCGGACGTTATGCAGAAGCCGTGTACCTGCGATTTCCTCCATGGGCAGCTCACCAGCAGGCACGCCATTGCCCAGGTGGCGCAGGCCCTGCTGGGCTCCGAGGAGCGCAAGGTGGAGATCACGTACCATCGCAAGGATGGTAAGTCTCTGTCACTTAGGCTTGAGCCTAAAGTAACAAAGTAAAAGTAACAATAACTGCACACAAACAAATTCCCAGCAGCAAGAATGGCTCAGTATAATAATGAACTATGAGTGCATCAAGAGAGCATCATAATATGTGACCTTGCCCTTTCCTTGTTGCTGATCAAAAAGAGTCTTCATTCTGTGTATTACAGATTACAGAAAGAAGTAATTAAAATTGTTTTTGATGCCAGTGAATGCAGGCTCTTTCGGGAGACTATTCTGTACATCTGTGTCTGAAGCATCACACCACTCTAGAAAAAAATAATCTTTAGTGTACTGACACAATTCCCATTCCAGGTTCTAATGTTTTCCCTGGCTATATGTATATATACATACATACACACATATATATATATTTTGCATCAGCTAAATGAATAAATGTAAATGTATATGTATATATATACACAGCCTTATAAACTGTACAGAAATTGTGTAAACACTATTACACTATACATGAGGTGAAGCTGTGTCATTTTTGAAGACAATTATGATGATTAAAATAGTGGAATAATATAAATTTTGGGAATTGTCCAGATAACAATTTATTATTTCCCTCCTTCAAAAAAATTGAAATAAAAGTTATGATCAGATATTTTAAAAATTTTTGGGTTTGCGTTACATAACAAAATACATCATGGCCTGTGAACCTCAAGAGCAGTTAACCAAGAACATTTGAAATGATTGCACTTAAAATGTGAAAGTTAGAATGACAGAAATTTTCAACTGAAAGTTAAGGACAAATGATTCCAGGCTTTTACTGCTGCACTGCATTTGATTTTACTGCATATGCCTTGTCAGTGAGTGAAAAAGTGGTGATATTATGGAGTAATTACATTTCAAAATATTGCATGGAGACAAAATCAGCAGTGGTCTGACATGACAGCTTTCATTGTCTGGGTGAAATATGTGGTTTGGTGTACGAAGAAGGATTTAATCAATAGCGTAATGTACCTGATGCAATGTGGAGCTGTAACAATGATCTGCCTGGCAGAGGAATGCAGTACTCATTATATAAGTTTGGGGGTATAATGAGGGTCTTGGCAGGCAGAGAAACAGAAGGCCCCTACTGCCGAGCTTAGTATTACACTTACAGTAAGACCCAAAGTGAGTCCCAGCTGAAAGCTATTCAGCAATTTATATCAACTTTATTTAATAATAATATCACAGGACAAACAAGCAGAAAATGCATAAATGTTTAAAGTACTGTATATTGTCTTTTATCTAAGTTCTTTCTGATACCAGTGAAAAACCATCACCTTTCTACAAGTCAGAGATTCTGCTAAATGTGCTGACTAAATTAGGGCCAAACTAAGATGTTGTTTGATGAAGCTGGTAGGTAATAGAGTTTGGTGTTTGCTGGCGCTTGGTGCATAAGGCACATGATTTGTTTTTCATTCTAATTGAAATATAAATACCGTACTTTCCTTTCATGACTTCAGCAGTGAATAATGTATGATGGCTATGCAAGGTCATTTGACTATAATCAAAATTGTGAAATGGAGACATGAAAGCTGCACGGAAAGAAGAATATAAATGCCGCTTTAAAGGTAAACATGTCATTTTAGCTCAAACAGCATAGCAAGTCAAGCTGCTTAGTAGTTTGCATCAAATCTTATATACACATATTTCCAAAAAAGTAAATGGAAACAGACATGAGGCAGCACACACTTTGGTGGTTAACAGTATGATCTTATGAGCTGTGGGCTCAAGTCCTTTATGGGGTCTTGCTGTTGTACTCATGAGCAGGGTGCTTACCCTCAACCCTAAAATGTTCTACATTATAGATAAGAGGAACTGTAAATCAGTTTAGAATGGAGCATGACGAAAAGAACAAAATTATAATACCGATTAGAAGGCCCATGTCTGCATATGGTTGGAGGTAACCCGGTCTAGTGCAGTGACAGAAGGAGCTCACCCCAGCTCCAAATTGCCTCCAAGAGGGGCGCTTTATTGTGTGGGGGAAGGGCTGTCTCAGGCCTTTGCTGTGCAGTATCCAGTGGACAGTGCCTCACCTTCACTACCGCCATTCTAATGAGGACACAAATAGCTCTCACTGTATTGATTTCCTGTCCTGTGTTACAATGAAAATAAGTCACTTTCCATCCAGTGTCCCTCAAACAACAAAAAGAGGTCAATAACCCTTAGTGCTGCCCTAAATGACTAAGGCTTCTTATGTGATTTGCTGTAACAAATGACAGATAATGTTTGCTGTGTGCTCTAAAAAATTATATATATTCAATGCATATCAACTAATACACTATTTATAAAGCTTTGGCAGGTCAGTGGGAAAGCTTTGTCAAAGTTAAAGTCAATATAATCCCTAAATTTGTTTTCCCTGTCTTTTTCAGCTGTATAATTACTTATCCTTATGTTTAATATTGGTCAGCTAACTAGAGGTACAACTTAGAAGTATCTCAGCTTCCTTCTGCTCAAGCTGCAGTAGAAAGTCCAGTATGAAATCAGCATTGAAAAAGTCTGTTGCTGTATAAGTAGCTTTTTCGAATTCTTTTTCTGTAACCTTTTGGAACACTATGGAAAAAAATATGGGCAAAAAATAGCAAACAAAAAAAAAAACAAAGAAACACTGCTAAAAATGATCTTCAGTGTTTCCCTTTATCCATTTGTCCTTCTGTCACACAGTCCCCATCACACATTCCCGAGTCTTTAAAAGAGTCTTAATGTATTATTTGGCTGCACCTGGGCTCACTTTCCTTACCAAAGAGTGACTCTGGAGGAGCCATCAGTCAACGTACTGGATGCATGACTGCGGCTGTTGTCTGCCAACTGAAGCCCTAAATTGTGGAGCCCCTTTTCTTACGTTTCCACTTTCAGTACCATAACTACTGGCTGTGCTGTTCAAGAATCCACACTGTACCTCTCTGAGTTCTCCCAAAATACCTCACCCTGTGCATTGATTGCTCTACACTGGTAACAACACAAGCAGAGGAGGGTTAGACCACTAACAAATAGCATAGCAGTTCAGGGCAAGCACAGGGCCTGGTAGCAGAGAGCTGGGTACTTGGAGCTGCTGTGGGATTGAATATGTATAGTACACACACACACACACACACACACACACACACACACACACACACACACACACACACACACAATCTGAAACTGCTTGTCCCAAGCAGGATTGCAGCAAGCTTTAGCCTAACCCAGCAACACAGGGTATGAGGCTGGGGGGGGGGGAGGGGACACAGGACACCAGTCTATCACAAGGCACCCCAAGCAGGACGTGAACCCCACACCCACCGGAGAGCAGGATGTGGTCAAACCCGCTGTGCCACCGCACCCCCCCAACACAGGACAGCTTCTATTTATTACATAGCATAGTCCAGTAATACTGTATTCAGAAGTGTTTAATAGAAGAGTCTTAAAACACATTTCTTTTGGACTAACTTCTCTCCTTATCTCCTATCTGCTCCATAAAACTCCCTATCAAGTCCATGTGTAGCTATTTGTAAAATGTATGGCGGCAAAAAAAACACTGTTATAGGACTAAATTACTCCTTCAAGAGTCGCACGTCTGCGTCTGTATATCTCATCTGTTGGTGAAACGCACTTTTCTCTGCTCCGAGTTCTACATCAACTGTGGGCCGAGTTCAACTTTTGAAAAAAGTGTTTGCCAAACGAATAAATGTAAATATTCAGTGTTTATCCACGAATGACCAGTCAGGAGGTTGAGCCAGTGATGTAGAGGAAATCCAAGTCAGCTGTGATTATAATAATGTTCTGTAAGTTGTGTAGCAAACCTTTATACTACTTTGAAAAATAAGTTATTGAGTGTAATCCAGCTGTTACAACACATTATGGACTTCTGAAATAACTCATTAGTTAATGCAAACAATTTCATATCTGAGTTACACAGCTGCAGTAATGGTCTTTCTGACATACCCCTGTCTCTTAGGCCAGACAGGGGTATCTGTTAAAAAGTTGAAATTGAGAACTACACTCTTTGATCTGAGCTCATTCTCTGTATTTCTCAGAAGAGGCAGAATTTGTGTTTTTCTCTTCATCACAAGGTGAAAAGGTTATTGCCAAGAATATGACCTTTGCACTGATGGATTATTATGCAAGACACCTCTCCATCTCTTCTGAATGGAAGTTGTTATAGAATATCTTTAAAGTTGACAGTCTGATATGTCAGTTCCCTTGATAATTTTGACATGTAGAAATATAACCCACAATTCTTGTTATGTTTGTGTGATCTGTGTCCCATTTCATGTCAGCAACAATGATTTTCCTCTCGCAAAACACAATTCATTTTAAATGTTGTGGTAGTGGTTACAGCTGCTGCCTTTGGACGCAAAGGTTGCAGGTTTGAGCCTCACTTCTAGCTGTAGTATTCTTGAGCAAAGTACTTACCCTAAATTGCTCCAGTAAATTATCCAGCTGTATAAAAAGGTGATTAGTTGGAAGTACCTTAACATTGTAAGTTGCTTTTGAGAAAAGCATCCGATAAATGTAAATATACTCCTGCATTAGATTTTTCACACTGAGTTCAAAATAAAAGATTTTGAATTTCTTACCTAGTGCACCTCCTGTACTCCTGTAATAACACTGTTTTACCACGTGTCAGTCTGTCTCCAGCTTCTGAACTATTACATTACACTTACATCAGAAAATGGCCGGCAATAACAATTCTTATTAATCTGATAAGAGCTTCATACATGGAACCACATCTACTGAATCAAGATGTGTCATTGAGATGGAAACCAAGAATTTTCACCGAAACAACATAAACACTTGGTGTCCGTAGCAATGGGACACAATGGTGTGGAGCTGTGCTGAGTGTCTGGACCTGCTCTAGAAGAACCTCGTAAGGGATGTAGCTATGGAGGTCATTCGGTCAACAGCAGGTTTTAACTGAAGCTGCTATTTAGGTTTAGCAAATCACTTCACCTGGTGTTTGAGGTTTCAGTCAGGAGCACATTAAAATATTTTTTTATTATTTATTTATTTTTTTTTTAAAACCTTCAGGCATGCTTTTTTGAGAATCTGGGTTTAACTGCTCTTGCTTTTCGCAGTATTTTTAGACGAATTTCAGGTTAACAACTGAGGTGGTCAACAAAGGCTCCTTTCACTGGAGCATGTTGTCCTTAAAGTCGCCTACATCACCAGGCAAGATGTTCTTAGACTTTTCATGCAGATCAGTATTAATGGAAGAGCTGATATAATATAGTATATAATATTCAGGAAAAAGTGGAGAAGGTTAAACAAAAACTTTTAAATGCATTTGCTCACCCATTTCTAAAGCAAGGTCCTGAGTGCTGGAGATGTTCACTTTCTGACGAGAAGGTTGCACATTCAGTATCGACACAATCTGATGTTCTACCATTACTACTGTACACTTATAATGGGTGATGCTCTTCTCAATAGTACAACAGTGGGATTCCAGTTTTTAGTTCAGCTTTTTAGTTCCGTATCCAGTAGGGGGTTGTTCAACTATACCTCTGTCTTAACCGAACCAATTTACCTCTTTGTTCTGAGCTCTTAGTGCTGTAAGGTGAGCCTAGAAACCTGCTGGACTCAGACTTCCAGGATCGCAGCTTAATAAACCTGCACTATGCATCAAGCTGCTCTATTCCTGAAAACTCTAAGCTGCTTACTGTACCAAAAGACGGTGAAAACTGCAGTAGAAGAACAGAAATCCAGTGTCAGAGTACTGTTGTTCTTTCTTCTTCTTTTTCTCTTAGATTTCTGGAAATTACTGTCTTGCACAATGAATTCAGTGCAGCTCTTTACAAGAACAAATCACCCAAAAAACACCGAGGAAGAAAATAACCTCTAATGTTCTATGAGTAATGGAAAACTTCACGAAAATGAATTTTCAAGTAAAATGTGAAGCAATTTTAAATCAATTTGTCTTTAAGTTATATTGAAGAAAGGGCTGCACACGGGGCTAAACAGGTGGGCATATGGTGCTTGTGGGTGTAGCCTGAAATAGGATCCCCCCCCCGTGCTGCTCACCTCCTGTCCCGTGCACTGGGGCCTGATCAGAGCGTTCGTAGGTGTAGGTGTTCTGTGCTAGACCTGGATGGCTGCTCTTAAAAAGACACACATGCATCTTTTATCACACAGCACATCGGCTCACGCGCCTTCTCTTGCCAAACGCTTCCGTGTTTGCCCCCCGACGGGTCCACTTTGTTAAAAGAATGTGTCATGAAACCCTGACACTGTTTGGCGAATGAGCTACGATAGTAGCAGTTAGTGTCTATATCCAAAGGCCACATGGAAAAAAAACAACTACAATATATCAAACAGGTTTTTTGAAAATGTTCACTTGCAACCTCTGAAATATTGACTGAAAATGGTTAAAGCCTGTACATTTTTTAAAATATTTAAATAGTTTGTGACCAAATATGTGCTACGCAACTGATGTGCAACCTTAATGTTGTGGTGTTCATACATATCACACAGTCATAGCTGATAGCCACACACAGGTCATTAACTGTCTTTAATTCGAACAAAATTATCTCAGAAAATCAAAATCAATGTTAGTTTTAGACGCGTTACACAAGGAGAAACGTAGTCTATTTGTTTTCGGAAGGGTTTGGAGCAATTGTTTCTGTTTTAAAAGTGACCCATAGAACCTCCTAAAGTCTCCTGTAAGAGACCTTCTTCGTGCCACGCTTGTGCTCGTGAAACTCAGGCATGGTGTGTGAATGGAAGCACTTCAAAAAAATAACTCATAGGGGAAATGTGCAGCTCACCAAGGAAATGCTTGCCCCAAATATTCCACTATTACTTAATATTGAATGGATATTTCTGTCTCAGGGAACCCTTCTTGAATCCAGTCCAGTAACTAATGAGACTCCTGTCTTAATTATTAATGTCTGCACCTTCCTGCAAAACACAGAAGCTGTTTTCTTACCACAGTTTGGCTGTTTTGCACATGCCTAAAACAATTGTTCACAATAACATATATGTTGAAGATGAGCAGAATTTGAAAGACTGTAAAAGCTTCTGATGTTCCTGTTCATTATTCCCTTGAATCTAGTAACAAGTATAGCGTATAAACAGCAAACATATCGCAAAATAATGTTTTCCACTTGATTTAGTAGCTGTCAGTTAGCAACTTTGAAATGAGATGTGAGGAGATGTTACAGTACAATTCTACATGCTGTATGCAAACACTCAGTGCATACAGAGTGATACACCTGTTCTGGTGACAGTCATAGAAATCTAACATTTTTCGTAAAGTGAATTCATTATTCAGAACCTCAAGCAGTAGAATGAAACACAGCATGAAAACTTCTTTTAGAAAAACAACAGCTTCGGTACAGTTGATGATGTGGTTTTTTTATACATTACACAACACATATATTTAATGTATTCTTGTGAAGCAGGGTATGCTTTGTATATATAGCAAGTGTAATAAATTTGCCAAAATTCAAAGCAAGCAGTAAGAAAATAATATAAATGGAATATATATATTGAAATGTCCCAGCTTAGGGGCAGGACTTTCAGAAATTTCCTCATGCACCTTTGAACTAAATGACAAAATGCAGGCTTTGCCCATATCCCAAATGTTAAATCAATGTTCCAAACTGGATAAGGAGCCAATATTTTGACCAAGATGAATGACAGTGAACTGGTGGTTTATTTGCACATTAATATTAATGTACACACACATACACACACACACACACACATTATTAATGTATATTTTATTAAAAGTCAGTAACAAATTGTTTGCTCGTCTGGTCTGCACCCACTCTTGTACCTTTAGCTTATTTCTTCACAATGGAAAGACCCGCCGTGCAATTATCAGAGCTTCAGCGTAACATTGCCATAGCAACGGAGTCTCAGCAGCAAATATAGAATCATATTCTCCCGATTCAGTCATGATGGCAGTTTTAACCCCCCTCCAGGTAAAACCCTTAGCACAGTCCTGTTCAGAGTCATTCTAGTACAGATATGTAATTACTAGATTGGTCACAGTATCCAAATCCATCATCCCAGAGGCTATTCTGACAAGACACACGCAGCAGCTACATAAATTTTTGATAAGACCAAAAACCTTACACCAGTCTCAGTGGAGGTATGCATTCTGTAATTCCATATGTTTCTTTAGGAAAACTGAGTTTTCTTGAAGGATTCATAATATGAGATGTTGATATTGCGGAATTTGCGATACTAGAAGACCTGTTCCTTTATTTTTTATCTGAACTGAGTTTTATGTAGGGAACATTCAGCACATATAATTTTTTTGGGCTTAATATTATTGCATTTCAAAAGATATGGTTTTTGTTCATCATGTACAAACAGGATTTGGCAGTTTACTTCTTGAAGGTAAATGATAGTGCCATATTTCCTCAGTTGTGCAAAAACTAAATATCATGATATCAGTATATATACAAATGATTATGCAAAACAGCCATTGTTGTTTTATTATAATTTGACTGCATCATTTAAGTAGTAGATATAATACAAGCCAACAATATTTTTATTTGTGTATTTATTTTTACTCCAGAACCCTGACCAGGAAAACCAGTTAATGAAAATGGATGGATGGATGGATGGATATTTATTTTTATTTTTCACTATCAGAATGTTTAATAGCTAAATATGCAAAGCTGATACTTCGGTTAAAGTTCTTTAATGAAAAAACATATCAGTGTGGTCAAATTCCTTTACATTACTACTGCATAGTCACTTTTAGCTAAACTCCTTGGCACTGCTGTTTGCTTATTCATCTCTATTATGTCATTTATGGGTGAGAGTTAGAATTCAGTTCTACAAAGTCTTTATCTGGCAGGGTTCACAACAAGGTACAGGTATTGTTAATTAGTTTCATCAACTGCCATCTAGTTTGAGCTGTCCCATCCTAACCATTTGCAATTTTACAAAGAAGAAAAATTTCAAGTGGGAACATAATATTTCATATAGTTGTGGCCTGGCTTAACTGAAAAACAAACAAAAAGAAATTTTTTAACTCTTTCAAAACATTTTAATTATACTGTAAGAAACCAAACTGAATCCCTCAAAAGCTAATGCAAATGATGATGGATGCCTTGTTGATAAAATAACAGATCCAATGTTTTCTTCACAGTTTGAAAAAGACTAGTTGGACTGATTCTTTACTTTAACCTGACAAAAATTATAATACAACTGTCAAAAGGGTGCTGTTAGAATTAATGTATGATAGGCAGTAGCAATAGCTTAAAGTCATGAATATTTAATTGCTTCTGCAGTGTCCAGAGTAAAGGGGTACGGTGGCGCAGCGGGCTTGGCTGGGTCCTGCTCTCTGGTAGGTCTGGGGTTCGAGCCCTGCTTGGGGTGTCTTGCAACAGACTGGTTTCCCATCCTGGGTGTGTCCCCTCCCCCTCCAGCCTTGTGCCCTTTGTTGCTGGGTTAGGCTCAAGTTTGCCACGACCCCACTCCGGACAAGCAATTTCATTCTGTGTGCGTTCAGAGTAGGGTGTTGGGCTGAAGATGACAACTACAACGAAAGGCTGGGTTAGGTGGGTGATGACTCAGCCCAACTGCTCATGAGTCTCTGCACTACTTTACTAGAGAGTCAGGTTGCCCCAGGCAGATATCCAATTGAACTCATATTTATTAGAAACGATTCAAAGTGCCCACAGCAGTATTTTATTATTTTACAGCTAACGTTTTTATTTTGCCTCAGAATTTGATTCTCATCTGACCTGCCTTTTTTGTCTTACTGTTGTGACAAACGTTGTCATTTCATTGAACAAATTCCTCTAAGAAAACAGGCAACAAATTCAACTTATTATATCAACTTGGTGGTCACCAAGAAAGGTGACGTTTTGCCTTATCTATTTAAATTTGCAGTTGTTTCACAGCAAATTTAATTGCTTGTCTTCTTTGAACAGTGGGTCACACACAGAGCGAGCTTCAACTATATGCAGATGTACAGTAGTCATTAGCAAAAAAGCACATGTTTAATTTTAATGAAGCTGTGACAGATCTTTTTTTTTACATGTAATGACATTAATTCATGCTTTTCTAATAAAAATTAAATGTTTCTTTTGCAATGTGTTTTTACAGCTTTCCGATTTTCAGTCAGGTATGGGTAAGAGGGTAGAACAGAAGCATTCACTTTCAGTATTGCAAGGGTATAAAAAAAACTGTTTCCCTAGGGTTGAGTAGATGATAGAAGTATTTTTAGTTTTAATGGTGTCAAATCCTTGCAGAGCTCAGAAAATTTGAGACTTTTTTTACACTTTTTACCTTTTAAAATAAGTAACAGATAGGGGAAGTGAGACTCCCAAGCCAGCGAAACTCCTGGGACTCTGCAGTCCCCTGGATTGAAACTCACACCATTGCATAAATACATCATCCACAGAGGTGTTCAGACTGCCTATTCAGGGACAATAGCAACCATCATTCTTGCATTCAACTTACACAGGCAAACCACAGGCACAGTAAATTTTCTGAGCTATTGTACCTAATAAACCTACCACACAAAAGGAGAAAAAGCAGAGCTGAAACTGTTCCAAAGCATTTCTAATCTCCATTCTCTGAGAGGGAGTGCAGAAAGCAAGTTTTCTAACAAAACCGGCATATTAAATATCGTATCTCCTCAGCGTTGTTTTTTTATGTAAATAACGAGCTCCAGAGGCACCTAACTGGATGTTCCGCCTAAATGATCGAGTTCCACCTGGATAACTGCATTGCTAATTGTGTTATGATAACAGCTGAGTATGGCTGCTGTCTGCTACGGGAAACGAACACAACCTTCTGCACATTTAGCCAATCAGCAGTTTCATACCTACAGCAGCAATGTGATCATAATGGAAACTGGCTGTTCTTTCAGACCCATACACTCTGATATATGTCATTTCAAACATCTCAGCAGTGTGGTTCGGTGTAACACAATGTTCAGAGTACAAAGTATCAGACACAGGGCTCCTCGTCCTACACTGTCAAGGTACATCATGGCAGAAAATACCACAATGCAGTAAATGCTGATTTTTTTTTTAATTATTATTTTTAATATGATAGGCAAAGGGATTAGATTACTCTAAGAGATATTTTTTTCAGTATATGATCTAAGACATGAGCATTCCTCTCCTAACATAACAAAGTTTCTGTTCTGGTTGGAATACAAAACTGATAGGTATTACGATATAAAATGGATTGAGCTCCCATTTTGAATGTGTACAGAGGATTCCTTTGTGGAATGCAAATGTGTTTTTTGAAATATCTTCGTGGGTGCGGTGGTGCAGTGGGTTGGACCGCAGTCCTGCTCTCCGGTGGGTCTGGGGTTTGAGTCCTGCTTGGGGTGCCTTGTGACGGACTGGCGTCCTGTCCTGGGTGTGTCCCCTCCCCCTCTGGCCTTGTGCCCTGTGTTGCCGGGTAGGCTCCGGTTCCCTGTGACCCCATATGGGCCAGGTGGTTCTGAAAATGTGTGAAATATCTTTGCCTTTCTTGTGAACCTTGATTTATAGGAAAATGTAATATTTTGTGTACTATATAAGTGAAACAGGACAGAGTCTTGATTAAAGTTATCTGTTAAAAGATTTTTCTTAAAAATTCAAGTGGTTTCAGAGTCTCCCTCAAGAGTGTTTTTTCCTGTGGAGGAAGATTGTTTTAAATGAGTGTCATGATGAGCTGCATTGTGTTAATTATTAATTTTTAATAGGGGAAACTGAAACTAATGGAACTTCTATCTTGATACTCTCAGCACTGTATCTATTAATATGCACATGAGATCAGTTAGGTAAAAGAGCTGGTTCCAATTTTTTTCTTATTAACTACAGACCGTTTTTTGCAAAAAAAAACATCACTGATTTTATTTGCTTATTGTAAACTGAAGTCCCTCTTTTGAATCTGGATCATTTTTTCATTTTTTTATTGTATTATTAATGAAAATATATTATGAATGCCATGTTGGAGTTCCGGAAGGAAGTGGTAGGACTCAAGCGCGGAGTACACAGGGCTTTTATTTTGGAAATCCAAAGTTGTAATCGAAGAGCAGGCGAAGGTTTCCGAGGGGCGAACAAGGGAATCCTAAAAGATGAGGTCAGTAAACAGGCGAGAGGTCAATCATCCAAAATGATCTCAAAGGGGCAAGGAGAGGGATCAGGAAACAGGGCAAAGGAGGGAGCAGGAAGGAGGGCGCAATAGGTTGAGTCAGGAGTCGCTAGTCGGTAGGCTGAATACAGTTCCACACTAGCTCCTTGCCTTCCTCAGTCTTTTATGCATCTGTCCGTGAGCGGCCTCGTCGCTCCGGAAGCAAGGGCGTGGCAATGAAGCTTATGGTGCAGATCTAGAATATAAAAACCTGGCTTCCCATCCAGGGCAGACTTGTTTTGTGCACTGTGAATCAGATCACGATAACCCAGCACTGGACAAGTGGTTTTTGGTAATGGATGGATGGAAATTGTACACATATATTGAGAAACTGGATGCTAAATTTTGTCTACTAGAAAACAATAGAAAAAGTTAAATGTTAGATTTTTTTATTCATTGCATGTACGGGTAGAGTTCATTATAGGCTAAGGATGAATCATTTATTGTATCTGAAGCCAAATACATATAAAAGCTAAGAAAGCTTCTACAACGGTGAACAGTTTTACACCAACTCTCACAGACTGCACATCCCACAAGGAGAAAGAGTGGATCCAACAGCTATTGTGCGTGATGTTGTGAATCGTGAAAAAATAATGAACAGGGGCAAGATGCAACTTGTCATGGTGTGTGAAACCTTGTCTTGACTTTATCTTTATTCCGATCTAAAAAAATGGATGAAGAATTTTGTTTGCACACCCTCCCAGCTCTAACCATCAGCCAGAGGCAACATTGCTGGAAACACTGCTGCAGACACAGGAGATTGTCATGCAGAGACCCCGCTCGTAAAAGCTTCTCCACCAGAGTAGCATGTAATCCAAACGCTCCATCTGAAAGGAAGTGGTGTTGACCGGAAAATGTTTCAATCAATAAGACCAGAATCCTGCGTGAGTGCTGGGATATGACATTCACGGAAAACAAGGTGGAGCGCAGTGCGCTAAAAACAACGTTGGCTCTTCTGCACTTTTGGTCAAGTGTTCCTGTGTGTTTGCATGTGTGTGTGAGTGACAACCACCTTGGGCGCTAGGGATAAACCATACAGACAGACCCATTCTGTGGAAAGCAGAATAGAGTGGAAACACTGGGTGAAATGTGGACAGGCCCTGCATCCACTGCAGGACTCTGCCATACATAAACTGGATCCCAGTAGTTGCTCACTTTGTTCCTAATTATACAGCAGTGCAGACATAGATGGTGTATGCAGCACGTCTCCCTCTGATGTGTTTTCTCTCTGGACTTCACAGAGGGGGAGGTGGGATATTATTAGCACTACAGAGATTTACACTCGGAATTACTGCATTGACTTCCCAGTAGTCTGCCAACAACAAAAATACAGAAAGCAAATTCCCTAAAATGCACTTTTAAAAATAAATACATATAAAAACTATTACTACTCCTTTCAGTGTCACAGGGAATTTCAGCTGACATCTGAAAAAATTGTTATATAAAACAAATATGTCGTATACTGTATATTCTTTTTCTACACATTAGAATGAGTCAAGTCAAAGCTTACGTTTTGCGGGTTCAGTGGTAAATACATCAGCATGCACCACCTTATTAATGCGGTAAGTGTACTGTGCTTCAGGTTTGTTTGCCTTCACACTTTTCTTTCTATAGCTGCAGTCCCTTTGCTTCGTCGGATGAACGCTGTGACAGGGAAAAATGGATATTGTTTTGCGAGCAACATTTGCAAAGGTCTGTGGTACAATTCACTGTGGCCAAAACTGAATTCATTTCTAAGCTAATTAGATCTTCTCTCCAGGATGCCTCTCACTGGAGGAATTATGTGACGGCACACTTAATGTCACATCCACAGCACTCACTTGACATTTAACATGAGTGGTCAGATCTACGTGATTTGTCTTCACATCGATATGAATTAAGGGAATAATATCAATGGCAAGTGGAGTATGGGAATTGATATGAAAAATAGCTTGGAATGTATGTATGGTTATTGTAATTGTAAACCAATGACTGAATATGTAACGGTAACTCCTGCTGATTACTTGTGAATTTTCTAAATTCATATTCAAGCACGCTAGGATGTCTTCTCATAAATCAAGCAGAAAATTACTGTGAGGAATTACTTTGAGACTGGATGGACATAGTGACCTTATAGCGAATAGGACAGCTCTTCGTATACTAGTACAGAATGGTCTTTCACGTTAATTCGGAAACACATAACCCCTGAAAAGATTATCCCCACTAACGACAGAGTTTTAGGTTGACAAACACAACATTCATATATCAATTTCTACTCTATATTCAAATTACAATGAAACACACACACACACACACACACACATTTTCAGAACCGCTTGTCCCATACGGGGTCGCAGGGAACCGGAGCCTACCCAGCAACACAGGGCGTAAGGCCAGAGGGGGAGGGGAGACACCCAGGACGGAACGCCAGTCTGCCGCAAGGCGACCCAAGCGGGACTCGAGCCCCAGACCCACTGGAGAGCAGGACCGGGTCCAACCCACTGCGCCACCGCGCCCCCCTACAATGAAAAACTTGTTGCCTATATGACTTATTATGTACATAGATATGGTCAGTATTGTTTTAAAAGGACAGTATTACAGTTTTCATAAGATTTACTATTGGTACTAACATTTTATAACCCAACCCTTCAGAGTGACACTTGATATATGCTTCTTAAATAACCAAAGGCAGCAATTAGAGTTTTACACATGGTGTAATTTACACACCTACTGCTGTTTTGGTGGCTGTTTGGTTAATGCACTTTTAAAAGCACAACCTGGATTACAAAGGAAGGTTGTTTACTTTATTAATAATTCCCCATCAATAAAATTAATGTTGAACACCTTGACACCTTGCTACTGTAACTATGTGGGCCATATATTTTATCTGCAGTCTACTCATCTCCACAACTTGGCAGTCGTTATTACTGTGGTCACAAAGTGTAACTGACCGTCCTCTCAATCATCACTCAGTGGTTCAGCCAGCAGGGTGCTTAAAAAATACTCTGAAGATACCACTCCAGAATCCATCCAAAGCACTTTTCTGTCACATCATACATCAGATGGAGAGTGTATGTCAAGAAAATGCTGAGTCATCCAAATACAGAAAATAAAGTATAAGAAATTGAAAATATACAGAAATAGTATGACAAAGCATGAGGGTTAGTAGACCACTTTGGTTATAGTGTCAGATTACTGTATGATCATTTCCATAAAGAAACCCCCCAACTCCATGAGTGACAGCAGTTTTGGAGACAGCTAACATCCCTATAAAGCCCAAGTCTGACACACACTTGTTATATTTAGATAGACAGGAAGCAATCTACTAATTAATGCTAGTGGCAATCTGGGAACTGAGTTATGAACATTGTTAATGCGTGTCCTTGGTAGGATCCAAGGAGGGGGCCACTGGTGATTGGGCTTGCCAGCGTTAGGAGTCTTGATCTGTTCCCCTCTTACGCATAAATGGAAGAGAGAAGGAAGGGGATCTGTTTTCTAATTTAAAGAGGGACAGGAAATGTCAAATACATATGCAGAAGGAATCCAGTGAGACTTACAAATTCACTTGGGGGAAAGTAAATATAATTATTTTGACTGGACCAAGTTGGTAACATAGTCAGAGCTATTGCTTTTGCAGTGAAATCACCCAAAGGTCATAGGTTTGAACCCCACCTCTAGCTGTAGTACCCTTCAGCAAGGTGCGTACCCTAAATCACTCCAGTGAAATTACCCAGCTGTATAAACTGGTTAATAATTGTAGATAATTTAACAGTGTAAGTCGATTTTGGAGAAAAACATCAGCTAAATAGATATATGTCAATGTATATATAAATGATACAAAAACAGATGGCTGTTTTTTTCTTTTGTAGGCACCTCTTGCCTATCCTGTCTTGACCAAGGTGAGATGGCATTGAGCCATCAGATAGAGATCAGGTAGCTGTCCATATCTGGGTAAGGGCCATCGCTATGGTACTCTTGGAATGTATTTTTGAGCCCTGTGTCATTCTTTATTCTATGCCCTAATACCACAGGACAATATAAAGAGAGGTGTATGCAATGTAATAATTAATAAATTAATAATTCGGTTTAACTATTAAAAAGTGGGGGAAAGTGTACAAGATTCCATTATTCTACTGACATTTAACAAAAATTTAAATATCTAGCTGTTATGCATACAGTATGTGATCAGCCTGTTAAATTTCCAGTCATCTCACTGCATACATATATAGAATTAGACAGCACCCCAGGTCCAGGATTACGAAAAAGCAAAGCCACGACAAGACTGTGACAGTGATTGGGATGTAAAGGTTAGTGCTCGTTTGTCAAGGCCTTCCATGTCAAGGGCTGCAGAACTCACTAATGTGCCATGAGAGACTGTCTTAAAGGCGGTGTCAACTTGAGGAAAAGAACGGAATACTGGGCAGAAGACTGAACTTCAGATGTAAGGAAGCTCGAGAATGTTGTGCAGGATCCCACAGTGAAGCAATGGCAGAAAAACTTTATAAAAACATTTGTTTTATATCTTTTCCAAAACTGCATATTCTAAGTTCCTTGCAATTTCTTAAATTTACACTGGATGAAATAAACCACTGAAACTGAGCAATACCTTTTTCTTAATATCATGTACAGACTTGAAACATGAGGTCACTGTATGCGCGCACTTTCCAGAGCCGAATACCACAGTGTGCACAAAAATGTCATAAAACCTTGTTTATAGACCCAGTTTGCAGGAGAAGCTTAGACAATCAGGGCTGTGCACTGGAACAGAGTCATATATTCTGATTGTGTCTTCCAGAACATTCTCAGGGAGTGGTCATGTGCACCTATGTTTAGAGATTGAGGAACTCTACACCCCTTGGTTATAACACTAAAAGGTTCTGCTTGATCCATTTCTCTGCTCCAGACCAAGTGCAGTCTCTCCATTAGAAGGCAGAGATAATGCAGTGTGTTATGTTACTGTCCTGAGCAATCACCCACATCCTATGATGCAGCACTTCTGCTCTGCCGGGGAGGGTGCTTTCCCTGGGTGATTTAAGGAGCACATAGACAAAGTTACTTATCTTCTACAGATTTTCCTCGTGGATAGTCTTCAATCAGATCATGACATTATTGGGAGCTACCTTTCAGCATTTAGTAATAAAACAAGAAAGTTATGTATTTCTATAGACTGGCATCAGGTTTAGGGTGTAGCCCCCTTAGCTTTGCACCCAGTAATTCTGCGATAAGCTCCAGACCCATGTGATTCTGACCATGACAAGAAAATTAATTAATGGATGGATGGATGGATGGATGGATGGATGGGGAGAACTAAACAGAAGACTCAAAGTAAAGCCTTTCACAAATATCCTACATGTCTGGGAATTGCTGCAGAACAACTGGGAAGATCAGTGATCAATCTTGTTAACTGAATGCCTTATGAAAAAACCGTTTCCAGCAAATGATACGAGGTTTTGATAGGGATGACATGGTTCAAGATTTCTTTGGTTCTAAACCTCTGTTGACTTCTCAAGACACTATATCTCTGTCATTATTATGGTGATATTTCCAGTTTTTGTATTTCAAAACAAAACCATTCAGTCCATAAACATTTAACTGTCAACATCAATTGGAAACACACACACTTTCAGAGCCACTTGTCCCATACAGGGTTGCGGGGAACCAGAGCCCACCCAGCGTAAGGCCAGAGGGGGAGGGGACACACCCAGGACGGGACGCCAGTCCGTCGCAAGGCACCCCAAGCGGGACTCAAACCCCAGACCCACCAGAGAGCAAGACTGTGGCCCAACCCACTGCACCCCTCAATTGGAAACAGTTCTCTTATAACAATTTGTACTGCATATTAACACAATTACTGACAATAATATATCACAACAACTGCAGTGCTAAGCATAGCACATTCTGTTGACTTTGAAGAGATTTGTTGGCTCTAGCACATTAAAATATATTTTTGACAGCATTATTGTTACTGCTGTTGATAGATACTGGGTTTGTCTGGTTGATGTTCTTTAAATCATGTCAGCTGGTAACCTTTTCAGGCATTTCTTTGACAATTAAGCTATAAATAGTTTTGTTTTGACAGCACACATCTAAGCTTTCTGTAAAAACAGAGTCAAAGCTCTACAAGATGTGTACATTATGCATTTTTTTCTTCATAGGTATTGTGTGTAGGTATGACCAAAACATTAGTATAACTATAAAAGTAGTATACATTCATAGCTGTGTGTATTTAAATCAATAAGATTTCACATCTTTTAGCAACAATGCCAAGATTCAGTTGCACAACATATTTTATCCATGTCTGGAAGGAATTTAAAGGAATTTCTGAGAGATTGAATTCACAAAAGCTTGTGATATGCCTAAGGCAAAATAATTTGTGTTTATCTGAGTTAGCTCTAATGCGGCACAGTCCGAAGGGGTATTCACAAATAGTAATTTGTGAGTGATACTCTCTAGTGTTATTTATTAAAATGTTAATTTCCTGCTAAGCATCACTGCATGCTGTATCATGCCCACAGTAATGTTTTGATGTAATTTGTGCAGCTGTATTTTATGTACTTCCAGATACAACACTACACCATAGCAGACATACAATACTCAAATACTCGAGAGATTGTAATATTACATTATAGTCACATCACAGCTTATTACTGCGCTTTAAATCCTATGGTGCCTCTCTGTAGCCTTTTTGGATGATGTTTTTCCTTAGAATGGGCACTCACATTCAAAATATGGCCTTCCTCCCTCAACAAGGACTTCCATCTGAATGAACAGCTATATTTTATGTGATTTACTGTCTTAACACACAGCTCTTACAGTTTTCTAGTAGCAGTTAATGTTCATGAATGTAGAGGACGTTAGGTTGCACTTTGATCATCCATTTTGCCAGAGGAAAATTAATGCTTAGGAGTGTGCCTACCCTAAACAGTCATATATTTTTCAATCCCCCAAGCTCCAAAAGTCACTCCACCGTGGATATGAGACAGTTTTATAACGCTATGTGAGACCCTGCCAAGACTTAATCATGTGGGTAAGAGACATATCTCGTAATCGCAGAAGACGGTACATCCCACACGGTGTATGCTGTTTATACCGGACAGCTGCTGCCACTCTCATACGCCATACATTTGTTCCTCCTCTAGGTTCAGACTTTCTCTGCACCACTCACATTATTCCTGTGAAGAACGAAGAGGGAGTGGTGATGATGTTCATCCTCAGTTTTGACTACGTCCTGGACGAGCTGAGCAGCGACTCCTTAGAGAGGCTAAAGCACTCCTCTCCTTCGAGATCTGTCCACAGTGAGTAGCCAACCAAATTTCATTTTCCATTGTTCTGGGACACTGTTTTATATGTAGCTACACACCAGAGGGCAACAGGATTTTGGTGTGACCTTACCAATAAAACTTAGAGCAAAGGGCAATATGGGCATTTTTCTCAATCTAACGTAGGGGCCCAAAGGCAACCGTTCTCAGGCAATGACACATGGCCAGATGCTTCACACTGTGCCAGTGTACACATGTAGAGAACACCTTTAAAGTTTTCACAATACAATGTCCACCAGTAGGACACCTCATTTTTCTACGGAGTAATTTTCCTCAGTGTCATTTATCAATGAAAAATTACCGGTCCTGATTTCCATGGAGTTTCAACATTCCATCTTAGTGGCAACAACTTCTTACTCTTTTTCACGGTTAGAAGCAAATGTTTAATTGCTGTATTTTTGGTAGACTTAAATCTCAAAAAAACATTGCTTCATCTCGCCAAGCAAAACTCACTGGTTGTGAGCTACTGCCCCCCTCCCTCACCGTCCCCTCTGCCTAGTGGTGTTTATCTACTCCTGTCATCCCAGGTGTTCCATATTTCACATGCCGCAACTCCAGACCGACGGCCTCTGGCAGGCACTCAGCAAACACCTGACTCGCACCTGTCCCGGTGTTACTGCCGGCTCCTCAAAAGAACCGCAGCCCTGTGGCCACATTTACCCTTCAGAGTCTTGCACCTGTTCTGGAGATTTCTGGAGATTTCTGGAGTAACTCTGGCTGGTATCAATATTTCTGACTACACTGCAGGACAAACAATACATGGAAGATAATGGTGAGGATCAGGCAGTAAGGTTGATTTTGGCATTCAGCATATGCCTTAAGACCTTACCACTTTAGAATTAATAATTTTAGTCTTATACAAACTGCTTTTAGTATTCTGGAACTCTTATGAATATCTTATCATGGCTTCTTAATACCAGGTTTGCAATGTTCAATGAGTCCGTTAACATTTTTGATTTTGAAACACTCACGCTAAGATTTTACATTATCAGCAGTGATGATAATTTTTGAAACAATTGACAAATAACTAATCCCAGCATCTACTGGTGTTCATATTGGCGCATGATTGTTACAGTCATTTGAAAATCACCCTCATAATTCGTGCCTCACTGTGCTGAATTGATGTACGATGAGGGGTTATTCTCCTCTTTCCATCTCATGCACGGGAGACCGAAAAAACAAGGAACTGACAGTTTTTTTTTGTTCACCCACTGTGAGTCAGCAGAGATGTCTTTGGTTGTGGGCTGGTTGGCGGCTCTGCGTTTGAACAGCCCGGGGGGCCACGCAACTCTGAGTAAACATCTATTCTGCTGCTGGTCTGCATTTGGTGTTCTTCATTTCAGGGACTTTTCCCAAAACTATCTTATTTTCATACATGCTCACATTTCTGAATATGGAATGGTAAACCATTGGACTTAGGCTATGTTTAATTACTGTATTCATAGTTTGATGTCAGGAGGTTTAAATGGTAATTAAGGTTGTTCTCAAGCAACCATCAAGTCCGGCCTCTGTAAAGATGCAACTGTAGGGTGGGAGTACCCAGCAACTGCAGAGGACAGACATGACCCCAGGGCAACAAAGATATCTAGAGTCCTCGCTGCCTCTGCCCGCTCTTCACACAGCTAATCAGAGCGGACTTCTTGTCGCTCCTACTGAGGAGTATGCAGAGGGGAACACAGAACCGCGTAGGGAGTGGGGGGATTAGAATGGATGCACAGAAGATAAGCTTCGCCCTTCTGTCCTCAGAGCGTGTGCTACGGTGTACAAAGTCACCAGCTGAAAAACCACAAAGCCAGATCTTTCATGTGCAAGGAGAATGCCAACTGTCCCCATTCTGATCACTTCTTGCAAAATGTTCTTTCACCGAAATATCGTCATATGTCATACACAAGGGGGAATTTAAATCAAATTATTATTCAATGCAAATATTTCTTCTGGTATCATAGCAACAAGAAAAAAAAAAGCATGGGAAAGTAGTCCACCATAATCTGGCTGCATGCGCCATGCTAACATTCAAAGAGAGACCCAGTCCAAGCTCCATCCTAGATTTTAATGATCAATTGTAAAAAAAGCCAACACTAATTGCTGTGTAGCAGTTAGCTGGAATTCAGACTAAAAGAGAAATTAATTTGATTCATACCAATTGTTTTTTTCCCCCACGCAAACTGTTATCCGGTTAAGAAATCCTGTCATTCTCTTTTGCTGGAAGTAACACATGTGGTGTATGACAGAATGTTGATTTATCCTTTTAGAAACACATCATTAGACACGTTCCTTTCAGCCGAGGAATGGCTTATGAGTAAGATCACTGATGTAATGCAAGCCATTCTGACAGAGGAAAACACACAGACTGCAGCACTTTGACTGCGCTTCATTAATAGTGATGCATTTTTCCTTTTTTTATGTATTTGATTAAAGAAAGGTTATTTTACATCACAGCTTCCCTTGTGAACTACTTCATGGTAATTTTATACTAATTTATACCAATGGGATTAATAACTACCAAGGGGAAATTAAAAAAGAAGTTGTTTGGAGGATCTGTCCTCTGGTGTGTAAAGACATGTAAAATTAGACAAAGATTTATACTTGTATGAGGGCACTGTGAAAAACTTTTCGACGCAGCAAAAAATATAGCAAAATTTTAACATGTTCTTTGCAGA
Organism: Scleropages formosus; assembly: GCF_900964775.1. Taxonomy (NCBI): domain Eukaryota; kingdom Metazoa; phylum Chordata; class Actinopteri; order Osteoglossiformes; family Osteoglossidae; genus Scleropages; species Scleropages formosus. The sequence continues at coordinate 854,117 of NC_041817.1, forward strand.
TAAAATGGTACAATAGAGCATATGAGATCATGTAATTTAACCAACATGTTAAAATACTGATCCACGAGGCCAGCGAGTGAGGTGATATCTTACCTACACCTTTCTAACCCTATATGAATGAAAATATATGAAAATCAGTCTTTGCCATATAAACATGATGGCACGTAATAATTTCATCCATCCACCCATTAATAACTTCTTGCTCACATTAGGGTCACAGTGGTCTGGAGCCTATCCCAGAAACAAAAGGAGTGACATCAGTCTATCCCACACATTCACTTAGACATACGCACACTAAGAGCAATTTAGCCAGCACTGCACTATCTCAGCTGTGAAAGGGAACCCATGCAAAGATAGGGAGAGCTTGCAAACTCCACACAGACTGAGCCAGATTTAAAATCACATCCAAACAAAGAGCACAGGACCCGTGAGGCACCAGCAGTACCTGCTGCAACATTGCGCCAACCCAGAACCATTTCAATGAAGTTCAGCCTACTGGAATACTGCTGTTTAAACATTCTGTGCAGTCTGATACATTTTTTACAGCATTTGCGTTATGCGTCCCCTTATTTTGATACAAGAACTATACCCTTCTTGTGGTTGCCCTTTATCGCTCTCCTGGCCCTCTTGGCCGCTTCTTGGATGACCTTGACATCTTGTTGAGCTCTCTGCCAGGGGACAACTCTCCACTGATTCTCCTGGGTGACTTCAACCTGCATGTTGATGACATTCATGCAAGCGGCCTTCTGTTGCTCCTACAGTCCTTTGATCTCTCCCTGTCCCAATCCCCTGCTACTCACAAAGCGGGCAACTGTCTTGATCTTGTATTTTCCCGCAGCTGTGGCTGTCCTGTTCTCTCTGTCACTCCGCTGCATGTTTCTGACCACTTCTTCATTTCCTTTCAATCCTCCCTCACCACTAACTCTTTGTCTCTTCCTGCATCCATTGTCACCTTTCGCCGCAACTTAAAATCTCTCTCACCTTCCTGCTTTGCCTCTGCTACTCTGGCTGCTCTCCCTTCTGCTCCACAATTCTCAGATCTATCTACAGCTGATGCCACTAACACTTTCCTCTCTGCCTTATCTTCCTCCCTTGACTCTCTCTGTCCTCTGTCTTCTAGACCAGCACGCCCCATTGCTACCCCATGGCTGTCTGATACATTACGTGCTAACAGGTCCAAACTGCGGGCTGCAGAGCGAAGATGGCGTAAATCCAAAACTCCAGTCACTCTTAGCTGCTTTTTAGTCTGCTGTCTCTTCAGCTAAAACCTCCTTCTTCCACAACAAAATACAGTCTGCATCCAAAAAACCACACAGACTCTTTGCCACCTTCTCATCCCTTCTGAGTTCCCTGCCACCTCCTCCTCCCTCTTCTCTCACTGCTGAAGACTTTGCTTTGTTTTTCAGAGACAAAGTCAAAGTGATCACTGATAAATTCTCACCATCAACCTGCCTGGTTCGTGCTGGACCTCCCTGCAAAGCTATCCTCTCCAACTTCAAGCCGCTCTCCGAATCTGAAGTTGCTGACCTCCTGATATTGTGCAGAGCCACCACCTGCTCGCTTGATCTGATCCCATCATCACTCCTTCAGAACACTTCACCGCAACTCTCCTTCTTCATCTCTTCTATCATCAACTTCTCACTCTCCTCTGGCTGTTTCCCAGCTGCCTTCAAAACCGCTCTAATTTCACCTCTGTTAAAAAGATCCTCCCTGGACCCCAATCTGGTTGAAAATTACAGACCGCTCTCTCTCCTCTCCTTCCTGTCCAAAACCCTTGAGCGGGCAGCCTGTGATCAACTGTCTGATTTCCTCACCCGGAACCATCTCCTAGATGATTATCAGTCTCGTTTCAAAGTTGGTCACTTCACTGAGACCGCCCTTCTGGGCGGTATCTGACCTCTCCGAGCTGCTAGAGCTGCCTCCCTCTCCTCGGTCCTCATCCTCCTCGATCTGTCTGCAGCATTCGACACTGTCAGTCATCGGATTCTACTCTCCTCTCTTAACCAGCTTGGGATCAAAGGTGCGGCACTAAGATGGTTTGAGTCCTACCTCTCTGACAGATCCGGAGCTCTCGTTGTTCTCCTCTGCCTCTCTCAACCGGTGTTCCACAGGGCTCGGTATTGGGTCCTCTTCTTTTCTCCATCTACACCTCCTCCCTCGGTCCGGTCATAGCCTCCCATGGATTCAAATACCACTGCTATGCTGATGATGCCCAGCTCTTCCTTTCCTTTCCACCTGGTGCGTCAGACATCTCCGCACGCATTGCTGCCTGCCTGTTGAACATCTCTTCATGGATGTATGATAATCACCTCCAACTTAACCTCTCCAAAACAGAGATTCTTTACCTCCCAGTTGGCCTATCCTCCTGTCGCGACCTCTCGATCAAACTGGACAACTCACTCATTTCGCCTAGCTCCTTCGCTAAAAGTCTGGGAGTAACAATTGATGCGAGTCTGTCATTCGCTCAACATATCGAAGCCACAACCCGATCCTGCAGATACATCCTGCATGATATTCGTAGGATCCGTCCCTACCTCACTTCTGACTCCGCCCAACTACTTGTCCAGGCCATGGTGACTTCCCGTTTGGACTACTGCAACTCTCTCCTGTGTGGCCTTCCTGCTAATGCCATCAAACCTCTGCAGCTTCTACAGAATGCTGCTGCACGAGTTGTGTTTGATTTGCCAAAGCACTCCCATGTATCTCCTCTACTCATTTCTCTGCACTGGCTTCCTATAGCTGCCCAAATCAAATTCAAAACCCTGGTTACTGTGTACAAATGCATCAATAGAACTTCTCCCAGCTATTTACAAGATTTAATCAACCAGTACACCCCAGCCAGGCCCCTTCACTCGTCTGCTTCTGCTCGTTTGGTGGTCCTGCGCACGAAAGGCAAAGCTCGGAGGTTCTCGGTTCTGGGTCCGTTGTGGTGGAATGACCTTCCCCTGTCACTCCGAACTGCGGAAACTGTCTATTTTCAAGAAGGGTCTGAAAACCCACCTTTTTCAGATCCACTTCGCCCAAGATCTCTCCAGCTCATTTATGGTGTAACTGTTCATGCATCGTAACTCCATAAGCATCCCCAGATACAACCTTTATTCAGCCATTACTCCAGCATTGTACTTGCTCATTTGTGTATCTTATAATATTTTAAAAAAAAAAAATTCGTGGAAGGGTATTGGGATTTGTCTATCCTGTGTCCTATCACCTACTCGAACGATGAACCTCGGTGCAGCAAGTGGTAGGGAAGAAACATGTTTGCTTGAGACTTTCATGTCTGCAGCTATGTCTCCTTCTCTTAATGTAATGCATAATTGTACTTTTGCTGAGATGTGCGTCGCTTTGGACAAAAGCGTCTGCTAAATGAATAAATGTAAATGTATAATCAGTTGAGGGCTGCTGTTAGAGTTGAAACAAAGATAGGGTAGTGCATGACTGTCTAACCTAATTGTATCTTTCCTACAGTCCAGCTGTCACACTTGTTCACTCATTTCATTGCCCTAAAATGACCATACTACCTCACAGATAATCTAGGGATGGGAGGTGTCTGAAAGAGATGCGATCTTGAGCAGCATGAACTTCTGTAAAATGTTTTTTTGTTTTTGCTTCAAATAGGTAATCAATTTAATATTCGCACATACTATAAAAAACTTCTGTAGCTGACACTCCTGCTTTTAAGAAGTGCCGTGAGTTTTTAAAATTGACAATGCTGTGTATTTTTATTCCCAGTCATGATTTTGCTATTTATAACTTGTGAATCATTTAGATGCCATGGTGATAGAAGGTAAACAGGGACTGAAAGTCTGGAAGAGTAGTGTTTACATGTCGGTTGCATGGAACTACATGTACAAAACCCTCCAGTGCACTGATATCATCACTGACTGTGAAGGGCTTTCATCTCCGCACTTATGATGCGTAAAACAAGGAGGCCTGAGTGCCCCTACCTGCGGTATAAAAGAAGGACGCCTGGAAGAAAATACTGTTTGTCTTGCTTTCTCAGGCCATTTGTTGGCTCTTGCTGTTTCTGCTGCCAAGCTACTGTGGCACCTGTACCTGTCATGTGGAGGACTGAAAGTGCCTGACAATAACAAGCTGGACGAACAGTGCGGAGTGATGGTTGCCTCATATTTCCGAGTGTCGTTTCATGTTCGCTGACACCACTGTCAACCAGGGACCCCACAGAGAGTCACCCCCCTGCAGACACACAATCTACCACATTTACTTTCTTTATTTTTTCCATTTCATTGTTTCCAATAAGGCTAAAGAAATCTGAAAAGAAGGATTTTTTTTAATTATGTTTAAAAAACTATGAGCAACACGGATATTTCTGTCTGAGTATATGATCTGTGTCTGAGAAATGTAAATACCACGTAGATTAAAAGAAATTGATGCACACACAGTTTACAAAAGAAAATACTCAAGCAATAATTGTAATGCAGCAATATATGTAACTGTAATAAGTAATACATGGTTTGCATTTTACTGTAATATATAATTAATTTCCATAATTACACTTTTAGAAGTAGTTTTTCAGAATTTACTGATCTGAAGATTCCCTTCCTTGTCATAGAAATTGAACACATTAGTGGATTGACTAAGTCCAAGCTTCCTACAACTACTACACGCTAAAACAGTCACAATACTAAGCTCGGATCCAAAAAATCTTATTTTAGAAATGTAATGTGACACTGTATTTGCATGATGTCATGGTGTATTCATATGATGATATCAAGTTGACATGTTTTAAATACAATGTTACGGTGGTCATATGATTTCATGAAACTAATATTCATACATATTATTTTTAACCTGATCTCAACCCAGTTTCGTGTTCATTTCCCTTGGTATTTGTAATTTTTGCATAAAACCCATGTCTGTAGTATTTCTTACAAATTTAACAATACTTGTGTGTCTGTCTGAAATCATGCAAATATAGTATGAGATCAGAATCTCTGCAGGTTTGTCAAATTTTTAGCAAATGTCAACAAAATGAATTATTCATAAGACTTCAAAGAGACAAGAAACACATACCATGGGAAGGTTAGAAATTTGTTTGATCAAGTTGTATTTAAAAATAACTCTACAGAAAAGTGTCTAATTAATAATGGCAGGCCTAGAAGGCAGAAAGCGATACTACTCCTAAGACTGCAGTCATTTAGCTGCAGTCATTTGAGGTTGCAGATTTAACAACAAAAAATACTTCTGGTTCATCATAGTCATCTTATTTGTTCTCAAACCCATTAAAGGAAAAGATTTTTGCAATGGATTTTGCTTATGGATGCTTATGGACATACATTTAGTCCACTAAGTAAATCAGGTTATTGATTTAATCATCCTTAGAAATATACAGCTGACCAACAGGGTAGAAAATAAAGCAAATATATGTGAAGGCTGAAATGATATAATGATCTGAAAAAAAATCTGTATCTTAAAGAATTGCAAATTAATGACATTACATGTAAATTTTAATAATGTTTGAGGATATCCGTAAAGTGGTAAGTAGTTTTCTTTTGATTACCATAAATAAACGGGTATGGTGAAAGTGGTTAGTTCTAACATCCTGAGCTTTGCTGTTTATGAAAAAATTGGAAGAAGCGTGAGACTATATGGAAAGGGATTTCAACCCCAGTGTTTCATTTCTTTTCCCTTCAGGGAAGAGGAAGTTTTTCCGATTTCGACTGCCTGCCTTTAACCTTCTGGGTGCCAGCAAACAGTCCCTCCCTCAGGAGGATCCAGACACAGTTGTGGTGGATTCGCCCAAGCGAAGCGATGATTCTATTGCCATGACGGACTTCAGGTCACCAACCAAGGAGAGCTGCAGCCCCTCATATGGAGAGGACACACGAGCCCTCATCGGCTCCAGCCAGTGCCCCACACCCCTCACCTTGTCGGGACCCCTGGATCACTCATCCCCAAAGTGGCAGTGGGACCGTATTTGCCTCGAGCAGCCTCAGTCCACTACCTGCCTGGCCCGCAGCACCTCCCATGAGAGCCTCTGCAGCATGAGGCGTGTGTCATCTGTCCAGGACATCGAGGCTCTCAGTTCTAATGCCAAGACTGGTTTCAGGGATCAACATGCAAGTGAAGGTAAAAGATTAGATTATGAAACTTGAATCATTCTCAAATTCACTCTCATCATATGGCACTGAGCAACATAAGAGATGATGATGCGAAGGACATTCACTTTATGTCAATGCCCACACTGCACACTAACATTAGTTTTGTAATTGTATAAATTATATAAAAAATGGCTATGATTCATTATTTTTATGACTTAAAATATGGATTTTGACCATGAATTCTGTGTCAGAACTTGATAATTTCCCACCCTTTTTTCCTTTCAACACGGAAATGCTGCACTTAAGATAATGGTGGTGATATTAAAGGTAACAACATGCTCTCTCCACATGCTCATAACATGCTGGCTGCTTCCTGCATTTTACACAGTGAATTGTAACCAAACATTTAGTGCAGGTATGCATTAAAGGCCTCGCTGTATATAATTTAAGACTCATGAATGCTTTCAGTTGGAAGTAAACCGAAAATGCTGCTGAATGTGAACTTGCAGCCTCTTACCATTGCTCAGCAGAAGGCCCTGATTGCCCATACATGTGCATGGAAATAACAAGGCTTGTTTTTAAAGCCCTTTCACCAAGACTCATCGTAACGTAAAAGCTTATCGTCTTGTTCCCAACTGCACATTGCCATCTCCCAAAACAGATGTTTTAAGTCAACGTGGAGTGAAAATATTACATTTCTGGTTTCCGCTCACTAAATGTCAGACTATCTCTTCCATGTATAATTCACATACAGTAAAGGTCATTGGCAACACAGCTTCCTTCAAACTGTCATTTATCTTCACAAGATTGCATATAGTATGGTAAGTGGTAACCATGCGGAAAGTTATCACCTGAGTAATTTTTCCCTCATACACACTTCATCAGCCAATTTCAGAACAAACAAAGTACCTCTATGCCATCAGTGTCAGGAATTGTTTGAAATTAAAGATGTATGGTAAGGCCTATGGATTTTTTCATATTATTATGAAAAGTTGAAGACCTCCAGAATATTTCTATTAACCTGATCAGCAGGCCATGAATAAAATATAGAGATGAAACATGCTCTGAATCTTAGTAATTTCTTCTTTGAACTCATCCTTTTCTTTTTATTGTGACAAACTGGTGCCCAGCTCCTGGATGGCAGTGGGTGTGGTCTGAGTATCTTGATTTTTTTATCGCCATGATGTGTTGCATGCAATACAAAACCGTGGCCTTCAAAACAACAAAGAAGGTGCATTGCAAGATACAGGTCAGGCAAAATATGTACCGCTAAAGTGGTTTCCTACTAAGCATGGACCAGCTGCATCTTTTTCATGTTTGGCACATGGTCAGTGAATTGAAACCAACTATAAACAGAGCTTGCTGTCACCCTTTTATGCGCATAGGATTCTTTCAAGAACTACTCACAGGCAATAGCTACGTATAGCTATTAATTGTTTTATGAATTATTTGGAGCCAAATTAACTAAAATATTATAGTAATTTATTTTTCTAAATACTGTATCTTTTTCAAAGTAAACTGTTTCTCCCAGTCACTAAGGAAATCCAGCTTCCGCCATTAGATTAGTAACAGTTTAATATAAAACCAGTGACACAGTACTTTCTGAATGGTAAAAACAACAGAAAGAAAATGATTTAAAAGAAAAAAAAAAAATCACCGTTTTGCCTCCAAATGGAAATACCCAAGATTGTGTCGGGTTGTGTTATATTTTGCTTTCCGTTGTAGATTTGTGTACGTTTTCCCCTTCCAGGTCCATTCAACCACATAAAATCCAGTCTGTTGGGCTCTACATCGGACTCCAATCTGAACAAGTACAGCACTATTAACAAAATCCCACTCATCACACTCAACTTCTCCGAGGTGAACAATGAAAAGAGGGCAGCCTCTCCTCCATCTTCTGAGAAGACCATCATCGCGCCAAAGGTCAAGGACAGGACACATAACGTCACAGAAAAAGTTACACAAGTAAGTCCTGTCCTATTGACTGTACTCAAGAATCATGTCTCTGCATCTGGTTGTCTCCTTCTGTTGATGTAATGCACATTTTGTATTGATCTCAGAGATGTAGATCACTTTGGTACAAAGAACCTGCTAAATGATTAAATGTAAGAGTGCCAGAAATTCTGAGCTGTACTTTGGTTGCATATTTTAGAATTGTTCTTTGTATTGATAATTGCAAAAAAAGTTCTTGCTGCATTATTAGCTGGGGAGAATACATTGCAGTATACACATTGATTTGGTTTAATTAAGCATGTAGTTCAGCTTGACATGACAGTCTATTAAATTTTAAGATTCAAAGTCCATGACCAACTTTTCAGATGTGGTACCCTCACTCGACATGAAATGTTCTGGCCATGCAAGTTTCCATACCATTATTTCTGAAGTAATTTTATATTTGAAAATGTCAGTATTTTCTACGAAAAATTAGCTGTGTGATTCTATGAAACTATTAAAAGAAGAATACTCAACAAGCAGTAGTGCAGCCTTTCATAAACTCGGACTGATATACAGTACTTGAGTAGTAGGGAACATAATGGTTACAGCCAGTGCCTTGTAACCGAAAGATAAAGGTTTCAATCTCTCACAGTACTGTTGAGCAAGGTACTTACCCTGAATGGCTCTAGTGAAATTATCCAGCTGTATATACAGGCACATATTAAGCACAGCAAAGAAACATAACATAAGATGATTTGGAGAAAGCATCCGCAAAACGCATCACAAATCAGAACGGAATTGTTATCAGAATTTTTGCTTTGGACTAATCAGCCTCACATTGCAGTCAGGTCTGTAACATACCTATTTCTGAAATAAACTTGGACTAGTAATGTCAACACTATTACAACTCACCTTCAATAAGAGAGAAGCTCTGTAGTCTGATATAGAAGCACCATAGGCTTACAAGCATCAGGGTATCAAAGAAAATTTTCTTTAACAGCTGTGGCACACCAGAATATGTCTGGTCCAATAAGCAACCTTCCAGAGGCAACAGTGGGCATGTGTAGGGTTTTTTTTACTGTTTCTAAACCTCATAATAAGAAAGGCTAACTAAAACACCAGTCGGCAAGTTAATAAATATGAAGGGAAAGGCCTGTCAGCTCTAATAAGAATAAAAATAATGTATAGAAACAGAAAAGCTCTGACTAAAACTGACTTGAAAAGTCATTATTGAGAAGTGACACGATGACTCTTGGTGAGCACATAGACAGACTTCCTTCAGGATGTTCTGTCATCTTCTATTGTCCTTCAATTTCATTGTCATTGTGGAGTTGAAAAGTACAACACCAAAACCATAATCCTGAGCCAAAACCTTAGCAACACTCATCAAACTTTATTCAACACACCTGGTCATTCTGTCTCCCTTAGAGTTGTCATTAAGTATGTATGGCTGCACTTGATAATTGTTATCAGTTAATATGCATCCCCCTACCTTCAGGGGTCACTTCAGGATATGGGGGTGTAGCCTAAACTCTTGCCAGCCACAGAACAGGGCATTTCTTGAACTCTGCAACAGTCTGTTGCCAACACACTCATTATGGCGACCAATATTCCACACGTGATGCCATTTATTTTAAAAGGACTTCTCTCTAGAGAAAAAAAGACAAGATAGAAAATGAAATGAGTCATACTGTGACTGTTGCATGACTGTAACTGTACTGTGTGCTGTACTGTAACAGTTTGCATTGCTTTATAAAGAAGTGAACTGCCATAATATAAATCAAACTGCACTTTAAAGTTAACATTTTTCTTTTTCATGCATTTTTTCATTTAATATACCAAAATTATTGAAACTTGCAGAAGAAATTCCGCATTTCATTCCTGAAAGAATAAGAAATTCAATACCTTTATAAATTTCAGATTTCATGTTATCCTTAGGGATGGAAAGGCCAAAGTGAATATAAATCTATTTTTTAGAGAGAATAGTAAGAGCATTGTGGATTCTACTTCTTTGTACTTTGGTTAAAATCGAATTTTGTTACTTTTCTTGAGTGGAATTGTGACCACAAATCACATTTGCCTTTAACCAAACTGATTCCTAAGCAACAGGGAAAGGTTGCCTTTAAAAAAATTATTTCTTTTGTTTTCATGCTTATTAATATCATGATTAAGGCCCTAAGTAGAGAAAAATGTGTGGTTAACTATCTTTGCCTTCATCATTTACAGTACATTCATCCATAGGATATCTGCAGTTCTGTATTTTTCCACTTAAAGAAGAATCACAAACTAAAATAATGCCAAACATAAACCAATCCTGTTAACACAACAGTATCAGAGAGAATCAATGCCAGAGAAAGCTAATTTTAGTGGCTGTGGGTTATGCAACCAGCACTGTCTGTGCAGGTATATTTAACTGAACCTCTTTGTTGCTTTGTTTGAATTCTTGGACGTAGTCTGTCAGCTGCAGGACAGAAGATGATTCTGATCATTCTGAAGATTTTTTTTCTCAGTCTCCTTTTGGACTGAATGTGGAATGTCCACTTTGTTCTTGGCTATTAGTTATTGGCTTACAGCTGATGAGTGAGTTAACATATGCTGAAATGTAATGCGTAACTTCACATCTTTTCAAATATTACTTTAGAAAGGGATATAAATGAATTACTCATATAGCATTCTCTAGATGAAAGGAACATTTTTGTATTTGTGTAAGTATTTCAGCTCTGTGTACTACACATCTCAGTATGAATTTCATAAATCTATGCAGGGCTGAATGTTATTCTAGTAAAGAGTATACATTTCACTCTTTTTTCCTTGATTTTCTTTTCTTTAATATGGTTTTCAGTACAAACTTAGTGTTAATATGATGCTGTTATCTGACCTGATTCATTTCCTGAGGTCCACATAAAAGTTAAATTCTAAAGAATAAAACATTTAAAAGTTCGGTCTGGTTGGGGTTAACACTGAAAACAGTGTACAATAAAAATCACTAGAACTATCATTATTGTTTATTTTATTTGGAGTTGTTTAGCAGTTCAGGCAAAATATCAATAATGGAGCTACAGCAACTGTAAGTGCTGTTCCTGTTAATGTTTCTGTTGCTAATCTGGTAGCCTGAGCAAACAGAGGTTTCAGTCAAAGACATTACAGCATCAGTTCACTGCAGGCCATGAATGATTTTGTCCTTCACCGTGTTTTAGTGAAGGTTTCCATTCTAATATCAGATTTCATCTAAAGCACAGAAGGCAATGATCTAGAACTTTGTCTTCCATGCTAAATCAACACTGTCAATAAGTCATTCTTTTCTCATAATTTAGTTTGCTCTTTACCCTGTACAGAATGGCATTCCAATGCCTGTGAAATATACAGAACGATTATATTAAATTAACTCTGGTGTTCTGTCCTCATGCTTACTTAAGTACAGAATCAGTGATATTTTTTTTTTTTAAAATAAAGAAATGTGGATGTAGAACATCTCGCAAGTGTGAAAACAGCTTAACTGTCAAGATCCAACATTGATTGTAGTAAGAGACGACCCTTAGCTTTCATTCAGTACTGGGCTTTACGAAACACAAACTACTTGTTTATATGCTTTAGGGAAAAAGGCATGTATCACAAAATGAATGAATATTCTGTGCCATCTCCCTTTGTAAAGTTATCACTGTGCAGTGACTACCACCTGAAACCAAATACATGCAGCCAACACTACCTGCCAAGATGTCAGGGGGGAAAAATTCATAATTCATGTCCTCCACAGCAGCAATGTGCTGAGGCACCAAAAAACCATGTCCCATTGTCTTCAACTTCTTCAATGTGCTATTTTTAAAGGAAAGGATTTCTGCTCACGGTCTCTTCACAGAGCTCATTAAATCTTGGCAGCAGCATTTACCCTGCACTGAGTTTTAACACTGACTGGGCTAATTTTAACGGTGAGCTCAAACAGCCAGAAACAAACACTGCAAGCAGAAATGCAACTTTGCCCAAAGGCAAACATTTATAATAGCTCAGCAGACGCTAGATTCAGTTTACAGCTGAGTGCTATAAAGGGGGACGAGGTCTCACTATGAGATAATATACAGGCTTCTATTGTATCGAGTCCAGAAGCAAATTTTTTTCAGTGTTTACCTGCTAGAATGACACTATTATCAGGAAACAAATAAATTTGCTACAGTTTAGCAACTGTTTGCACAGCTGGATTTTTAAAGAAGGACCTTGCCTCTGGGCTTTGAGCCTAAAACTTACTGAATCTTAATTACTTGGCCACCTGCCACTCTAATGAGCACACAGTTGCAAGGCAGTAGACTGCAACAAAAACCTTCATACTCACTTTCAGCGTACATACAGTATTGTAGCGTCCCCCCACGGAGCTACTAGAAACCGGCTCAGGAGTCAGGGTAAGAGGAACTCGCAGAGTACATGTCTTTCAACAGCAATCTTAACAAAGACACATTGGACAGTACAAGTGGTCTCGCACGCCGGAGAAATCCCCCTGAGTCACTTTCAGCCCCCCTACCGCACCCCACGGTTAAGAGGCCATCCCCAGAACTCCCCAGAATTCCCCTCATGACACACCGCGCATAAGCAGAGCAACACCCAATCAGAACAACACACACACACACACACACACACACACACACACACACACACACACACACACAGCTATGTTCATACATGAACACTAATATCAATTATTTACACGGAACTATTACAACTCCCCTCAGTGCCATTACAGTATACTGTACCTATAAGTAGAGACATGACAGAACACTACAATTTTGTATGGGGTGTAAAGGGCTGTACTGTACCACATTACCTTTAACAATAGATTGGCTGCTGTCTAGACAGCCTCATAGATCATTTCTTACAAGGCAATGTAAGGTTTAAATTTTAACATTAACATAAGATTACTGATGTAGTTTCCATTTGGAGCCTTTTCAAAAATTATTTTTCATCATTTTAAATAAAATTATTTTAACTATGGAGATGATTCCCATAATTGCTTTGGATTTAACGTAGCATGGCCATGAACTGGTTATGAAAATAGGATTAAGGATTTGAATTTTGACCTGTAATCAAAGGGCCAAAATAAGTCTGATGAACCGTTAAATTATTCTAATGTCAGTGAAGGCATTACGTGTGCTCACTGGAATGTAGAATATTTTGGTAGCTGAAGTGAAACAGACCCTTCAGTCCTTCTATGATTTTCAGCTCTCTGTCACTTTCCTTTACATTTAGTAATAGGCACAGTGCCCTTAAGTGATGCCGTTCACTTCAGCTGCTTTGGTAATGATGAGCTATTAAAGAAGGCTCCAGAGAACATTCAAATAAAGGGGATGGGGGTATAAAAGAATAATTCCACTTTGCAAAATAATGACCTCTGAATTTTCAGAAAAGGGGTACGGTAGTGATCATTTTACTTTCCGGAATGTTAAGAAACATCTAGAAATGCTGTGAAGCACTTTACTGAAAAAATGGGCTCTTCTCAAACGCATGAGGAACAACTTTGCCACTTGGACAACACTTGAATGAGATAAACTGGACGGAAGTGTGAAAGCAAAGCGACTCACAAGTGTCTTACATAGCTGGGCATTGCTGCAGATGAGCTGGGAAAACACGTAGGTTCGTTTCCTGCTCAAACTTGTTAACCAAAGCAAGCATCCTCAAAGTTTTTCGTGGTACTGTACATCTTGTGTTGTGTTGACTATCCACTGGTGAGTAGCTTTCTGAACAGCCTGGTTCTCTCGTTGCAGGTGCTCTCATTGGGAGCAGACGTGCTGCCTGAATACAAGCTGCAGACACTCCGCATGGACAAGTTTACCATTCTGCACTACAGCCCATTCAAGGCTGTGTGGGACTGGCTGATCCTCCTGCTTGTCATCTACACGGCCATCTTCACGCCATACTCCGCCGCCTTCCTGCTCAATGACCGCGAGGAGCAGAAGAGGCGCGAGTGTGGATACTCCTGCAGCCCGCTGAATGTGGTGGACCTGATCGTGGACATCATGTTCATCATCGACATCCTCATAAACTTCCGCACCACATATGTCAACCTGAACGAGGAGGTGGTGAGCCACCCGGGGAAGATCGCCATTCACTACTTCAAGGGCTGGTTTCTCATTGACATGGTTGCCGCCATCCCTTTTGACCTGCTTATATTCGGATCGGGCTCAGATGAAGTAAGTTGCTATCAATACACTCTTCTGTTTCCTGCATCTCGAAGTATTGTACACTTCCGTCATACAAGTCTAACAGGAACTCACATTACCCTTTGCCCAGTGTGGCTTCTGTAAAACCTCGTTTATTTCCCCCTTCTACAAATCTGATGTTTTCAACCTAAGGCTACTTCTCAAAGCTTTCCATTTCAGCACTGAAAGGCTTATAGAATTAAATCTTGCATGTTTTTTTTTTTCTGAATGGGAGTTGTTTTTGAATGTGTTCTTGTGGATTAATGGCTTACGAAATGGCAATCGCTGATGCATCTAAATGAAATGCAAGAGCCTGTGATAATGACTACAGCACACACGCAGAAGAGGAGTGAGCCGCTGGCAGGCAGGCAATTCTCTTTATGTGTGTTTCTTTGCACATAGTGTTTCGGGAAGCTGAGGTGCTTCAGCGAATTCTGCTGGTGCGTTAAGACAAGGTAGAACTCCTGGTTTAGCACAATACTGACGTTTTTGGCTTTTTCAGAGAAAGACATGAACTGTGACCACACTCTGTGTTCTCAAGAGTGTGTACCATCACTATTTCAGATTGCATAATACTTTTCTTTTCATTCTTGAAGAACACATGAAGTACAGAAAAGGAGTGGAGGAGGAGGTGAGATGTGCAAAAAAAAATTAAATATTTTTCATGGCAGGTGAGGCTTCTTTGGTTTTTACATCTTAAGCAGCTTAAACCAAAACAATATTTTGAACAAATAAATCTGTGCACATTTTGCATATATTGCCTAGACCTTTATACAGAAGAAATACACACTATGTAAAAAATAACCATGAATAATCAATCTTTTTTACTGGGAGGTCTCCAGTAGGTGTTTTCGAGTTGAGCGCAGTTCTAGAATCTGAATAGAGCTGCACAGATTGAAGAGTTTGGGATTTTCTCATATATATATGAACACAGCAGATTCTTGTTTTGCAAAGAGTAGGTGTTACTGACACAGCAGGATCACACAGCTCCACACCTGAGGGCTCCAGCCTTTTGCCATTTGAAAGACTCCCTGCGAAATACACTGAATGTTTCTGAGAAACAGGACTGAGAAATTGACTTTCAGCAGACTGAATTCAAATTAAAAATTGAAAAGTTTCTACATTTTAGGACTGGTCATCTTGAGTTCATAAAAAATAAAAATAGATGTTGATTCTACAGCTTCACTGAAACTGAATGGAACACCTTTTAAAAAATTTTTGTGCAATAACATTTATCTTAAGTGAGAACTCTGGGAACTTAACAAGTGAAGCGTGAACATATTACATTTATTCCTTCCAGGCAACCTTGATTAATCTCTAACAAGCTAAGTGCTTTCCAAGGATTCATTTACGCACTTGCTGTTGCCAATATAACTTGCTAAGTCTGAAAAAATAGTTCATTTTCTGGAAAAGCTATTGCTTCCAGGGGTAATAACTAATTGGTGGCAATTATTAGTTTATTTTATTGATTCACTAATCCAAAGAAGCAATTCATCTCAACCAGCAGGAATAATGAGCTTACCCCTCTGACCTCTTCAGAGCGCAATGAGTCCCAGGCAATAGAAACTAGGGGTTTTGGAACCATGGACAAGCACTGGGCTGAGGGTTTCACCCTTGAGTTATTGCAACCTTTAAACAATATATCTGGCCTACACCCAACCAGCTATGAAACATAACACCCCAGGTCAACAGAACAGCACATGGGCAAAGTTTGTTAATAATGGGGAAAACACTTTATCGGCAGACAAGCACAGAGAAGACTCAGCGTTCATTGCTTTTGTTACGGATCTTATTCTTTTTTTGCTACTTACTGGAGCAGTTCAGGTCAAGTACCTGGCTACAGGATAAGTTTTATGCAGCTACTTGTGTGACAAACATCACTGCATATGGTAAAGGAAACAAACTAACTGTACTTAAGAATCACACGTGCAACTATGTCTCTCTCCTAAGGTAATGCACAAATTCTATTTTCTATCAGATGTATGTTGCTTTGAAGAAAAGTGTCTGCCAGATGAATAAATGTAAATGTAAATATCTAAGGAGTGTGGTGGTGCAGTGGGTTGGACCGCAGTCCTGCTCTCCGGTGGGTCTGAGGTTCGAGTCCCGCTTGGGGTGCCTTGAGACGGACTGGTGTCCCGTCCTGGGTGTGTCCCCTCCCCCTCCAGCCTTACGCCCTGTGTTGCCGGGTAGGCTCCTGTTCCCTGTGACCCCGTATGGGATGAGCAGTTCTGAAAATGTGTGTGTAAATATCTACCCATCAGGACTCATATCCCAGTGTTTCAGGTCCATGACCTTAACCACTTCAGTTCCTACATATAAGGTCCCAAGAGTCACAACATGTTCTTGACAGTGGGCATACGTACAGACAGCCAGGCCTTGGCAAACACAAACTCTGCACAGTAATCAAAAAAAAATTTCAAAAGTTTTGTAATAATGCTGCAACAGCCCCTATTCAAACATCAGCAAAATACATTCAGCTCACTGCAGAGTGGTTCCTGTGTCTGCTGTACCTGTTCCTTAGGACTGGAGGAGCTATTTTTAGAGGGAGCGATGAGATAACCACTGTATGAGCATTGCTGTTGTTGCAGAAGATAACCAGAAGGTAGCTGCCTACACATACCTCCAGCCTGCTGTACTCTGCTGCAGATACATATAAGTTGAGGATCAGATGGTAGACAGTAGCTACAGGACATGCAGCAGTATTAAGGTCTCAATAGGTCACTTTGCATATACATATATGCTCACAAGCAGCACATTGGATATAAGTTTATTTGCGCATATGTAAATGTACAGGGCATGTCTTGTTAATTTTTGTAGAATACCATTTCCAGCACTTTTCCACAGAGCACTTAATAAGCTCTTTTACAACCTCTTTAGAGATTGTTGTGTTTTTTTTTTTTTGAGTATACACCATAATGGCAGAGTTTGTGTAATTTCAAAACAAATCAAAAAACAAAACTTTCATGGAAATGATAGGAAGAGCTTCAAACTCTCGTGTTGGAAACCAAGGTCCAATTTTACTATGCATTAAACCATTTTCAGGGACTTCTTGTGCAGTTCTTTGCTACAGTGGCCCAGAAGCTTTCCCAGAGTCTACTCTGGAAGTATAGGACATAAGGCAGTCCACATCCTGAATGGGACACCAGTCCTTCATAGGGCAATCATACACTCACACATTCTGTGGGCAATTTAGAGTCACGAATTCCAACGATACACATCTTTGAGTTTTGGAAGGAAACCAGAGCACCAGCAGTACACTGATGGGAACATGAAGAGAACATAGATTAGAACCCACAGACCTGAACCCGCATTTAAACCCACAGCCCAGTAGTTTTGAAGCACCAGGGTACCTGCTGTGCCACCATGGCAGACCCATTGTTACTGTACTAGAGTGAAAAACTTTAATGCCTGCGGATTTACTTCCAAGCTGATTGTTTTGGAGAATAAGAGTGCTGTTTTATTTTTGTAAAATAATCTTTCTGAGAATGATACAAAGTACCTCCACTCCCTGTGCTAAGGATTAGTTCTCCTGACCTCAAAGCTCTCTACCTCTGCCTTTTTTCTGTATATTTCCTGGTCTCTGCACTCAGTGACATAGTGAAACACTTTGTGATAATATGCAACAAAGGACTAAAGCATATGAGAAATAAAACATTCATGCATTTAGCTGACACTTTTCCCCAGAGCAACAAACTATGTTATCAAAAATAATTCACTTACTTGGGAAATATTTACTGGTGTAATTCAGGGTAAGTAACATGTTGATGAGTGCTATTCAGCAATTTGGGATTTGAGCCTGCAACCTCTGAGTCCAAGAGCAGCAGCACTAACCAGTATGCCACCTGCTGTCCTCTACTTGCCCCAGAAAAGCCAGTTTTCTGTTATTTCTGAAAAATGTTCATGCTCTTTGTGTTGTTTAGACTACTACTCTTATTGGGCTTTTGAAGACAGCTCGGCTCTTGCGTCTGGTACGTGTGGCCCGGAAGCTGGACCGCTACTCGGAGTACGGCGCCGCTGTGCTCGTGCTGCTTATGTGCATCTTTGCCCTGATTGCCCACTGGCTGGCCTGTATATGGTATGCAATCGGGAATGTGGAGAAGCCCTACCTGGAGCACAAGATCGGTTGGCTCGACAACCTGGGAGTATCCATAGGGAAGAGGTACAATTACAGTGACCCCAATTCCGGCCCCTCAATCAAGGACAAATACGTTACGGCACTGTACTTCACCTTCAGCAGCCTCACCAGTGTCGGATTTGGAAACGTTTCACCAAATACCAACTCTGAGAAGATCTTCTCCATTTGCGTCATGCTGATTGGCTGTAAGTTTGGGTTTTCAGGCAATGGATTTTTTTCCTTTCTTGGAACCTAAGATTTTTTCAGTCACCACATTCATCAAAAACGTCTTTCAAACTTATTCAAAATGAAACCAAATTGTTGCTGTTTCTAACACGTGCTTCCAACACAGTGACTGTTGACCTACCTATACTGTACCCCTCACCCATATTTTTGCAGCCCTAATGTACGCCAGCATCTTCGGCAATGTGTCAGCCATCATCCAGCGCCTGTACTCAGGCACAGCCAGATACCATATGCAGATGCTTCGGGTGAAGGAGTTCATTCGCTTCCACCAGATCCCCAACCCACTACGCCAACGCCTGGAGGAGTACTTCCAGCATGCCTGGACCTACACCAATGGCATCGACATGAACATGGTATGCGCATCCCAGTACTGTTGCCAACTGTTTAGCAATTGCTCTCTACAGAATTAAAAACCATGTGGTTTCTAAGTAGGCCTGTGGTCTGTCCCTCATTTTCCAATTGAGTATTTAATGTTTTGCAGCTAATCATAGGCATCACCACTGAGCAATGACTAATTATAAAAAGTTTTTGAAAAGTGAGCTCTTCATTGCTGTATTTGCTGAAGAAACTGTATCATTATCAAATCACCACCATTACAAAATCACCAGAATATCCCAGGCTTATAACAGATTTGTCTTTTTCCTGTCTGCTTCATATCCAATGGAATGGCTTCACCACTCTGGTAAGAGCAGGAGGTACTTATCTGAACATTTTTAACCAGAAATCATTTCTTGAAGAAAGCATGGTTTCAACATCATAATTGTTTAAAATTTTCATAACACCCACATGAAACTGAACTGGCCAGAACAGATGTGTGTTCAGCGATCAGACTTGAGCTGAACATTAAAAAAGTACAAAAACTTGTTATTAGAGTCCTATACAAGATAATGTTTATCACTTTCCAGCCATGCTTGTTTAATTATAAAAAATAATGCTAAAATTCAGTGGTACCCCTAAATTTCAAACGTATGCATGTATGCCTCTAATTAGTGCAGCGCATTGAGCTGAAAATATCCATCTACATATGTCACATTTTGATTTCAGTGTGGCTGCCTGCACACTGCCTGTGGAAATTATTTTTATATCACACCAGTGAAGCTACATTAACAGGCCCAATGTGAGCGTCTTGGACCCTTGTGGTACTGCCAATTGTCTTAATAAAATATTGACTCACAAATATGAATTTGTGCCCTTGCCAAAAACCAATTTTTTCCTTAAATACATGAATCATCTTTATTTTTACCAAAGTAACCTAAAAGCACATATTTAGGTTACACATGCATTTAATACAGATGTATTTAGTTTAGTTTGTCCAATGTATGTGCATCGGAAAAACTTGATTCCCTATCTCTTAAAGAGAATACCTTTTCAAGAATACAGTTATGTACCGTTAATCCGTTAGTTGAAGTCAAGTATGTTATGGATCTGTTTCACCTGTCAGTGATGGGAAGTATTTTATAGTATATTTCTTGACAAATCATAATTCAATAAAAAATTAACACTATTTTATATTTGTAGTCTTGGCAGTTTTTCTTTTTATTTCTCTCCTGAATGACAATTTAAGGGTTTTGCGTGAGCATGAAGCAATTATTCGTCATTCTAAAAACTCTATTCTCTCATCTTAAGCAGCAGCACAAGCCCACTTATACAATTAACAATGATTGTTAAACACATGTATTAGTGTATGTTTATGTGTTTAATTTGACACAATACAGTGTTACCCAGTGTTCATCTTATCAAAAATCATTTATTTTATGTTGTATTTAATACCTACACAATGAAAAAATAACTAAGTAGACAATAGGAGTTATAATGCTGGACATGAATGAATGAAGAATGAATGAATGAATGAATGAATGAATGAATGAAGTTTTAATGGTACAGCATATGCTTTATTTTAAAAGTTATGGATATTGCGAGAAATCCAGGAATCATAGCCATGTATTAGAACTAAAAAAGTGAATGAAGATAAGAAGCCATTTTAATGCTTTAAATGGATAACTGCTGACTATGTTCTTTAAAAACATTACAATAGTAAAGGTGAATATTCCTCATGGCTGTTCTTTGGGGTCTTTTGCAAAGTGATAGAATTTCTATTCACTTTAAATTCATATAACTAAGAGCAATTTTCTTTATGCTTAAAAGCAGCTGGTGTGCTTAACTGTTTGTCTACAGTAATGACATATTTGGTAATAAAAATTTCATCTGACTTTATCAGTGTAATCATTTCCAGTTTCTGGAAATGTACAGGGGAACGATTTAGATCATTTAGATGCAGTCTTCAGGATCTCTGTTAAAACGTTATTTTTCACTACAATTTATTTCATGTAGCCACCAGACTGTTAAAAGTAATAGAATATGCAATTTTCATCATTCCCCTACCGGCATCACTACAGGGTAGCTGTTTGTCGAAAGAAGCCCATGAAACCCAATTAGTTATCCAATTCTAGAAAGAGTATTAGTCTACTACATGTACTGTTTTTGTAGAGTTGTGGATGGGAACATTTTTTAAAAAAGAATAATAAAAAGACTTCGCTAACTGAGTAATACTAAAATTACTTACATACTATATTGCTTTACCCTCATTTCATACCTGTGCGAATACATATTGCAGTTTCAGTATGATCCATTGAAGTTATGGAACTCATTACATCTGTAAAGACAATAGTAAAGATTGTTATTCAGTGCTATTGAAAGCTGTAAATTCAGCCCATAGAACTGTGGCCTGGCAGTATTTTGATCTTAAGAATGAAATTTTTATCATTTGCAAACTTTCTAAATCCCAGTTGGCTTGCAGAAATTGAACTATAGTTATGAAATATCATATCAGATGGAAACATGATTAGCTCCTCAAGACAGCAATAAGAAGGTAAAAAGCAAGTGCAAAAGAAATTGTTTACAAAAATGTTGACCAGGACTGGATGCCTTTCAAATCAGAGAGCAGTACTACTTGAGAGTGTAGCTAGATTTGACATTCTTCAATTGAGCTTAAGTGAGAGTGAAGCAATTAAAGAAGAAACACACTACTCTGAACCTATATTTAACATCCCAACTTAGAAGAGAATTACTGAAAGGCTTGAATGTCACTATGACTCTATGGCAACAATAAATCTGGAAAAGCTACAGAAAATTAAGTTCTTTGCCATTGCCTCTGACTGCTGGATAGCAATAACATCATTCAACACTCTTCAATAGCATGTCATGTAGATAACAAAGGGAAGTTGGGCATGCATGCCTTGAAAATATGGTAGATTTGTGTGGGCTTGAAGATAGGTGTTTCAGGTGAACTGGTGACACTAAATTGCCCAAAATGAGTGTGAGTGTGTGTGTGTGTTTGTGTGTGTGTGTGTGTGTGTTTTACATTGCTGTGATGTATAAACAGATGAATGATTCTAGGGAGCTTAATGCAGTGCATCTATTATTGTAAGTTATTTTGGATTAACATCACCTAAATAACAGTTAATAATCACTGTATGTCACTTTTGGAGAGAAGAATCTGCTTCCACATTCAAATTTGCTCATTATGAACATACGTATCATAATCCAAAGTGCGGTGTCCCATGAAACTCCTGAGAAAGTTGAATTTTTGTAACTCAAATGAGTTTACCTTGGGGTGCAACTAGTTATGAATCTTAGTGTTCATTTGATCCCTATAACACTATGTATGTGTTTCCTGCATAGGTCCTAAAGGGTTTCCCAGAATGCCTACAGGCAGATATTTGCCTGCACCTCAACCAGAGTTTGCTCCAGCACTGCAAGGCCTTCCAGGGGGCAACCAAGGGCTGCCTCCGGGCCTTGGCCATGAGGTTCAAGACCACCCACGCCCCACCTGGAGACACACTGGTACACAGCGGGGATGTCCTCACTGCACTCTACTTCCTATCCCGTGGATCCATTGAGATCCTGAAGGATGACATTGTGGTGGCAATACTGGGTAAGAAGTTTTATCAGCTTTCCATGTGCATGTAATTACATGTGGGAATAACTGTATCCATCACAATGAGTCTTGGAAATGCATTCAGTATTCTGATTGTGGGAAATAAATCTGTACAGTCTTAACATGGCAATAATTATGACATGAGATTAATTCTTACTAGAATGAGTAACTTTATTAAGATATTTGCTTCTTTCCCTTATTTTAACATCTTTTCTGAAGCCCAGTTTCATAATGTTCATTAAAACCTTAACTCTGAGAATTATCATTTATACCCATGTTGTACAAATTGGTCTCCACAAGCCCTGTGGAGAGTTGCCTTTTCAAGGAGGTGTTTGCTAATGAGCAGTGATGGCAGTGAGCTCTGTGAGAGTTAGATCTACTGTACACAGCATGGTTTCCCCAGTGAACATCCTGTTTTACCACTCAAACACTGATGTGGTATGACAGGAGCCCAGGAATCTGGAGGGTTTCCTACACAGAGAGTTAACCTCTCTCAATCTGTGTACTCACATTGCTGGGTCACAAACTAATCACCGTCTGCAACATCTAATTAGAATACAGCCTCCTTTGTATAACGAAGGATCTTTCTGTGAAAATTCAGATTTACAAACATGTAATTTGTATCTGAAAATTCATAGAAGGAGCTGTCAACTCTCAGAAGAAATGGCCTTACAAGACCAGACATTTTAATTCAAAATGTGCTGCTTGGTGACATTGAATATCATATAAAAAGAGCGGAATCACTGTTGTCCATTGGTAGTGTGGCACACATCAGTTTTCAGCTGTATGTCAGCTCAAAAACTGTCTTCAAAATCTGACCACCTTGTATCATTTATAATAATACTGAGCCCAAAAGTTTATGAAAAGCTCGGCAGAGAGGGGTTACGAGCTTTAAAAGTGATTGCCATAATTAAAGTAGAAAAATATATAGTGTAAGTTACACCTGTAAAGCAATTTAAAATAAATATGAGAAAAAATTACAATTAAATAACAAAATGTATCCATTATCATTAAATACTTGCCCAATGAATGCATGCAGATACACACTAAGGGCAGGTTAGGGTCATCAGTTCACTCATGAAACACATATCTTTGGACTGGTGGAGGCAACCCGCAGCAGAAACATGCAAACTCCACACAGACTGAGCCCGATTCAAACTCACAACCTAGGACCTGTACAACATCAATGTAACCTTCTGCACCACTCTAATTACATAAGAACAACAGAGTGAAACAACAAAATAAAAATAAAAACAATAATATTATAATGATGAGGTTGGGGGTGCGGTGGCGCAGTGGGTTGGACTGCAGTCCTGCTCTCTGGTGGGTCTGGGGTTCGAGTCCTGCTTGGGGTGCCTTGCGATGGACTGGCGTCCCGTCCTGGGTGTGTCCCCTCCCCCTCCGGCCTTACGCCCTGTGTTGCCGGGTAGGCTCCGGTTCCCCCGCGACCCCGTATGGGACAAGCGGTTCTGAAAATGTGTGTGTGTGTGTGTATAATGATGAGATCACTATTATTATTCTAGATTACTTATAGCATGTTTATTTGTACTAACACTTCTGACACATCACTACTTACAATGTATTCTTATACAGATATAATAAACTACTAACATTCTATTATCTGGCTTTCTCTGTTGCTATAATTTTTAAAATAGCTTGCGGTAATATTACTTGCAATTACACATTTTTAATTTGACAAATAAATCACAAATTTATGTGTTGTTTCAAGCAAACACAGCAGTGAAGTCTGATTCCTCAAGCTGGGAAATAGTAACATTGATCTGACAGCTCCTGTTTCTGCAGTCCCAGGTTGCTCTGAAATCCTTGTGTCCTGCTGGCTTTGTCCCTTCCTTGATCTGATAGGTGGAGGGCAGCGGTGACATTTCTGTTGAATGGTCTCTTTTGTTGCATCTTCAAAGGACACAGTCCAGAGGAACTGACAATGCAAACTTCAGTTCGCATTGCTTTGAATTTTTATGTAGGAAAAATGGAGAGGGGAAAAAAGCTGGCCTAAAGGTAAAATAGGTGTCAAAGACAGGTTTATTGAATATTGTTTTACATAATTTTCAGTTCTTCATAACAAAATCCACAACGTACCTGCCACCCGGTGTTACTGCCACAACCTGGATTTAATAAGGGGGCATGTCTGAGCTCTGGGTCTATTAGTAAACTTTTAGCTGGTATAATGGGCTAAGCCTTATTTAAAAGCCTTGTTTGTCATACAGTACAATGAATGTACACAAACCAATGGCATAATAAGGTCACATGGAAGTACAATATTATATAAAGAGCAAAATAATTACTCCGCATTAATTAAACCTGGGAGGGTGCGGTAGTTTGGCCGGGTCCTGCTCTCTGGTGGGTGTGGGGTTCGAGCCCTGCGTGGGGTGCTTTGCGATGGACTGGCGTCCTATCCTGGGTGTGTTCCCTCCCCCTCCAGCCTTGCACCCTGTGTTACAAGGTTAAGTTCCGGTTCACCTCAGAACGAGTGGTTTCAGCCAGTGTGTATGTGTGTAATTAAATCAGCTTGTTTGGTTTCTAGTAGTTTAAGACTAATTCAAATTTTTAAGAAATATTTCTCCTTAAATTCGTTGGTCAAGTTTTTCTCTTTTTTTTTTTTTTTTTCCTCAGAACAGCCTTGTGTCAAGAAAGGATTCGCACAATCTTGAATAAAGAGATGATATTAATGTCACTTTTACATAAAATGACAGTTGAGCATAACTTTTCTTATAATTTCAGATATTTAAGCGCAACAAGGTGTATGTCTGTTTTTCAGTGTGGTTGAATGTCTTTGCATATGTCTTTGGATATTAAAAGCATATGTAATACATTTACATATTTAGCTGACACATTTTTCTCCAGAGCAACTTACAATGCTAAGCTGCTTAGACTTACCCCCGATTTATACAGCAGGGTGATTTTTACTGGAGCAGTTTAGAGTAAGCACCTTACTCAGAAATGCTGCAGCAGGAGGTGGGGTTCCAACCTGTGACCTCCAGGACTGACTGCTGTGTCATACACATATTATTCACATACTACCACTGTACAATATAGAAAATAACAAGGAAGTACATTTATAACAGATTATAATTTATTTATATATACTATTCACATGTTACTACTGTATAGAATATATAAATGTACAGGGAACTATACAGTATATTTATTAAAAACAGATTTTTACCTCAATTCCACAGTATAGATATAAAATGTGAAAAATGTCTTCTTATGAATCTAAATGATGATTGATTATCATGGAAAAATAGCATGCCAGTGTGACAATAGTGAAGAGGTAATTGTTGTGCACTGGAACTCCTATTTCCAGGTGTGGCCACACCTCTGCTATAGCCTTTGAGCCATGCTCTTTTGCATGGTCTGAGTGTTGTTGTCCGCTGTGGTGAGTGCCAAGTGTATGTGCTCTGGGGCCACGGGAGAGCCTCAGGATCATCTGGTGGGAGGGGATCGCGTGAGCTTTGGCATCTCCGCTCGAGTCACCTGCAGCCGCACTGCGCCCGCTGCTGCGCACGCCATTCAAATGAAAATGCCATGTAGGTCTTGACATTTCGACTGACGCAGCACCAGTGACAGCCCATTCTGATGCTTTATCGGACTCGTGGCTCTGCAAAAAGCCGTCCCAGTTTATGACTAAGTTTTTGGTAAAGGTTTAGAGAACAGCGTTATTTATCATTTATTCATTGCCTTGTTTCTTTGAAGTAAATGGAGCGGGGCAAAGAAAAAACCCTTTTTTTTTTTGCTTTAAAAAGGAGTGTCAGCATTGGCAAGGTATCATTCAGTTTAAATAATAGATCAGAAGACTGAATAACCAGACCAGAGCTGTAAAAGCCAAAATATTGGTGCCTGTGCTCAGAATTAGACCGTTGTGTGTAATGAACTGCTAGCATCGTAAAAATACTGGAATAAACGTAACCCAGTGTTAGTTTAATAAGTGAAAGAACACATGCTGGATCATTTCAGCTTGGCTTCAGCTCATTTTCATTATGTGTTTTATCGTGATGTGTTAAGTCTTTCCCTGTGCTGTTTTTACAGAATTATTTTTGGCTGGATTATAAAAATCACTGCAGAATACTTATTGCTTTTACGATCCAGTGCATTGGTTAAGAATAAGTATTGAAAAGGCTCTTCTGTGTAACCCATTATGCAGGGTTTAGTTGTAACTCAAATTGTGTTATGTCACATATTGTCCCAGCAATTTCTATAGTGGACATAGCAGAGATGACCTGAATGTTCTGAATGCCAGTCTCTCTCTCTCAGGAAAAAATGACATCTTTGGCGAAATGATTCACCTGTATGCTAAGCCCGGGAAGTCCAACGCCGACGTCAGAGCTCTGAGTTACTGCGACCTGCACACAATCCAGCGGGAGGACCTCTTGGAGGTGCTAGACATGTATCCAGAGTTTGCTGACTACTTTCTTACCAACTTGGAGCTCACATTCAACCTAAGAGATGAAACTGCAAAGGTAAGTGTTACCATGATTGCCACAATTCTGTAAACGTCCACACCTAAACTGAGAGATTGCAAACAGCAATGCAAGCCAAGTAGCATTGCCCCGTGTTAACAGATCAAGCTATAAGATAACAAAGAGAGTGCGTTTTGGCCTACTATTTGTTGAAGTATTTATTTGGTCGACATATTTTGAACAGATGCAGTTACGTATTTTAATCCTAGCATAACTAATTGCATGCATTTCAGTTACCCATGATTCCAATTTATTATCTGTGTTTTTCACTGTTTGATACCGTGGGGGATGAACAGTGAAACGTAAGCATTATCGGTGATAAATTCAGCGCTCATGCATGTGGTTGTAATTCTTCCTTACCTAAAATGTGAAATACAGCTTTGATCAGTGTCACATGGAAGGAAAACTGATACTGTTGCTGTCTAATTTATAAGACAATTCAATGGCGCATATTAAAACATCTGAGTTGCAATGACACTTGAATACATGTTTAAATTTGAGCAGAACGTCGCACCATTGTTTTTTCTGTAATATGTACTCACATGTAAATACTTGTTTTTCCAATTCTTACACAGACCAATTTTTCACAAGGTAGTGATTCAGATGGAGAAGAGACTCAATGCAGAAGAAGGATTTCCTTTAAGCGAAAACCATCGTATGGTAGGTTACCACTTGTGCTATAGTTAATTTAATTTAATTCGGCTTACTTCAGTGATGTAGTTGATATTCTGTTCAGCAAGTTGGCTTAATTGGTCATCAGATGACTGTCTTTTTTTACCACTATTCAAACCTGGGATGTGGGAAATTTTATGTATGTGGTTTTACTCCCTCACGTTCCTCAGCTAAATATGCACTTCTGTGTCAGACTGTCCTCCATGACCTCCTTAACCCAGCCCAAACTAGCCTGCCTGAAACGCTCCCAGCTGAACCGATTGCTTTATTTACCCAGCAAAGGTCCCACAGTGCTGTTGAGGCTGTGCAGGAGAGCAGGGAGGGAAGAATCTTTCACCGCTGCCCACTGCAAACCTGCTAGGGCTTTCAGGTCTGTAGTGGGTCTATATGGGAGCAGCAAGAAGAACCAGCCAAGGCAGCCCGTGCGTCCTGACCTGTCCCCCCTGCGGAACAGTGATGACATTCGTCTTCAGCTGCTGCAGTCACAGGCAGCAGGTCACTCAGTTCAGGCTAAATTGACAGATTAGGGAGGCCCCTGCAAGAGCTTTTTCTCCGTGCTGTAATCTTTGAGCTAAAGATAAAACTGTCATCTGTTCGAATGGAAATATTTAGCAAAACAGCAGCGAGCACAGCACTGCGTGGGCATAAAAATGACTTAATAATGTGACACCGCACCAAATATGCACACCATGGAGTGAGTAAGGGAGGCGTTTTTCTCATTTCTGTCATTTCCACGTACCCACGCGGTTAGAAAAACACCCATAAACCTCTCATTTAATTTGTTCTAAAAAAAGCACGATAGGGAAACACTACTGCTCGGCACATCCTTAGTGTCCGCTGCAAAGGTCTCGGAGAGGACATAGCAGCCGCGTTAACCGAGATGAGCGCTCCACACACTCAGGCTGACTGCTGCTCACGCAGGCGGGAGCGAGAAGGGGATGGAGAGTGATGTGGAGAAGGAGCGACAGTCTTATTCTCGCTCAAAGTGGGAGCCCATGGACAAGAGGGACTCCCCGGAGGAAGAGCAGAGGCCGCTGTGTTCCGGGATTCAAGTTTTACACTCTGTACGGGAAAACGTCTTGGCACCGGACCTTAACTACACCTGCGAACTCCAAACAAGAGAACAAAGTCAGCCTCACAAAGGTATTGCCCGTTTTAATATTCAAAGTAACATCCTATATTACATGCAGAGAAGGGTTCCACTTTTACCTTGGATGGTCATTTTTCCTCATTATGTCTGAGTCCTTAGTAACCTATTTGAGTCCCGTATGCCCGACTTCCTCATGACTAATTGAACCTCCCAGTGTAAATTCCACAGGGTCGTTTTAAAGCATCCCTGCACAACTAAAAAGCCTTGATAATCCGGTTTTATCCAGAAAGAGTAAATAGCCCAGAGTCCCTTAGGTTTCACATCATAATACCTCCACCCAAACTCCATCTCTGTTCTCAGTTTGTAACCAAGTGTAGAGGGGTATACGCAATGCAGCCCCTCCAGCATGCTCTTAAGTAAAACAAAAACAGGAGTGTTTGCTCCAGGCATCTCAATATGCAGCACTGGCACCATCTACCTTTATCTGAAAGACTTCTATCGACTGAAATGTAATTACAACTGATAACTTATAGAAGTTGTGTTCCTCCGTGGCTGGAGTCCTGCAGATTTCAGAAAATACATTTTAATTGGTGTCTGCCTGACACGTGAAATGCCCGGTGAGGTGAAATATTATGCAGTTAACTACTTCAGTACAGCAATTAAGAGCTGACACTGAGCAAAAAGCAGGACACCCTGCAGCCCTCATGGACTTACACCAAACCTTAAAATAGTTGGCTCGGAGCTTTGTTCAATAGGTTCCGACACTGCTTAAAGAACTTTGTGGGAATATAATCCTTGTGAAAGTAATATTTGTAAAGATATCACTATGATCCAGGCCTCCGGCTCAGTTGAGAAATCATATAGGACCGAAGATGTCTTTGTGAAATAATACGCAGGACCTTTGCAGCACACGGCACCCTTTTACCGGCTAGATCGGAGCTGCTGGTCTGAATGTGACTGTCGCCAAACGCATTTCTGTATGAGGAATGCCAAACACCCACAGCAGAACCATGACATTAAACCCCCAGTAAATTGGTGAGAAAACTATGCAGGGCTGTGCATATGCAGGGGGTCTCACTGGAGTTTCTCAAAGGCTTAAGCCCTCTTTAGAGGCTTTAGGGAAATCAACCACATTGCCCTTTGCCTGGGAATCACCCCCCAAATTGCTCCACATCACCCCCGACTCTCACCCCGTGTGCCAGTTCTTTTCTTATCTAGGAATGTTTAATGCCTCATTGACCCGAACGGGTGCTGTTTCTGGGGCGAGTGCAGGGGACGCGGTGCACTCTACTTCCAAGTCTGGCAGCACGTGATGCAGAGATCGCCTGACCCCATCTCAGAGCGGTATTAGGGGGAGGTCAGAACGGGTCTTGTATGGGTGTCTCCACAGCAACTGGTGTCCATAGTAGGTTAATGCAGTTTTTAACCTCTTTGCATCTCGGTGAAGCATGTCAGACAGTCTGAAATAGAGTAGAAATAGAAATAGAAATAGAGTAATTTATTACACTTAAAGTATAAGGCTGTGTTCCTTTAGAAAGCCATTTTAATCGAAACATGAAATATCCATTCCAGTAAAGAAATGCTTCATCTCATGTAATTCCACAAACATGTTTGGCAATAATTTGCCCCAAAAAGTTGTATTTTTCTTTGTTTAAGCGAAATGTGTTCGTGTACTAGACAACTTTGCCACAAACTAACTCTTTTGTCAGGTTGTTTTTATATCCACTTGTCACAGACAATTCATTTTAGTGTTAAATTAGGTTTTTACATGCCCCTTAAGAGCATACATATGCAAAAACTACATGTATTAGTATAATGGTATTAATTAGCAGTGGGTTGGAACGGGTCCTGCTCTTTGGTGGGTCTGGGGTTCGAGTCCCACTTGGGGTGCCTTGCAACGGACTGGCATCCCGTCCTGGGTGTGTCCCCTCCCCGTCCGGCCTTACGCCCTGTGTTACCAGGTAGGCTCCGGTTCCCCGCGACCCCGTATGGGACAGGCGGTTCAGAAAATGTGTGTGTGTGTGTGTGTGTGTGTGTGTAGTAATAATTAGTATTAACTACATGTATTAGTCTATTTTTAACTCAAGACCATGTTCTTTTAAATACAAAGCTAAACATATATGTAGGGGCATAGTGGTTAGAGCTGCTGCCTTTAGACCCAAAGGATGCAGCTTCAAATCTCCCTTACAGCTGCTGTAACCTTAAGCAAGGTACTTACCCTAAATTACTCCAGTAAAATTACCCAGGTGTATAAATGGGTAAATAACTCTAAGTGGCTTAGCATCGTAAGTCACTTTGGAGAAAAGCGTCAGCTAAATGAATAAAATTTCTGTGTCTTCCACAGTTATAATTATAGTGGCGTTCATATGACAAAAAAAGCGCAATCAGGAGGTCACAGATAGCATTGTGCTATTAACAGGTGCCACAAAAACATAAACAAATTTTGGAATATCTTGTTTTTGTATCTGTCCATGTAGTCTGGAGAAAATAAATGTAGGTGATATCAATGATTTCCAGATCTGTACGTGTTTATGAGGTGCCTGGGAAGAGCTGCACAGCCAATAGTAGAAACACAGCTCATCCTGTTTGATGCTGTACAGAAATTTTTGACAGGTGTCTCTCAGAGATAACCCTTAGCGGAAAACCTCTGACCGTGCATCCGACCGCAGAGGTTACACAGCAACAGACAGCCCAGAAGTTAAAAAAACACTGGGTGATGTCAGGCTATCCAGCAAGGACGAATAGCTCCCTGTTTCCGTGGTGTGTTCTTTCTGTTGTTGGTTCTTAACTCCCAGTCCACAATACAATATCTATGAAATTCTCTGAGTGTTTTGCTTGCTTTCCTTTTTTCTAGCAGATGTGCATGGCGACAAACGGGCCGATCCAGAGCTGAGGGAATGTCCAGATGAATCGATACCATCCCAGGACGCGAGAGGCGTGGAGGAGACAGAGAGTGAGATTACATATGGGGAAGTGGAGCACCGGCTAGACCTCCTGCAGGAGCACCTGAACAGGTGACTGTGGGTAATGCACTATGACAGCTAAACCCCCGTGGTGACCAATGGGGAAGAGCTCAAAGTGTGATGAGCAAACATGCCCACACAGTGCAGAATAGATTGTGCGCCAAGACAGTGCTCCGCCTTGCACGCGGTCCATTTACATTCACTGAATCTATTTAAATCTCAGACATATGGACCAGCTTCACTTCAAACTGAATATGGCTTTACAAAAATTGCTGTGATTGCAATAATCACACCTGTACAATGGTGACACCCAAACAGCACTACAGCAGCAGACCGGAACCCGGGGGGAGGAGGCATGGCGACAACAAAAAAAATCCAGATGGATTTTTATTGCATCAGCAAGGAAGTCCTTCCCACTAATTAACATGTACCGAGCAGTCTAAAATATAATTTTTGACAGCACTTGCGGAATAACTTCTTCAAAATACCATAATCTGCCAAACAGATGAGCCGAGTGCCGCATCAGCAGCACAGAACTACCACAAAGCCACTTCTATACGGTCTGCTGCCCAAAGAGTGGCACGGCAAGGAGAGCTGCTGCTGCTATTTTTAGCTGAGATGATCGCAGCGAGAAAAAAAAAAAAGAAGCAACATTGCGCCGGAGGAGCCGAGCGTCACGGAGGCCCTGAACCTCCGTCTTCCAGATGCATTTCCTAGTGTACCATTTCTGACCCCCGCACTCATTTTGGGCCAGAAAAGGCCGCCGGCTCCTGGCGCTACCTCTATTTGGGAGTGTGTCTCCTTCTATTTATCGTCGCAGGACAAAGTAATGGCCAGAAATAGGAAAGCGCTGCCGAAATAATTGCCCGCGTGTCCTGCTTCTCTGCTGCAGCGAAGCCAATGCATGAGGTTTAAATCAGGATTTGTTTGTGACTGTTTGTTTTAGCGCTTTGGCACGGAGAGCCACATTGCTGTTGACAGCCTCAATCTGTCTGCAGCGCAGAACATCAATGACTTTCATTTACATCAATGAGACAGAAAGCAAACGTGCCATATTAAAGAACTGCACTACCGAAAAGCAAGGAGCCTCAATAGTATCTTGAACGTTTCTTTGTGTATTTACCACCGATTCGGTTCCTCTCATCTTCTGCAGGATTACGTTAGAGACGTTTAACACGTTGAGTTGATTTTGTGCTATGGAAGTCGAGCAAATATTGCTCTTTAACACAGTTTCTCTGAGTAACTTGTGATTCACCCACGAGGAGAGCTCTTCCTCGTCTCCGCTTCGCGTATGTCTTTTATCGGTATTTTTTTGGGACTTGAACAAGGGGAAACTGTCAAAGAAATATAAAACAGACTGTGTTACTAATTGTAGCTGAGCCTTGGGACCAGGGCAGAGAGCCGCTGCCATGGTTTGCAGTACAGTATATACTGTACGCTGTAGATAATTACATGTTATGACTGAAATTCTGGCTGCTTTAAATATACTTGTTCTACAGATACATGGGCTCTGCCACATGCTTGTTTCAATATTTTAAAGGAGACATGCAGAAGAAGTGGTCATGATTTCAACCATGTATGCTACCATCCAGTTATTTTTTTTCCAACCATTCATTGATTTTAGTGTCTTGTAAGGTTATCGTTACTCAGAGCCTTTTTTGGAAGTACGTAGTTAGTAATTCAAGGTACAACATGGAAGGATGTATATGTTGTTAAAGTAGTAATAACTGAACTTGTGTTGATTTGACTGAATAAACAATGGAGAGTAATGATTTTGCAGCTATACAGTACTATTCACTTTTTTGTGTCTTCGCACACTTCCAGTGGAATTTCACGTTTGCTTCAGTGTAACGTATAAGGATGGAAGGAGGCTTATTTTGCATGGTGTCTTAATAGATGAATGAATGGATCGAGAAATAATAATGTCTCGGGAGCGCATGTTCTTTTCTTTATTTCGAGAGATCCACTATGAAGAAAGCCTGGTACATTGTTACGGCACAGGCGCACCCTAGTGTTCATTGCTGGAATTACAGAGTGTGACGTAGGAAATCACTTGCGCACGTCTTCCTTACAGCCCCCAATAATGCTTTGCTTTCTTTGTACAAATTGGGTTGCCCTTATTAGTTGCCTGTCTTATATTTTGACCTGTAGGCTGGAGTCCCAGATGACATCAGACATCCAGACTATCCTCCAGCTGCTCCAGAAGCAGGTTACTATGGGACCCCCTGCCTACAGCACGGTGACTGCTGGTGCAGAGTACCGTAGTACCGCAGTCAAAGTGGAGCCTGCTCCTGTCGGGCAGGACAAAGAGGGCTTCGGCCTGTCTTCAGCCCAGGTACCTGACCCGGTGCCTGAAAGAGATGCGTTCTGAGATCCTTTTTTGAACGATGAAAGGCATTCATTCATTCAGCAGTTCTGAGAGAGAGAGGGAGATCATTCTGCCACATTGGGCCAAAACCAAGAACCTTCAGGCTTTGAATTTGGACCTCTTATACATGTTCAGCTGAAGAGCCATGTCCACACACTTGCTCTCCACTATGACCTTAACTATATGGTGGATGATGCCGTGCATACAAGTATATAATAGACACCTGTCCCACAAAACGAAAAGCAATTAAATTTCAAGTACTTTGTGAAAAATTAAAGACCAAAGAAAGGAAATTCATAATTAATTAAATAAAAATTGACCTGGCAAAGACTCAAAAGCACCCCGAACTGAGGAAAAAAATTGACATAGAACACAAGGTTCCAAAATTCCCATTTATTTGCCTGAAATGTCTTCGTTCAACTTTTTTCTTTGAATTCTTCATTTCTTCCACAATAATAATAATAAAACCATCAATAAGAACAGTAGTAGTAGCAGTAGTACTAGTAGAAGCAGCTTTAACTTCAGGCAACATCTAGCTACGTAGATGAATAAAACTATTATAATTATTACACAAAAATGTCTACGTTATCACTTCATGGTTTTTTTCCCCCTTTTTTTTTTGTTCCAGAGCCCGGAATTTCTCTGTTTAGAGCAACTCCACCATAAATCCAAAGAATCTTTGACCAGCACAGGTCACATGGACAAGGCCTCGGGTGAGAGCTCGCCTGCTATGCTTGAACAAGACGCAGAAGTGGACTGCGCAGCCATTCAGAACCGGACTGCTTCCCTCCACCTGCCCCAGCCCAGAGCTTTCCAGCTTCCAATCCGCCACCCCTCCTTGCCCGACTCATCCCTCTGCAACACAGGAATGTCGGAACTCCACAGACCAGCCTCGGATCCTGGTCTTCCTAGGAAGTAGGCCTGACCTTTGCGTCTGCCCGTCTGCCTCCACCACAAATCAAATCCTTCAAAATTCAGCTCAGGGTCTCAGGAGAAAAGCATCATATGCAAAGAACACGGTAGATCTTTCCACTGTCTGTTGCATTTCTCAATACTTGGTTCACTATTCAAAATAAGAGAGGATCGCATTTCTTCGATCGGCCGCATACGTAGTTACGCTGCGTGTGCCAAAAGGCACCTTACATGCTTGTTCCAGAGAAGACGTGCATGTGTGATCATGTTTTCTCTTGCATGTCCTAACAGCAGTTCACCTCACTGGCTATCAGATGTGAAACTGGCATGTCTTATAAGGAATTAATCTCACTTTTCTTTTTGTCCAAAGGTTACTTGAAATAATGCAAAGGCACAGAGGAAATATGTTAAACATCCACAATTTCCTTAATAACTGCAAGTATTTTATGAAAATACAGTGTAAAATGCAACTGCAGTTTACCTTTGACTGAAAATGTAAACATATTAAATTTACTGTAAATGTAAACAGAGGAAACATAAGGCAAATCGTCAGGCTCCTAAGGCACATGCAATATTATGCTCTACTTAAGATTCAGATTATTATCAGCATGTACAAGTGCAATGACTAAATCACACTGTATTCCAAACAATTCACTACATAAGATGTTTTGCTGCATAAGCAATCAGCACTGAAAGATTATTTTCAAACAATAATCAATGGAGTGGTTGCATAAAGTGAAAATGGACTCGAGTCATCCGTCTTGGGGCTATAAAAGCAATAATATCAAATGTGCTTATAAACAGGCATTAATTTGCAGAAAAACTACACGTAAATATTTCAAGTGTTCATCTGGTTCCCTGTGTTCATTTCCCTTAGTTTTTTTTTTTGTTACAGTACTGTTGTTCATTGATCAAAAAAAAAAAAAAAAAAAAAATCAAAAAATGCTTTAAACAGACATTTGCATTATTTGCAAGGCATTCCAAATAAAGTAGCAAAGTTACTGTATTATGGAACACTGTCATGGAAAAAGCTGGGGGAAAATGTTCAAATGCTACCGTCATATTAGACTTATCACAGAACTGTGGAAAGCTTTAAATGATTACTGTAAGATTTACAGTGAGTCACTGATTGTAACAATGAGAAGGAATTTACATGTCTGTATTGTTTATTCTAGCAGTTTTTCTTGTAATCTTTTACTGGAATATTCCTCCTTCCCCTTCTACTAACAAGCACTATCACAGACATGAAATGTCACAAAATGAATACTGCAAATTTTGCGTGTTCTTAAAAAAAATAATAATTAGAAAAATAAAAAGAAGGTAGCGGGGGGAATCAATGAAATTTTCAAAATCGTCAAAGAAAAGTCACTTTACCAGATGGATTTTGTTCCAGTATTGGAATTTATATACAGAAACATCATGAGAGGACAACTTTTCAAGGAGAAACAAAGGACTGTTAGTTCCAAAAAAGTAGAAAACATTTCCTTTAAAGAAAAAAAAGATACTGAAACTGAATTTTGCTCCTTGTGAGTACTGAATTAGGTACCAAAATTTTCCAAAAATTTTGTTCGACACTGCTACATAACCTCAATGGAGGTTCTTGGCATTGGTTATTTCCAATAACCGCCCCACAGAAGACAGCAAACTGAAATCAGATTAAAGTCAGTATTAACGTAGCAAAGGTTCAAAATGTGAAAGTGTTTAGGAAAATGGAGCAATTCTGTCGCTCGAGTATTTATTGCACATCTGAAAACCGTACAGTAGCAATGTACACACAGAGCCTGTTGAAGCAAGTATTTTGAAACGTTTCCTTTTAAAACTGGAAGTACGAAACGAATAAGGGTGTGGAAACTGCACTATTCACACCAAAACACCAAGCTAAGTAGTTTCATTATTTTAATAAGCATTTATCTAAATGTTATGTATGGCTGATGATGCTTATTAAAATCAGGGAAGTGCTCAATATAAAGTTCTTACAGGACTTAGTTTGCAAAGTTTGCACATTAAATTTAACAGTGCTGGAGGAAAATGTCACTTTTGAAACTGTTTTGGTTGTTTTAAAGTTTTCCACTGTACGTTTTATACAGTAAGATGCTGTACAGCCAGTCATTTGAATGTGTCTTTATTCAGTACATACGCAGTGTACATAAAGGGGTTCATTTAGGCTCTAACTTTAGGGAAAAAAAATGAATAAAGAAATCAATAAAAAGCATACTTAATGCAACAGACTTTATTTATGCTTTAAAAAAATAATAATTTTAAAGTGTACAAGCTCACAGCAAAGCAGTTCATTGTGAAGTGGGAAAACAAGAAACAGTTTGCCTCTAAAGACAATACTGGATTAGTGATAATTGATCATATAACATAGATTGTGGTGCTCTTTCAAAGTCAGTCTTGAATTATCAGTACTTTAGTTTCAACATTGCATAGACAATCTTAACTGTGACCCTTTTTTTTTTTTTTAAAAAAGGCAGGATTGCAAAATCTGAAAGAACTATAAAAGTTATGCTATCGGACACAAAAATAATCCATTCCCTTACTTAGACTGGCATTAAAGGTTTAAAAAACA
The DNA here is from genome assembly GCF_900964775.1 of Scleropages formosus. NCBI lineage: Eukaryota > Metazoa > Chordata > Actinopteri > Osteoglossiformes > Osteoglossidae > Scleropages > Scleropages formosus. The sequence continues at coordinate 891,642 of NC_041817.1, forward strand.
TAAAACTGCAAAGTGTAAATTTCAGCAGTATGTAATAGGATAAGGGGGGGGGGGGGGGAATTAGCTGCTCTGTTTCGCTGTCCAGATCACAGGCACTTACCACACTGCGATTTTAAAACTTTAATGACTGTGATACTTCTTATGAACACAGCAGTATATGAAGCCATTTTTCATATCTTGCACCTTTAAAATTTTAATTGGCACATGTGTTCAGACAATTTTAATATCAGGTGACGTGTACCATCCTTCACGTCCTTACTAATATGAGGTAAGTTTATTAATAATTAGCACAATGCGCTCCTGAGTTCTAACACCCATAACCTCAGACACTACAACATTCAGCCAAAAGCGTAATAGCAAAGTACTGTGGATAATGTACACGGAGGAACAAGGCAAACTACACAGAGAAATTGCGACTTTATCTCTCTCTCACTCACTCACTCACACACACACACACACACACACACACACACACACACACACACACACACACACACACACACACAGTGCCTGGAATCTTTAATCGCTCAAGCTGAGAAATGTTCTAAAGACTTCTTTTGCATTACATAGCAGGTATCAGTACTCAGGAGAAACACTTACGTTCCTTGGCTACGTAAAAAGCAAACGCGGACGCCAAACACAGCAACGGCCGTTTTCGGTGAAATCTTGGCAATTACACAGATGCAGTCTAAATGTCCCTAACAGTCTCCTCCCCACAAGTTTCCGACTCCATTTGGATGTTCTTCCACAGGCCAGGAAGGTCATTCAGATGGTCATTGTGCACATGATAAACTTAAGAGAAAACCAGAAAAAGAGGTGTTCAGTAACGCAGCATCACTACTAAGAATACGGTGTTGAACAAGTGGGTGTACGACTCTGGCACTTACATCGTCGTACTGAAAGGTCACGGTGCCTTGCTGCAAAGCATCTCTCCTCCTGAAATTCTCTGTGGGAAAGTGATGGATTAGAACCCTAGACCATCAAACATGGCTTCTCCGCTGAAGAAAGAGGTGTACCTGTGAGGGCCCGGAGCTTTACGCAGCAGGCCACGTAGTCGTCGAAGAAGATCCTGCCATTTTTGCTGTAGCGCGTGATGATGCAGTTCAGGGCATGTGGGCTTAAAGTGTAGCCTGTTTATGAGCAAGAGACCAGACCACAAATGCAACACATCACCTATCAAGTCATTGCTGGTAGAGAAGCATTAGAAACACTTCACACCACTCACCCAGGGAGGTAATAGCCTTGAACATTTCATGCGGTTCCACCGTCCCACTTTTGTCCTGGTCAAACATGATGAAGTTCTGCTTCCAGCCATTCAGAGCTGCAAACAGCTCTTTAAACTCATTGAACCCCATCTTCCCAGTCATATCTCTCTGAAGAGACTGGGTTAAGTACTTGGAATATTCATCTGCCAGGACTCAATGATGAGACATTTGTATTAAAACAGTGTGTTGAATTTAGCATCTCACAATGCCTTTGGATGTGGGTTCAAATCCAGCTCAGTCTGTGTAGAGTTTGCATGTTCTCTCCATGTTTGTGCAGGTTTCCTCCCCCAGCCCAAGGACATGCAGTTCAGGTGAACTAGTGACTCTAAATGCTCAGCTACCAGTTGGCCGTCAACGTGACACTGAATCGGTGTGTAATCAATCGTACAAACAGCAACGCACGTAACGTGAGCCCTCAAAAACTGTGGCATTGGACAAAATGACTGTACTTTGAGAATCGAGTTTCTGCACTTGTCTGGGTTTGCTAAATACAAATTTGTTTACTCCAAGTTGTACGTCTCTTTGACAAAAACATCTGCTCCACAGGGTGGGAGGCAAGAGAGGGCTTTTTGGACAGACACAAAGCAGAGCATCTCTCTCCCTGTCCCAACGAGAAGCTCAGAAAGAGTCATTCAAACATCTCCATTACTTTAAATTGAAATGAAATCTGATCTATTCTCTGGTCAGTTATGTACGTTGCAGATGTAGATATAGCATTATGGGCTATACTGCAAAGAGGGTTTATTTTTCTACTGTCAATGAGCATAGCAGTAAGCAACAGGTCACAGAGGTTTTAAAACCAACCCACGCCACACACCCGCATCAGTAAACTGCACCCCAAAATGTTCACTAGCTCCTCACCCCACCCCATACCTCCCTTTTCAGATGCCAGTAGGGGGAGGGGGGATTATGAAGGATACATCCAGCATAGCAATCATAATTCGGCATGTCTCCAAGCTGAATGCTGACAGGACAGAAAATAAAAATAAACATTTGCAACACAAACTATTTCAAGGATAAAACATCTGTGACTTAAGCTGTACTTACGGGTGTAGGTGCCGCTGATACCAGTCTGAGTAAGGCACGTCTGCAACTCCTCTGCATCAATTTCACCATCCTGCAATAGAACCCCAGAAAACCAATCAAAGGTTCAAAATAATCAAAATACACTAGGATTTGGGGGGGGGGGGGGGGGGGGGGGGGTCAGGAAACCAGTTCAACATGTATGTGACATTTTGCACAGAAGCTTAGATATCAATCAATGATGCTTATTCACCTTCTTCCTGCAGTTTATTCAGACTCACTTGGTCTGTGGATCCATCCTGTCTAGGCATGTTCGAAATGAATTTCCCTATTTATCTTGTTTCCAACTATTGCCTCACAAGTTTGTTCTGGCATCTTATTCCTCCACATGCCCACTGCTGCCCTTTTTCATTCCTTACTTCAGTCATGTACTGCTGGACCCGTACGCTCTCTTAATATCCACCCCCAACGTTACTTTGACCGAGGTCACCGCCCAGGTGTGTTTTCAACATCTCATTAACCAACCACACAAAAATCTGCCCTTATTCTCTTGCTTTATGCTAAAAATGGCTCCACGAGGACTTACCTGCCCTGCAATTGCTGTGAAGTAACCCCACATAGGGTCACTGATGGGGGGAGCAGCCATGTTTCCAGGAAAGGCACCCATGGGGTGGTAGTGGCCTGGCATCGGCATACCCATGTGCATTCCTTGGGGTGGCATCCCTGGCATGCCTGGGGCCCCATACTAAGAAGGGGAAAGAGGAAAAATGAGAGTTTTTATAATTCCCCACCATGGCTTTCTGGTGTTTCTGGGATCATCCTAGAAAATAAGAGATGGAAGGAAGATTTGTCAGGCGGTGAGTAGAAATGCCGTGGCCACCGACTGCATGCGACACAATCTGGACTGTACCTGACGCCAGACACATTTGAAACTTGACAGATGCCACCGCTGCCCCCAACACATCAAATCCACACAATCCACTCGCACACACCTCTCGACCTTCAACGATCACGGGTCGCACACTCGCTTAAAACGAGAAGGAAACACTTTCACTCTTACTTCTGCATCTCTTTTCAGTTTATTTTCCATAGACACTTCCGATTACACATATTCATTTATAGAAAATATACCATTTTACAGAAAATATCATCAAAACAACATGAGACTAAAATAAAAAAATAATAAAAAAAAAAAATGTATACAAGTTGCCCACCCACACAACATACATTCTTATGGCACACATATGATGGAATTGGAAGCTCCAGCGGTACAAGAAAGAGGAATAAGAGCATGATTAGAATAGAACTTCTATAATAAGCAGAAAGCATGGTGGATTACAGCGCAAGAGCCCGTGTTCTTGTACTAATGGGGGTCTCTTTGCTGCTGTGCCTTTAGCGCAGATCATCCGCAGTCAGTGGGACGCGTTCAAACGCAGCCTGTTTTCTTACTTCCCAGTTCTCAGATCGAAAAGATCGCGCCAATAACACTGCTGCATCATGGCAAAATCATGTAAACCAAATAATAAATCTGTATTTTTTTAGCCGCCTTCACTCCACTCTTTCCTTTGTGAAAATGAAAGAACGTCAATTAATAACTAACGTTGCGAACAAGCGAAGTGAAGAACTAGCAGCAAGAATGATCGCATCGCTTTCTTTTTCGGTGAGACACAAACAAGCCCGGATTGGAAGAGATTCACTCCACTTACTCCGCCGAATCCGGGATACGCCATTTTTGCGTCCAAAATTAGAACCACAAGAGGAGAGAGCGCGTTCGTACGGTACCTTAGGCTATATTTTACGGGGTACTGTACACTTCCTTCACTACTTTACTTCCTACAGCTGGCCATGCGTCACTATGGGATATGAGAACATAGTATAGGTTCACACATTATAATTAAAAAAGGGTGAACTCTGTGATTGAGTACCTCAACAGCCAGTAATAATCGACTAACGCTACGCTAACAGCCAATAGAAAATGAGAATGTCGATCTGAGCAGCCAATAGAAAACGGCAATGCCATTCACTAATATTTGCGTTCCAGGACTTCTCATAGTGTATGTGATTAAAACTTGCGTCAAGTTACATTAATGTAAGTTTGCATATTAGCAGTGCTATAGATGAATAAGATGAATGAATAGATGAATAATCACAGCTAAGATACATGAGTAATTTTGAAGACCACGGAATGATTGATTGTCCGGACAGCCAATTGAAAACGACGACCGCATTCCTCTAGATGTTTGGTTCAAATGGTCACCATGCCATGTATACAACTAAAAGTCTGTGCCACTGTAGTGGAGTGTACACTCTTATTCACTCTGTACACACCTGTCCGGCGTGGGATCGCAGTGGTCCGGATTTATCCCGGAAATAGAAGGCGGGAAGCGGGGTACACCCCGGACGGGACGCCAGCCCTTACGTTCAGTGATGTATACAGTTATATAATATGAAATGCTTATTTATTAAGTATCACAGTATTATCGCATGTTAGACTAACTAGAATAAAGACACATTCAAATAATATTTCATTCTTAAATATATTATGCGGTAAAAATAAAATTAGACAAAGGACAAATCTTAAAAATGTGCTATATTACCTCATAACTTCATCACCCTATGAGAAAATGTACAAATTAAAAATGTAATGTTCCTCGGTGGGGAGGAAAATCCAGAAATTTACAGATTTCTTGAATTGTATTATAATTTATTAATTTTTTTTTTTTTTATCCGAATTGGATGACGCAGGAGCGAGAAAGTTGAAACGAAACCGAAAGTGTAGTGAGTTCACAAACACACAGGCGGCCTGAAGCTGAGCGCTGGGGAGGCGGCTGGGGAGTCTTCCAGTGTCTTCCAGTCACCAGTGTCTTCCAGTGTCTGCCATTCTCTGCCAGTGTGTGTCAGTGTGTCAGTGTGTGCGGACCTCGAGTTTGAACTCGTGGTGACAAAAAAAGTGCACGGGAACAATGGAGACTCAGACTGCCACGGATGATGACAGCCTCCTCCAGCTTATCGAGTGCTTCCGAAACAGGCTGAGATCTCTAATACAGGTAGAACCGGTTCTAGACCATCTGTATTTTATTGGCCGAGACCAGAAGGAATTGATCGCAGCCACGGCAAAGAACGAAGGCAACCGACGAGCCGTGGACCTCCTCGTTGACGCGGTGGGGCGGAGCTCGCGCCCCGCCGGGTGGTCCCGCGCGTTCGTGGACGCGCTCAAGGCGGGCGGCTGCAAGCACGCGGCCATGTACGTGGAGGCAGAGCACATCCCGAGCGCGTCCGCGGAAGCGGAGAACGACCTCTGCGTGCAGCTCATTGACCTCCTGGCACCCAGCCTGCAGGAGATGAAGACACCCGAAGTGTGCCTGGTCTGCTATGCCTTGAACATCCTGACTGGGGAGGACAAGGAAATTGTAAGCGGGTCTTTTGAAATGCAGCTGCCCTGTGGTGTGACCAGAGTTAGGGTGCTACACTCCTCTGTGTCTGTCTCTGAGGTTTATTTTGGCACCGCGAGTCAACCTCTTCGTTGGTCAAGGAGCTATACTTGTAGCCGGAAGGTTGCCGGTTCAAGTCCCACTCGCTGCTAGTGCTGTACTTGCCTTGAGCAAGATACTTGTGCTGAATTACAGTAGTGAAAAAAAAAAAAACACATGAATGACTCGAATGTTGCGAGACAGTTACGGCAAGTAGGTTATCGAAGAAGCAGAAAAGTAGATTATTTTCATCCGATAATGCTCTACATTATGTCCTCAGAAAACACTGGTAAATGTAAAGGGTTTGTTCTGTAAAAGCTTGTTACCAATTTCACATGGCAGTCTGAAGCAGCAAGGGGGCACGGTGCAGTGACGTAGTGGGTTGGACCGGGTCCTGCTCTCCGGTGGGGCTGGGGTTCAAGTCCCGCTTGGGGTGCCTTGCAATAGACTGGCGTCCTGTCCTGGGTGTGTCCCCTCCCCCTCCAGCCTTATGCCCTGTGTTGCTGGGTTAGGCTCCGGCTCCCCGCGACCCCAAATGGGACAAGCGGTTCAGACAGCGTTAGTGTGTGTGTGTGTGAGTTTGAAGCAACCGTTTAATTCCAAAAGTGATCTTTCTGCTGATTTCTAGGCCAATTTGGTAAAGTACAACCAAGGTACATATCCTGAATTGCTCTCATGAAAAGACTCCACTGTATAAATAAGTGAGTCACTCTCCAAGCTGCTCTAGGTCAAAGTAAGATCTGAGCATCCATCATCAACAACAACAACAACAACAACCAAGCATGGTCACAGCAAGCCAGAGCCTCACCCATCAGCACAGGGTGCAAGGCCAACGGGGGAAGGGACACACCCTGGATGGAATCCCAGTCCATCACAAGGCACCCCAAGCGGGGCTCGAACCCCAGACCCACCACACAGCAGGCACCGGCTGAACCCGCTGCACCACCACACCCCTGTGATCTGAACAACAAATTAATAATATTAGTTTTGACACTTCAGTTGTATGGTAATTGCAATGTAACTAATGCCCGAACGGTATTCTTTCACCCCACATGAGTGCTACAGTGAATAGTACACATCCTGTAGACAACAGTATAGCTCTGGAAAATCCCTGCAGAAGATACTGAGGAGGAAGTTCTGTATAGGTCGCAAGAAACTGAGTGAAAGGAACTGAACACAAAATCCCCCTTAGCAAAAACATCTTTATAAACAGTTGTGAGAAAAATTTTATTAACTCTTTGGAATTATCCAGAATATAACACAGGAGTAAATCGACAATAGAGTGGTTGCAACAGAAGATATTCCATACTGTAGAATGGCCTGTCCTGACCTCAGCCCCCCTTACCTAGTTACTGAATATAAAGGTTCATGTTTTTTACATCAGTGAACTTGATTGTTTAAACCATTTACTCAATAAAGTGTGTGTTGTTAAATAAGACTATATATTATTACTGTATGAAGATCAGATCAAATTTCAAGAGCCATTTATACAGATTTCCAGATATTTCCAGGGGGTTCACAAACTTTTTCTGAGAACTGTCAAAAAGAGCAATATCCAGTTGTTTTTTTATGTTTACAATTTATTTACCGGAAACCTTTGTCCAAGTCATCTAAGAATTTTGATTTTGTGACAGTGACCATACAGCAGGGTATAGCTTGATCAGGAGTACTACAGCAGCAGCAGTTTTTGAACCAAGGACCATCAAGCTGCAAGACTACAGCGCTTAACCCAATGTTACCTTAATATAAACATGCTCCTGTCCATCGTATTGTTCCAGATTACAGCAGAAATTGCAAATTACGGAAACAAGAGTGGTGCCCGTGTGCTCCTCAGAAGGATAGTGCAGAAGCCACCAGGTTGGTTCTCCACATTTCTGGATGCTCTGAGAAAAACGGAGCACTTTCACATGGTTCAAGAACTTATGGGAGCTGACTCCTTGGAAAATAATCAAGGTGAGTGTTCTAATGCTTTTTAAGTCATATTCACACCATGGTGAAAAGTCTGTAATTTATGGATCTGTTTCTTTGACACGTTTGTCCACTTGTTTAATTTTCCATCAGTTCCTGAGGAGAACAATAAGGCTGGGATACTGAAGCATGAAGTCACGTTTACTGAAAATCACAACAAACTCGATAGTATGTCAGAGGTGGTAAAAGGTGACACTGGGCTCCCTGAAGATAACACCTCGCAGGCAGATGAGGCAGGAGAACTAGACAGCTACTTAAGAACTGGAGAGGACACACTGAACGCAAGTGTGGAAAGCACCAGCTGGATGTCCTCCATGAATGGATCCATTGACACTTCTTCCTTGAACACAGGTACACTATCAGCTGGTGGTCAAATTCTCACACTTTGTGGTTAATCAAACAGCCTCTGAAAAATTCTAAGCCTTCTAGGAAAACTGTATTGTGTCAAATTCATGTAGAGTTAATATCTTCAAGTACAGTACACTTGACTGAAGACATGCATTTTACGAATTTCCAGATACACAATTAGTATCTGAAACAAACCCGGGTACACACACACACACACATTTTCAGAACCGCTTGTCCCATACGGGGTCACGGGGAACCGGAGCCTAACCCGGCAACTCAGGGCGTAAGGCCAGAGGGGGAGGGGACACACCCAGGACGGGACGCCAGTCCGTCGCAAGGCACCCCAAGCGGGACTCGAACCCCAGACCTACTGGAGAGCAGGACTGTGGTCCAACCCACTGCACCACTGCGCCACACAAACCCGGGTATTTAGTTTAAATTAAATTTTGTTCGCTGTTTCAGTTTATAAAATTTCTTATTTGCGGAGCAAAGATGACATGCAGTCTCATTTTCCACTGTCAGAGGGCAGAACGCACTCAGAATGTAAAACTGATAAAAATGAAATGATGCCGTCGGAGCTGTAGAGGAGCAATTTCATTCATTGTATTTTCATGTAATATAGTTATATCCAGGATTTTTACAGAAAACTACTCAGCAAATAGAGATATGTGCCTATTATTGCACTTTTTTATTAGAAACTGAAAACCACACGAATGTTTATGTGATGCGTTGGTCTTTTCTTCATTGCCAGTTATGATAGCGTACTATGTGACATGCACTCAGTATTTGAAGTGAAACACTTTCTAATGTTTTCCCTGCGTAATCTTCCATTAAATCACAACTCATCCAGTCTTTTTTGTTCTCCTGTGCTGCCTGATGCCCAGGAACAACATGGCAAAAACTCACATAAAGCAAAACAACACATCGAACAGGAGGTTGTGGAGAGGATGCTTTTTTCAGTCTGTCAGTCACTTTAATGTAGACTTTAATGATGCTTCTTGTTAATAACAGATAAAAGATAATAAACTGGTGCCCTTCCATGTTGCATCCTGTCTCATCCTCGATGTTTCCAGTATAGAGGAACATAAATTCAGCATCGTATGAGTTGTGCTGAAAATAGAACAAAGTCTGACAGCAATTTTAAAAATTCATTATAGCTTTATCTGATGTTTTTTTTTTTTTTTTATATAACAGAACCTAGCCAGTAAATAAATTGAGAGATGAAGTGGGATTATTAAGCTTTTACATAAATATTATATAAATATTATTGTATTATATTTCATATAAGCTTTTTCCAGTTACTAACAGACTTACTAACTGGTCACAGTTCTATTGGTAAGATGAGGTACAAGTGCACACCACAAGATGGAGCGAGTAAGTCACTGTTCTACATGTTGCACACTAACCAAAATCAGAAGTGCTTTAAGTAACATCTTTGCTACTGCAAATGCTATATTTGCATTCAAACATTAATAACTAAACTTAACATAGGAACATTAAATTACATAATCAATATGCCTTAAATACAACCTTTAAACAAAGAACCTTGTTGTTCTATTGTTTAGTTCACAGTTTTGGTGACACTTAACCAAAGTGACTTGGAATATGACCCAGTTTATACAGCTGGTATTAATATCGGAGTAGTTCTGTACGTGTTTCCCACACAAGGGTACTACAGCAGTTTGTTTAATTTTGCTTTTTAAAAGCTGGATTAAAAGAAACCCTGAGCTGCATCACAATTAGACAAAACACATTTTTGCTGTGTGACTTAAACCCTTTGCAATCATGCTTTTTTTAACCATGTTTCTTTTTATATCATGCTACTATGCTGTTTTTGTAGACCCTTCAGAAACAAAGTATTGTAGTCATTTTCCTTTTTAATAATCTAGTCCATTTCTTACACAATAAGTGGAAGTGGGATGTAAATCAATATGTGCTCTATATTGACTCACCAAAGGTAACATGTTATCATACATTTATTTCTTATAGTGTAGCAGATTAAAGCTTTTATCTGTATACTAAGCATTATGTCTTGTCACAGATTTTGACCTCTACAATACTGATGAGTCAGTCTGTGGAACTGAAATGGCCCAGAATGTGGATGAATCCAATGCGCAGGTTCCACTTCCAGGTAAGCTGTTATAATGGTGTGACGTACATTAACAAGTGTTGTAGTTATTTGAGTTGCTTGGTCTGTCTGCATTGCGAAAGGACTTGCTGGGGCTGGCGAAGTGCGCAGAAGTCATATGCTGCCTCTGACTGACATGCTGAAACAGGCCATGTGGGGCTGGAAGAATGGATCAGGACAGCCTGTGTGTGAGGCACTTTTCTTGAAATGCTTCTGGCTGAACTGATGGGAACCCCCCTGGAAAGAGGGAAGCAAATGAAACACATATAAGAGCAATGAGGAAAAGTTTTCCATATTGTGTCAAGTGGATTCTTCCATAGATTATTATATGCAACACCCGCCAGTATGCTTCTTTCATAGTTTTATTTACTCATTTAGCTGACAGTTGTCCAAAGTGACGTACAACGTTAGGTATGCTGAGTGTCTTCCAACTATTTGCACGGCTGGGGAATTTCACTTAATTCAGGGTTAGCACCTTTCCCAAGGATTTTACAGCATAAACAAGTTTCGAACCCAAGTCTTCGAAGTGGATGGCAATAGCTGTACCCTCTATGCCACCCGCTGGTGCTAATTAAGTATTTTAGTACATTATTTACATATTGTTTCTTTTGTCTAGTACTTTTTTTCCTTTAAGAAAAACTCAAAACTAAAGTTAAAATATTTTACATCCAGATTAAAAAAAAATGCACAAAAGGTCTTGATTTAAAAAAAAGCCGGGCACTGAAGAGTTAAAATGTCAGGGTGTTTCATGAGTGAGCCTTGAATCATTTTTTCTAGGAGACGTGGACAGGCTCTTTGCTGATGATGGGAGTCAGTGGAAACCTACTATGGTAATGGTTCCAGGGTTTGCCCCAGACGGCAAATATGTTCCATCTGGGACTTGACAAAGCAGACAAGGGTTAAAAAAGTATGATGTAGAGCCACTCCTTAAAATTGCAAACATGTGTGGTTAACACTAAAAAAGGGGTTTGTTTTTCTTGTTTTCTTGCGTCGGTCATATCTGAGCAATAGCAAATATTATTTTTCTTGGAGAACAAACCACCGAACAAAATATCCTCAGGAAATTAAATTTATGCCACTTTGTTGTTTGTTTTTTTTTTTTTTTTTTTAAAGCAGAAGTGCTGTATTCCTTTTGCATCCAAGTGCCTTGTGTACCACAGATACATTTTGGAATAGATGAATGTTCAAGGGAGTAAAAGATGAATACTTTTCTGGTGCTGCAATGGAATTAGTATTAATTAGAAAGCATTTTTCAGGAAAAGAAAATGAAAACCATCTGTGCACTGCATTTCACCGTTTATATGACGTAGTGATGTTTTTATCCTCGGTCGTCTCAGTTTGTGTTTGCCTGGAAGCAGGTAGTCTCTGCACACCTGCTTTCATTTGTATTTTATTTAGATTACAAAATACTAAGTGCATAAAAGAAGCTTTTCAAGCAGTGCCTGAAACGGGAGCTCCGCAGCGTGTCGAAAACGAACGTCGCGACTGCGGAGTAGAGAGGAAACAGGAAGGCAGTGTGTTTTCTGCATCGCCTCAGCATTGATCAGGGTACTCCAACCGAACGCGTACTGTGTTTAAAATAACGCCTTTAATGTTTCCCCTGTCTTCTTCCTTCGCTTGCTGTGAGCAAACAGAGGCAGCTATCGCCCAGCTACTCATACTGAGAATCATTACATAAAGGCCGTCTGTCTTTTTGGCTGAGGAAATCCGGTTGTAGGTGAGATGGGGCGAATTCTTGCTCCTGCCTTGTCGATATAAATCGGGCTCTTATTTGCTGAGCTTTTATAGAGATTTGCTGCCTGTGCACCGCAGTGGCTTTTAGTCTCCCCCCATCCCCACCACAAGTCCGCTGTGTGCGCAAGCCATCCATCAGTGAGTCGTCGCTGACTACGGAACTTTGTCCTGCCAGATGTTGCGGCAATGAGTTGCTTTCTAGCTTTGTGGGTTTTACCAGAATTCTGCTACAAATTAATGTCCGCTATCTTGTTTACAACAAAGTTACTTTAATTAGTAGTCCCTGGTTTATTTTAGCACACACCCAATGGTTCATTTAAAGTCACGGTTGAGTCCGCCCTTCCATTTTTGTGCAGTAAAATTTGAAAAGCGAAGAAACGTACAAGCTGAAAAGAAAACGTCCGTAGTTTTGCCCTTTTCTGTAGAAACGTGCCTTATACCAGGGCAAGATTTTAGATTAATTTTGCCAACTTTGCTGCCAAAGTATCCATTTTCTGAATCTTCCACATAACTACATATTCAGTAAGCTCACCAGCTGTTACAGTTGCCCTCGTGATACTTTTTGGAATCTGGAGACGCTGACAGCAAGCTCAAAGATGTCGTGTAATTTTAAGTCCGAGTATAACGTAAAATGTGCTGACGGCTGGGTTGAGCCTACTATGCTACCATTATATGTATTTTCTCCTTTGTTCTAAAGGAAGACATTCTTAGCTTTGAGAGGGATCTTCACCTGAGAGTGTCGCCTTCGGTAGCTTTTCTGCAGAGCAACACGTTGCCTTTGTCCCGCTGTAGCATTTGGCTGCTGTTTTCTCTGTGCCAATACTGGACCATAAGCACACCACACACTTCCACATTTCAAATCCACAGCTTACCAAACTAGTGGTGCCGCTTAAATTAGCTTTGCTTCTCATTTTCGTTCCTACTGTTTACTGTACTGATCTGTGTGCAACACAGCTCAGAATTCTTTCTCTAACTGTAAATTATAAAACCCATTAATGATGTGTCAGATTACTAATAGTAATTTGCTCATCTAAATCAAGGTTGTCAGAATGTCACTTAAAACCTAACAATACCGTCTTTCTTACTGAGTTCTTACACAGTTTTGCAAGTTTTAATAGCTTTCTGTAAACAAGCATGGTTTCAGGGTAGTGCCACGCCACAGTGATAAAAGCTATTTGTTCCACTGAGTTCAACTGAGAAAATTCTCATAAAATCACTATAAATACTGTAACAATGCTGGGTTCAAAGGCCTCTGTGAAAAAGCAAATCTTTTCCGTGACAGATGGACCATCCCCCGAAAAGTTTGTTCTTCCTAACTGTGGGCCACAATTGTAGAACTACCACAGTCATGTCCTAAGCCTCTGCTTCACTTTACAGGTGTAGACGAAGCTGAACATGGAGCTACAGCTGCAGGGTCTATGGAAACCGATATCGTCCTACGGCCTTATCAGGTGGATGTTGCGAGGTCCGCTTTGGAGGGGAAAAACATCATCATATGCCTTCCAACAGGAAGTGGTAAAACCAGAGTAGCCGTCTATATTACAAAGGAACATCTGGACCGCTGCAGAAGGGAAGGAAAACCAGGGAAGGTTGTGGTGCTGGTTAACAAGGTACTTGATCACTTCATCTGAATACTCCATACACACTAGCACTTAAGCTGACAAACACAATTGGAACTGGAAGTCTTTTGTACAAAACTGGATATAGAAAATTGTTTACAAGTCCACCCTCTACATGACAGTCATAAAAAAACCTAATCCCTGGATCTATCGATGGGATTTTCTGCTTTATACAAGCAAGACAGTGCCACGTTCTTCTGTCAGGTGCCACAGGAGAATGAAGCAGTGGAGTACATAGACAGGGTTACAGTGTTATGGAGGATCACCGGGGGAGAACTAATTAGCAAGTGTTTCCCCTCAAATAGTGACTGTGCGTCATGGTAAACTTCACAAAACTGGAAGCACGCAAACTTCACAAGGAAGCAACACATGCAGTACGTAAAGATGTTTGCCAGCATCTGGTGAATTTGATTTTACAGTCAAAAGGCATAATAATAGAAACATGCCTCTTTTTATTCGCTGGGTTTCTGTTAAAATCTTGGACAGAGCAGTAAAAAACAGACAATTTAAGAAAATCATACATTGAAGAAAATGCAATTAAAAATAAATCAGCAGGAAAATGTGTAACTCAGATCTCAATCAGTTTGCTGTTGGAAGGAGGAACATCACAATTTCCACTTTTGTGTTACTTCTTTCATTTCTCTATTAGATAAACACCTCAAGGCGGATTTCCCCCGAAAAGCATGTAATTTCAACAATATCATGTCTGATGCAGTCACATTTGTGTAACATTTTGCTTACAATGGCTTCCTTTGCGATAACTTGTTTAATTACAGGCTAGCTAGAAAATATCAGGTATGGTTTGTTTGTAAGTCATTTTGTTTAGTTAGTTTTCAACTGGAAATCATTTTCTCAGTATTCAAAGAGACATCTCATAATTACCACATAACTAAGATGACAGAGGAAGAAAGAGTTCCATCAAATGCCATGGGACTTCATTAAATCATTACAGTGAGAGATTAGAAAAAACAACCGTTTTTGCAAATAGCTTTCAGAATCAAATTTGCTAAATAAGAAAACTCCTAACAAGGTCAGTTTAAAAGTACTGTACAAGAAAGCATCAATTCAGGCATTGGCAGGATCTGAAAAAGAAATTTGGATTGCTTCATTTGAAACAAAACAATCTTCAGTTTCTTTGTATGAATATGTACATATACAATATGTCCCTTTTCTGACACTGTTAACATTCCATAGCTCAAAAAACAGGAACCACTATAATGTTGAGGAAATTGTTTTTTCTGTTCTCCTGCTTTTCTGTTTTGTGCTCTTCATTATTTCTGTAGGTACCTCTGGTGGAACAGCACTACAGCACAGAGTTTGGCAAGTACCTGAAATGCCGCTATCGCGTCGAAAGGGTCAGCGGAAACTCCCAGCTCAAAATATCCTTCTCTGACGTTGTCAGAAAGAATGATATCATCATCTGCACAGCCCAAATCCTCGAGAACTCTCTCGCAAGAGCGAAAAGTGGGGAGGATGAAGGGGTTTGTTTGTCAGGTAATGGTTATCTTGTCGGTGTACTGGCTCCCTGCATCATAAAAGGTTCAACTATTAATTTTCAAAGATCTGAACATTTTCCAGCTTTTTTTACTTTTAATTGCATTTTCTTCCCGTATTTGTTTTCTAAAATTTCTGTTTGTTCAAGAGTGAATGCAACCTGCCTTTCTGCACCCAACCCATAGATGTCAGTAAAATACATTCAACAGGAGTCTGGAACCACTAATTCAATAGACTTCAGTTCTGCTCATTTCCAGTTTGTGTTCTTGACATATGATGATCAATAACAAGATGACAAATGTTTTTGGAATATCATTTAGCACTTAGGCATTTGTGGAGCCAACATAATTTTATTTTCAGTCAGTTTTAGTTTTATTGTAGCTTGAAGTCTTAAAAAGTATTTTTATGATCGTTTATGAAGATTTTTACAAAACCTAATCCTTAAATAAATCAAAGCACATCTTTGTTATTAAGCTTTCATTGATTCGGACTTAGTGGTGGAATTACAGACAAAACAAATCAGAAAAAGACTTCCGTTCCCAGTCGTGCTTTCAGATGTCAATGTATCTGGAGAAAGAGCAGGCAGACGTTGAAGTCAGAGTAGTATAAACTGTGCTTCATGACTCAGTGGATAAAACCACAGCACAAAAGCACTGAAACTGGAATGCAGTGGCTTTTGAAAATCTGTACCATGATGTGGAAAACAGACCATTACAGTACTGATACATTATGCAGGGTGGTGGTTTTGGCCACAAACCCAGGAAGTTCCGAACATAGGATAGAGAATTCCCCTTTAGAGCAATTGTTCCTTCATATAGTGTCTGGCATAAGAAGGCACTGTCTTAGTGAAAAGAAAAAAATTGACAGCTTTTATTGTGATAGTTGAAGCTATCTGTCCTGCTAAACATACCGTAAATGGCAATACAATTGTTCCAGAATTTACAGTAAAATTGCAACTGGCCAGCAATACATTTTAACCCCACTCTGTGTTTTTCACATAAGTGGTCATGACTTTTTAATATTGTATATTTAGGGTAGAGTTAGACTGAACATTAGAAGAAACCTACATTCCAGCATATGTTCCTTTGACAGCTTTGCTTTCTGAGCCAGCTCATCAATTCTCCTAGGTGGTTGTGCTGGCAGTAACCAGGATAGAGTGGAATTCCCTTCAGCATAACATGTGCTGTTTGTTAAAACAGCCAGACCTCACTTCTGTTCAAGTCATCAGCGCATGGCTCATACAATCCACATGAGATGTTTTGTCACTTTGGCAGAGCAGAGCCTAAGTGCTTCACTACTGACTTGAGGCCTCTAGGGCTATTACCTTGAATATGGTGTTTAAACTTCTAACAGAAAGTTTCTTTCATTGTATCCTCTACTTTTTCCTGTTTCAAGGAGCAGTTCCTAGTAATGTACATGGTGTTTTAAAGGCTGCCATTAGCTTTAAAGCAAAACTGAAATAAACCCTGACAAATAAACTAGGGGAACTTCTGATTATTTAAGGCAAACTCACCTAACTCCATAAAAATGTATTATTTCTCTATCTCTTTGTATTTACTGAAACTGTTATACCAGAAGCATTTTATAACTACAAACATTGGTGGAATGTTAGTAAATCCATGCTGTTTTATACACTAGTCAGAATACCTTCTAGCATAACAAGTATGAGATCTTTTTAAGTCTTTATGAGTCTTCATAAGTCTACGCATTGATAACTGTGATCAAATCTTGTCTCATGCTGAGAATGCATCCTTCATCCTTGCATGTGTCCTTCACTTGGCCAAATTTGAACTGTCACATCAACATAATGGGCAAAAAAGTGATAGATCTTTTCATAGTGTCCTTCAGCTGTCACTGCTGTTTTGCAGAATTTTCCCTGGTCGTTATAGATGAGTGTCACCATACACAGAAGGGTGGTGTGTACAACCACATCATGTTCCGCTATCTGAAGCAGAAGCACAAGAATGCAAGGCGGATAAAGGAGCAAAACGATCCTATTCCTATCCCTCAGATCCTTGGGCTCACAGCCTCTCCCGGTGTTGGCGGGGCCAACAACCAGAAGAAAGCAGAAGAGCACATCCTTAAAGTAAAGCACTTCTCCTTGCTTTGACCTCTTTCTTTTCTTCCTGCTGTTGCCACCATTTCTCCTCATTTGTTGTTCGCCTTTCCCAGTGTAATTTTCCTGCATTTTCTTTTTCTTTTGTTAACATTTATTCCTCACTCTCCGTCATTGTTTTAAAGAAACAATGTTTTCTCTGTCCTGTCCTGGGTGTGTCCCCTCCCCCTCCAGCTTTGAGTCCTGTGTTGCCAGGTTAGGCTCCGGTTCACTGCGACCCTGTTTGGGACAAGCAGTTTCAGCCAGTGTGTGTGTGTGTGTGCGCATTTCCCCTGTCCTTTATTCTCCCTTTGTCACCCTCTCTAGGCTTACCCCTTCACTGCATTGCCCTTTCGAATTCCCATCCTGTTTCATTCTGTCTCTTATTATCTTTCCTCCTTTTGGCAAACTTTACTCTTGTTGGAAGACCTCCGCCTTGTCCCTGGGCTCCACAAAGCTGTACATTTTGTGTGTTGGATACACCACAGTCAGCCAAATACTGAACTATATTTTTAACACTATACAGGTTATGTTACTGCTATCATGCAGTGGGTGTTGTGCTTCTATTAATATACCAAAACATTTCAGGTGTTGATAACTCATGGTACAGTACATATATTTGCTAGAATGGAATATTATAAATAGGGCCCTGATTAAATTCCGTGAAGACATTTGCATCACCTTCAGAGTTACGTTCACGTGATGCTGAAACTATGTCCAACAGTCTGTAAGGTTTTCCTTGCAATACAGGAAAAACTGGGTTTTTTTGTTAGTCAAACACAGAAGCAAATACCAAAGCAACATTTCACACTACCCTTAGCAAAGATGGTACAAAACTGCATTTGGATACCTTTTTCACTTATTCATGCTCGATAATGCTTAGCCTATGTTGGCTCGCAGTGATAATTTTTTTAAATGTCACTAAATAGTTCAGTACCGTTTAAACGAGTGGTGGAAGCTTATGTGAAATATGCATATCTGGCTGCATTCTATTGTTGTATGGTGTGTTAGCTCAATGTCTTTCTTGTGGTCATTACATATTTCTGTAGATATGTGCAAATCTAGATGCATTTGGAATAATGACTGGGTGCCTTGGAGAACACAAGAAAGACCCCTACAAAAAGATAGCAAGTGCTGAAGAGAGGAAAGAGGTAATCTTTAATGCTGTGTGTAATCTCCCATTTATATTGTAAGCTATTGACTCTGTACTGACTCTCTGAATTCATGCCCTTCCCAACTTGTGCCAAATATTCACACATACCTCTATTGTGACCAGAAATTCCATATACCTACACACTGTAGGTCTTTGTTCTGCACATGACAGTATATCATTTCATTGAATATAAAAAAAGTCTGATCTTCCAAAAGTCTATTTATGATCCTTTATTTTCTCAGTGAAGAATATAACATTTGCATCTGAACTTACATTGAGACATTTACATTGCATAGCCTTACACTACTATAACTGTACAAATGATTGTAAAAGTGCCTGTCTGTATTTTAGGACCCCTTTGGTGATGTAATTAAGAGAATTATGAATGCTATTCATGTACACGCTGGCCTTGACCCACTGTGCAACCCTGGAACTCAGAACTATGAGCAGTGGGTGGTGCAAAAGGAACAAAATGGTGAGTTTGCACCATTCTACAGTTGCTTTACAATATATATTAGAAATATGAATGGTAAATGAAGTTTACAATGATTTATACAATTAAGTTTTGTATGATTCTCATTATTCTAATTTAAAGGCTAAAGAATTCAATTTTCAAAAGGATTTACAGTCGAATTCAAATTTAGATCTTTTTTTCCTCAAAAAAATTCAGTTTACACCTCAAACAATTCTTCACTGGATGTTTATTTGTAACACTTCCTTGTAGCTGCAAAGGAGGAGAACCAGAAGGTGCGAGTCTGCGCACAGCATCTCCGTCAGTACAACGAGGCCCTCCACCAGAGCAACACCATCCGCATGTCGGATGCCTTCAGATTCCTCAAAAAGTACTACAATGAGGAGAAAAGAAAGAAGGCTGCGCCTGAAGAGGAGGAGGAGGAGGAAGCCATCGGTGTCACAGAAACAGAAAGGTTCCTCTTCCAGCTGTTCAAAGGTTATTTCTGACAACTGCACGATTTGCATTAAACGTAGAAGGGACCAGTGTTTTACAAATATCACCCAATCTCATCATCGTGTCTGCGGCTTTGTTTAGATAACAAGGCGGAACTCCAAAGACTCGCAGAGCATCCCGAGTATGAGAACAAGACTCTGTCCACGCTGCGGTCGGTCATACTGCAGGAGTTCACGGGCAGAGATGAGGCACGTGGGATCATTTTCACAAGAACACGCCTTAGTGCCATTGCACTCAGCCAGTGGATTCAGGAGAATAAAAAGTTTGAGGAGGCTGGGGTTCGAGGAAGCCATCTAATTGGAGCGGGAGACCAGAGTGTAGTGAAGCCAATGACTTCTGTGAGTAAACTCGTTAAAGGGGTTCTTTTTTTACACAGTATAAACAACATGTTCCCACAGCTGAAATATCCCATCATAACACACAGGAGGGTTACTGAAGCCTGATCCTGCAGTTCTAAGTTCAGGAGAACTTTTTTTGTTCTGCCGAGACAGCGAATCACCTGATTCAACTTACAGTCTTCAGTGAACACAATTATCTCCCTTTCTGCATAATAAGAGTTGAAAACTCAGCAGGACTCAGGTTTCTGGGACCAAAATCAGATATCTCACTTCTGCAGCATTACATTTCACTTTACTCGTGTTATTGTTAAACAATCAAGAAACAGGCTTGTAGAGGACTGAACAAGTTAACGCCTTTCACTTCAAATGTCTTCTTATTTCAGGTAATTACAATAGAGAATGAAGTCCTTAAGGTTACGGTGCCATTAGTATTGCTAAGTGTAACTTTTTTCACATTTTTTTGTATTTGTTTTGTATATTCAATTTTATTAAAAAAAGAATGAGCAAAAGGAAGTTTTAAGGAAGTTCCGCACAGGAGAGATAAATCTGCTAATTGCAACCACAGTCGCTGAGGAGGGTTTGGACATTAAGGAGTGCAACATTGTCATTCGATATGGCCTTGTCACCAACGAGATTGCCATGATTCAAGTAAGTGTTCTAACTAACTAATCACAATCCAAAGTTGTCCCATTCATATACTGTTGTCTGAAGCCATTAAACTAATTGGTATGTTTTGGAACTGTTGGCCAACTACAGTACAACAGAACACGTAATGCCTTTATCAAAGATGTCTTACAGTGTTCAGTTTGTATACTAAGTTGCTTACAGTGATTTACCTACTTACGGAGCAAGATCTTTTTTTTTAAGCAGTTCTGGGTAAAAGTGTTAAAGTACAAGTGGGAAATCAAACCCAGGACTTTTGGATTTTAAGTCACCTGCTCCTATGAATGTATCCTTCTGTTTAGGTACTGTGTTATAACCAGGGCTGAGGAGTCAGTACACAAAACCTTCGACTCCAACTCTAGTAACCCAATGATTGCTTCCGACTCTGACTCCACAGCACTGCCCAAAAGTTGCACATTATTTTGGGGGTCGACTTATCCGGCGAACGCAGGCTTAAACCTATGTTACACCTGTAATTTTTGGGGGTGGACTTATACACCGGAATATGGTACATTTAGTTGGAGTCGGAGTCAGTACATTTTTACTCCAGTAACTCAATAATTGCTTCCGACTACAACTCCAGAACTCCAACTCCACAGCACTGGTTATAACTACACAAAGTAAAAAAATAGTGTCATTAACAAGAAATTATTTTGCAATATTGCTCTCTATCAAATGTAGTTTGGGCTTTATTACACACTTTGCTGTAAAAATGTATTTGGAAATTCAAACAGAGTAACAAAGTGAAATTACTGGTGTTCTATGCCCTTGTTAGGCCAGAGGAAGAGGTAGAGCAGAAGACAGCAGTTACACTTTAGTGGAGTTGGAGGGATCTGGTGTTGCTGAACGTGAGAGTGTCAATGAATACCGTGAGAAAATGATGAGCAAAGCCATTCAGAAAGTTCAAAATCTAGAGCGAGCAGAATACGAAAAGAAGGTAAGTGTTAACAGAAACAAATTTGTCAAACTGATAAATAATACCTCTCTGTGGTTTAAAAAAAAAAAAACATATTGGTTTGTCATGTTGGTATGTTCCTGTAGAGCAATGTGAAATGGTTTTTCCCTCTGCTTTAGATAAAAGAATTTCAGTTTCAGACTATATTCGAAGAAGAAATTCGTAATAAAAAAAAAAAGCAGAAGGTGATGCAAAAGGAGGACCCAGGCAAAGTCAAATTCAGCTGTCGGCGCTGTAACACCCAGGTCTGCTCTGGGAATGACATTCAGATCATGGCAGACAATCACCATGTGAACGTCTCTGAGGAATTTAAGTAGGTTTCTTCCAATGTTATTATCTTTTGAAGGAAATTAAATCAAAATCAGTATGTAGATTATCAGTGGAAGCTTTTGGTCATGACAACCTCTAACTTCATTTACAGGAAACTGTTTATTGTAAGACAAAATACTACACTTCAGGAGAGGTCGCTGGATTATGAAGCTAATGATGTCATTGCATGCAAGAAATGTGGCAATGTAAGTTTGTGACAGAGGCCTTCTTATTACCACAACGTATTTTTAAATCCTCAGATAAACCTTTAAGTGTACATAATATGTCCACCCTGTGTTATTTTGAACTAAATTTTAAATTTCCATGAGTGCATCTAAACAGCATCAAAATATAAATGACCTCATCGGAAAGCAACCGAAACACCACATTTAAATGTGTAGTAAATGTTTCCCAATGATTTTTCATGTCATTAAATTGATTTCTACATTTCTCTTGTTTTCTAACCAGAAATGGGGCAACATGATGCGACACCGTGGAATTGACTGCCCATGCCTTAGCGTCAAAAACTTTGTTGTAACAATTGACACCAAGAAAAAAACATACAACAAGTGGAATGAACTGGCCATCCGATTTCCAGTGTTCGATTATTCAGATCACGCACATCTGCTTGCAAATTCTGACTCTGACTAATAGGTAATGTAACCTATGAATTTCAGAAAACCTAGCGGATCTAAAAATGAAATGAATGTAAGATTAAGTGAGATCACAAGTATTAAAACAGAGTTTTCAAAACTTATGACACTATTTTAAAAAATTATATATACCCTCTTGATGGCTGAATACAAACATTTGCCCAGCTGGAGATGTCTGCCCAAGTTGAGCTCAAAATGCCTCACTCTGCCAAGGTTCTGACAGATCTAGATTTCACCCTGGCGGGTTGCTTCACATTTACATAACTGGTTATAGCGAGAGTTTCTAAAACTAACAAAAAGGTGTCCATGTTGCAAGTAATTATACTGTTTTCAGAGGTTACATTTCATAAATTGAAATTGGTGGAATATTCATGTTCTTTCTGAAAAATTTTCTGACGATAACATGAATTTGTGGGTAATAAAATGTAAGAACATATTGCATGAAATAATCTGTCACTTTTGTTCCTTTGATACTTATTAAGGAATTCAGTAATTAACTACTGAAGCAGTCACTGGTAGTTTATGGATCCGTTTGAACAGTTTAACTTTCAGAAATGAACGTTAGAGAATGTTACATAGAACTAATTTGTGTACATTTGTGTGCTTAATGTATGCAACACATGCGTAATAGAGACAAAAGCCTGACTTCACACATACACACTGACTGAAACCGCTTGTCCCAAGCGGGGGTCGCAGCAAGCCGGAGCCGAGCCTGGCAGCATGGCGCAGGGCTGGAGAGGGAGGGGACACACCCAGGACGGGACGCCAGTCCATCACAAGGCACCCCAAGCAGGACTCGAACCCCAGACCCACCAGAGAGCAGGCACAGGCCAAACCCACTGCGCCCCCCCGTCAAGCCTGACTTCATTGTTTCTCAAGTATTATGAGTGGTTGCTGTTGCCATTTTAACTCCTCATTGTAATTGTGCAGACCACTCTTCCCCCCCCCACATACCTTCATTCACAGGTACAAGTCAACTCCGAGGATACTGCACAGCACTATTTTATGAATGAAATAATTTCATGCCTCCTAGCTGATGCATTTAGCAGGAGTCTCTTACAACAGTTGACGCATGTAAGCGGAGGGATTGACTAGTAAATGAGGGGTATACACCTTGCTCGGCGATACTACTGTAGTGGCAGGGAGCGGGACGGGAACCAACAACCTTTGGGCTACGACTCGAGTCCTTCGGCTTTCCTCGAATCCTTCGAACACGTTTGGCACGAAGCACACGACGTTCCGGAGCTCAGGATGTGCGTTCGCCTGCACTCTCACCCCACAGTACTGAGGGTGAGGTAAACCGCAGGCCGACAAGTTGTGCTCCTCAGAAACGCCCATCGAGCCGAGCCCATTCCTTGAACAAAAGTCACGTTAACGAAAGCCAGTGTCTCTGCTATGCACAGCAGCAGCTTCCCATACATTCAGCCATGACTGAGTTAACAGCCATTTTCCAGCACTTCTCCTTCAACATGCAGTGATGTGTGACTATGAGTCTAAAGACACCTGTGGGAATAGTCGAGGAGCTGAAAGCCAAAGCGGGGCTGCGCTAAACACACTGACTTCTTCGTAGACACAAACTTAGAACTTTAAGCCAGCGATATCCACCCCAAGGAAACGTGAGCAGTTTTTTTTTTTTTTTTCTTTTTCTTCCTTTTTTGTAAGGTTAGTACAAGTTGTTTTTTTTTTTTTTTTTTTTTCCTCCTCATAAACAATTTCCTGCTGAAAGTAATAGCAAACCAAACGTACTACTACTGTATGTATGGAGGACTGGTGCGCGGTGCGCGCTGCTCCTCGGCGTTAGAGCGCTCAGTGGATCCCGTCCAGCGACTCCGGCTCCGGCTCGGCGAGCCCTCGGTTGGTTCTCGCCTCTTCACCCTCATCACTCAACATCTGCTCCTTCCCGAGCAACCATGCCGGTCAGTAACCTTCAAGTGCTGATCTTCTCATCATCATCTCATTTACAAATAGTTACGTGCGTTGTACCCTTACTTTTTTCTTTTTAACTACCACTTTAGTTTTAGACATTCTACTACCAAGCCTTGTTGCTGTGTTAATACACAGCAGCAGCAAACGCCATGGCATATGAGTTTTTGGTACATGATTTTAAGTTCTCTGAATGCCTCCTAACCGGAGTTCAGCAGCTCGCACCTAGCTGGACCTGGCTTTATTATCACTGACTTGTGCCTATTTTATTTTTGTATTGACGGCCCAACCGTCCGAAAGCGATGCAGCAGGGCGCTCCTGGGGGTCGCTCTGGCGCTCGTCCTCATCACCTTGATAGTGGTTCCTCTGCAGGTATTTCTCAGCGGTAAGTGCTGTCCATTTCCTACGCCGCGTCGCTGAAAGTAGCTGTGGACAAACAAAACAGCCCTTCATCATGCTCGCACATAAATGAAAGAAAGAGCACATAACTTTTTAAATGAAACCACGTGACTTAGCCTGGGCTGCTTGTCTGAACATTCAGAACTACCAGTTAGTACACATAACACTTTCTCCAAATCTATGTGACTTTTTTCCCCCAGCTCAGATGTCTTTTTGTAGTAGTTTTTGAGGTAGTTGCCTGCGTTCCGTCTCAGACTCGAGCAGCATGATGACTTACACGAAGGCAGCGTCAGCTTGGATGTGTAACACATAATAAACATATCGCTTTAAAAACTTTTTTTTTTTTTTTTTTTTAAATTGCGTTCTTACTCTTAGGGTGTGAAAGTCTCATAACAGTAAATGAGCAGCGCGTAAATCAGAAGAACACTTCTTTGAAAGACTTTGAGCGTTGCTCATTACGTCACTGCTTTCTCTGGCGGCCTTGGCGCCACCAAGTGACTGTTATTAGTTATTGGTTATGAAGGAAGTGAATAATTCGGAAATGAACGTGAGAATCAATTGTGCTATAATTTCAAAACGGCAGAAATCGTGCTCTCATGACGCAAGCGTAGTGTCACGCGTCATATTTTACGCGCTTGACTTTTGCGCATTAGGCGTTGGCAAGGGGGGGGCAAGAAAAATACGCGTAAATGTGTTTCCTGAGAAGCACTTCGACGTACCGCTCGCCACCTGACCTTGGCTACCTCCTCCCTACCGGGGGGACTCACTGTACCCCGAGATACTCTCTCAGACCCCTCCTCATCCTCCTTATTTTGTATAAAAGTAATTGCGGTTATATTTAATAAACATGCTCATATTATCATTTGTTCTGTGTAAACTCGAGGTTGTTGTGGCAGCACAGTCCATGGCATTAAGCATGATTCTGAAGCACGAGAGACCGAGTGACTGTGTTATCATCATTTCAGGAAGGAATGCCAAAAGGATCTTTACGCTTGACGACTACTTCAATGACACCATTCGTTATAACGTGTACAATCTACGGTGGATATCAGGTAGTAGGAAAGCCTGTGTGCGCATCTGTTTCATCGCTTTCTTCCGTGTTCTCATGCACCTGCAATATAATCGCAGCCACTCTCAAATAAAACTAATTCCCAATCTGATTCTCTCACAGACACTGAATACCTGCATAAAACAAAGGAAGGCCATGTTTTTCTCTACAATGTAGAGACAAGAAATTCTTCAGAATTTTTGAACAACAAAACATTTGTAAAGCATTTTTTTTCCCCGTAATGATCACAATTTTTAATTCAAACTGGGGACGTGTTCTGGATCTCATATGTGCTTTATGTGTCCACAGGTCCAAGTGGATGCTACTGATTACTTAGTATCTGCGGATCGCAAATTTGTGTGCCTGGAGAGCAATTACTCAAAAGTAATGCAATTAGAAACATCATAAGGGTTTATTTTCTGTGATGAATAGTTTAAATGCTTTACTGTCACTATGCACAATTAATTTCTTTATCCATTGTTTCTACAGAAATGGAGGCATTCATTCACAGCTTCTTATTCTATTTATGACAGAGAAAACTCGTAAGTGTTTTGTTTACCAAGCAGTCACCAATGACATGGTACAGTATACCATATATTGATCTTAAATTCCCATTCCAGTGCTTAAGACTTCTTCTACTGTTTTAAGGTGAAAGTATATCATTGAAACTATATGCTGCTGTTTGGTTAGAGTATAGAGCATGGAGTGACATATACAGCATCCAATAAGAGCCACACGGCATGGATGGAGAGACAAACCATTT
Source organism: Scleropages formosus (assembly GCF_900964775.1). Classification (NCBI taxonomy): domain Eukaryota; kingdom Metazoa; phylum Chordata; class Actinopteri; order Osteoglossiformes; family Osteoglossidae; genus Scleropages; species Scleropages formosus. Next base: position 917,957 of record NC_041817.1, read on the forward strand.
TTTCTACTTTTTTCTTTCAGGAGATTTGTTACACCATCCAGTATTCCTCAAAACATACAGTACCTGTTATGGGCGCCAACTGGAAATGAACTAGTAAGTTTACAACCCAAAGTTCTTCATCATAGACCTTTGTTGTGAATTTTGTGCTGTCCACTGTCTATAAAGAGGCCTCTGTTCCAAGTTTCAGTTGTTGACAGCTTGATTGGCACAGGCATAACTGTTACAAGTAAACAGATAACTACAGTGTATTGGCTGTTATGTTTATTGTTCCTTTTTTTGATCAGATCAACAGTTTATAGAGAAGTACCCAGATTAACTGGTACAAATAAAACAATCCACTGCTTTATGTAATGAGAATTATCTTACAGGCCTTTGTTTGGAATTACAATGTTTATATAAAACTGCTAGCCACTTCTGATGCAATAAAAGTTACTACCAATGGAGAGGAGAATAAAATTCTCAATGGCATTCCAGACTGGGTTTATGAGGGTAAGTATAAAATTACAAAGTGTGCATTAAGACTATTTTTAGAATGTGTTCATAGTAATTGCGAACTGTGGCCTTTTTTTAAAATTCATTCATTAATGTATAACCTAGGTTGAATGTACAACTATCTAACAATATCACCATAACAAATAATATAGCCAACACACTGTATAACAACTAGCAACTGGCATAAGCCATTTTCTGCAGCTTTTCAGACGTTAAATCAGTTTGCCTCAGGGTTATGACATTAGTAATGGAGAACTGTGAGATAATTGAGATTTAATTGAAATTGTTTTCTTCTATAACTACTAGAGGAAATGTTCTCATCAAATGATGCAATGTGGTGGTCACCAAGTGGGAAATTTCTGGCTTATGTGGAGTTTAATGATACTGAAGTCCATACTATAGAGTTTTCCTGGTATGGCTCTGACCAATACCCAAGAACAGTCATCGTTCCATACCCAAAGGTAAAGTAGCTCATTCAAACAAATTTTGGATCAGCTCATTACGGCTTGTAAGAGACTGTGTTGTGTGGCAGTACACATTTAGAACTTTGTGTCCAAATGTAAGAATATTCCTGCAAAATGGGATTTTTTTTTTTATTTACACAGAGGCTTTAAATGGCCTTGGCTACAAAATATAACCTTCTAGCATGGATGTGAACATGTCACTGTACTAAACTCAAACAGCAGATAAAACAACTACATGTTTAACTGATATACTAACATTAATTTAGTATAATTTTTCAAAACTTTCTGGGTTTAACATTGTGCTTTTGTTATGCAGGCTGGAACAACAATTCCCAAAGCAAAACTCTTTGTTGTTGACTCTGAAGACACCTCCAGAGTCATGCAAATTTTAGTACCGCATTCAATAGGAGAAAGGTACAGTACATCTTGCTTTATCTTAATAAAATGCAACATAACGGAATTCAACTGAAACTATTTCTTCAGCATTTTTTCTTGATCAGAATGTACAGTCAATATTTAAAGAGCTGCCAAGAATTATAAATATGTAAAATATATTTATTATAGCAAACGTATTTTTTCCTACAGTGACCACTACTTGAGTACAGTCACCTGGGTCACAGATGAGCGCATTGCTGTTCAGTGGGTGAAGAGAAGTCAAAACCATGTCCTCTTGCAAGTCTATGATTTTGATGGAAACAGCTGGAATGCAAATTGGGTATGTGCCTTTGAATTTACTCTTATTTGAGCCTTCTTTGGTCTCTTGAATAAATAAGCAATAACCTGTCCTATACAAGGCTATACAGCATCTGTTGGACAAAACCAACATCTGTGTAACAGTTTGAGCCAACAATCTTGTTTGTAGACTCACGAGGAAAAGAGTGAAACGGGTTGGGTCGGACATGTAAGTCAGTTCCACGTTGTAATAAATGCATGCCATTCACACATATTATTTTAAGCATCCTTTGATGCATGTTTTATTGGTGGCATCTTTTTTATCTTCTAATAAAATGTATTAAATATTTATTACCTTTCTGTTTTTCAGTATTCACCACTCCATCCTTTTTTCGCTGCTGATAACACAAGTTTTTATAAAATAATGAGTGATTCCAATGGTTATAAACATATTCACTATGTGAATGCTGTAAGTGTTCTTTTGTGAGGTTACTTTCATTTCAGACTTTTGACATCATAGATTTTGTTGCAGACTTAGTTTGGTTCACATCAAATTAAAATTGTTTTTAGGGCACAGCAACACCCATCACATCAGGACCTTGGGAGGACATTTACATTTCCAAAGTGACCAAAGATGCCATGTAGGTATCCTGCTCAAGAAAGGAAAACTGATTGTGTATAATATTCATACTCATGTCTTCATCAAAGTTGCTACAGTACAGCCATAAAACCATGCAATCCTGTAAGAACCTTTACAGCATTTCATAATTTTTGGGAATCCATATGTCGTCATTTACAAGTAGTAAATGTAAAAAGCAATTATGTTGCCTCCGCACCAGAATGGTTTTGTGCATATAACTCTCTTATCTTTCATTCTCATTTGCCCTCTTTTCCATCTAAGCACTTTCCTACAGCAGTTGTAAGCCCAAGCATGACAGTATTATTAGTATTTGGTATTTCTTTTGAAATACTAGAGATGCAATATAAAATATTTTCTTTTGCAAAAAGAAACACAGATTAATAAGACAATGTTTTTATCCTTGTTTACAGATACTATGTCAGTAATGAACATCTCAGGAGACCTGGACAGAGGAATGTTTACAAGTAAGGCTGTCACTTGTAAATCATTTGTACTGATAGTAATAATTAACATCACCTAGACTGATAGCCATAATTAGTTTTACCTACCTGTGCCGTCAAGTGTTGAGACTACAATGTAACCGTGTCTGTTTGTCAGAATCGAGATTGGGAAAAGCCATTCTGCTCCTCGATGCCTTACCTGTGCGGTGCAAGAAGAAAGGTGTCAGTACAACTTTGCATACTTCAGCCAGGACGCCACCTACTACCGCATGGGCTGCTATGGTGCATTACCCCTCTTCAGCGTCTCATCAGAACACTCACAGATAACTGTCTCGTTCAAATTCCTCGAGGATGGAATTCTGACCTTCATGTCACCCAGTGATGCCTGATTGTATTCTGGAGCCAAACTAATGCATGTATTGTCAAATAAGTCTCAGTTTATATAGAGTTAATTTCACATATTTTTGTTTTTTGTTTTAAAAGGACCTGGACTACCTTTATTTACAATTAGGGATACCCAAAACCCCGGTTCAGGTATGTAAATTAATCCAGACAATTTGTTAACTTGTACTAATCTAAGTAATTTAATTACTTAGCATTTTCATGGGTTTAAATTAATCTAAAATCTTTAACACTACAATTCATCATTTGTCATACATGCTTTTAGTCCTTATTGTAGTAAATGGGTATTCTACTAATAAAATAGATAACTTAGGTCTCGTACTGCTCAAGTACCACATTCATACAAATACAGTTACCTAAATAGTTGTTTAGTTAATGAAAATTACTGAAAAATTGTAGTGCACACAGTGTGAAATGAGTGCAATGAGTAGTACTTCCTGCTGATTTGTTTTAGACATTGAAGTTCTTGAAGATAACAGTGCACTGGAACGCATTCTGGCTGAATTCAAAATGCCAACCATGCTGCGAGGAACCGTGAATGTTGGAGGATTTGGTATAATTTGTAGCAAAGTTAAAAAGTAGAATAATACAATTGCATCACCATACCTCATAGCTCATTTCTGTATTTTTGCATTTCTTTACAGAACTTTGGTACCAGATGATGCTCCCTCCTAATTTTGATAAATCCAAAAAATACCCACTTCTAATTGACGTGTGAGTTTTTCTGACGGTGTGAATTAATCTTTGTTAGCTATATTTGTTGTTTAACTAAATTTCCCTTTGTAATGAAAGATAATTAATGTGCCACTTCTATTTTCATAGGTATGCTGGGCCATGCAGTCAAAAGGCTGATTACCGCTTCAGGCTAAACTGGGGATCTTATCTTGCCAGCTCAGAGAACATTATTACGGCTAGCTTCGATGGAAGAGGAAGTGGTTACCAAGGTGATAAAATACTGCACTCAATCTACCGACGTCTGGGCACATATGAGGTGGAAGATCAGCTATCGGCTGTGAGGTAAGGTGTATTGCCAAAGAACAAAGCACAGTCAAAATGCTCACCTCATAATAACCATTTACAGTACAGTTAAAAAGGGGCTGATGGGCAATAAGGTGAGTCTTCGTTGTGTAGCCGATAAAGTGTTCACAAGGGATCCTGTCAAAATGTAAAAATACATTAGACTTTGTAAACCTATTTTTGGATGTAAAACAACACTGTTATGACGTCAAAATGAAAATGAATCATAAAACTCAGCTCTATAAAAATGACACAATTTTTTTTCATTCCATTTTAAGTTCAGTACATGTTCAGTTACAAAATCAAACTTTCTCATATAACTGACCTAGAAATAGAATTTTCATCTCTAACAGATACTTCTTGTTGTTTTAGAAAATTCATTGATATGGGCTTTATAGACAAGAAAAGAATCGCCATTTGGGGTTGGGTAAGTTGAAATACTTTCAAAAATAGAAAGTAGGACATTTACTTGCCATTATTTGGTGAGGAAAAAGCTTCATATTTATTCATTTCCTTTTTCCAGTCATATGGTGGCTATGTCACCTCCATGGCTTTAGGATCTGGGAGTGGACTTTTCAAGTGTGGAGTGGCCGTTGCTCCTGTATGTAGCTGGGAATATTATGGTAGGGAGAAAATGTTACAATAAAACACACCTTTGTCACGCTGGGCCTATAAACTACACCATTTTTTCTGAGAATGAAGTGTTAATTCATGAACAAATGTTACTTTTTTCTTCAACATTCAGACTCAGTTTATACCGAGCGTTATATGAGCCGCCCTAAGGACAATGCTGAATTTTACAAAGTAAGTCCGTAAAAATGCTGCCCTGTCTAATTGAAGTTTTTTTTAATAATTTTTTCAGGCAAATGTTTGTGTAATTTATATACACACATTTGTCTCAAATTGTCAATTATTTACAAAGATTAACAAAAAAGCAATAGAAAATCAATTATGGCCATAAACAGCTGTATGTTATCACCAAAAAATCAGGAAAATGTAGCTTTTATTTAAGTGGACTTCTTTCAAAAGAATTACTCATGCATTCGCAATGCAGTGTTTTATTAAATTTAGGTTTCAGAGTTATTGAATTTCCTGTGTTATTTCTGTTATTTGTCAGAAATTGAAGTGTATCCTTTTTGGTGTCCACAAGTGGTTTTCTGTACATTTTTATATTATGTTGCAATTATATAGTAATAGTAACAGTGGATCTGTATGGTTGTCTTAAAGAATTCCACAGTAGCAAGCAGAGCAAAGAACTTCAAATCAGTAGAATACCTGCTAATTCACGGGACAGCAGATGGTAAGTGATCGTGTTTTTGCAAAAGATTTTTCAGCAAAAATATATTCATTTGCCTTCAGACAGTATGTAAATAAACAAGAAAAACTAACTGAGCTTTACCAGAGTTTCAGTATTCAGTAATGTTTTGCTACTGTATAGCTCAATGCACAATTCCTAATATAAACTGTTAGCAAAATAAATAAATCATACATGTCCATGCCTCTTTTTTAGATAACGTCCATTTCCAGCAAGCAGCACAGATATCAAAAGCACTTGTTGAGGAGCAAGTGGACTTTGAAGCAATGGTAAATATCAAGGGAGACAAAAGGACTGGAGTAAAAGCAGAGTGTAGAACTAAACAGAGAGAGTAAGGGAAAGGGGAATTAGATTTAACCTAAAGTGTACCATTTTCTCATTAAAATAAATGGGTAACAGGATACTTTTACATTATATGCTATTAAAATATATCCTCCAGCCCAGACAGTATTATTCCCAGTACATGTATGCGATAGTACTGTATGTGATCTAGAGGGTATTTTGTGTTCTCTAGTTCTTTTATGTCTTTATAGAAAACATGAAAACCTGAAATGCTCCAAAAGATCTGTGCAATTTGTATTAAAACATGTTGTTGTATTGCTTTCCCCACAGTGGTACACTGACAAAAACCATGAGCTTGGAGGTTCAGCCTACCGTCATGTCTTCACCCACATGAGCCATTTCCTCCAAAAGTGCTTGAAGGAAACCAAATAGAGCAAAGTCTGAGCAACCCAACACACCTGCCGTGTGCACCCCCTGCCCATCTGTCATATCATAAATATTCACAAAGTCCATTTGCAGTGTTTGCATTTTTTCTGTTTTTTTATACTGAAAAAAAAAGTGCATGGTTTGATGTCAGTTCTATCAGAGTTCAATATCTGATGTAGGAATTTTCCTTTCCATTTTTTTTATCGAAAATTTATGATTTAAAAAAAAAAAAAACTATAGCCAGCGTATATTTTTAAATTTCATAACTATGACAATCAAACAAAAGTGCACACTGCTTATTGAAAGTAAGGTGTGTTTGTGAAGTGGTCACTAGATGAAACAAATCTAATGTGTACACACTGTTTAAAAATCACTGTTATTGAACCAATGTGTGCAATTTCAAAAGATCAAATGAAATGATGCAATAACCTGCGGTGCAGCTGTTCTTATTTTTGTAAAGCGGTATTAAGTTGTTCATGTGTCCATATAATTCAGTGAAAATGTTAATATTATTAGTTTTTTGCTCCCCAATTGTTAGTGTACACTAGAGTTTGGAATCCATGTCATGCAGGTGCAAAATAGTTTTGCGCCGTGAACTAGTCAAGGGGACCCATTGGCCTTTTAGCTGTTGAAAACTGTTTATAAGTTAACCTGCATTTTGTGCGTCGCAGGATGTAGCAATTCCTGCGGAAGCACTGAAATCATCCTTACAGCAGATGGTCCTTACAACATTCACATAGAAAGGAGCATTCTCAATTTTTTCTGTATCTTCTGGCCCCTGTTTCTGGCAAGGGTCCCTGTCAGCCCCTCCAGTACCTCCTTCATTCCCAGTGTGAGTGCTGAGGTCTCCTAGGAGGACTACTGAGTCAGTAGGCAGCACCCTCTCAAGTACACCACCAACCTTCTTTAAGGAGGCCGAATACTCTAAGCAGCTGTTTGGTGGATATGCAAAAACAAGTCATTGTTTTCCTCTACACGACGCATAGCTGCATTGACTCGACCCACTAATCCACTGGGTTGAACACCAGGGGGATTGCGAGCGTCCCTCCACACAGCCACGACCTTTCAGGAGGAGGAACTCTAGGAGAAAGATACTCCCAATGAAGAAGCCTGGTTCCAGTGCCCACACTATATGTACAAGTGAGACATAAATATATCAAACTGATACTTTTCCACTCAGGCTTGTTCTTTGCCAGCAAGGTGATATTCCATTTCACTAGAGTGAGTTTACATTTTTAGCATCTATATTTATTCATTTAGCTGATACTTTCCTCTAAAGCAACTTACAATGTTAAGGTCACAATTATTACATGCTTACAATCATTTACCCATCTATACAGCTGGATAATTTCACTGGAGCAATTTTTTTTTTTTTTAAGGGTAAGTACCTTGCTCAAGGGTACTACAGCCAGAGGTGGGGCTCAAATCTGCAACTTTTGGGTCCGAAGGCAGTAGCTCTAACCACTACACTACCAGCTGTGCCAGACATCCATGTCTAGTCTATCCATCAATGCCAGCCGAGCAATTTTACCAAAGCAACTTTAGGATAAGTACCTTGCTTGCTCAACAGCGAGAGGTGAGATTTAAACTCACAACTTTTGGATCCAAAGACTAGCCACTTCATTACCAGTTGCCCCATTACACTTTGCACAGTGAAAAACACATCATATAATTTATTAACACACAATAAAGAAGAAACGTTTGTTGAGCGGAAAGAAACTGTTTCCAATATAATTAAATGCAGTATCACATGAATTATGCATGTCAAGACATCAGAATGGATGTATTTGTAATTCAACTTTTTGTAAGACTTCAGTATATTTTCATAATTTTAATAGTGAAAAGACCACAAAGAATTGATACCTCAATAACAAAATGTCATAAAGGTTTATTTTTTCAAAAAAAATCCTAAACCTAAAATTAAAAATTAGACTGAAAGAAGTTTTTACATGTTTTACTTTTGAAAGTAAAAGCTTATAAAATAGGAAAATTATAGAAGTATAGATTTTTGCAAGGATAAAAGAAATTTGGAAGGTAAGAATTATAGTGACATTTGGTGCAAAAATAGATAATAGAATGACATTGCATTATAAATCTTTATAAATCCTACAGTTAGGGATTCAGCATCCAAATGATGGTAAGCAGACTTAATCAGGAAATAGTCATGGCTTTTGTTTATTTGACAGGATGGTCACCTTGTTTGATTTCCACACCTAAGTGACAGGTCTCATCTCCTGTGAATATGGCTGCATCCCATCAAAACAAACTAAGAATTACTCAGAGTGCCTTGGCTAATGGATCGAGAGTAACGAATGTGCTGAACAGTCTGTTGGGGGCCGACCACCTGGACAGGCCGTCATCGCTCTTCACTATATAAGGCCAAGCGCACCAAGCAGGGGCCCAGAGCAGCTGCACGGAGCCAGACAAGAGTAGCCAGCAAAGGACTGCGAAGAGGAGATCTCGCTCCCTTTTCACTCTCGATCAGGGACAAAGGTGAGCTGTGAGCGCTCTCTCAACTCATCTAGATGTGAACACCTATGAACACCTGTTGCCATTCGAAACAATACTTTGTTTTCCAATTCAAGGCATGGTTCTGTCACAAAGAAAGCTTTTTTTCTAATAGCTTTATCATTTATTCCTTTGCATTGCGTAAGTAGTTATATGTTGTATATTGCATGTGTATGTACGTGTGAATAAATGTTAAATAAATAATGATAAATGGATGTCTTTTTGAAGTTTTTGAAGGGATACACAATGAATGGATTTCATTCTATGGTGGGACTGCTGGTCCTCATTATTGTTCAGAGCAGCTGGCAAATCCCACTGCAGGAAACAGATGACAGCTCCAGGTAACTTCTTCTGTACATTACCCTGGTGAACCTTCAAGGAAATGCTTGAGTGAATTCACCAGGTTATGTAATATACTTTTACAGTGTTCATTCTGAGACCTATGAATTATTTGGCTGTTTCCAGGAATTTCACTGATGTGTAGTATATCTAAGATATTTTTCTTAAGCTCAGATGGCTTAAAATTCAAATTTAATAAAAGTTTGCTGAAATTTTGCAGCTTTCTCACAGACGACACACTGTTGAATGAACCAAGGGATCTTACAAATGTGAAGAGACACTCACAAGGGACATTCACTAATGATTACAGTAAATATCTGGAGACAAGGCGAGCACAGGACTTTGTTCAGTGGTTAATGAACTCCAAAAGGAACGGGTGAGTGTTGTTCTAAAGTGCCCTGCCATCATACAGGGTGACATTTAAACAATTTTGGGCAAACGGTGAAAGGATATCTGTTAAATCTGTCATCAAATGTCAGTAGAAAAAATCTAGAACTGAAAAATATCGCTGATATTGCTCAAACTCCAAGGCTTTCTAATTACCCATGGGTCATGCATCACATCATATTATAACATTACACCTAGATATGTGGTAAGATTTTATTTCTCTGGGTCTGGTCCTCATGAAGACTTATTTGACTATCAAAAATTGAAAAAAAAACTTTTGCAGCAATGACATACAGGAATGGCAACCCCCCTGGATTACCTTTGAAACATTTTCCAAGGTTGTTAGCAAAACATATGTGCTTTATTGTATTGGTTCCCCACTGTATCATAATGATAAAAAGTCACTTGTTTCACAGTGTTAACGCATTGCTCATGGGCCGTATGAACTGGTTCACTGCATACTGTACATTGTCACATAATGAGAAATCCTGTGGTCCACTAAGTGTTTTGAAACTGTGCACAAGTTCTGCTGAAATTCTTCACAGGTGTGAGAAGTTCCACATTCTACACAACTTTAGAAGGTTAAAGTAATGGGCCATTTATTTTGCTAATTCTGTTGTTACTGAAATGTCAATATTAAAGCAAATGAGAGATTAATTAAATGTCACTGAAGAGGTGTCAGAGAAGAAAATCTTCCCAAATGTTAATTGAAACAAACATTAGCCTCCTATCACTTAATAAGCAGCATACTTTTGACTGGAAGGTGTATTATATGACATTGCATATGATTTTTTTCAGCATTTGTTCTACAGTCATACAGTTTTTGACTATCTGACAGTGCATTTTCATTGTGGTAAAACATAAAAAATATCTTGTGCACATCAAACATCCACCATACATTTAAACTGTTATGCTTCAGGGTGATAACTGGATAATCTGAAGAGTTAGAGAGCTGGGGTGATGTATCTGACATTTCTTAGCCTTTCTGTTCGAGGACATAAAATGAGGTCTATTAGAGAACAATGGAAAATATTTTAGTGAAATGTAACATGATCAGTATCACTTGCAAACAGATCTATGATACAAGCAGAACAACAAATATCTTTCTGTGACTTTGTCACGAGTTTATAGTAGGGCTATCTATGCCATTATTCAACTAATTGTGTTTTTCCATTCTAGAAGTCCTTCGAAACGCCATGCCGATGGTACCTACACCAGTGATATCAGTTCTTACCTGCAAGACCAGGCTGCCAAGGAGTTTGTCTCTTGGCTGAAGACAGCACAAGCCAGACGAGAGTAGGGATTTCCTTCAAAATGAGCCACCATGTAAATCCGTGCCTAGAGGACAGAAAATTATCTCTTGCATAATTATCCTGTAATATCACACCTTTTAATGACCTGTACTGTTACTTCACTGGTCATGCAATAAATCTCCTGAAATGAAGTTCTGACTTTATGACTGAGGTTTCGGAGATTGAATATTTATACTTTTTCACTCTAATATAAAAATATGTTTAATATAAGCAAATATATATTTGCAATGCACATACATATAAATATACATCAGTACATTACTATGCATACATTACATTTGGTCTTTAAAGCATATATATATATGTGTATATATAATATATATATATATTCTGCTTTTTTTTTTTAAATTAAAAAGAAAAATTTACAAACTCTTAATTCATCTAATTCAACTCATCTTGGTGTATAATTATGCAGAGCAGGACATTTTTGGTGCTAAAGTGTCTTTACATGCTCAGATTTTCAGAGAAATACTGGGGACATGATGCAGTGCATAGAAGACATGTAGATGGAAGCTTCACCAGCGATGTACACAATGCTCTAGATAGCATTGCTGCTAAGGAATTTTTACTCTGGGTCATGAATTCTAAACCTTCAGAAGCAAGGTAACCATTTACAATACTAAGTCATATCACATGGTAAATGTAAAATGGAGTAATATGTAACATTGATTTTTAACATTGTCACATCAGAATAACATTTTGCTCATAAGTAATAAATTAACATCCTATTTCTTTTTCAGCAACCCACAAAACTGACACCAGTGATGGAAAAATCATGCTTCCTCAGACCAGAAAATTTAGGTGCTGCACTTAAACTGAAAAGCCTTTATAGTCTGCATCCTACAGACACTGTGTTACTTAAAAGCCATATTACTTAGACTGCAATGAAGAAAAATTAATGGAATCTTTGTGAATGTTTCGCTTTTAAGTTATGAATTGTGTATCTTCCAAAAGGCCTCGAATATTTTTATAAAGCCATATTTTGTATGTTTATGCACTGAGAAAAATAATGCAAATATTACTAAAACTCAGGTTACTCAGGCTAGCCTTGCTTACTTACTCTTACTTGCCATAGCAAATTTGTTTGTGAAGATTGTATCAAAATGCAAAGAATATGCTTTAATGGTATACTGTTGTGCAAAATAAATATTGTCATGATATAGCTAATCACTTATTTGCTATTTACAAATTTGCATGTTCAAAAATATTCTTTAATATATGCAAAAGATATGTTGCATAAATACAACCTAAATATGAATGGAGGCAGAATAGGGGAAAGAATTCTTAATACAACTGAACTGGAACAAAAGCTGCATTTTCAGTTTGCATACTCCTGCTAATGACAAAACAAAAATAGTCCAATGAAGAATCAAAACAGACATTGCAATATGTTGTCCTTTATCAAACTCAGTTTGTTCTTCCATTGAACCTTTCCTGCTGATTTTACACGCTCCTACTAATCTACGTACAGTATTGATAAGTACTGAGAAAACCCTCATTAATTTAGGAACCAGATATTTTATGTTACCTTAAATACAAATAAAAATTCCATAACACATGCATTTATGCTGCAGCAGGTTTTAAAGTTTTAATTACATGGATTTATTTACATTTATTCATTTAGCAGATGCTTTTCTCCAAAGCAAAGTACTGTACATCTACATTTATTCACTTAGCAGACACTTTTCTCCTAAGCAACTTCCAGTGGATACTATATAGTGTTAGTAACCCGCACACCCTATTCACCAAGGTAACTTACACTGCTAGATACATTACTTACACTGGGTCACTCATCCATACATCAGTGGAACACACTCGCTCTCTCACTCATACAGAATGGGTGAATCTAAACAGCATGTCTTTGGACGGTGGGAGGAAACCAGAGCACCCAGAGGAAACCCACACAGACACGGGGAGAACACACAAACTCCACACAGACTGAGTAGGGATCAAACCCACATCCTCTCTCAACACCCAGGCGCTGTGAGACAGCAGCGCTACTCGCTGTGCCACCGTGTCACCATCTCAGAGAAAATTCTAACTTGAAGGTAGAGCTCTGTAAGGGGGCCACCTTCACGGAGCTCCTGAAGTTTGCTGTTCCAAGTTTCACTCCCTGCTACTGCTGTAGCGCTCTTGATCTAGGTCTTACCTCTGAATTGCTCCAGTTAAAATACCCTGCTGTGTAAACCATTGAAATCCTTTAGATAAGGGAGCAACATTAATAAAATATCTATGAAAATATCTATGCTATGCAAACATGCCATTTGTTAACTACACATTCCACGTACACACCTGTCATACTGTAGTGTGTTAACTCGTACATTTCACGGAGCGTATTTTGACATTTTCACATAATGAATAACTGGGGCCAACAAGCAGTTTTCCCGATAGCGCTATTTGTTGAATGCCACTCTTTCTGTATTTCCCTTAATGAAAGTATGAACCCTGAATTAATACAACAAAAAAAGACTGTACACCCGTTCCTCAGATAACTTTGTTAATTTGTTCTGTGATATCACTTTGTTGAATTCCTGTTTTTAGAGCGTCACATTTAAATTCTTTTTTGCCGAAAAATAATTGAGTCCTCGACTAAAAATAGGATTTCGAAATCATCCATTAACGTTTTCTTTTTTCTTTCCAGCTTATCTTTTTCTGCCTTTACAATGTTTCCCATTGCCTTTTGTGTTTTCTTTTCAACCTTTATAGGTTACATTTTGATAGTTACTGTAAGGGATAGTTATGATATAAAAATGTTTACAGGATCACTGCCTATGTCTCTCACTCTGCAAAGCACAAAGACATTATGCTGTTAGAGGTGCTGTGTAGCATCACTAACAAACGTTTGACAATAGAAAATCTACATTTAATCACCTGGTTAAGGCTTTGTTTATTAATATAGGTGGTCTTTGTTTTCAGGGTAATTCAAAGGTGAGTACACTAGATTTTGACAGAAAATAGCCAGATGGACAGCACTGGGGGACAAAAAACTTTTGATTTTGAGACACCACTTGTGTATATGTGTCCCAAAATGTCATACAGAGGAATTGATAACAACAGAATAAAATAGCAGTTATGAACATGAAATACATAATACAGTACATAAGGGGCAAAAAATGCTGCTGTACAGAATAAAAATGTTTGGAAAAAGGATATGCATTTTCATTAGAAGTTGGAGCAGTTCTTCATTATTTGGAAAACTATAATCATATCAGGCATGAGTGTGTACAGTAAAGCATAAAAGAGATATTTTTCCCATCTGAAATAAAAGAAAATTTTGTTCATGTGACTCAAATGTCATAAATTTTTCCAATATGCCAGAAAATTTCATTTAAATCACTACCCAGAAACAAAGTATTTAAAGCTAAAACACTAAATATGCTTTTAAATATATGATTTTTCTGATTTTTACAGTGAACTTTTAGGATGGTGCATTATAGCAGCACAGACAGTAGTAGCAGAAAGCAACAACAATGTCTCACTGTTATATACTGCAATGTTATTTTCTACTGCAAAGTGTATGTGTAGGGCAGTACTTTGTGTGGTACAATGTTTTTCAAAAACAAACCATCATAACAATAATTTTTTCATTTATCTGTAAGTTACATGTGTAGCATTTTGATTTTTCCTCGACTGTGTTTTGTTTAGTCACTGGAAAGAATGGGGGTTTATTTCTAATTTTTTGTGACTTTTGAACGCAAGTTAAAATGCATCCAGCTAAAAGACATTTTATATGCCTCTGCATATCTAACAACATACATGGTGAAAGTTTCTTACAGTGACACATGGTCACGGATGAGCAGTAAGGTATCCGCAAAAATACTTTGTACCTGTAACCTGAAGTTTACTGGTTAAAGCTACACTCCAATCTACTGCTATGGTATCCATGAGCAATGTACTTATGCTGAATTTCTGTAGGAAAAATACCCAAATGATTAAAATTAATAGTGTAGTTTTTGAGTCTAATTAGCTCTTGCATAACTGCCTTCCACAGATGATTCGAGTGCATGGTGGGAACAGTTGTGGTATCTGTCAGCCAACTGTCAAGAAACATATTTTAATTAAAGCACAGCGAAATGGATGTATTCACAACCACGGAATCTAATAATTTAATGTAATGTTAAGAATATTCTTGCAATTTATTCATGATGTAATCAAATTGCTCAAGATACCCATCCGGGTCAGAACCACTATGCATTCCGATCTGCTCTGCAGACAGGCGTTACCAGCTTGCAAAGGAGTAACGTACACTTGACTGAAATGTTAAGAGTGCACACCTAGCTTGTTTTTATTGCTTCTGATGGTTTTTTTTAAGAATGAGTTCTGGTATATTTTTTATCTTTTTAACCTGCATCTCTCAACAGGGTGGTCAGTTGCAAGCCTGGAAATAATGCGCAGGCATTTCTAGATGCTCAGTAGGCCTGCTTGTAATCCTTTCCTTTATTTCTTTCATTAGCATGTCTTATAAAAGGAATAAAAGAATGCATTTTTTTCTAGTGATACACATATGCTCGGATTGTTGAGTGTTTCCCACAGTACAGTACTGGATGATGGTGAAAGATGTGCCCGAGGCCGCCGTCTACTTATTTGAAAGAGGCGCAACATTTCATTGTCGCTTTGGTAAGTGTGTAAACTGACATCTTCTCTTGCAGGCACTGTTGTATGTGAGTGAAGCAACCATCATACCTGATCATCTGAAGGTTGGGAAGCTTGCCTTTCAATGTACAGATCCAAAAAATTAAGTGTAAATGAATATATTACATATACACACACACACACACTTTCTGAGCTGCTTGTCCCATACAGGGTTGCGGAGCCTAACCCGGCCACAAGGCTGGAGGGGGAGGGGACACCCCCAGGACAGGACGCCAGTCCGTCGCAAGGCACCCCAAGCGGGACTCAAACCCCAGACCCACCGGAGAGCAGGACCCAGCCAAACCCACTGCGCCACACATCCATCCAGGGTGTACCCCCCCTCAGCCTTGCACCCATGCTTCTGGGATAGGCTTCACCACAACACTGCTCAGAACAAGCGGTTATTAAAATTGGATGGATCCTTTAATTTCCCATGGTACTTGAATTCTATAATTTATAAAGAAATGTACAATGTATTATTTTGAAATTATGTGTACTGTTAACCCTTTAAAAAATATATATCAATGTACAGTGTTTCATCAGCAAATCCCAAATTTTCTGTTCAGGTCCTCGTATTATACAATCAACACATGAGTGGGAATTAACAGTGTTGAAATCAATTTATTCGCCTTCACATTTTTACATTTGAAGTATGTTACATTTAAATAATTTTAAAACAATATATTAGTATTACCTTTCTAGGATTAAGTTCAATAAATTCCTAAACTGCAGTTATAAATTTTTACAGGTTTCTTCAGAAATCCTTCTGCTGTGGGACTTAGTTTCCATTTAATGTCCCTTATGACAGTTTCTTTAATTGTTTCTGTACAAATTAAAAGCAAAGTTGACACTGAAAAACTGAGTGAGATTAAAAGCAGTTTTTTCCTTTTATTGTATATATTTTTAAAAATAAGCAGCACATTAGACTTGTACTTTAATCCTCAACAAAATATGATTTGTTGTAAAAACAACTTCTAGTTTCAAAATCAGTACATATAATAAATATAATATATATTGTTATTCACCTTGTAAAATAACTATTGCGCCTGTTTCTAAGAACGAATCCTGCAATATTTTCCTCTGTGCCTTATCTTTATAGACAGTTTTTAAATACATTCTGTTACAAATCAAAACAACCCCTGAAGCCATCGCTGAAGGATTCCTGTGAACATATTATATACAACTGTAGATTTTATTTGTAAATAATTATTTTAGAAACATATTTCTAGTATTGAAAAAGTTATCAAATACACTGGTTTAATTTTTTAATTATTACTATAATCACATATATAATGGTCATGATGTAATACCATAAATATAATTTTTTAAAATTCAAGTTACCTGTAAGACTTAAGGTCAACATTTTACCTGGATTCTTGCTTTGAAGATGCTTTTTGCTGAACCTACCATCTAGCTGGGTCAAAGTAACCACATATTTCATTAAGTGTTCCTGTGTTCATTGAATTATGTGGAAAATACTGGCTGTCTTTCTAATGATACATATCACAAACAAAATGTGCAACTTTACTGTAACGAGGAAAATGTGAGCGTGTTCATATGCACTGAGTACATATACAGTTGTGACATTTATTCAATGAAAACAAAAAACATTCAGAAAAAACTGTATAGTGATCACATTTATTTTAGTATACTCTCTTTTGTGTTTAGTTATTTCAAACTAAAAATCTTAAAATTTTGACTGTTAAATTCCTGTGTTGAATTATTTCTTGCTATTTATATATATAATATATATATATATAGTTTCATCGCCCTCATATTAAATTATAATGTCTTAACTAGTTGCTCTTTTGTTTCAAGGCAACTTACAGTTCAGTACTTACAGAGCTTCACGGCTCAGAATGGAACAGACAACCTTATGGTTCAGTTGAAAGGCCAGCTCCTTCAGTTCTAGTCCACCTGCAATCATTCAAATCATCTCACTGTTTTCAGTGGTTGTGCTGCTTCCTGCATTAAATAAAATTTTATTATATTGGTTTTAATTTCCAAGAGGTGCCTACAGTACCTTTAACGGCAGTTTGAAAAAAATACAAAACATACAAAATACGTACTATTTAAAATAAACAAAGCTTTCAAGTAATTTTTCAGTGACAGCTACATAAATCAAACTTCAACACCTCACAACAGATTTCTCATTCATACTTACCTCTCAATCATTTACACCTCATGAAAGGGTGGCGTTACGCTGAGTTACACACACTATAAATAAAGCTTATCTTTGATACTTCATGTTTGCTTCTTAAAGAAGCAAAAAGACTCAGATGCTTAAGAAACAGCTTTACACAATGCAAATACATAGACTTTTATGACAATATGTACAGTAGTGGTCTACCCAACGCTCTACTGTGGCACACGATATTCACTTTTTTAAAAGCACAGTGACGTAGGAGACATCACAAGCTGGTCTCCCTGTCAAAGCCCTTCTCCACGTTTGTCCTTCTCTCTCGTCTGCTCACGTGATCAGAAAAGCTACGAAGAAAAGACAGGTGGCGTGTTACTCCATTCAGATGAAAACTTCTCACTGGTAAACATGATGTACTGTATACCTTTCAACTGCCCAGCATCTGAGAGCTACTACTGCCAAGCAGGACGAACACTTTTACTTGGAGGGATTTGTGGGAACAACCAGTTGGACACATTAAGGCAAATCGTACATATAAACGAGAACTTTCCGGAAAAGAGACCTGTCTATAAGCTAGACAGTTGAGAGATATAAGTGCTGAAAGTGTGAGCTGGAGTGTGTAAATAGCCTGCGAATGGACAGTTCTCCTGTGCACAATGAACAGAAAACTCATTGCCTCATGTGTTTACTCCATCAGTATAGGTGGCCTTCTTCCTGAGAAGTGTCCTTCACAGGCATGGGGGTTGTAACAAAGGGTCTGCATGCACACAGCTCCGGTTAGGAGGCTTCATCAACAAGCTGGCTGATCTTTAGCTGGCACGTGTTTAGGAGATTAATATGCATATATGGCCATCTCCTGAGACCGTCTCATTCCAGCCTAAACATGCGTTAAGCCCTCTTCATACACTATAGAATGCACTCCAAAAGATGCAATCTTACAGTCTCCTCCCAATAAACTAGCAACACATTTAATTAAACAGAAAATGGCAGTGTGATACCTTCAGATTATTATTGTATAATTATGCGGTATTTTTACAATGCAGTTGATCTTTGTCTGATAACATGCAAGAGTTCCCAAATCCAGAATGTCTGGAAACTTCGAACGGACACCTGAAACTAAATAGCTGATCTCATAATGGCATATTAATTCATAGTGGCAGTTGAACATATTCTCTCAAACAAAGGTAAACTGCACTGTTAAAGAGTGGTACGGATACAAAACAGAGCCAACACGAGCAAAGAAGAGCGAACAGGAACACAGTCTTACCTTTGGAGAATCAGCATCTACGAGGTTAAGAAAGGGAGCTTATGGTAGAAATGGAAATGAAACATACGTAGAGAATGTGTTAATATTTTATCAGCCCCACAAGAGAAGGGCCAACCTTCTCTTTGTATGCTAAAAAGCTGCTAAGAGGATAAGTAGGATTAAGAGCTGTGTTCATCTGCCAAATGCTGAATATATACAGCATAAAAGGATAATTTCACAGATCTTTCCGCATTCATTATCCAGATTTAAAATGAAATCCTGCGTGAAAATGGTGATTATAAAATGTGATTTTTTTTTCTTCTTTTTGTTCCTGAATGAGTTGAGTGGGTTTGTGTTTGAAAATGAATTTATCCAAATTAGACAAAGACACTGGTAATTACACACAAACCTTCTACGGAAAAACAATTTTAACTTTATGTGAGACATAATTGTGGCTGTTAAAAATATAACATAAATGGCTACAAATAAAAACTGACAGTTCAGTAATATAAACCTCATTGCTTTAATTCCTGATGTGAAATCAAGTAATAAATCTGAATTTTCTGCTTAATAAAGTAAACCACAATTGGGATTTTGGGACAATTATGACTGTATTATCTGTAAGCTCCTGATAACAATAAATTGTTGGCAGTGCATATCTGGGAAATTTGGACAGAGTTTAACAATTTAAGTGTATGCCTATATCTTGGCATAAAAAAAACATTTTGGTGAAACATGGGAGGAACTATGGATTATCTTTCCATGGCTTAGTATAAAAAAAAAAAAAAAAAAACTCATAACTGCAAATTGACCTATAGTGCAGATTATCCTCATGGGATTATGTGGGCAGTGTTGCAGATCATGCATTAGCCTTTCAATACCCAGAAAAAAAGTGGTAAATACTGTATATGTATAAATAAATAAAGTTGCATACATACAGTATATAACAAAGTCAGCAGTAAATAATTCTGTGCAAAATAACATGGGTTTGATTCCTGCTTGATTTGTGTGGAGTTTGCATGCTCTGCCCTGTGTGGGATGCAAAGACATGTACTTGAGGTGAATTGATGTCTCTGAATTACCCTTAGTGCATGAATGGGTGAGTGCGTGTTCATGTGTGGCCATCCTGTGATGGAATGGCATCCCGTCAAGTGTGTACCCTCCCTCAGCTCTGCGCCCAGTGTTTCTGGGATAGGCTCCAGGATCACTGCAACCCTGCTCAGCAAAAGCAGTTATTGATCTTGGATGGATAGTCGAGCCTTCTTTAGAAAAAAGTAAAAATATAAAATCAAACCTTTTGGAGCTAGGGTCTTTTTTAGAATTTTCTGTGCTGAGGCTTTTCCAGACATTCCCAAAATTAGTCTTTGACATTTCATCAGAAATGTTCACTGTGGAAGGGTCACCCCTGAAACAAGATGGAAACATGAGCAGTAGTAGCCTTATTTCAGCCTGTTTAGCTCCCACAAAATTCAACATAATTTTTGAAATGTAAATATTGTTGAAAACAACAGCACAGTGTAGCTCCACAAGTAATACTTAAACAAAACTTAATTTCTTTTCTTAACTGCAGGGATCTCAAGTCAGTTCCTGCATAGCAATGTTCATGCTGCTTTAGCTCCTTTGGAAATGACAAACTTAGAACAATTTCTTATTAAAAAGAAATTTGTATTTTGTATTTAAATTATAGCTATTTTCATTTAGACATAATAACTGATGCACCGAAGCAGCACAATATTTTAATATTTAATATTTTTCTGCAAAATAAGACAGAAATATGTGTTAGTAACACGTATAAGAATGTTGTGTCTATTTAGCACCACAGGAGGCCACCTTCCCTGAACTTACTTATGATGCCCTTCCAATGGCACTTGAACTATTCCCTCATCCTCGGCCAGAATGCTTTGCTCTTCCTAGATGGAAAATTGCAATCGTGAATGCGTGAATTGCACAGGCAAAGAAAAGCACAGAAATTAGGAAGCAAATAGCTGATGTCTTGCAATGTTTTAAAGGTTGCTGAGTTTCTTTGCCGTTTCTTTGCCCTTCAGTAAACTTAATGTTAAATCATGTCAAATGCTTTTCCCCTAACTGCAACATATGTTTCTAATTATAAACTAAAAATATAAACACACTTGCAATGCACACTAATGAATGCTTAAGTGGTACATGAAACATCTGTTCTGCAGCAAGAGTGGACATTTCATTTTATATTTTTTAAAAAACACTGAAGTCAATATCTTACATTTTCAACTGCTTAAAATTTTTATAACAATTATAACAAATATTGTTTGAAAGTAAGTTTTTGCTGTGCACTGATGAAAAATACCTCTTGTTTGGCATCTTCTAGTTTCTTCTTTTTACTCTCTGGCATCAGGTCATCCAGCCAGCTCAGCTCTCTCTTAGTGAAGATGAAATCCAACAGCTTCCGAATAAAAACTAGAGCCAACACCTGGAGGAGGCCAGTGGCAGAAACAATATTTACACCAAATGACTCTGCTTAGCATTAAATTGAATGAACAACTCTGACATTTCTTCTACTAACACTGTTGGGTATACTGTATAACCCTCCATAAGTAACAAAAATGGGTCAAACTGTAAGGTTGCCATTAAGTGGCTTGCAATTTTAGAAGTGCTGGGGTAGTTTAGGCATGCTATCAGACGTTGCTATCATCGCACCATCATAGGGAAAACGATGGCTGCCCTAGAGGTCTTGATGACCCACAACAAAACCAGGCAGCTGAGCTGGATGATGGTGAAGAGGTGGACCTTCCTCAGAGGAACGTGCCGCAGGTAGATGAAGTCAGGCTGGTGCTTTGCTGGCATGCCGAACAGCTTCAGACGGTCGAAGAACTGAAAACAGAAAGTGCCAAATAGGTCAGGCCACCAAGAGAAAGGATCGCGAAAAATCTACTCAATTATTTACCCAGTTGTGATTTAATTCCAAGTTTGATATTTTATTGCGTAGAACAAAAATTTTAAAACTTGAATTTTCAGGAGTTGAGCTACGTCTTACCTGTATACCTTTAAGTGAGGAAGCTCCCATGTAAAGAAATACTCCATAAAGCACAGGCATAGGAATAAACTGTGAAAACACAGTACAAGTGTTTCAGTCATAAAAAGATGTACTGTAATGTGAAATATCATGGGTTCTTAGATATTTCATGCATTTCCTACTCTCACTGCTGCAGCTCTTAATAATGAACACCACCTTTCTCACATCTCAACACTTAAAAACAGCTATTTTGACATGAAAAGATACACTTTAACATACTTAAGCAAGCGCCCTTTGAAAACCCCATCAAATGTCAAAACCCATATGCCTTATAGGCACTCTTGTTCATCATAAATTAAATATTTATACATTTATTCATAAACCTGACACTTTTCTCTGAAGCAACTCACAATGTTAGACTACTTACACCTATTCACCCATTGATTCAGCTGGGTAATTTTACTAGAGCAATTTAGTGTAAGTACCTTGCTCAAGAGTACTACAGCTGGAGGTGGAAATCAAACCTACGATCCTTGAGTCCAAAGACTGCATCTCGAACCACTACACTACCAGCTGTCCCCATTTATTTAATAACTTATAACAATTAAATACTACATAAAGCACAATTATTATTTAATAATAATAGTATAATAACTGGCTTTAGACCACTGCAACCCCAAACTGAACAAGCAGATACTGATAATGGATGGATGGATTATTGGAAGGAAACTTGCTTTTTAAATGAAAAAAATATATATATACATACCCATACCTTACGTTACCAACATCCAATTACATGTTACGAATATTTGAAGATACAAATACAATTTCCAGACTATTTTTAATTGCATTTTCTTCAGCATAATTCTAAAATTGCTCTGTAGCGTAGTCTAAATGGCCTGGATTTCCGTTTCCGGCTGTTAGATGGAAGCAAAACGCAGTCAAGGGGGAGGAGGAGGAGGAGGAGGAAAAGGAGGGGGATGGAGATGGGTAAAGGGGAAGGAGGGTCACTCCTGTGCAGGAGTGATTTCTTCCAGGGTAATAGCTGGAAGCTGGATTTTAAGCTGATACATTTTTCACCTTTTTATTGAATATTTTCTCCCACTCAGTTTTTTTCTCTGTTCTCTACTGTTTCGTTTTGCAGTGCTTCAAGTATAGGAGAAACATGAGACCATCTCTAATGTATAAGGCAAAACACATTGAATGATGAATATTATAAATTTTTAGTCATTACAAAGTAGACTATTATAATATTGTTTAATGTTAATAACAGACAATATGTTGCATCCTGTCCCGCACCCTGTGCTTCCAGTATAGAAAGGCACTAAGACCTTCTATCGTACAAGCTGTTGATGGAAATAGAATAAGTAAATAAATCTTACAGCTAATTTGCCAGAATTATCTGAAGCTTTTAATTAAAATGACCAAATTATTAACCTTTTACAGATTGTGACATAGTGGGCACATGGACTTGCAAAAATGTCTGAGTTACAACTAGGGAAAGAAGTCTATTCGTAAATTGAGGTACAAATATATAACATATTTATCAAACATTCAAGACAAGTTCTCGATGGAACATTTCAGGAGACATTCTGAGTGTTCCTTATTGCAGGCCAGGATCACCTTGAGGATGGAGGTCATAAAGACGGAGCAGCCCATGAGCAAGAAGATCATGAGACCTGTGAAGCGCTGCTCACGGATGCCCAGGAACTTGGGCTGCTCCCCAGGCGCTGAGCACTCTGACTCCAGCTTGAGGCTGTTGACGTGGGAGATTGAAAGCACTGTGGCAGCCACAAACCAGGGAAGGCCCATCACTGAGCACACACCCAGCATGACACCCACAATGAAAAGGTCCAGGTGGTACCCACAGCCTTTCTACATAGAAAACAGAAGAAACAAGTTTGAGTCCTGCTATTGCTGGTCTTCGAAAGAAAAGGATCACAAGCCATTCTCTCAAGGTTCCAGGAACATTCCTTCTCAGACTAAAACAAGTTTTCACTATGGCCTTGGTTATGGACATTTGACACACCCAGGATGGGACGCCAGTCCATCACAGGGCACCCCAAGCAGAACTCGAACACCAGTCCCACCAGAGAGCAGGACCCGGCCAAGCCTGCTGCGCCACTGTGCCCCCCGTTTTAATAAAGCAGGGCAAATTAAAAGTTCAATATTGAAATATGATTGAACTTACATTTTCTCTTAAGTAAATTAAGTTTGCTTGTGAAACAAGCCTTCATTACTCAAGGGAAGCCTATATTGTGCAAATTTTAGATACAGGTCCTTTCTATACATATCACATGCAATAAATGATTACTTGTTTATGTAAAATCTCTGCAAGTAAAAGTCAATATGATGTCAGAGGTGAACATTTTAAACTGTAGTTTGTTTAATAACCTGGTAAAGATTAAATCACTACCTTTAATTTGTGCTCCTTCCTATTGATGATGACTGCAGTAATCTGCTGGTCCATAAAGATAAGAATAGTGCAGAGGAGAGCAGGGATGATGGTCACAATGGTGGTCCACCAGGGGTTTGGGCCCAAGGGGTTGATCAACCAACCACGGTCATCTCTGGTTGGCTATGAGAAATTAAGCAATCATTTAAAGCAAAATGACACCAGAAAGAGCCAAAAAGAGGGACTGTACTGCATGCTCAAGTACAAAGGTATACACCATGTTTCAAATGTGTTTTGTATTCAGCAGAATCATGAAGTCATGACTGTGACAGAACTGAACAAGTGTGAAAATGGAGCTAACCTTAAACTCATTGGGGACCTGAAGTTTTGGAGACGGGACTCCTAAGGCATAGTCCACAAGGACCATGGTAAGGATGGTGATGAAGATGGCAAAATCGCTGATGATCGACCTCACCTGAGGAGAAAACAGAAGAACATCAAATCATTCACTAGTAAGCAATCATATACTACTAGGTTAAATGAAAAATTTTTTCATGCTTTTCAGTTTCATTTGAAATAAACTAAATTATGATGATGAAATTGGTCCTCAATCTATACCTACCCTTTTGAAACATAACTATAATTAGTCACTAGGGGGCATCAGAACACTCACAGTCCACGTCTACTCCTCTGACAGCAGCGCTGTCACATAGATGGGTAAAGACACACACCAATCTATACTCAGGTTTTGGGTAGAGAGACACTGGAGACCCAACATGCCTTGGTGGGGAAGTAACGGCTGGTCTTGAAATCCTTCAGGAAACTAGACATGGCCACGGTGGAGAAGAACAGCACTATGGACCAGAAGAGTACATCGGGAACGTAGGGGCCATGTGGCCCACAGGCGCTCCCCACAAATTCCCCTCTCTTCTCAATGCAATCCTGAGATGACAAAATTTTGAGATGTCAAAACCACCAGCACTGCCACGGTGGCTGCATAAGATCACCTTCAAGGGCTGCTGGAGATGATTAATAGCACAAATTTTAGCTTTCACAGTTAAGATGTGTGGGCAGACAACAGTGTATTAGCTAAGCACATGGACTTGTAACCTGGAGGATGCTATATTAAGTGCAAGGAAGCTCCTTTGTCTCCACAATGTATGTGTTCCTATATATCTGTATCAATGCTTACTCAGAAATATGTGGTATGTAATTAACATGTTCTCAATATTAATGGAGAGCTTTATTTTTTTGCAAGAAAAGGCTACAAGTTCTAATAAATCAATAACATTTTATTTTAGGAAGACGTGGTGGCACAGTGGGTTTGACCGGGTCCTGCTCTCCGGTGGGTCTGGGGTTTGAGTCCCACTTGGGGTGCCTTGCGACGGACTGGCGTCCTGTCCTGGGGGTGTCCCCTCCCCTCTCAGCCTTATGCCCTGTGTTACGGGTTAGCCCCGGCTCCCCACGACCCCGTATGGGACAAGCGGTTCAGACAGCGTGTGTGCATTTCATTTTACAACATTCATGTGACCTTCTGTGAGCCCAGGAGATCACATGAATCTGATTTGTTTCATTAATGAACTGCTGGATGTGAATGACAGAGTCGGTCCCCAGGGGTGTGCACTGTTACTGCTAATAGCACACCAGCTCACAAAACAGCTAATGGAGTACTCATTATTTGTTTTTGTTTTTTAGTCATTTTGCATTTCTAATCCTATAATCCAACCCACATGTCCTTAATCTCACTGCATCGTTTGCCTCCATCTGGTTGAACATGCTACTGTGGGGAACATAAAGCTCCAAAAAGGTTTTAAAAACATCTTGTTTTTAGACTCTACCAACAGCGAGACCCTATCCCTTAAGAAGCATTATGCATTGTGAGTGGATCAGCGACCACTTCTTTCTGTTTGATGTGAATGTCATCAGGGAGAAACCACACCAGCAGTCTGACGTTGGACTTGCCTTACCTTCACTTCCAGACCTTCCCAGTAGATCTCGGAAGCAGTGATATTGCTCTCCTCCCAGTAGCTAAGAGTGGCATTGCTAGGGTCCGGGGGCTCCACGCAGATACACCTGCAGGAAGAGAGAGATACAATTCCTTCACTTGCTTATAACATTACTGCCCAGACAAACAGTTGAAGATGAAGCAGAAGGTGGATTTAACTGGACTCACTCTATCACTTCAGTTAGCTTAATGTTCTTTTGGTTAATCTGACTGATGGAATTGCCATCAGAAGTCACACATCTGAATGGTTTTCTACATATTTATTCTTCCAGACTGAAAGGTTATGAATGAGGAAATATTCCACGATGTTTTTTGCATATGCTTAAAAACAAGGACAGCTGTACATTCCATGTCTTGGCCATGAGTAAATAAAAAGAGAACTGTAGGGCTTGATGACTTTTCAGATGTACACCACAACAGCACTATTGCTCATCATTTTATTACATTTCTACTGTAGACAGTTTTTGTGGGAAGTCTTGTATTGTTGATCCACTGGAGTTGGGGGATGGTTATGTGCAAATACGGCTCATTACTAAACAGTGTAGCTTTTCTTTAATCAATGGACAGGCTGTATCTGTAGTCAAGTCATTTAAATTCCTGGGGATCACCATTACCAACACCTTGAAGTGGGACAAGCACGTCACCGCCATCATCAGGAAAGCCGAGCTGAGACTGTTCTTCCTACCACAGCTCAGGAAGCACCAATATTTCACAACGCATCCTAATGAACTTTTACACAATCATCGTTGAGAGTGTTTTGAAGACCTCCATCACCATCTGGCTCGCCCCTGCCTCCTCCCTCTCCAAGACCAGGCTGTAGCGAGTTGTCCACTCTGCTGCGAAGCTCACTGGCTGGCAGCTTTCATCAAGGGCGAAGAACAGAGCTAAAAAGATTTCTGTGGATCCCACTCATGTCAGCAGTTACCTCTTCAACCGCCATCTCAGAGGCTTCGTAATTCCATTACCACTCGGATCTCACGTCATTTGCCCGGCTTCTTTCCTGAAGCCATCCATATACTAGGTGCACCCCCCAGCCACTTCTGGCCACGTCCTAAATTTTGTCTCCATTTGCACCACATTTCTTAACTGCAGTCTTTTTGGCACACTGCCATTATGTCCACACTGCTGTCAGTTGCACTATTGTATGTTATTTGCACTAATTCTTTGTCTGCAATACTGTTGTTCATTTATTACTCGCACATGGTGACTGTTTTTTTTGTATATTGTTAAAGTATTGTCTTTCACTGTCTTGTATACTGTTATTTTTTTCACGTCTGGTGCCGAACCACAACAAACTCCAGTATGCTGTATATAGGCAATAATGAGTTTTGAGTCTGAATATAGTGACAATTTTAGGAACTGAAGAAAGGAAATAAACTTTTGGCAAAAATCTGCCTTCTAGTCATGGCTACTTAGCACACACACACATTTTCAGAACCGCTCGTCCCGTACAGGGTCACGGGGAACCGGAGCCTACCCGGTAACACAGGGCATAAGGCCGGAGGGGGAGGGGACACACCCAGGACAGGACGCCAGTCCGTCGCAAGGCACCCCAAGCGGGACTCGAACCCCAGACCCACTGGAAAGCAGGACCCGGTCCAACCCACTGCGCCACTGCACCCCCCTGGCTACTTAGTATCATGTGTTAATTGATCCTTTTATACAAAAGTTACAATGATTTACCTATTAATGCAGCATGGTATATTCTTACAGGGGAAATTCAGGGTAATTACAGCGATAAAGGTTAATACATCAGGAGTGAGATTCAAACCGGGAAACTTGAGATTTCAGGACAACTCCCATAACAGCTGCAATCTGTTGCCCTCACTTATCCCCTTACGATCAACAGCTATAGCCTACAAGCTGCCACTATAATTTTATTTGGATTTATGAGCTCTTAAGTGTCTCTGGATAATAGGCAAATTCTAAGTGAATGCGATGTAAATGCAAGAGAACTGTAACTCCCTTAGTAGAAAAAAATTAATCCAAAAATGTTCATCTTCACTTGAATGGAAACTGCAATGAGGAGGTCAGCGTGACTGTACACTCACGAGTACTGGGTGAGCTTCTCCAGATTGTTGTTCATGTTGAAGGGGTACGTTTCCCCCAGGTGGATCAGCTTCTCCAATGCCTCGTAGATAAAAATGATGCAGATTAGTGCAGCAAACGCTTCTTCAGTGAAGCGGGTGATGTAGCAGACGAGCGAACTGGCATCGGTGGCCACCAGGACCAGGCACAAGAAGGCCGTCCACAGCCCTATGCAGGATCTCAGCGAGAGGTAGGATAATCCATACTCTCTGGGAAAACAAGAACGGTAGCAGAGTGTGAGCATCCGGCTCGCATACAGAGCCATCTGTGCACGTATATTTGTAGCATGAGGGGAAATTTCATCATCTCAGCAACATAATACTTCATACTTAATATCCACTGTAGGGGCATCCGTAAATCCATCTGAGAATACGTCACGTGGACCATGTTTTCATCCATGCAATCATAATCTACAGGATAAAAGTTGCTTATCAGGGTAAACTCATAACCCTCCCTGGGATTAAGCATAAATATTTCACCATAATCTTATAAAGGACCATAAACATATTACCTTTGAAATTCTTTTTATTTTGTAAAATAGTAGCTCTTTTCAAAGCTTGGAAATGTATGATATTTATATTTCCAATGGTTATGAAAAATAATCTGAAATAGCTCATCCCTGGCACCAATGAGTTAGAAAACCTGGAATCAATCAGAAGCGTTTAATGGGCTAGAAAGTCAAAAAAATTTTCTGTACTTTGTCAGCATCTGTGGACACAGTACATAGTGGATCAACACTGTGGCGTGTAGGTTGACATGGTGCAGGAGGAGAAACGCGCTGGTTGATTCAAACACAGCGGAAGACAATAAACCTATTAGTAGTTGTCTATTTAATCTTCTCAACATACAGTATAATACAAGGAGAGAGAGACAGAATAGAATCAAACCGTGATGTCCTATACACCTGTACCGCAGACCCCATACAAATTTGTCTCCTCCAGCCACATTTCCTGAATCACCTGGACCCTCAGTAGCTTCTCTAACCATGTTCACAAACACACACACACACACAAACAAACAATGTCTACAACCGCTTGTCCCAAGCAGGGTTGCAGTGAACTGGAGCCTAACCCAGCAACACAGGGCGTACGGCTGGAAGGGGAGGGGACACACCCAGGACGGGATGCCAGTCCATCGCAAGGCACCCCAAGCAGGCCTCGAACCCTAGACCCACCACAGAGAAGATCCCAGCCAAACCTGCTGCACCACCGCGCCCCCCACATGTTCACAAGTTTTACAATAAAAATGTTTTTATTGTGAAAAGTTCATCTTCCACCAGCCTCAGTCTCTTACATCATCTTGTCCACCATCTACAGCATAAGCTAATCACTTCATGACTTTATTGAGAACGACCTGAACATTTCTTCACAGGTATCTGCATGCCCAAATTTTCTTTTAGACTGTTCCACAACTCAGTTTTACACCTGGAAGCATAAGACCTGTGTAAATACAGACTTACTTGCAGAACTTGAAGAGTATCTTCTCAAACACAAGCACAGGCCCTGTGCTCCCCAATATGGTGAGAGGCTGGCCGGCAAAGAGGGAATAGGCTATTCCTGTCATCGATGCTCCAAAAAGAGACTCAATTGCACTCTGAAAGAAAAATAAACGGTGTGCACTGGATTAGGGAAGAAATTAAACGCTAATGTGAGGACAAACTCACACAAGAAAAAACATCTGAACACCTCTTCAGTTACAGAATCTATACTGATTCTGTTGATTCCAAGACACATAATAAACAATAATATGTTAAAACTACTTTGTTAGACTAGTGTCAGTCTGAGAACCTCCTGCACTATCAAGAAGAAGACGGAAGCGTTCCATGTCCAATGGTCA
The DNA here is from genome assembly GCF_900964775.1 of Scleropages formosus. NCBI lineage: Eukaryota > Metazoa > Chordata > Actinopteri > Osteoglossiformes > Osteoglossidae > Scleropages > Scleropages formosus. The sequence continues at coordinate 947,985 of NC_041817.1, forward strand.
GCATTTTAAGCATGGCGCCCACAGCATCTGCAGTGAAAAAAATATTGTGCACATCCAAAGTGTCCTTACTATCCGTCCCTCTGTGGCCTCGCCGAGCAGACCCCCAAACGTGATGACGGGCGACATGCAAGCGCAATACAGGAACAGGAAGGAGGCCAAGCACTGCAGGCTCACAGCATCCGTGAAGTCTGACAGATAGTGGGGGGCCTTGCGCTTGATGTCCAGGACGAATCCACCAAATATCCTGTGATCCAAAGACAACACTCATGCTTTCTTTATAAATGCATTTCTTTCATTAATTATAGAGTGCTATTCATAACAAAAAAATAGTCAGCACCCTTTTCCATTGCTACTACACACAGCTGAAGTTTTCATGTTATAGCACACATGGCGCATTCAAAACACTTCAGCTGAAACATTCTTGCTGTATATAGTCTAGAGGTACAGCAGCAGTCTTCTATAGCTGTCAAGACCAGACTCTTATAAATTACTGCACAATGAGGCCCATCAGCCATCTCTTGATCCATTAGACAGAGAATTAAATGGTCAGTGAGCATGAATTTCACAGATAGAGAAAAACACTGACATTTGTGCTCTGACCTAATGAGGTTTCTCCAGTAACCATTGTGCTGACATTGACACATTGAACAGAGCTGAACCCTGTCACCTGGGACATGGATCAGAGTCAAACTGGGCATCTGTCCAATAGTCTTCAGTCTTTAGCGTCACAGCCATTCCAATCCAACCCAAAAGTTAAATGCTCACAAAACTCTGAAATTACATAAAAACTGAGTCATTGTATGGCATTTGTGAATTGGTGGCATGACAGTAAAGTATCCTCTGTGCACTGTTAAGTCATCAGTGTGACTCTTCCTGGAACACAGTATCCCAAAATCTCCAGTGTGAGACCAGACCTTGAGGAAGAAGTGAAATCAGAGGCTGGTCAGTGTATGAAGGGGTGCAATTAACTACGGGGTGGGGAGGGGACAAAAACGAGGGAGTCCATCCAAGAGAGTGAGCCTAACAGAACAACCCTTACTGGGGGGGGAGTGCCATGTGCACCCCCACACGGACATCGCTCCTCTCAGTTCCCACACGCACCCACCTCCCAGTGCGCTGCAATTCTGGGCCGCCATGACCACCGTGCTCCTCCGCTTCACCCAGCTCTGTCGTGCCGTTGGGCACCGTGGGAATCTTTCGCTTCTCCTGTTTCAAAGAAACAACCCAGATGTCTGTTACTGAAAGGCTCTCACTGGTGAAAAGGCCAGGGTTGAATTACAGGGAACCATTTTTAAGTCTGCTGCAGACAATGCCCTCTTGTTTTTTAAAGGTTTTTTGTACATTCCGTAATTATACTGTTAGACAAAGGGGATATGAATTTCAGGACTGTCTCCTGTGTTCTACTAAGTTTATAAACCCGAAACCTTAGGGTAAAAGTTTAAACACTGCATAATTATTTCGTTATGCAGAGTGAATCGCTAAGGATTGAAAGAGGTTACGCCAACCTGAGAGGGCACATTTTTGGGGGGCTCTATTCTTATAGATGGGTCCCATTCTCCTGGCGGCAAGACTGTCACTTGGTCAAGGAACTCATCAATACCAGCCACCAGATCGTTGCGATCCTTTGCCTTGTAGGCAACATCATGGAACACCTGGGACAAAGCAAAACCACATGACCCTTAGAAGGAAGTTGTCACTGTCACCTAGAGCAGGGTGTAACACGTTCTGTCAGGAATCACATACAAAACCGACCCAAAGATGTGAGCGGTACTGAACACACAACTCCCTGCCTCTCACAAGTGTTGAACTTTTCATGTGTGTAACCCTGGCGCTCTTTCAAGCTAACAGACGAGAGCAGCCACGCACATCAGAAGGGCTGCTAACTAATTAGCAGGCCTATGACTCCTCTTGGCATTATGGGGCAGATCGGCATGAAAGCGTGAACATGAAGACGCACGCCTCATCTCACCACCTCTGGTGTTTAGTGCGATTTTATGCCGGGACTGTGAAATGCCTCAGGCTGCCAATACACCCAAATGTGTGGAACATTTGAATGTGATATGATCCACTTGATTTTGAATTTTAACTCTTGTCATGTAACTCACGTCTGCACAAGTCAATTGACATAGACTGTTCGGAGACTTGCTCAAAGTGCTAACCGTGGAAGTGTTCCTACCAGCTCACCTCATCCGTCATTAGAGTGGCAATGGACCTGCCAATCTCATGGTATTGCTGCCCTTTTCCCAGAGGTCCCAGCAAGATGAACAGAAACCTGGCAGAGGACCCAATGGAAAGTCAGCACTGACTCATCTACAACCATGAGAAAAATCACCCACACAACCTGTAATTAAGGCAACCGTATATTTTAAAAAGCAAACTGCTGAAATACTGCTACTATAAAAATACATGATTTTACAGAAGGAGATTCTAGAATTTGGAAAATTTATAACCCATAATTCCAGGTAATCAATGGTTCAGAATAAGAAAGCAATTTAGTGCTAGTTCAGAGATGTCCGTTTTTCAGTCCAGACAAAATAATTGTGGTTTATAAACTCAGTAATAAATCAATATGGAGGGAGGCCATCGGAACTCACCTGGTGGTTATGGGAACTTCCGTCAGGCCGTAAAGCAGGACTGCTGGAGAGAGGCGCACAAATGCCACAACGGGTCGGTCCAGAAACTCCAGCTCACCCACCAAGACATTGGATGCCTCAGCACCAGGAGGAATCTTCTTCATGAAGTGAAGGTCTATCTGTAAGGAGACATCATAAAGTAGCTGAGTCAGAGTATACAGGGTCTGGACTTGGGTCTGAGAGATGGCACGCTTGGACGAGCAGAGAAAAATACACAGTAAACACAGCATTCATTCAGGTCCTTTCCCAGGTACTCACAGGTAGACTGAACTCATTTGTGCACAAATGAATGGAACCAAAACATTGCTAGAAATGCTCCCAGATCAAACTTTTTGGGGAAAGTGTCACACCGAATAATAAGTCCACTGTATTAAAAAGACATATATTTCGATAAGACGTCGCAGTACTTTTTCCATTACAAGGGACTTTGCTCTGTCGTTTGCCATGTTAGTTTCCTACATTGTTTTGTTATATGACGGCTGAGTGTATACTGGTGTATTTCTGTCAACTCCATGCTGCCTGCTGGCCCTGCCTTCCTAGACATGAGAAAAAGCTTTGTCCCATCAAGAGATTAACCGTCTTGTTGAACGATTGTGGACCAGGGTTGAGTTACCCATGTAATAAAGCTACTTGTCAAAATACACAGGAGATGTTACGAAACACCGCTTGTCATTACCATTATCCGAATGGAGCATTCACACAATGTCCCTGAAGCACTCGGCCTGTCTCGAACGGCGTGACCCCCCAGGCAGGAGCGCCACCAGGCCCCAGTTAAATGAACCCATCTGTACACCCTCCCCGTCACACTTTCAGCTGTTAAGGCCGACGGCCTGTAGTTTAAACTAGCAGTAGCGCCTGGCACGATAGGAGACCAGGCCTGACAAGAAGAGTTCCTTAAATATTAACATAAGCACACATGCCCACATATACACCCCCGTATCACAACCATTACATCCACTCTGCAACCCATTTAGCCATACCCTCCTATTCTGATCCTTTTATCGCTCAAACCACAGCACAGTGAGAGATGACTCACACGTTGATATCAGTGATTATGTCGTACAGTACAGCAAAACACAGTTTGTCCCACAGCAAATATAACTGACCACTTTACTGCCCTGAAAGATGGATTGAGGGCATTTCACATTACTAATACTAACAGAAAGCGCTTCACATTATCTGATCTCGTGAAGGTTGAAAGTAGCAGAAACAGGCAATTCTAAATATGACCTAACAAGGTTTAAACTCCACATGTCTGCTTTTCCTGGAGCCAGAAGATAAGAAAGTCCACGGCCTTCACGTAAGAGGACTGAAGCTGGATTTGCTAGGAGCAAAATGGTGCCCTGGCCAGAGATTCTTAGAAGAATCCCTCCAATTTTAAGAGTATTTATTTTACCAACAGTAAAAGCAAAATCATTTAATATCAGACAGTAATAGCAAAATGTGTTTTCATTTTAAGTACCACTGGCAGATTCAAAGAAATACTTTAGTTCTAACTGGGAATGAGGCTTTATTTAACCAGCCTATACATAAGACCTGCTTTTTTGACATGGGATGTTGTAAAACACAAATCCACGTCTAAAGTGCTTTTATAACAAAGATAAAAAAAAAAAAACTACTTTTGCTAAGAATTGCGTTCAAATACTGTTCCTGAGGGAAGAAGCACAGACTCTTGCCATCTGATCTGGGATTATCCATAAATAAAGTGATAGCACATAAACATTTGCTGATCAACGACAGGTTCTTTTTACATTTGGCAGGTGGGTAAGTACAGCCTAGATTTCCAGTGCAGGGTAAGTACCCTGAGGTTTGTGTTGGCGAAGTATAAATCCCACGACAAAACAGGATCATTTTCTGAGAAAACATACACTCAAGCACAGGATTCTACAGAGCAAAGCCCACACAAGCACTGTTTATCAAATGCTGCATGGAGTCTCCTCGGTGCTCTACAGACTTAATAGTGCACATAAACACCACTTTTGTCAAAGTGCTCATGTTAGTCTGCTGCTTCAGGGGAAACAATGGGGCTGCTAAATATCTTTCTTCCTAATTTCACAAAGTAATTAAATATAAGACAACCATATAAACCTTTCAATTTTAGCAAATACACACACTTTCTGAACTGCTTGTCCCATACGGGGTCGCAGGGAGCCAGAGCCTAACCTGGCAACTCAGGATGTAAGGCCGGAGGGGGAGGGGGGACACCCAGGAGGGGACGCCAGTCCATTGCAAGGCACCCCAAGTGGGACTCGAACCCCAGACCCATCGGAGAGCAGGACCCAGTCCAACCCACTGCGCCACCCCTCAATTTTAGCAAATACCAACAGAAAACTTGTAAGAAAAAGATATATAACTTGGATTTAACACATGCAAACAATATTGTAGTATACGACTACGGTATTGAAAGTGAGTGATAAAAGGAGCACTGTTTGATACCTGAGCTGTTTAGAGCTTTCCATGCAATATTTTCCACCATTTCAAAACTGCTTCAAATTCACATTATTATTATAGTCACTCTGTGGTTAAACATTTGAAAATATGCACCTTTAATAATAAAATAAATGCGTATCATATCACACAAGCTGTTTTATTTCTCAGCCATATTAGGTCATGGAAAATTGGTCCTTGGTGATACAGCAATAATGTGTCGACATAATAAGTACATAAAAAAGTATAACAAAGATATATTTTACAGGGTTAAGTCCAATCGGAGTCCATTTCTATATAAAATGGGCTCATTAGCTAGCCTTGCAACATTTATGTGGATCAAAAGTTATCACAAGGGCAGTATAGTTAAGCTACTATGTGTCCATGACTCGACTAGTGCTCGAAGTCTCTTCTCTTTTCAATGAACCTCAGCATCTCTCTCCTTACCTTACTGAAGTCCACAGCACTATTCTCTCTGCTGACATCCCCCCTGCCGTCCGTGCTGGTGGGCTGAGATTGAGGGGAGACCATCTGACCTGGGTTTTGAACAGGCAACAGAAACATCAGCGGTGGCACTGGGTCTCAGAAACAGGCCTTCATAGTTTGCCAGTGTTAATATGTCTCAGCATTTCCTCTCTCACATAAAAAAAAGCCACAATTTCTTTTTTGGGGTCAATACCTGATTACACTTCCAACCTTCACTACAAACTTGCACAACTGCAGCACGTTCAACACTGGCAAAGTCACTTCAGTTTGTGATGACAGCGCAAAAAAAAGAAAGCGTATCCATGGCTTATGGTTAGGAATGACTTTGCTGAAATGACAGGGGACTTAAAACATATGAGCATACTGAGGGTAACTTTAAAACAGAAGCTGACATAAAGTGAGGATACTGGCTGAACAAATGAATGTCGAAGGTTATTCATTAGTTAGCTATTAAGACAAAATTATTTTAGTGCTTCACTGGTGCACAAGCGAGTGGATATTTTGCTTATGTTCTTCAGCAGAACTTACTAATTACAAATAAACAGCATGCTAACAAGGTGTAATTTGTCTTCAGTGATCCATTTAGGATCAGTGGTATAGTAATAGCCTAACAGCAGTTTAAACTACCAACTGCTGCCCATGAAAGAACACCATAGAGACAACCCTTTTAGATTAAACATCTGGAGTAAGCAATTAATGAAGCCCTTTTTTGCAGGTTTCTGTTTTTGTTTGGGGATGATTACATCTATGGCTGTTTTCTTTGGGTTTTGAATAAGCACTGTCTAATGCTAAAACAGGAGGCCACAAACAGATCACCTAGAATAATTTGCTAAAAGGGTTTACAGCGTTCTTCATGTGTTTTAATCAGCAAGTGAATTATAATGTTGGCAGATATGCTTCCTAAACATAATCCCTGTAAAAGGTTTAACCTTTTTATTAAAAAAAAAAAAGCTGAATCTCAAAACCTCAAAACCAAAGTTGATCATTAATTACACTGATGAAATATATACATGATAGTTATACTGCATTTGCATGATTCCATAATAAAGCATCCCACTAGTAATTTCATGCTTCTGGAAATGGTCAGTGACATGATCTCAACTTTTAGAGTAAGGATCATGTACAGGCATATAGAGATTTTCATTCTGACATCAGTAAAGCAACGTATCAGCAGCCATAGTTACAGTTTTATCACAAAGTAAAATGTGATTTTTTTTTCCCCACACAGGCACTAAGTTAACATTTTCTTGCATTACTGTCTATCTTTCATTACTGTACCATATCATTAAAATATTGTAAAATATTATACTGCCTCCCAAAGCTTCAGCACAACAGGACAGATCTTTTTTGAAGACACAGGCAGAAATGGGTGCAAATCTGAGAATACCACCTTCACAAGTTATGTTTTAGGAAGTTATAGGAGAGAAAGTCTGTCAAGGTTTAAGTTGCCTGGATCCGGATCCTCTTGCTTGTCCAAGGGTTGGATATCGGAGATATCCACAGCGTGGTGGGGGCTGAGTGTGTCTGCTGAGGGCCTGAGGTGGCACACTTTGGCAGGGGGGAGACAGGCGGTGGATGAGGTCGGGAGTGGGGAAGAGATGGAAACACACTGGGGGCAACAGAGCGGCCACGTCGCGCAGGGCGAGACCTGCCTGTCCCTCCTGCAGCCAGCGGCCACTAATGAGCCCAGAAGGGCGGACATAAGGGCGGAACACAGAGATGGGTCACCTGCTAGAGACACACATGCCAAGAGGAGAGAAGAGGGAAGAGGTAGACTGAAAGGAAGGCGGAATTCAAACATATACAATGCAGCACACATAGAAACACAGGTTAATGGAGAGACTTTAAATCAAGGCCTACAGAAAAATGAGTGGAAGTACGATAGGAATGGTTGATCGCACATACACTACACACACATGCATATACAGACACACAGAATTACTTGCCTTGATTAGTTGGGTGCAAACAGCGTACACCAACTATGATGGCAAATTCTTACATAAGCTGCAAATATACATTTCATGTGCCAGAGTGGACAGAAATTAACGCACACTTGAGAAGGAAAAAAAAAAAACTGATTCAGTATAAAATACGTCAAATACAAATACGTGAAATGCTCATCACACTCAATGCATATTGCGCAATAATGGCACAATAAATAGTGAGAGTGACAGCCATAGCTAATCAGGGTTATTTGATTTTATGAATTTAATAATCAAGGAGCAACTGGCTAAAGGCCAGCAAGGCACCATGGGAGAAAAAATGTTTTCTGTAAGTTCCCATCAGATATGAAACATTTCCATTCCTCTGGAACTGTCAGAGGACAATGTCTCAGGTCAGCAGAAGGCACAGTGGGAAAGCATCGGCGTCGCTCACCGTTCTTGTCCATGGAGTGTGGTTCGGACTGCTTCCTGCCGATGTCTGCAAAGGACCGCACAATGGGGATGCGGTTGGCCAACTTCTTTTGGTTCTGGTGATGGTGCTGCTTGAGGAGGGCCTCTCGAACCTTCCTGCGCACATCCTCGCCTAACTGCCCAGACACCTCCTGCTGGTCTAGGACCATGTCTGGAGGCATAAGAAAGAACCTTTACATTTTGACACAGTATGATGACCAGTTAGTACAGGAGGTGCAGTAGACAGAGCCCCATTCAGGAAGCCCCCCCCACTCTCATTTCTTAAAATGATTAGTATGAATTGTCAGTATGACATTCCATAAAGTCTCCTGAAAAGAACTGGAGACAACTTTTGTTTGATGCTTAAAACTAAATCTCCTTTTGAACACTCCATGTCAGGCCTAAGCTGGAAATAAATTTTTGAAATTCCATTTACCCCTTATCAGCCCAAAAAAAGTATAACCATATCAAAGAGTATTAAAATACACCTAAAACACAACTTTAAAATAATCTCTAATTCTTTAATTCTCTAAGTGTTTGATTATACATGTCTAAACAGGCTTTCTAATTTTAGAATGGGTTTAAGGATGTTTCTGCAGATGTTTTTAACGTCTCCTTTTCAAAAGTCAGACCTTTTTTACAGGGTCTCCATAAAAGTGACATTCTACATGTTATGGTGATTACACACACACACACATTTTCAGAACCGCTCGTCCCATACGGGGTCACGGGGAACCGGAGCCTACCCGGCAACACAGGGCGTAAGGCCAGAGGGGGAGGGGACACACCCAGGACGGGATGCCAGTCCATCGCAAGGCACCCCAAGCGAGACTCGAACCCCAGACCCACCGGACAGCAGGACCGTGGTCCAACCCACTGCGCCACCGCATGTTATGGTGATTAGACGTACTATAATCTCAGTTCCCAGAATGCAACAGTATCTGTCTGAATGTGGCCACTGTGCAGTGATATCTGCAGCAGATGATCCCGGGAGACCGCAGTTCCAAGCTCACTCTTTCTTTGGGTGGTCACAGCAGAGAACCCTATTTCCCTGAACCCTAACACCACACCGTACACCCCCAGCAGTCCCCCCACCTGCAATCTCCTCCAGAGAGCTGGCCCGCATGTCCAGCAGCACGGTGCCATTGAGAATGCAGCTGCGCAGCTCAAACAGGCTGTGCAGGGATAGCGTGGCCACGTAGGGTTTGCTCCACCGCTCGCCACCATCTTCCACATCTTCTTCGAACTTCAGCCATCTGGAGAGCAGGAATAGCATGGTGTCACACAAGACTCAGGAGCCTGGCTCCAGTGTTGTCACCATGCTAAGCATGTAGGCTTGTGGTTAAGGGCCTAACTAAGACAACAGGTTTAAATTCCAAAAAAAAAAAAAAAAATTTGAGAAATTTATTTAATCTAAATTGTTTAAATAATTAACTAGTCATAAATGTATTGGGCTGCTGATACCGCAGTGTATGGAGTTGTTGCCCTTAGAACCGCAGCTCTAAAGTTCAAATCTCACCTGCTGTAGTGCCTGTGACCAGGGTACGTACCTTAATGAGCTCTAGTAAAAAAATGCCCAGCTGTATAAATGGGTAAATAATCACAGGTAGCTTAATGGTTTATATTGCCTGAAGAAATGTGTCAGCAAAATGAGTAAATCCATAAACTGCAAGTCATCGTGGATGGGGATAGAAACCTTACCGTTCTGAAAGGAAATTATAAGGCTACAGCAGAGGAATGCTGTACTAAAGACACTGGAATGAACTACCTAAATGCATTTTCAAAAAGTCTTTACATTAAAATAATCATGGAAAGTTGTCTGGCTGAGAACCAGATAATGTGACAGTACCTAGCAGTCTCCCTCCACTCTGCAGCCTCCCCATCTCGCAGGCAGATCTCATCCAGCTCAGTGAAAAGGTCGTGAGGGATGTGTTCCTCATCGTCGTCCTCTGTGCCCAGCAGAAACTGGACTCTCTGCGAGGGGGTGTCTGTGCCACGCGGTGCGACACAGTGCTGAGCATTAGTTCCCGTCCTCACACTTCGTAAGGGTTCTTACAGTGCTGACACGAACACGGTGCGATCAAAGTAAGTCGCACAGGCGAGGGCAAGCGCTGCAGGAAACTGCTCAAAATCCATTATGGAATCAGAGTAAGAGTAACTTGTTTTTGTCACAGTTAGATGGTGAATTTTCCAAAACTGCAGGCTGATCAGTAATGGTCAATTAGCAGAGCGGGACATTTTTCCCCTGGGGAGACAGAGATAGAACCATGGCTCTCTGGTTAGTGTAATAATGGCCCAGTTATGAGTCAGACTAATGTGAACGCAGAAAGGACTGCCAAAAACACTAAAGAAAAAGACTAAAGTCTTTAGGGGGAAGTGTGTAGTGAGAGCCAGCGCCATTCTGGACCCTGGTTTTCTTTTTTTGTACAATAAGGCCTGCAGCTCTGTCTTCAAGTTCAGACTCGCAACGCCAACATAGACGTACTGTAGGGGGGTGATTCCCGGCCATCTTCAACGCCAGAGTCCCGCTCCCTGTCTCTCTTCTTGTGCCGGTGTCCGTGGTGCCGGCGCCTTCTGTGCGTCTTCCTCCCCAGCGGAACATGCACCCCAATATACAATGTGCGATGACCTGGAGGGTGACCAGCATGTGTTTCCAACAGGCTCTCTACCGCCATACAATAAAACATTGTATTTATCAAACTAACTGGATTAATCAGCTAACAGGACGGAATGCATAACAGGCTTCAAATTTTCAAAAACAGCAAATGAAAAGTCAAAACAAGAAAATTTCTTTAAAATACATGTAAGACTTATGCCCATCACTCATGATTCAGTGAAGGTGACACATCTTTCTGATGTTGAAGGGATAGAATTTTGTTAAATGCACCACTCGGTATTATGCCATTTTCATTAGTAGTCTATATTTTGGTCAGAGCGTGACAGGAGATTAAAGTCCCGGAATGTTTTTTTAGAACAAACATCTGTCAGGGGAGCAACACACAGGCTCAGCTCCTAATAAAATCCACAGACATGTCCGGAGCTTTTGACTGGTGTGGCTAAATCTAAGAGAGGACAGTCAAAATGTGTAGAAAGTGGTATAAACACACGGCCCGTTATCAAGGCCGATATGTCAGTCAGAGATGCATAGTTTTTTGGATATTTCCAACATATATCTGCTTATGAAAAAAATGTGTTACCTTTGTGGTTGGGATTCTGTGTTAGTAATCACACCCTGGGAAAAACAAACGGCAAAAAGTCCATGGAGTATCTTTGTCTCAGTTAAGTCGCCTTGATTGTACCCACCGAGCCTCAAACAGCCCTTTTTGTCTCTGATATTTACAGTTTCAATGCCTCAATGACACTAATGCTGGAAAAAGTTGAATCAGTTGGCAGAAGACGGTTGTTATTTTCTCCATGGGTTTTCCTTTCCTGGGTTTTGAGGAAGAATATGCTTTTAGAAGACTTTGTTACTTTTATTGTAAGACAGTCTGTCCTGTTTATCTGTGTTTGGATAAACATTTTTGTTTGGTAGTGATTCATTTTTTCCTTGGTAGTTGCTGGCTGGAAATGTTTTATTTCTGGTTGCCAATTCGATTACTTCAACAGGGAGGATCTGTGCCTTAACATGAGTTGTGAGGTATTTTATAAATTACTTGCACAGAAGATACAGTGTGCAAACTTGAATGTGGTCTGAACACCTTAAGAAACCCAGAAATAATCAATGTCAAACAATGACACCATAGAGAGTTATGGAGCAGATAAAGATTTTTTGACCATGTTACCATAATTGGATGCTGTGTGAAAGCTTGGTAAATGGCAAGCGTACTACAGTAAATCCTCTATTTAACAGATTTCATAATTAACAGAGATTAACATGTCAGTACTGTCCCATTATTTTCCAGCAGATATTGTTGTTGGAATTCCAGCACTTCCTCATTATATTCTAGTTCATATGTAGGCCTATGTCAGTTGTGCTGCAAATGTAATGTGCATTGTGTTGTTTTTTCAACTAAATATGGGTAGCATTGTATTTATATATCGTTTATCATCTAAATATGAACATATCATTTGTTATATAACAGGCTTGTGGTTACAGACACTGTTTTAACGAGCTTTGAATTTAATATATATTCAACATTTTCAGAGATCTCCTTTTCCCAGTTAGTCTGTTACATTGAGAATATCTGTATATTACAGTCGGTGTCAAATCAATTGCTCAAGGTATCACACTTGGCCATCAGGACAAGGTTACTGATTGCATTACTCTGGCCTTAAGAAATGGAAAAGAAGTTGAGATAGAGAGAGGCTTCATGACCAACTGACTCAAAACAGCATCAAGACTACTGCAGGGTGGTTCAGTTAAGTTCAATTTCTTTTTCTTACCTGTGACAATCTAAAAATAAATCTGTTGAATATATACAATTACATTTGGTCAAATCAGATTAATTTGATTATGTAACATTTACAGATGCTTTCTTAAAGTTTTATCCTCATGGCTGATGTAAAAGTTATCATGGTTGAGAAGACTAATGACTTTAGCATGTGGCTAGCTCTCAAAGTTGGAGTTTAATGAAAGTACTTTCCCACTTCTCACCTTGAGGGGAAATAGCCCTATTTCAGAGATGCTTGTAAGGCCTCAACAGTGAACATCAGCCCTCTTGTGTAAGCACCATAATAGAGAGCTTGTTAGCTAGCTTAATCCCTCACCAACACAACTAACAGCAAGGGCAAGAACAAAAACAAGCAGAGATATACCATACATCCACAAAGAAAGCCCCCAGACTTGTTTTTAAATTCGGAACACAAGAAATTGAAGGCAGCATCTTGATGTGCTTATCATATATGAAGGATTGCTGTTGTTTCTCAAGAGGATCAAAGCTTCAAAAGCTATTGTGTATAACATAATATCTCTGAAAAGGGATCGCTCAAATGGAAATACAGACAATTTGCATAAGTTGAAACATGGATAAAGACACGTAGCCAGTACAACGCCTCATGTCAAAGTAGACAGTACAAAAGACAACGTTCACCTGAAGCAAAGAACCATCATTCTCATAACTGGAAGAAAATGTAAAAGTACATTATTTTGATGTTCAATGTGTAACAGACAGCTCTGGGGGTGTCAGAGGAAATTTTCAAATAGCTTGAGTCGTTCCTGTCAAGATGAACAAAATTATCGTGTCATTGTTTCCATACATCAAAATATAACTGAAATTTTCAGGAAAAAAGAACTCCGCACTTCTTCAGCACAGACTATGTCTCCACGAAACAAATAATCCCCAAAATAACTCTAGTACAAAGAATATTATTCTAATTTAGAGGGGCAGAAAGCATTGGTTTACAGACCAGTTCTTCAGTTAAGGACTGTGGTGCAATGTGGACTTAAAAACACTTAAGGCCTGCAAAACAAAGACGTCAAGACTCAAGATCAGTCCCTCATGCTGAAGAACCTGGAATCTCCAGCTCTCCCAACATATGGGTCACTTCAAAACGAAACATTCAAAGTTCAGTTTGAGAGTTTTACATTAACCCCTGCACTATAAATCAAATGTACTCATCCATGAAAGATTACAGTTACCTTCTAACTCTTCCTTCTCGAAGTTGGTCTTCAGCAAGGAACGTGTTCCGCCTCTGTCCACCACAGCTTCTTCATCATTTCTCTGTAAAACACAGGTCACTGTCAGTTTTCAAGTTGATTTTTAGTTCATCTTAATCCATCTGTCGCTGCATGTACTATTACTGCATTTCGTTAAATTGAACAGAAATGTGTAATCAGTACTAAAGGGACTTATTAGGATTTTGCATAATGTGCAGACTGGACTGATTTCTGCTTAAGAGCAAAATAAACTTCTGTGCCAAATTTCAAGACAACCATTTTCTAAAGTATTTTATTTATTTTATTATCTGTTTAACAGATAACCTTTGTGTTTCCTTTCTGTGGGCCAAGAGAACATCCAAGAATAAACATAAGTACTTTCTGAGTATAAACTCATTAGGCTGTTTCCATGGAAACTAATTTGGTTAATAGCAAGTTTAATAGTTTCTTTTCCAGAACACAGATGACATTGTTTTAGTGATGCATAAAATAATGTACTTTCTGCACTTATCCACAGTCAATTAAAGCCTTTTGCTGTGAAAGAACTTTGAAAAATACTAAGGCGATGTATCCTGACTATGTAAAGAGTAATTTGGGCACACTTGAGTTGTATTTAAAAATGTATGGCATAATTCTTAAAGCGCACGCATGCACCTGCTTTGTCAAAGAGCTTTGTGTACTGCTCCTGCCACTCTCGTCATCAAGATTTCACATTTGTCAAGTCAATACATTAAATACTGGGACAAATGCCATTAATATCAGAGAGGTACAATCATTTCAGAGAGGACTCCATTGTAGCTAGAGCTCTCATTAAACCTGGTTGCCTAGTAATAGAAATGAAGTGCTTTTAAAAATATAGCAAGCTTAATCACATTGTGGAAGTCATAGTTGATCTACTAGGAATTTAAGTGGCAATACAGACTTACCTAACATTATTATTTTTTGGCACAGTGCGGAGGTTCACGGAACAGTAAACAGAGGTGCTTAGGCTATACACGTTGTTTTGGAGAAAAGTGAAAGCCAATGTCTTTATGTAACCATTACACTTTATAGGTATTACTATACCTTTTCACTCACTTCATGAAGAAAAACACTATAAACATTGTTTAAAATAATCAAACAAACAGCAAAAATGGTGGAAGACTTTAATTTGAAAATGACCTTCAGGGTTCACCTAACAACATAAATTATGTGCAAACTTCTAAGAGCCACTATACTGTAGGTCACTCCAGCTGAGAGGTCAACAATAAAACAACACATTTAATAATACATTCACTTACCAACAGCTAAGTTCACATTTTCAAACATACGAATATTTCCCACTTTCCCTATGTTCTAAAATTTCTGCTTACTGCAGGGTGTGAACAGGGCAACACGGTGGCACAGCAGGAAACACTGCTGTCTCACAGAGCTTGGGAATTTTGGGAGAAGATTTGAATGCGGCTCCATCTATGTTTAGTTTGCATGTTCTCCCCATCTGGGTTTCCCCTGGGTACACCTGTTTCCTCCCACAGTCCAAAGACATTTGTTTCAATGTGTGACTACCCTGTGAGTACCCAGTGTGTGGCTCCCCCATGATGGACTGGTATCCAGGGTGTACCTTAACTGGCCTAGCATTCTATGCCTCCTGGATGGGCTCCAGGCCACTGTAATGCTGGCTTGGACCAGTGGTTAATGAAAGTGAGTTTGAATGGAAAGTGAACCAGGACTGTTTTTATGCATCTAGCTGATACGTGTTTGTAAAATACACTCAGATAATCCTGGAGTGGTTTAATTAAACTCATTTCCCAGTGTCTGCCGCTTCCGCTTGGTGTTCCTGAGTGTTACTGATCAGTGACATGGTGAGAAATGTGCATGTTTATCGGAAAAATCGGTCAAAAAACAAACTGAATGGGAATTTGCGAAGACATCCTATTTTTTTCTTCAGTCATTTAAAACTAGTTTTTATTTGAACGTAGCTTCAGGTTCAGAAAAATATCTAAATGACTCACAAAGTAATTTTATAGCCAGTGTACACAGCCAATCAACACAGTGTGAAAAAAGAAGATAATCATAACCAAACACTGGATGGGAAAATTTTACCTAAAACCATGAGCACTGGCTTGTGAGGCAAAACTGGAGCAGAGCTGCAGACAAATTTTATGTGAAAGCAGTGCAAATTTCGACCTTTCAAACATCAGTGGACATGGTCAGGAGGGAACTTCAGAGGGATGGATGCCAAAACTACCAGAAGAAGCACTTCTGTGCTGAGGCAAGTCTTCTAAAACAACATGTTCATTCTGCAAGGCATGTGCTGGCAACGGCTACTTCACAGAGCCTGGGAAGAAAGCCGTCTCCCTTTCCCTATCACCATTCCAATCACCTGACCTCAAGCCGAGAGCATTTGTTGGTCTGACTGCAAAAACAACAATAACAGCACTTTCCGTTTCAAAAAGTAAACTGAGCAAGGCAAAAACTGGATTAATTCCTTGCACAAGAATGATGGCAAATTCGTACACAACACCTCCAGAGACACTTATTGACTCAATGCCTCTTTGTTTCCATGCCATCTTGGCTTCACAAGGTGCCCCAAAAGTCTAGTGAGAGACATTTATTTGGTGTTTCTATGCATTTCTGTCCATTACTCACAGACTGCAATAGTCTTCCCTTGTGAAACACAAATTTCTACAAAGCCTACACGGCATCCGATAAGGCAGCACTGTAGGCCAGATGGGGAAATTTAGCTCAACAGTACATCATATCCAAACACAAAAGGCTGCAAAATTTTGCTACCCTGTGGTTTTAACACTCATGTATATACTGTCATCAAGAATAAAGAATTACATATAGTTCACAGAATTCAGCAAGAAACTGAAGCAGCTGATGCCAGTCTTTGACTGGCGTTTTAAGTTTCTTGCCTACGAAGAATGTTTGTTCCTTCCAAAATTAGGATGGTTAATATAATTCATTAATATATGATTAATATAATGAATGAGGTTCATGATGGATTATGAGGACAGGGTAAAGACCTTGAGTGCAACTCTGCAGTGCCTTGAGTGCTCCCTTATCTGCATGTGAGTAAAGTTAGGCCCTGATAGTCCAGTTTATTCTCATAAATAATTCTGGTTAGAGTAAAGTCAGCTACCTTTAAAAAAAATTTAAGGGAAATTGTCATACACTGAAACCTTTTATCCTTGTCTTCATGCTGACATTGTAAATTTTGAGCAGAAAGTAATATACCAAGAGGAATCAAAGAGAATGTATGACCAGAGAAGGTCAGTGCTGAAATGAGAAATGTGTAATGAAATCACCTTCCTACATACCTCGGAATAAAACTGAATATATGGCTGTAAATTATTCTATTGATTCTGCTAAAGCAATGTTTAGCTGAACCTTCTTACAGGTAACGTATTTTTTATTATGGTAACATTGTTGAGGTTGGGTCCATGTTTCTAATTGTCTGTACTAATTTGAGTGGATGATGGAGTGATGCTGCTAGGCCTGGTGTTAGCAAACAAATCTGGAATTTCTGCTGTAGGATATGATTCAGCTCCTCCATGAACCGCCACCTTATCGTGGTGGAGGGGTTTGAGTGCCTGAATGAGTCCAGGAGCTATGTTGTCTGGGGCTACATGCCCCTGGTAGGGTCTCCCATGGCAGACAGGTCCTGGATGACAGACGAGACAAAGCGCGGTTCAAAAACCCCTTATGAAGGAAAAATCAAGGCGTCCGTTTACCCCGCCCGGTATGGGGTCACCGGGGCCCCACCCTGGAGCCAGGCCTGGGGGGGGGCTCGCATGCGAGCGCCTGGTGGCCAGGTCTATGCCCACGGGGCCTGGCCGGGCTCAGCCCGAAGCCATGACGTGGAGCCGCTCTTCGGTGGGCTCACCACCTGCCGGAGAAACCGTAAGGGGCCGGTGCATTGTGATTTGGGCGGTGGTCGGGGCCGAGTGCCCGGCCGACCCAAACCTCGGGCGCCAACTCTGGTTTTTGGGACTTGGAATGTCACCTCACTGGCAGGGAAGGAGCCTGAGCTGGTGCGGGAAGTTGAGAGATACCGTCTAGATATAGTCGGGCTCACTTCCACCCACAGCTTGGGTTCTGGAACCACTCTACTCGATCGAGGGTGGACTCTCCACTATTCTGGCGTTGCCCAAGGTGAGAGGCGGCGGGCTGGTGTGGGCTTATTAATAGCCCCCCAGTTCAGCCGCCATGTGTTGGAGTCTACCCCGGTGAATGAGAGGGTCATCTCCCTACGCCTTCGGGTCAGGGAACGGTCTCTCACTGTCGTTTGTGCTTATGCGCCTAGCGGCAGTGTAGAGTACCCGGCCTTTTTAGAGTCCCTGGGGGGCGTGCTGGAAAGCGCTCCCACTGGGGACTCTGTCGTTCTACTGGGGGACTTTAACGCCCACGTGGGCAGCGACAGTGATATCTGGAGGGGCGTGATTGGGAGGAACGGCCTCCCTGATCTGAACCCGAGCGGTGAGTTGTTATTGGATTTCTGTGCTAGTCGCGGTTTATCCATAACGAACACCATGTTCATGCATAAGGGTGTTCACCAGTGCACTTGGCACCAGGACACCCTAGGTCGGAGGTCGATGATCGACTTTGTAGTCGTTTCTTCTGACCTTCGGCCATATGTCTTGGACACTCGGGTGAAGAGAGGGGCTGAGCTGTCAACTGATCACCACCTGGTGGTGAGTTGGATTCGATGGCGGGGGAAAAAGCTGGACAGACCTGGCAGGCCCAAACGCATAGTGAGGGTCTGTTGGGAACGTTTGGCGGAGGCCCCTGTCAGAGAGGTCTTCAACTCCCACCTCCGACAGAGCTTCAACCAGGTCCCGAGGGAGGTGGGGGACATTGAGTCCGAATGGACTATGTTCCGCTCCTCCATTGTCGGTGCGGCTGTTCGGAGCTGCGGCCATAAGGTCTCCGGTGCCTGTCGCGGCGGCAATCCCCGAACACGGTGGTGGACACCGGAAGTAAGGGATGCCGTCAAGCTGAAGAAGGAGTTCTATTGGGCCTGGCTGGCTCATGGGACTCCTGAAGCAGCTGACAGGTACCGACGGGCCAAACGGAGCGCGGCTCTGGCAGTCGCCGCGGCAAAAACTCGGGCTTGGGAGGAGTTCGGCGAGGCCATGGAGGAAGACTTTCGGTCGGCCTCAAAGAGATTCTGGCAAACCGTCCGGCGACTCAGAGGGGGGAAGCGGTGTTCCACGAACACTGTTTACAGTGGAAGTGGTGCGCTGCTGACCTCAGCTGAGGATGTTCTCGGGCGGTGGAAGGAGTACTTTGAGGATCTCCTCAATCCCTCCGACACGCCTTCCGTAGAGGAAGCTGAGGCTGGGGACTCGGAGGGGGACTCGTCCATTACCCTGGCTGAAGTTGCTGAGGTAGTCAAAAAACTCCTCGGTGGCAAGGCTCCGGGGGTGGATGAGATCCGCCCCGAGTTTCTCAAGTGTCTGGATGTTGTGGGGCTGTCTTGGCTGACACGCCTCTGCAGCATCGCGTGGAGTTCGGGAACGGTGCCTCTGGACTGGCAGACCGGGGTGGTGGTCCCTCTTTTTAAGAAGGGGGACCGGAGATTGTGTTCCAACTACAGGGGGATCACACTCCTTAGCCTCCCTGGGAAAGTCTATGCCAGGGTACTGGAAAGGAGAATCCGACCGATAGTCGAACCTCGGATTCAGGAGGAGCAATGCGGTTTTCGCCCTGGCCGTGGAACACTGGACCAGCTCTATACCCTCACTAGGGTGCTGGAGGGTTCGTGGGAGTTTGCCCAACCAGTCCATATGTGTTTTGTGGACCTGGAGAAGGCATTCGACTGTGTCCCTCGTGGCATCCTGTGGGGGGTACTTCGGGATTATGGGGTTCGGGGCTCGTTGCTACGGGCTGTTCGTTCCCTGTATGACCAGAGTAGGAGCTTGGTTCGCATTGCCGGCAGTAAGTCAGACCTGTTCCCGGTGCATGTTGGACTCCGCCAGGGCTGCCCTTTGTCACCGATTCTGTTCATTATCTTTATGGACAGAATTTCTAGGCGCAGTCAGGGAACGGAGGGTGTCTGTTTTGGTGGCCGCGAGATCTCGTCTCTGCTTTTTGCGGACGATGTGGTCCTGTTGGCTTCATCAAGTCAAGACTTGCAGTGTGCACTGGGGAGGTTTGCAGCCGAGTGCGAAGCGGCAGGGATGAGAATCAGCACCTCCAAATCCGAGGCCATGGTTCTCAGTCGGAAAAAGGTGGATTGCTCCCTCCGGGTTAGGGGGGAGTTGCTCCCTCAAGTGGAGGAGTTTAAGTATCTTGGGGTCTTGTTCACGAGTGAGGGAAAAATGGAGCGGCAGGTTGACAGGCGGATCGGTGCGGCGTCCGCAGTAATGCGGTCATTGTACCGGTCTGTTGTGGTGAAGAGGGAGCTGAGTCGTAAGGCGAAGCTCTCAATTTACCGGTCGATCTACGTTCCTACCCTCACCTATGGTCATGAACTCTGGATCATGACCGAACGAATGAGATCGCGGATACAAGCAGCAGAAATGAGTTTCCTCCGCAGAGTGGCTGGGCGCACCCTTAGGGATAGGGTGAGGAGCTCAGTCACCCGGGAGGAGCTCGGAGTAGAGCCGCTGCTCCTCCGCATCGAGAGGAGCCAGTTGAGGTGGCTCGGGCATCTGTTCCGGATGCCTCCTGGACGCCTCCCTGGGGAGGTGCTCCGGGCTTGTCCCACTGGGAGGAGGCCTCGGGGCAGACCCAGGACACGTTGGAGAGACTATGTCTCCCGGCTGGCCTGGGAACGCCTTGGGGTTCCCCCAGAGGAACTGGAGGAGGTGTGCGGGGAGAGGGAAGTCTGGAGTACTCTGCTCGGACTGCTGCCCCCGCGACCCGGCCCCGGATAAAAGCGGAGGAAGATGGATGGATGGATGGATGGATATGATTCAGTTAAACACTGTATGCTGAGCTATCTTTAAAAGCTTGGCAACTATCAATTTTCTTTTCGTACTCTGTGATTTTTGAGTTTGGCATAGAAGTGGAGGTTATCATGCTGTGAATGCAGGGTTTCCCCTACTACTGTCTAAGTGTGCAGTGTCTGTAAGAAAACAGTATTTAGAGAATATAATTATAAATATTACAACCATTGTTTAGTAAAAGATTCAACCCTACACCCCGCAAGCTTAACAATTTAGAACAGTTGGCATCCATAACCCTTTGAATGCACTCCAGTTCGCAATTTTTTGAAAAGACTAAGGCCTAAGTACATTAGCTGTTCAAGACTTATCAATATGCAGGGAAGTATTTCTAAGAGGAATCTTAAATATCTTTAAGCATTGAACCATATTGGCTGTTTACTGGTTATTTATTGGGGGTGCGGTGGCGCAGTGGGTTGGGCCGCAGTCCTGCTGTCCGGTGGGTCTGGGGTTCGAGTCCTGCTTGGGGTACCTTGCGACGGACTGGCGTCCCGTCCTGGGTGTGTCCCCTCCCCCTCCGGCCTTACGCCCTGTGTTGCCGGGTAGGCTCCGGTTCCCCGTGACCCCGTATGGGACAAGCGGTTCTGCAAATGTGTGTGTGTGTGTGTGTGTGTGTGTGTGGTTAGTTATTGCTTATGAACAAGAAGTGAAGATGATTTTGAAAAACTGATTTTTTCCACAAGTTGATAATTCAAAGCATTGATTGATCTGGCTAAATAACTAAAATTTGCCTGACAGAACTGGTATCAGATGTAAAATAATGGAACTATATACAGTAAACTAGCTTTACATGAAAAATCCATGTGACTGATATAATGTATTTGTATTATACAAGCAACTGCATATACTACAATTGTGCAAATATGTAATTCTTGGTATTGATGCAGCAGAATCCCAAAACTAGCCATGACAGTTAGGCTCATATAGCATATATGGTTATATTTTTTTATCCAAGCAGAACCCATGCTACCCTGGAAAGGGTGTGTTTTCTCAGTGTTTGATATTACCACGGATACAAGACAAATGGATGGTCAATCTGTTCATACAACTGGATTTGTATCCTTCATACTGGGGTAGAAAGGGGTTAGGCTGGATAAAGCGGTCATATGTTCAAGCTTTCATCTCTCTTTCATTGTCCTGAGTGCACCGGTATAGAATTTTCTTCTTTTCCATCAGTTTCTGCCAAAACTTCAATTGTTTCAAATTCCAAGTCAAACCAGTTGGGGAAGAAAAAAAAAAAGTCTCACCCCACCAGAAAATAGACACCCTGCAAGTACTGTTCCAATCCAAGGCTCTGAAACTGGACCACCCTCCAGGAGAGTCCATCGCTGACTGAAGGAGAAATACTACACCGCTGGCAATCAGCAACTCACAGCCACCTGAGAACGGCATTACGAAAGAGAAAAGCCATTCTGCAGCCTCCCGTCAAGGTCCCCTTGCCAATTAGCCTTTCCTTCCCTTCCTCGGCTGAAAGGCCCACAATTTGTTCCACCGCCAGGGGGCTCCCAGTAACAAGGGTTAAATGATTCATTTCTTACACCGATAAAGAGCACTCTGCACCTTCCTTTGGATACCACAAAAAGGCATAAATTTTCAGAAAGCAGAGGCTGGAAGACTCAAGTTAAAACACATTACTTCTCTTTTAAGACCTCTTTAAACAGGATGCCACGACAACAGAAGAAATTCAAGTGAAACTGCTCTTCTGGAGATTGCTTCAGTAAAAATGATACCTTCCACGGAGCAGTATCTCGTGTAACCTCATGAAACTTTATCAGTACAACATCCCCAAATTTTTCCAAAAACATTTCTATACCAATATTTCTGAAAAGGTGACCTCAATGCTATTTAATTCCCGTCTGAGCTGAGAATCTCCTCAGCTGAATCCTGGGGCCGACTCAGCGTCAATCCACTCAACGTAATCTCAGAAGAGAGGTCAAATGCTGGACCATGTTGTAAATGAAATCAAAAGTACCCTCAGCTTCTGTCAGATTTCAGCCAGGCAAAGGGTACTCTGGGGGGACCTTCAAGCTGTTTAGAATGAAAACTTAAATAGGAACAAAGACTATAGAAGCAGAGGGCAGTATATCTGCTATGGGCAGAAACTTGGTGAAAAAGGTCCTCCCATGTGGGAGATGCATGCAGATCAACTGGGGGGCAGCAGGTGTGCACACAGCTTATCATGAAGCCTGCATTCTCCACGAACATTGCTTTTGAAATGTTAATTAGTTGTTTCTCTTTCTGTTGTCTAAGCAGTTCAATATATGTTCATGTACAACTGTGGATCAATACTGTATACGAGGACGTATACTTCGGGTTAAGGTATGAAGTGATGCTTTATTCCATTTTCGAAAAAATCATTACACCAATTGAGAATCACCGTGGTGCAGTGACCATAGCTCTGGAGTGGGAGCTACAGAAACATAGAGTGTGAGGCAAAGCACACCCTGTACAGATAGGACAAAACTTAGCACCAAAGAGCAGTAACACACTTACACATACACACATTAAAGGCATGTAGTGAAAATGTACAATGTAGGTAAGCGGATCCAACAGAAGTTTTTATTATCGAGCCAGGAACTGTGAGCGATTGCGAAAGTCCCGACTACGTGAGGAAGAACACGCAAGATCAGGACTGTAATAGATCTGAAGCAGCAGGGGTGTGAAGATCATGACTCTACAAAGAGAGACAGCAAGCTCAGTCCTTTTAAACACACCTTTACAGTATGCACAGATACGCTGTCTGAAATCAAGGGGGAGGAGTCCTCTGGTGTTCAGATACTGGGGGGGCATGTTACAGGGCAATTTAGAGTCACCAGTTCACATGAAAAACATCTTTGTCTTGCGGCAGGAAACCAGAGCACCAAAAGGAAATCCACACGAACCAGGGTGAGCATGTAAATCCCACACAGACTGTGCTTGGATTCAAATCCCACTCAAACTCTCAGCGCAGGACGACGAGGTATGAAAATATTATTAATAAACAAAATTACTACGCAATTTCACGTTGGACCTGGGCAAGTTTAAAATCTCTCGCCTTTCCCATATATGCTAAAATAGTTGCATCAATGATCAAGTACGAAGATGAGTGCTATTATGAGAAATATGTGCAGCGAAATTACATATCACTAAATAATATATGAAATGTGATTAAATGATCACACTTCATTGAGAACTATTCTTCCCCACTTAGCGATATCACGGATACATAGAGTGTGTAAAACTGAACCGATTACGATGGCTACCTTTACATTTTGCTGACACTTTTCTTCGAAAAACCTCAAAATCTTAAACGACTAATAATTATCTATCTATGCATAAAGGGAGGTCATTTCTACTGAAGCAATTTAAGGCCACCACCTTGCTCAAGGGTACTGGAGCAGCGGGTGAGATTCAAACCAACGACTCCTGAATCCAAAGGTAGCAGCTTGATCGACTGCACTCTCGACCGCCTCTTGTAAGTGACACCTCTCACAAAACAAGTGTGCAGGAGCAAAATTCTTATCGACTGTAAATGAATTACATGTCCATTTAGAAACAAATTGAGCATCACCTCCGGACAGTGCGGTATGTGAAATGCTACAGCTTCTCCTGAAGACGGTTCATCTCCCGTGGAGCAACCGAGCAATGAAAAGACCCTACTGCATCTGAGGCAGCACACATCGCTGTGTTTAAGAGCCTAATTCGCCGCACCGCTTAGCATGCTCACGACTGCAAGACAGCAAGGGGGTCACGTGACCGAGGCTCAGGGGAGAGGGGGAGCGAGGAGTGGGTTGGAAACGTGTGGCTGGGCATGCGCACCTCCTGCGCACGCAGCCTTTTCTGCAGAGGGCAAACCAGCTCAAGGGCACCTTTCCTGAGAGAGAGAGGGAGAGCGGAGAGGTACAGCAAGGATGGGGGTTATATTCCTGTAACAGCAAAGCTTTTACACGTATATACATGAGCTTAAAACTGAAGATTTTCACGTCTGAACATTTCGCTACATCTTTCGTAAACAGGCTTGAACAATACACACATCCACACATTGTCTTACATCTTACTTTAAACTGCCTAGTGCATAGCCATACGATTCTTAAACGCAGGACATTTTTTATTTTATATTCGGGGCTTCAAGTTCTGCGGCTTAAAAAAAAGAGAATCTCCTCGCACCATGAACACTCAAGCACATACAATGCGTGCGTAAGTACGGGAACACGGGTCTCACCGAACCGTGCAGGGCATCTAGAGCTTCCGTCCCTGTTCGTTCCTCTAATGATATAATCAACGCAGCAATTAAATGCCATTAAAATAAAGCCCTTGGAAATGCTGCATAGCACACAGATGTAATAACTGCAGCCGTTGCTCACGCTTGCTGATTAATATCAATTTGTTTAATTCACAAGATCGGTCCTGCGAGCATCACAGGCTCAAGCGGGTGCAGGAGCGAAATAAGCAGGACGCGGCCAATAGAGGCAAAGCGACCAAGTAAACGGCTAGCCGACAGGTCACAATGCCAGCCTTATTAGTAGCCAAGACCGCAGAGCATGTGACGGCAGGACCGTGATCATCCTCCTCCACCCAGACACGAAGCAGAAAGCATTAATACGCGTCAGTGCCGGGGAGAGCCAGTGGCACAGATCCGGACGGTGAGTTCTGTCTACGTGTGCGAGACCGCACCTTTCGCATGTTTTAAAGATAAAATCGTGACACGATTATCTCCACTTCTGAATACGCGCTAGAGGCAGATTGCTGACGTAAACTGACTGTAGACTGCTTTTCCCTGCTATTCCACTCAGGCATGTACATTTAACTAGAGACCCCACCACGGTAGCAACTGTTCTCCAAAACTAAATGCAGGCCTTCTGTCTAGTGCACAGCAGCAGGAGAACAACATGTTTCTCTCTTAAAATATCAGCCTTTCTCAGCTTGCGCTTACTTCCAGGTCCCTGTTGAGGAATTCATTTTAGTGTTTTTCTTTTTTTTTTTTCCCCCCCAAACTCTCCCTCCACATTTTATCAAACATCCAGTTCTACTAACAGAGGTATTTTTATCACAGATGCATTTAATAAAACAGGATGGTTCAAGACGTGAATAGAAACTACTGCGCTTATGCCGAGGTCTGAATGGTGAAATGTAAATATGTAAATAATTTCCAGATGCCAAGCTGTATCATTCTGAACGGTCAATGACCACGTCTAAAATATTATCTGGCACAGTCCATTGAGCGTACCTCCTATGTGTTCATTATGTGTTATTTTGTAAACACGTTTTCCTTATCTGCCATTTTCAGAACAGTAATATAATACTAATAAGCATATATCAAAGGATGTTTTATTTCATAAAGCCAAAGGTGTCAGAGGACAGATGGTTTTATGTCTAGTTATATTTTCTTTACAGGAAGCAGACCGCAATAACAAATACACAGTAGCAATAACAGATTCATAAAAAAAAAAGAATTAATATGGTAAAAAGGTTATAGGCACGATAGATTGTTCAGTTAATAAGGTTGTGAAATGAATCACTGTTAGACCTGTCGAAAACATTACAGTGTTTATATCATTTCTATGTTCTCAAAGATCAGAAACTTTGAAACATTTCTTTCTATAAATGGGGATTCAGAAAAACATCCAACCACCTTCAATGTCAGTTTCCAGGTACTGTGGAACACATTTGACAGATAAAAAACAACCTTTTTTGTCTCCCCACAATGCAGAAATATTCCTCCCCCGGAGAAGAGATTCTGTTGTTCCAGAATGAAAAACTAAAAACAACTTGTCATCCAAGCCACATATCCATTCTGAAGCTTAAAGATATTTAGCACCTTGACTTAAATGTTCACATTTAAGCTTAAACTGCAAGTTATCGTTTCCAGATGGAAGCGGAAAGAGAAGGAAGGAGAAGTTGTGGAGCATATTTTATGGCTGTTAAGAAGTTACCAGTGTTAGAAAAATAAAGAACAAAGAGGGAGGCAAATGAGTTGGTTTCCCTACATATTTCTTGTCCCATGTAGAGTCTTTCCTCTGTTATATGATATGGTGTTGCGTGCACACTTAAGTTCTTTCACAAAAACAGAAAGGCTGGCGATTCTACTGAACGTAAAGGACAGAAACCTTTAGAGTCAAGTCAATCAGTAGGAAGTGGCCACTTCCTGTTTCAGCTAAAGCAGAAGTTTAGCCTGAAATTAGTGGCTTAAATCACACTTCAGTCTGAGCTCCTTCTTGAGCTCCAGCTAGATCTGAGATTCACGTCGGAGCTACATCACCCGCTGGCCGTGACCATGAGCAATGGAATGTAATCGCTTCCATTCTGCGGCGAGGGGTGGGTTGGGTGGCCTCCAACTGGCAGTGTGTCTCCTGCAGGCCGTTGTGTGACCTCCAGTGCGAAAGGAAGCCATCCGGCCTGGCGGACATTCAGTACGACTCAAAGAGCATCACAGGCTGTGACATAATACGGGAAACAGTTAAAATACGGTGAAAAATGTGGAAACTGAAAAAGCACTGCAAAATTAGCGGTCTGACAAATGTGATTCTATATGAAAGGCACAATTGTATTTAATATGTAATATTAAACTTACTCACATTCGCTAACCGCTTGCCCTGGTCAGGGCTGCAGCGGTCTGGAGCCTATCCCAGAATCACTAGACACAAGGCTGGAAGAGTACACCTCAGTGTTCACCCGAACTCCATGCCTTTGGACTGTGGGAGGGAACAAAGCATCCAGAGAAAACCCATGCAAACTCCACACAGACCAAGCCAGATTCTAACCTGGATCCAAACAGCCCACATACTGCGAGGGAGCAGCACAACCTGCTGCATCCCTATGCCACCTAAAAATTAAGTTAAAAACCATAATTCAACTCAGATGTCTGTACTGGAGGAGGCGCAGTGGTGCAGCGGGCTTGGCCGGGTCCCGCTCTCTGGTGGGTCTGGGGTTCGAGTCCCACTTGGGGTGCCCTTGTGATGGACTGGCGTCCCATCCTGGGTGTGTCCCCTCCCCTTCCAGCCTTGCGCCCTGTGTTGCCGGGTTAGGCTCCGGCTCGCCGCAACCCCGCTCAGGAAAAGTGTGTCTGTACTGGAAGGGTGATAAAAGAAAGGTAGGGTGCTACAGTAAAAAGTGGCTTTCACTTCAAATTCAGGAATATTCAACACAAGACTGAGGCACCTTAAGGCTCGCAACAGCCTAGGCCACACCTCCATAAGTTACAGCCACAACTAGGCAATGATCGTTAAAAGGAAATAAGCGCTAGGTGCAGCCACTGAAGATTTGCTTTGAATGGTTTTAAGGAACTGGGACTCATAAACAGAGGGCTGTGAAGAGAGCTTTATGACTGTGATTGGATTTATATCGTTTACTATGTTGAGTTTCCTTGTGGCATGGGATTGATGTTTCAGTGTTGTTCGTTGACCCAGTCTAGCACCTTTTTCCTTTCCTATACTTTGAGCTCATATAATCCATTTCGATGAACACTTGCATCAGGGATACTTTCTTGGAAGTTGCCGGTTCAAGTGGGGGCCTCCTTTTGTATGCGTGAGCAGAGTACCTTGAATACTCTAAGAATTAGATAAACTTGGAAATTATGAGCAGTGACACAATTGCAAAGAACTGCGAATGACTATATCTACCCATTGGTCATGTTGTATCACAAAGATACTGTTGCAAAACAAATGATTTTTCATAAAGTGGCATTCTGCAAAAGAGCTGTTTGAGTAAACAGGAACTGCAGAAAAAAACCTCTGGGCTGTGAACATCTGGCACTGGAGTACTGTGCTTCACGTGCATCAGCGTGAGGACTTGGTGAAGAGATGCCCCATGCTGTGAGATAATCACTTGAGAGAGACAAACAGAGAAGGTTTCAGCATGAAAGCTGGATCGGCGGCATGGCCGTGACTGGTCATTACAAGCCTTTACTCAGCCCTGATGTATTCCAAGAACACTCATCTGAACAAATCCCCACAAAACGTATCTGCCTGAAAAGAAAACCCACTAATGTTTTAGTATGTAGAAAACCTATGATGACTCTCCCCCAGTCTGTTCTTCGTCTGTCTTCACCTTAGCACTCTGGGGTGAGATCTCTGATTATTCAATCGCTGAGCAAGGTGCTGTCATTCTAAAGGATACTGAGGATGCAATGCCTGATGGGTAGGGCAAAAAAGCACATGATGATACCGAAGATACCACACTGATCAGTGATCTGAGTTAGCAATGAATTTTTGACATGCCCAGCATGTTTAATGGGATGTGGTGCATGGGTCACATAAAACGCACTTCATTTGCACATGACTGTATCAGTGATAACTGTACACTTTTCTCCACGACACCTAATAATGTATGCCGCAATTATGCTTTTCAGGACAAGCATCTTGTGACCTAATTCCCACCCCTAGTGCATGCCAGCAACAGAATTAAATTTGGTATTCCATTGCCATCTATATATTCAAAGAACTACAGAAAAGCTCTGGTTACTAGGAGGAAATATTGAGGTGGTCAGCAAAATCGAAAATGCAGTAAGCGACTTACTCCGGTGGCTCCCCGCTGTGAAGCTCTCAAAAGCAAAATCGCCTTAAAAGCAAACGAAGGCTAGATTAATGGCAGCTACTGTGGAGATGGAATTGGTTGTAGCAGCCATCGCTTAGCCGACTCTGATCAGTACAGATGGCAACAGTCACCACAGCAGCCACCAACCTCAGGACCACCAGCATCACCACCAGGCCCCGGAACCTCACAGCAGCTTCTGCCACAGATTTATTGATTCCGGACCTGAAGCATGGGGAATTCTTAAAGTTCAGCAATCCCTTCCTGTAAGACGATCAACCATTCAGTGTGTCAGATGTCAGCTAGCAAATCACAAATGTGCCTTGTGTTCTTGCTTTCCCCATTAAACCCACCCATGTGATCAGGGTTAATATTAAAGAAAATGTGCATCCTGGTCCAACGGAAAGATCACCATCCCCCAGCTGTCAGGCAGCTCTCTGGAGCCATTCAATAGGGTGAACAAGCTATACAAAATAAAATTGTCTTCCACACCATTTTATGGCAGAGGACTGCAGCATCTCTGAAGAAGGAATCCGAATAGCAGAAGCTGTGCAAATGGGAATACAGCACCATCCCTCCCCAGTGCAGGTATGACCTTTATCACCAGAAGCAGCCCTGAGTGCACAGGGACCTGCTTCCACTTTGAAGTGATTCAGCTCTGTGAAGAGACTGCAGCTAAAATGTGCACAGAATATTTGCTCCACTTAACTGGGATAAGCAGTCTATAAAAGGGACTGTGAAGAACACTCACAATCCATTGCCTTGAGTCACTTTTAGAAATGACTGAAACCACATTAAATAGAATCAGGTGCTAACAAAACGTTTATGTTCAATGTCACCCCTCACAGATATTAGATAAACCTAAATATACCTTTCCAGAAATCCAGGTGAATGAAGCACGGGACCCTACCTGGCAGTTCAAATGGCCGCACGGGTCCAAGCTCCCAGAAAGCATGGTCTCCAGTTTGAGCAGCCTCTTCCAAATATCGCTCTCTCTGGGTTGGGTTCCCGAGTGCTGTGCACCGGTGTGAGGCTCAGCAGGGGTTCAGGCCACGCTGCAGAGCGGTTCTACCCGATCATCACGCCAGGCACTCTCCCCCCTCCCCCCGCCCCAGCAAGCACTCCATCCACTCCATCCCTCGACTCGCGCAGCCTCACTGCTCAGAGTGGCTGTGCGTTCTCGCTCGTCTGCCAATCCTTGGCGAGATTAAAGTGGTGATGTCACAGAACCCGTGGGTCTCTGTGTGGCTTTAAGACAGCATCTCTGCATCGGTGCAGCGCATCTATCTGGAGTCACGCCGGGAGCGCTGGCTGCCGCTGCAACTCCACCTATCGCCGCATCCCTTTACGTATGACCTTGTCATCAGCAGCCTGCAGCGCAGGTAAAGCAATATTGCTGGTGCATTGCAAAGAGATGGAAGACAACTGATTCCATCCCTATTTATTTCTCTGTTATAGATGACAGCAGAGGATGGACCAAAACAAAAATTACTCCAGAAACTTGTGAGTAAATACATTTAGAGAGAAGCACAGAACACTTCGCAAATCTCTTCACACCGACATCAGCTGTTCACACAATCCCTCCTCCCCACTGTCTCCAGCTCTACTTCCTGTTTACCAACATCCTGGTCTAAGGAACACATGCAATCTCTCCATACTAAAACATTTATATTACATTTATCTTTTCTCCACAGAAACTCATAATGTTAAGCTACCAGCAATTAATTACCCATTGAATACACCTGGGTAATTTTTATGGCGCAATTCAGGGTAAGTACCTTGCTCAAGGGTATCACAGCAGGAGGTAGGATTCAAACCTGAAAGCTCTGAACACAAAGGCAGCAGCTCCAACTGCCGTACTACTGTCATGCCCAGCACCACACCCCAGGCACCTGATCCCACAGTCCGATCAGGTACAAACGAAGCCACTCCACCACTGTCTCGTTGCGGAATCTCACTCAAGACTATCGACCCTTCTGCGCCTATGGAGCTCACCTCGTTCCATGTCCTGTCCCCCTTCGCCCTCGCATCCTGTTCTTCATTTCCTGGCTTCCGACCACTTGCCTCGTCTCCCAACTTCGACGTTGGATCTTCTTTCTCACCGACTGCCGATCAACTGACCATTCGCTTGTCCCCGACTATGACTTCCAGCTTTGCCCTTCAGTTTCTATTTAAAAAACCTCCACTTGGGTCCAGCCTCCTTCGTGTCCTCTCTTCAGCCTAATAGAAGATTCCGCTTTCATCACGGTCCCAGAAGGCACCCAGACCCAACGCTACCATTTGTAGTGGAAGTCGACACTTTGGTCAAAGGGTTGGGTGCTATCATGTTGCAGCAACAAGGTTCCCCGCCCAAACTCCATCCATGTGTCTATTTCTCCCATAAACTATTGCCTACCGAATGCAACTATGATATCGGGAACCGTCGTACCCTGATGTTCAAAGCAGGGCAGAAGGTATGGCTCTCTACTCATGACATTTGCCTTAAACTCCCCTCCAGGAAACTCAGCCCTCACATCGTTGGCCCCTACAAGATCCTCCGCCGCATTTTCCCCGTCTCTTACAGGTTACAGCTCCCCCCGAATCTATGCATCTGTCCCACAATTCACCGTTCCCTCTTGAAGCCCTACAGGACCTCTTTGTTCCGGAAACTGGTTGAAGCGCCGGTGCCACCTCCACTGGAGGTGGACGGGGCGCTGGCTTATGCCGTGTGATCTCTGATGAATGCCAAACGCCAGTGCTGGGACATATAGTACCTGGTGGAGTGGGAGGGGTATGGGCCCAAAGAACACAGCTGGGTTCCAGCACATGACATCCTTGACCCTACTCTCACTTCTGATTTCCATAGGGACCACCTGGACCGACCCGCGCCTCGGCCCCGAGAACGTCCAGCCTCCCGGGGTCGCAGGGTGGCGGGAACCACCCATGAGAGATGGGGTACTGTCACGCCAAGCACCACGCCCTAGGCATCTGATCCCACTCAGCCCAATCAAGTACAAAGGGAGCCACTTCATAACCGTCTCATTGCAGAATCTCACTTGAGAAAACCGTCCTCTCTGCTCCCACAACACCCACCTCATTCCATATCCTGTACCCCTTCGCCCTCACATCCTGTTCCTCATTTCCTGGCTCCCAACCACTCGCCACTTCTCCCGACTTCAACTTCCAGCTTTGCCCTTCGGATTCTATAAAACAAACCCTCCTTCATGCCCTCTGTTCAGCCTGACAACTACGTGTTGTCCCACGTAATGCACGAGAACCATGGCATTCACTCAGGAAGCTGTTCAATGTTCATTTTATTAGATTTCTGTCATTACTGCAACTCAACACAGCATTAGTGTGTTCTGTCCACTGCAACACCATGTCAATGCACAGTATAGCCATTTTGAGAGAACATATGTAGAGACTACCACAACTGCCATGACAACCAGGAGATCTCTACAAATGCAGTGACCAAGCACAACCATAACATTCCAGAGCCCAGTGTGTGCAGCATGGATATGTTCCACCTAGAAGGCTGACCTGGCAAAAGTCTCCATGACAGGCAATATGAGCCATAACAAAACAGTGCTCTGCGCTGCTCTCCATCTTTCCATTCCCACATTACTTCTTTAAAAGCATTGGCCGTGATGTTTTGGCTGCCTGCTTCAAAGTTCCTCGCATGTTAGCCTGATTTTCAGGAAAGTAGTGCTTGGTGTAAATTTAGGACAGCAAAGGTATCCTCAATAACAACCATATAGTAGAACTCGATGCATGATTTCCTCAAAAAAAAAGTCTAAACAGCCATAACAAACCAGCATGAGTTATGGAAGGATTTATGGGTAATCTTACAGAGACCTGATAGTCTCCTCTCAGTGTGAGGAACATACAGACAGCTGTACAGTCAGGCTGAAGACGCTGGGAACAGATGTCATCTCAGCTCATGTTTATATGAAACGCTGCATTGTGTCCTCTTGTGCATATTTTTTATTTTTCAGTGTTGAAGCATATGGACTGAAGTGTGTGAAACAAAGTTGTGATTTTACCTATAATCTACTGTACAAAATGCTGCAGAACCTGTTTTCCGACTTATTTCCTAAGACGCTGCTTCATAGCCATGGTCCTCACCCCCACTGATAAACTATGTCCACAGTTTGCGTTTCATTTGATACTTTGAAACTGTTTCCTTACTGTATGCTACAACACTAACATTAACTGGATTGACTTGGTCATTGACTAATGACCACATTATCAAAACACTGCTGAAGGTCAATAACCAGTACAGACATAGACAGAACACAGGGCTCACTTTGTGTAATGCTGTGATGAGGGATCATAACCCAGAAAAGACTTATTCTTGTAACGATCCTAATTTCTCCTTACAAAAGCTTAAGGTTATACGAACAAAATAAGACATGACCCATGCCATTGGAAACATGTTGCCTTTCATTATGTAATCAAGTGAATAAGATAAGCCAGTTATGATTACTGGTCTTTCTTTGGAATTCTAAATAAATCTCAGTGAACTAAAAGCATATGCAACTAGCATGCATGAAAAGGCTTTGAGTTGTAACTCACCACATTTCTACCTCCCACAGGAGTGACAACCTGCAAAGGACACAAGGTTGTCAAAATCACACACACACACACACACACAGACAACTGGTCACAAGCATTTCCAGACTACACATTCCATCATCTTGTACTGGAATGGCATGTCATTATTTCTTATAGCAAGCACATATAGTTGTAAAAAACCCCAATACTCATTAGACATACAGCAAAGGAAATTAATTAAAGTGCATAAAGTAAAAAGTGAAGTAAAAGAAAACTAATCAAGAATAACCTGAATACTTTTTAAAATTACTATTGCAATATAACCTTTAATTTCTAACAATATATTGAAAGTCACAGACTTTCTGTATCTTCTGCTGCTTACAATACTTTATCGTTACTTATAATGTATCCCCTCATTTTTTGGGGAAGATACAATAAAATTTAAAGGACGAACACTACTGTTATAAAACGCAGGTTTGGTTCAAACAGCAACATTTAACATGTTCAACAGATACACGCACACTGAAGCCACTGAGGGGGGTCGTGGCAAGCTGGAGCCTAGCCCAGCAGCACAGGGCATAGGGCTGGAGGGGACACACCCCGGACGGGACGCCAGTCCGTCATAACGCATCCCAAGCAGGCCTCAAACCCCAGACCCACCGAAGAGCGGGCCCTGGCCAAACCCACCACTCTCTCCTTCAATAAATACAAGTGGCTCAATTTATCTTTTTGAAAAAAATGCATTTATCCTGGAGGGCATGGTGGTGCAGTGGGTCTGGGGTTCAAGTCCCGCTCGGGGTGCCTTGCGAGGGACTGGCGTCCTGTCCTGGGTGTGTCCCCTCCCCCTCCAGCCTTATGCCCTCTGTTGCCAGGTTAGGCTCCAGCTCCCTACGACCCCGTATGGGACAAGTGGTTCAGTCTGTGTGTGTGTGTGTGTTTATCCTTATCAGTTAATTAGCATTGATGTATGCTTCAATAGTCTAAGGCTTTTGACAATGAAATTATTTAGATTAACCAACTATTCATTTAAACTGCAATATTAACTTATTCAATACAAGTTTCACAAATGACTAAATCAATACAAGTTTTATTAGCAGACACAACCCTGCAACATTTTGCTAATAAGTTAACTGCTGTTTCAATTAGGGGCACCAGGACTAAGATTGGAAACAGCAGGTAAAAAGAGCTGACTTTAAACAGCATGATGGAGACATGTCTGTGTGGTAATTCTTGTAAAAACTGGACGTTGGGATAGCAGCTTAATCTAAACAGGCACACATATGGAATACATATATAAGGAAATCATCCTTTCTTATAAGCGCAGAGATGTTCTTATAGAGAACTCAGATTCCTGTTGTATCACAAGCCCAAGATACCAAAGGCAGACAAGACACACTTCTTCTTGGTGGTGGCAGGAGAAAAGAGAAACAAATGTACGATTGACACGTTGTGACAGAGTAGCACACAATCAACATGCTGCAACATAATGTTACAAACATAAGCAATGTAAGGATATTCATACAGAATATAAACTAACAAGAACCTGTAATGCCTGAAACCTGAATTCTGTTCTCATCATCTGAAGCAGCATGGTGGCACAGCGAGTAGCGCTGCTGTCTTGCAGCACCTGGGTGGTGCAAGAGGACATGGGTTTGATCCCTCCTCAGTCTGTGTGGAGTTTGCATGTTTTCTCTGTGTCTGTGTAGGTTTCCTTTGGGTGCTCTGGTTTCCTCCCACAGTCCAAAAATATGCTGTTCAGGTTCCCCCATAGTGTGTGAGTGAGAGAGAGTGTGTTCCACTGATGTATGGATGAGTGACCCAGTGTAAGTCTCCTTGATGAATAATGTGTGGGGGTCTGATAACACAACACAGCATTCACTGGGAGCCACTTTGGAGAAAAGTGTCTGCTAAATAAAATAACATAAACGTAGAAGCTTTACAGCGGTAGCTTAACTGTACATGTAAATTGGCTCTTACTTGATGACCGGCCAACACGTTGTACTGGGTCCGCAATCCTACATTTGTCTTGTAACAATGATAGCTATGTTGTTAGGACAATGATCCAAACACTTTACTGAATATTAAGAAGACTTAATACAGTACAATAGAATAGACTTCCTTCATAACCAAACATCCTAATGCCTCTATTCCAGCGCAAGGGAGCAGAGGTAGTTACCACACTGTTCCCTCCACACTTCTCTCCAGCACAAGATGCTTTAAAGCTACCAGAGGAATACATTAAGGCCTGCAACATTCGAACAACAGACGACCAATCACATCCAATCAGGGCCAGTCACTTTGCTCCTCCTGAGAGGCTGGGTGAAATGTACTATAAACACTGTATTGGGCTAAGGATGGGTGGTGAATGTCGCTGCATACTTATACAGCACGCAGAACTACAGTTCCCAAGTTCATACCCTGATCTAAGGAATAAAAGGGCAGGTTCTATGAACATTTGTAAAGGTAGGAGGTGGCCTACTGGAAGAGCTGAAACTAACTGGAGAAGTGAACAAACTGGACCACTGAATGTGGCATATTTGGATCATTCCTGTTATGCACTTTAGCTGGGTATGTGACCTAAATTCTTTCAGTAAATAGCCAAACACACTATGCTACGTACATTGCTTTCATAAAATGACCGGCTTTGAATATAAATCACGCAGTGGCGCAAATGAGGGGAACGAACTGTTCGACATCAGCTAGATCATGATCTTTTCCTTACATAGCTCCGCTGAACTGAAAAACAAAATCCACCAGCTCGGCAAGTGGAAATGCGGTCAAGGCGCCAGTGAATGAGAGTCAGAACAAATAACAGGTGTGAATGAAGGAACTGTCATACAGCCATATTGCAGATTTACAGAAAAGATTTAATGGAATCTTGCATAACACACATAGGTTGGTCAGCTATATCAAATAGTGTCACACACAAGACACGTATCACTAATGAACTGAGCAGATGAAAGAGCTTTCAATCACATTTTGTATTAAATAATTCTTTTAAGCATGCATAAACAAATGCAAATTCAAAGCAGGAGCTGACATTCTGAGTAGTAGCAATATTATATATTTAAGGTAATGTTGTAGTAATTTAATTGTTCTAAGCCCAAGAACACACAAGTTTTACCTTTTGGTCACCTACTAGTCATCCACCGTGCCATGCACACACCTGCATTTTCTGAGATTTGTTCACACTAATACTTTTCCATGTCTTTGAATAATAACTTTCTGGAGCGATTTGATCTGTGCTGTTCTTGGTGGTGACACATGAAAGTGCTATTTTTAACCCCAGCCAGACAAGTGAAATGGATCTAATTCCTGAAATGGACGCGGTTTTTGCATGCCGCACTACAGGCGTCTCTGCCTCAGTCCACCGCTCACGTCTCACTTTTTTTTTTTTTTGCAGGGAAACTATTTATCGGAAAGTGACTGCAGATAGGGACACTCCAACGTCTGTTTATTTTGTTCAATACTCACAGCGGCTCTGCAGCCGTATGCAACCTTTGCTCAGAGGTGGACGCCACCTGGCCACCTGTACCACGGTCTGGCAGACGAAGTGCATCCAGACAAAGTGACAGAATGACACTATTCAGATAAAGCCCAGCTTGTCCTCCTGTTTTAAATCCAAAGTGGGGGAAGATGAAAAAACATCAAAATCTGTTTTGTCCTAATCACGTACTTTTCCATCATGTACTTTCCGTCCCTTTTTGGATGCTGCATTTTTTTCGGATTATTGGTGCTCTTAGAGCAAAATCCAGATGTTACTCGTCTGCAGACTGAACAAAGAGCCAGAAATGGCACAGACAATGTAGATAAATATTTTAAATGTTCCCCTGTGATATACTGGCTCGTTCAATTCATTTGCATTTGGAATTAATTTCTCCCCATCTCCTCCCCCCCCTGAATTTGAATGACCACAGCATGGCTGACATTACTATTACCAGTGATATAACATAGCTTATGAATCACTCTGGAGAAGATCTGTCCATCCTGCTTCTCTGCACAGTTCCGGAAGCCAGCAACATTCATTCCCGCATTTGGCAAAGAGCTGTGCCTCCCAACAGTCCGTGTTATCATACAACCCTTGGCAGACTCAGGACAGGAGCAAGGACACAGGGGACAGGAGGCACACTGCAAGGGTGGGGGAAATTTATTTCCAGCATATTCCTGCAGATGCACTATGGATGCTTTATAAGACAGGATCCTACTGCACATATCAGCCTGTACCACTGGGATACAGGGACATGCCGTGGGCTGCATTCTCAGGTAAGGCCCTCGGTTCATGGCCGCAGGGGCTAACTGAAAATTCAACGGCGACCCAATAATAATTCTACGAGTAGAATAAAACAAAAATGTTATTCTCTTACATCAATTTACCATTCCCCACAATATTATTGCCTGGGTGACAATGAGGACCACATAAATGACATTCAAATCAGCCACTTTAGAACTTAGTTTACAAAGCAATTATGCTTGCATCCAGAATGGATATTAATGAATTAAAGTATATTTAAATTTTTAAATGCAATAGGTGCAGCTGGTAGAATAGTGCTTAGAGATCCTATCTTAGGACCCAAAAAAGGTTGCAAGGTTGAATCCCAGCTAGAGTATCCTACTTGCCTTAAATTGCTCCAGTCACATTACCCAACTGTATAAATGGGTAAACAACTGCAAGTAAGCTTCATGGTGTAAGTCACTTTGGAGAAAACACACACACACACACACACACACACACTTTCTGAACCACTTGTCCCATATGGAGCCAGAGCCTAACCCGGCAACGCAGGGCGTGGGGCTGGAGGGGGAGGGGACACACCCAAGACGGGACACCGGTCCGTCGCAAGGCACCCCAAGCGGGACTCGAACCCCAGACCCACCGGAGAGCAGGACTCGGTCCAACCCACTGTGCCACCGCACCCCCCCGCTTTGGAGAAAAGTGTTAGCTAAATGAACACATGGAATGGTGTTGTACTGCGGAAAAACATCCACATGTTGGCATACTAGGTACCTCCATCCGTTGCGTCACGAAGCTGGTAGTCTTGGGATCAGACGTACGTTTCTGCACGTTGCGGAAAGGTGACATGTACAGTTTTCTAGCACTGTCACCTCACCGCTCTCCTCCTTGTACAAGAACACGGTAAGAGCCTCACAGGATGGATGTACAGAAGGACACTGAATGACACGAAGAACATGATGAAGACCATGACATGATGATGTGTTCACACACAGTTGGCCCGTACAGGAGGAGGTGAAACCTCTTCTACAACCAGTGTGATCTCGAGACACACACTGTTTCACCGTGTTTTGCCCCCCATTCATTCACGTAAATTTCTTCTCTCGAAATACTGTAATTATTAAAAGGCCGTGAGAACGTGATGTGTTGTTATTGATCCCATCCCGTTATCTTCGGGACACATACACACCTTCTTTAGTAGTGGGAACTTCCTTCGTGTATGTGTGTGTGTGTGTGTGAGGGGGGGGGGGGGGCTGTTGCACAAAAAGATGTTGGCGTTGGTTGCGATGACTGTGGTTTTTAACAGACCGCCACCGACCGACACGGACGGAGATGAAAGATCATAACATCATATATTTGTTTAAAAAAAAATCTCACCTCTTTCCCGCGAGCGCTATTTTTTCCGCTACGCAGAGCAGCTGTTCTACACAAATACAAGGCAACACACACACACACACACACACACACACATACACACACACACGTGTCACGTACCGTGGGCAGCAGCGGCTCCATTTGCGCTCCTTGGTCCTTCATGTCCATCTCGAGCCGCCTGCCGGGTTTACTTTACTTACTGCACGTATTTCTGCGTCTTTCTTTCTCTCTATATTTCTCTATGTTTCTCTGTCTGTCGTGTCGTCACTCTGCTCTCTTTTTCCCCCGATCAGGTGTTTCCGGAGCGAGATGAGGAATCACACAAAGCGCCCGGCACACACGCGGTCACATGTCGCTAAGAGCCATCCTGCCCCGACCGATCCCACCCCCCCCAACTCTCGGTGGAACGTGCGACGTGTCGGATCCACGGGCGCGAGGTGCCCGCGTGAGTGAGCCGCGCGCGCGCGCGCACTGCCCACCCTTCCCTGCGGCTCCTAAAGTAGTGATGGGAAGGCTGTCCCGTGGTGTACACCCCCAGCGCGAGCTCAGCGTGCCGTGCCGCGAAAAGAAGAGCACAAAGGAATCGCTACACTACAGCTTTGGGATAGCACGCGCACACGCACACGCACGCACGCACACTCACGTCTGCACCGTGCTACAGAAACCGAATATCAATCCGACAAAGCTGTATATCATAATCATTATCCAAAACCCATGCATGGCATGGTTTATGATAAGCCTTATGATAAGGACATCAATTCAATGCGCGCTTTAGCTGAATAACTTCTACAAGAATTATAACAATAAAACCAATGCATTTGATCTTTTCCGCTTCCAGTAACTGCATCCCAGTGAAACACACACACACACACACACACACACACACACACACACACACACACACAGAGGCTTTGCTCAGTCACATGACCTGTTTCTGCCGGTGCCCACAGTGTGTGTGTGTGTGTGTGTGTGTGTGTGTGTGTGTGTGTGTGTGTGTCCTTCTCCTGCTGTAGCTCATGACACACTGACTGTGTCCTTTCCAGCACAAAACAGATCAGCTTGTTCAAACACTCTGATTTTACTTTAATTTA
Organism: Scleropages formosus; assembly: GCF_900964775.1. Lineage (NCBI taxonomy): Eukaryota > Metazoa > Chordata > Actinopteri > Osteoglossiformes > Osteoglossidae > Scleropages > Scleropages formosus. The sequence goes on from NC_041817.1 coordinate 988,189, forward strand.
ATTTAATTACATACACAATATTGATAAGGTACAAATAGACACTGTACTCTGCTCCACTGGGTAAGTCATGATTGTTCAGTTTATTGCGAGACATTCTAAGTAACCAAAGCTCTTAGCTAAATGAACAATATTGATGCAACTAACAACAATACCAATACTAATAATAATCATAACAACTCATATTACATAGGTTGTTATTTTGAATCCATGTGTTTTAATGGGCTAAATTACATGCCAGTGTTTTGTATACATTAATGAGTGGGTCATCCTGTTGTCATAACAACCAGCCAGCAGATTGTTCAAATTTTTGCACGGAGCAGTTGCTCCCGCTGTGGACTCTTGACGTGTCTAAACAGCTTACTGGCATACAGTACAGGACCGAGGGCCTTACTGATCCCTGTACCTAGAACAGGTTTTTTTCCAAGGGTTTATAACGATATTCTTTGTTCTTGTTCCGTAACCTTGGGAAATGTATCAGTAATAATTCATTTTTATCTTTTCTTGTGGAAAATTAAAGCAACCATGAATGTTGGTGATAGAAGCAAGGACACAGTTATATACTGTCTTTAGCTGTAGCAACTTAGCACAGAATTACTCTGTACTCTATTATTACTATAATTAATACTATAACTCCATAATTACTCTATACTTGAGATTCTTCACCTCCCAGCTGGCCTGTCCTTCTGTCACAATCTATCGATCAAACTGGACAACTCACTCATTTTGCCTACCTCCTCGACTAAGAGTCTGGGAGTAAGGATTGACACGAGTCTGTCTTTCTCTCAGCACATTGAAGCCACAACCTTGTCCTGCAGATAAATCCTGCATAATATTCGCAGGATCCGTCCCTACCTCACAATTGACTCTGCCCAGCTACTTGTCCAGGCCATGGTGACATCCCATCTAGACTACTGCAACTCTCTCCTATGTGGCCTTCCAGCTACTGCCATCAAACCTCTACAACTGATTCAGAATGCTGCTGCATGAGTTATGTTTGACTTGCCAAAGCGTTCCCATGTATCTCCTCTATTCATTTCTCTGCACTGGCTTCCTATAGCTGCCCAGAGCAAATTCAGAACCCTGGTTACTGTGTACAAATGCATCAATAGAACTGCTCCTAGCTATTTACAAGGCTTGATCAACCACTACACACCAACCAGACCCCTTCGCTCATCTACTTCTGCTCGCTTGGTGGTCCGAAAAGTAAAGCACGGAGGTTCTCGGTTCTGGCTCCGTTGTGGTGGAACGACCATCCCCTCTCACTCAGAACTGCAGAAACTCTGTCTACATTCAAGAAGGGTCTGAAGATTCACCTTTTCCAGATTCACTTTGCCCAAGATCTCTCCAGCTCATGTATGGTGTAAATGTTCATGCACCGTAACTTCATGATCATCCCCACCTTTACACAGCTGCTACTCCAGCACTGTATGTGAATGTTTGTGTACCTTTTTAAAAAAAATAAAGAAATTTTAAAAAATTAAAAATTTGTAGGAAAGTTATCAGGATATCCTGCGTTGCATGCACCTACTCGCAATGAACATCTGTGCATCAAGTGGAAAGTAACAAACTAGGTTTACTTAAGAATCACATGTCTGCAGCTATTTCTCTTTCTCTTAATGTAATTCACAAATTGTATTTTCGCTGAGATGTACGTCGCTTTGGAGAAAAGCGTGTGCTAAATGAATAAATGTAAATGTACAGATCCCTCTGTACAGCTTGAAAAACAGTAGCTCTTTTACTCATGGAAAATGCATCAGTTTCAGGGCAGGGCAGCATTCAATTTTTTATTTTTTCTAAGTCAGTATAATTAGGGGATTATAAAATGGCCAGATGTAGAGAGACAGACTGATCATAAAAAAGCATAATCGTAGCAGTCACCCATCTGCTTTCAAGAACTGATACCATCCTGCAGCCAGATCTAATACAGTGGGAAGTGAATTCCTTTGCCTCATGTTCCTTATTGTACAACCACTTAAGCGACAGCTAGCAGTGCAGTGGTTAGAACTGCTGCCTTTAGGCCCAAAGGTTGCATGTTTGAATCCCCCCTCCAGCTGTAGTACCCTTGAGCAAAGTACTTACCCTGAATCACTCCAGTGGAGTAAATAATTGTAAGTTGCTTTGGAGAAATGCATCAGCTAAACAAATAAATGTAAAATATATATCTGAGCATTGGTTCATCACCTCCTTGATCACACCACAGTGACCCCATCTCTATGCCTTGACCTCAGTACCTTCAGGTAGCAATAACAAACCACCCCTGGTGCACTTTTACCTTCCCTGGAAGAGAAAGCCATGTCACACTGGAGAGAGAATAAATAACGACACTGGCAATAAAATCCATAACATGCAAACTGTTGCACAGTTGGAGCCCTTGCAAACTACATGAGACACAGGTCCATCTGCACAGCGAATGCATTTTGCTCGGACTGCTCCCGTGGCCTTGGGCTTTATGATAAGTGGATGAGTAATGCACAGCGATCCGAAGCCCGGGAACACAGTGTACCGGAGGCCTGCGTCACGGAAGCACTGCTGAAGAGCCTGTGAAAAGAGGCCTGAGATTCTCTTTCACATGTGCTCCTTTGTGCCTTCAGTCACCGTTTTGCTGACATCAAGTTCCTCCTCCCTACTTGTTGTTTGCTTCATTTCTCTATTATAGTGCAGTTTTAAATGCTTTGGTTAGATTACTGACATTTCAAGCTCGTTCAGATATTTCAGCAGAAAGGCCAGTTGTACAGCTTTTATAAATCTGAATATCCCGCAGCCAAGTAAAATTACTTTAATTTTTTTTCATAATTATTTTTCAAAGAGGGGGGTGCGGTGACGCAGTGGGTTGGACCGGGTCCTGCTCTCCGGTGGGTCTGGGGTTCGAGTCCCGCTTGGGATGCCTTGCGGCGGACTGGCGTCCCGTCCTGGGTGTGTCCCCTCCCCCTCCGGCCTTACGCCCTGTGTTGCCGGGTAGGCTCCGGTTCCCCGTGACCCCGTCTGGGACAAGCGGTTCAGAAAATGTGTGTGTGTGTGTGTATTTTTCAAAGAAATATATTTCTCCACAGAAACATTCCTAGCATTTGTAAATTATAACATCCTTAACTGAGGCTTTTCTCCAAAGTAACTTCCAAGGTGAAGGTCACAATTATTTACACAGCTGGGCGGCTTTACAGGAGTAATTTAAGGGTAAGGACCTTGCTCCAGAGTACTACAGCCAGAGCGGGAATCGAGCCTATAACCTTCGGTTCCAAACAAAGACAGTTACTCTAACCACTACTACCAGTTGTTTTTTACTTGCTGCTTTTTATTGGCTCATATCTAGTTGTCATTCGTTTGAACAACTTTAAATGTAAGTATGTATAACACGTAAAATGACTGCAAATGATTTAACATTCAAATATTTTTCTTTTGCTCAAACCAAAACGTGAGCCACAGCAATGCGATACACTTTACATTACGACCATGCTTTTCCGAGAGCACTTCGCAAAACAAATGACAATCGCGCCCCCTGCTGTTTGAAATGAAACTGCAACAATTCCACATCCCAAACTCCGTTCTAAAAAAAATCAATGATACTGGCAGTAAAATATTATGTCAGTGACATTTAAAAACTGCGTGAATTTTTCTTACAAAAATTCCTAAACAAACTGCCTACAATTGTAAAAGAGTTGCAATAGTATTATCATCGTAATAGCCTTAGTAAGTCATCGAGGTCTGAGCATATCATGGTATAAAGAATATAATAGTCCTAAAACTGCTCTGTCTTGGTAATCAAAAAGGTATGTAAGTAAACAGATAAAAGGATAAAAGGTAAAAAAGATACCGTACAACACTTATTAGAAAAAAAAAAACAGATAATTTACACGGAAATGCTTATTGTACACATGTACAGCTTTTATGTAAACGCCAGAGGGCGCTAAAGAATATATGAACAAAATTCCTTCTTCATGACTACATTCACCACAAGGTGGCGGTAAATGACGAAAAATTCAATAGAGAGGTTTTTTTTTCAATTTGATCAAACGAATACACCACACAAATATGGTTTTACCACAGTTGCCTTTGTAAACAATCCCAGTTAAACACTGAGATATAATCATTTTGACATCTATACGCGCCTGTGTTATTTACGCTAACGAAATAAATCTATTCTATAGAACAAACGTAACACACATAGTGGTAGAGACGATAGAGAAACATTTGGGTGCATCGTGGATCAGTAAGAGTTCGTCCAGAACAATGTCTTCGTTTACCCTGTTTACTACTCCACCGGATTTAATTGAGTGCATTTGTTTGTATGCAGGATGTTGTCTTTTATAAATGAACCACATTCACCAGCTCATAGAGTGTAATGATTATAAATAAAATATATTTTACTACTTGGCACAAATGTGCTTGGCCATAAATCATATGTAAAACAGCTTTTCATTACAGTTCTAGTCCAATTAAAGTTAACCCTCAGGACCCTTCTTACACTTTACATGATCTATTAACAATCGTTCCGTTTGTGGTCATCGGTTCCTTTTTTATATTTAAAACTACATATATATGTTTGTGCTGACTTTGCCTCGATTAATAACGTCCTCTTTGAACTAATAAAGTAATTTACCATGAATCAGTAGGATGTCTCGTTTAATGAAAGGAAAGGCACGCAAAGAGGTTATAGATACAAAAGTTTTTTTTAAAAAAAAAAAAAAAAAAAAGCAAAACAATAAATTGAGGCCATGACTATTTAAAATTTCAGGGAATTAAATCTTTTTTGTTGACTTAAATCACAAACTAATAACCTACTGTAGCATTTATGGCATTTGACTTAATCATACGTTTATATTGTGGCATTTCTATGCTTAATGACATTTACTGATTTTTTTTTTTTCTCGTTTTTCACTTCGTGTTTGTTATTGGCCCATTTAGAGTCTCAAGCATACTATTCTCGTTTATATGGAACCAGCTAAAGTTTTCCATCAGGGTGTTAAATTATTTCATCTGGTAAGCAGTTGCTTTTGAATAACAAGACTTGCTTGTATTTTAAGACACAGGCCTTTAATTTCGTGTAAAAAAAAAAAAAAAAAAAAATTTACAAGTTTTCACTGCAACAACATTTACAACATGTATCACAACATTAATATTAAAACACAAGCTCAAGGCCTATAAATACAGAACGAAACGATAAAATAAAATGTCAAATACTGAGACATTCTCCTTGTATTCATAAAAATAATATAATACATAATGTATAAATACACATCGACATCCCGCCGCTAACCCTAACAATAAAAGGAAAAATAGGCAACACAATTAGGCGATTTTACATCTTAGTTAGGCTAAATTGTGCTTTACTAAATCGTTACCCATAAATTTATTACCTTACATCTGTAACGAGGAAAATGTTCACATCACTCTGCGACTATACATCTCCATTGAGAAATGCCAAAAAAGCCGATCAATGTTTAACATTTTTCTACATTTGACACAATAGTACTAAGCTAAATATTTCTGTACAGTTTTTTTTCCCCCCCCCCATAATTGAAAAATTAGATTAACAAAATGTGTCGGGGAGAATGAAAAAGGTAAAAGCATCTGATTTCGTGCTTCTTAAAAATTAACCAGTGTGGCTGTGAAAAGATGAATGAAAACTATAAGGATTTTTTCCTCTTAAAAAAATTGCATTGTTTGAATAAGGATTTATTCATCCAACCGCCATTACAGCTTTTTCATTCCTCAGAATAAACAAACAAACGAACAAACAAACAAAGATACTTGTGGCTGCAGCAAGCCAACGTTCAGGATAAAAGTCCAGTAAATCAGGGCATGAGGCAAAAAGGTACACTACTGCTTGCTTGCATGCACGCAACACCGGGTTCGAACGCCCAAGTCCGCAGGCAGCAGGTGGCGCAGTAGTTAGAGCTGCTCTCTAACAATCTGAAGGTTGTTGGTTCGAAGCCCACTCCTGCTACAATACTCTCGACCAAGATACTTACCCTGAATTGATACTGTAAGAACACCCTGCTGTATAAATGGGTAAATCATTGTAAAGTTTATTAACGCGATTCTAATATCGCCTTGGAGAAGGATAGTAATATGATGATAATAATAATGGTCATAGGCTAGCCTACAAATAAACAAGTATTTGAGCGTGGTTACTTCCCTTATGAAAGAAAGACTGTTTTGCGAGTATCATGACTGTCTGTCTAACTGTGTGTGTAGAAGCTGTAGTATCCAACGTCCTTGGCGCAGTTCTTCTCGCACTCCCGCGCCGTCAGCATCTCGCTCTTGAGCGGCGACGCCGTTTCCGACACCGGCGTGGCGGACGGCGATATCCGCCTTCGTTTGGCCTGCTCGAATATTCCCGAATCGCTCGAGTCGATCGACTTTATAGAAGAGGGCGTCTCCGTCCAGCTCGACTCCGACAGGTCTTTGGGTTTGGCGTCTTCGGAGGCGCCCAGCGGAGACCTCTCGGTGGTCAAGCTGTCCCCTTCGTCCAGCGCGTAGCTGGAAGCGCTAGTCCTGCTTCCTGCGGAGTTGGAGGGCCAGCAGGACAGGACGGAGCTCGATTTACTGCAGTACTGAGGCGGGGTGCGCGTGCCCCACCCTGACGGGTCCGCGTAATAGCCCAGGGGTCTGCCGGAGCATCCCGCGGCCGGAAGCGGAAGTGCCTTTACTCCAGCGGCAGCGTAAGACAGCAGGGTGGCCGCGTTTCCGGCGAAGTCGGCGGCGGCGGCGGCGTCGTAGGCCGAGGTGGCGAAGTCCAGTCGGTTGTTGGCAGGGGTGACGAACCAGCGCTGCGGGGATGCCGCCGCGGTCTCGTCGGCTTGTGGCGGGGACAGCAAGCTGTTGCTAAGAGGGACGCTGCGGTCCGTGCCAGGAGCGCTCCCGGCGCCAGGGTGGAAGCGCGACTTGGCATACGAGCTGACAAACTGGTCCTGGAGGAAAGAGCCCGCCATGGCGTATCTCGCGCTGGGCACGATCTGAGAGCGAGGCGAGTCGCCGGGCGACGGTGTCAGTCGGTCGATGTCGCAACCTGTGTAGATGCTGGAAGGATAAAAAACACACAGACGGAGGCGAGCCAAATTGCGGCAAACTTGCCCAGCACACACGTTACCTTTTCAATTCAAGTATGAACACGTCTCGGACTAATAATGGTGGCCAAGCCCTTTCGAAGGAGCGCTTCACCAAATAGGTTCACACACAGGTTACAAGGTACCGCTGGCGTAAGTGATCAGGCGACCCGAATCGCCCACGTGTTTGAGGTATAATTCTTAAGTACTGTAGTAGTACTTTCGGTCCCCTGACACTTCACAAGTTGTTACGCAAGTGATGGGGACACAAAAAAATAAATAAATCCAATTACATTACAGTATTTCCATTAAAGCACTTAAATCCGGGATAATTCATAGAGTCTCATTTCATTGTGCAATATTACATTTACATATTTAGCAGACGCTTTTCTCCAAAGCGACTTCCAATGAACTATTATACGGGGGGGAAGCAACGGTTTTGTCGGTCCTAAAAATCCCTCATTAAATTTATCATTTTGTTGAAGCAATGAAGGGATTACAGGTGTTTTAACTGCCGTTTATAGCTAGTTGTCCGTGGTTTCAATTATAGCTAACGTCTCTCTTACACATCATTAAAAAAAAATTTTATATTACGACACTACTTGTACATGTAGTAATATATAGTACCTAGTCGTATTAGAATTATATAGATAGTATTAATACGTATTTTATTAGCAGATTAATGAAAATTAAACTGCAGATAAATTTAAAGCTTGGAACTAGTAAAATATTATGTAATAACCAAAAAAGTACAGACATTTATTGTGACTAAACTATACGTATTGGAATAGCCAGGTTTATTTCGATTACATTTTTCATTGTACCTAAAATAAGTTGCTTTTTATTATAATAAGTTACATTTTTGAAAACTTGACTTGGTGCATTTCATAAACAGAAGAAAGATTCATCTGATTTTCCGAAACGCTTCTTGCTCAGTGAACCAGAGAAAATTCATAGCATCTTAAGTCTGACGACATTTCTTTCAAAAATATATATATTCGACAGGTTGTGCTTAGTTATTTCTTTAATCAAAAGAAAATGTACAAGTCCTTGAATATAACAAAATTAACACGTTCCAGCTTTCAGCTTTTTAAAATGAAACGTGTTTTAACAAATGATATGCTCCTAGTTGAATCTGCTCTGGTTTCCCCAGTCAATATGTGTTAGCGCCACAAATAAAATAAAATTATGAATGACAGTCGAGACACAAATACCATTTATAAACGGTTCTTACGTGTCATAGTTATCCCGAAACCCTTTAGCAAACGGATTGTGATCGATTTTTAACTGCGTGATCTGAAAAAAAAAGAAAAAAAAAAGTGGGTAAGTCATAATACTGGTTATGCAACAATGTCACTTGAACAAAGACAACCGAATAGAGGTTAACAACAATTAGATCCTGCGTGTGAGTATTTATATTGATGTTAATGTAAAGTCTCTCTCTCTTTTTGGTCTTACATCCGTATTCTGGTACGCGGTGACCGCGATGAACTGGGTCTCCGGGAAGGTGAAGGTCTGCACCCGGCCGGGCTGGGTCGAGTCCTCCGTGCCGTCCTCGTTCACTTCCACCACATGCAGTCTGGGCTGGTACTTGTGCAGGGACTGCAGAACCACCATCTGAGGAGGGACAGCCAGGAGACGACGTGGAAGACGAGACGTAGGTGTTAATGACTGTCACATCCTTTTCAGAGGTCACTCCCGCAAACGCCGACAATGTGATCCGACCTCGCAGACTGCAGTCCCCTCCAAAGACACCGTGTCACCGAGCCTGAATGTGGGCATCACCCTTTCGGGGTATGTAGAAAGGACTAGTGACTGACACACACGATGCGATAGCACCCAGAGAGAAAACGCAACATTTTCAGTTCACTAGAGCCTACAGCTAATAACTTGCCTTTTATTAATCGGGACTAGGGGCTACAATTCTAGTTTTTATTATGGAAATACAATGAAGTCGTCTGTCCAGATGGCACTGCCTTTTCCCTCCAAATATTCATACACATACGAGCGCGCGCGCGCTTCACCTGTCCTGTGTTGTTTGAGGCTCCTTTGTTATTTGTTAACTTCAGTTTGCCGAAGGAAATTTCCTGGCGCATCCAGTGGGCGCCGGTGTTGGGGGAGTCTGGGTGCATGTAAACCCTGTTTCCTGTAGGAAATAAAGTACAGGAGACAGAATAGGAATCATCTTCAAAATTAAAATCAGTCTAGGAGCCGTCTTTTCGTTTATGTAAAACAGCAAGAGTGCAGGTGAACAGGGAGTTGCGGAGATGTTCTTGCAACATAGACAGTGCATAGTTCAAATGTCGGGCTTGTCATTTCCTATCAGTGAAAAAGGAAAACGTGTAAAGGCGCAAACGTTACCGACTGTGAGAACTTGCCTGTTACATTTGTGTCCGCCTTCCCACACGGAACCCACTTTCCTCCTTGAAATCTCCAGTGATTCGGATCGGCAAGAATTACATCCACAAAAATATTGTAATGAGCCGTCGGATCCAGACCGGAGATGTTAAAGCTTAAAAAGGGGAACATCCGTCTAAAACAGAAAAATGTATGTAGCAAATTAAAATGTTAAATGCAGTAAACAGAAAAGGAATGTAATTTTAAAACATGATGTACTATGTAGTTATTTAAGATAACGCCATATTTTTAGATGTGTAATATTTAGATAACACTTGGAAACATTACTCGTATAGGAGCCAGAAAATATAAAAGAATGTTTAACTGGAATTAACAGAAAAGCATTAATAAAAACAAAAAGGATTTTTTTTGTATCTCAAGACATAAATGAACATTGCTCTTAAACAATAAAAATGCAAGTAATGTTGTAATTAAAAAGCAAGGTGTAAAGAAGGAAAAAAGGAACACAAAAAAAAGAATACTCGTTTCGTAGAAGGCTGGGGGGAGAGGAGAAAAAAAAAAAAAAAAAAAAAAAAAAAATCTGTCGGCGGCAGTCGGATTTATGCCAGAGACACGCGTGGAAAGCGGAAAGACAAAATGGTGAAACAGCAGCAAGGCACTTCTCGTAGTTATATTTCCACATTTAAACATTCAAGGGCGTCGTGTATCGGAGAAAAAAAGCTCACCGCAGCCGCGCCAAAAGTGCCGCGCCGATAATAAATAACCGTGATTTAGCGATTCGACGAGGACCTACCTTCCTTGTTTCGTTATGATCATTTCTGTCTGATGTCTGTGGAACTTGAGCCACAGAGCCCTGTTGCACAGATAGACTTGGGCTTTGCCAGGCACCAGCCCAGCTTGTGTCGAGGAGAACTGGTAAAAAGCCCCCCCCTGGTACGTGTGTCCGTACTGCTGCGCGTAGGGATAGCCCGCTGTTGGGTAGCCTTGCGGAGAGGTGTTGGTCAAGAGGCTGTTGTACGCTCCATTGGTTATCACCGGGTGATGAGGCATGTAGCGGTTCGGGCTCCCAATCGAGAAAGCGGGGTGCGTCGGTCCGTGTTGACTCGGGTACGGGAACATGGCACCGGGAGAGGCAGACACTGGCTGAGCTTGGTTCGTCTGAGACAGGAGGTACCGTTCTGCAGCAGATCCATCGAAATTGTGACGAATTTCAGAGACTCCTTCCAGAACAGGAGAGAGTTTGCTTCTCTGGACGTCCCCCGGTGCGTCCTTGGAGTCAGGAAAACCGTCTCCCTCCGACTGATTCGTCATCCCACTGGAGTTTTTTTTCAGAGGTGAACCACTCTCCAGGTTGTCACTGGAGGACATAACAGGGTGGTCCTGCGCGGCCAGCTCAGATCCCTCTGAGTTGGGGAAACCGCTGCCCACATTCAGAAACTTCTTGGAGAGCATGACAGACGACGGCGAGATGCAATGGCCCAGCTGCATAGCTCGATTGCGAACCTTCGTGGAAAAAAATCCACTCGCTTAACTCAACGCCCCACGGATGTAGTTGGAGAGAAGACGCCTTCCTGCGCTTTTTAGCTACTTTTTCAGTTAGACGACAAATTAGCCAATTGACACTACGCTGCAATCAGGAGCGATTCGCTTTTGATCTTTCTGCCAGCAGCCCTAATGAAACGACTTTCGCTATTGGTTACCTCGTGACAGTAATTTAATTAGACAGACTTTAATTAGGATAATCATCTGAGCCCTTATTGCAATGTATACAGCAAAAGCGAGAAATGCTTCTGCATGTCATAATGCATAAGTCTTTGTCACACACACTTAGTACACATTAGGTATATATATATTATATCTCCTTCTTTTCAGTAGCGTGTCACCCTGGAATAGGTAAAATAAATATGCCTTTCGACATATTTGTTGCGACAATTCCGTGTCATGAACATCTATACTAACATTTTTTATCTATATTATGTCTTGTCAGATTGTGTTTGAAATGACAACGAATTATTTCCAGATACGAAAAAGAATATATATACATAGGATAGGTTCGAATTTATATTTTACCAACTTACCAGCTTTCGTACCAGTCTCAGTCTGTGTATGCATTCATTGTTGTTCCGATTTTCTGTTGTTTTACCATGATGATCTTGCGATTTTTCGGGAGTTGGTGAAACATAAAATGCAATAAAAAGTAGCATCACTGGTTGGTTTGTCTGGCACGGGCACAAGAAATCATTATTAAAACGCCAAAAGATGAGTGTATGCATTTCATGCTCTGCGGTGTTTCCGATGCACTGTGGAATCGTACGGTACCGGTTTAAAGACATGATGATGTTCACTGTCCCGGGGACAATAAATGTTTTATGGCAGGAGGCTCCTTAGAGCTATGAATCGAGGAAGCAGCCAACAAAAAAAGTGCATTTGTTGAACGAACAGTCCAAATGAATAGTCCCACCGATAAAGAAATATTGCACATGATTTTATTAGACTGCGTGCGCAGGATATGTGTGGTCATTACATCAAATTAATTTGAACACAAGGCAAGGCAGCGTTTAAATTTAAAATGCTAAACAAGAAGCCGCAGCCAATACTTACGTTTTTATTATTAATTAACGCAAATGGAATCTCTTGTGAAATGTCAAAAGGAAATATTATTTATGTTGAGTGAATCTAGGACACATGATGATGATACGCTCATCATATACGACGTCCACCAGCCCTGCAGCAGCAGCAGCAGCAGCAGCAGCACGTTTGAAAACAACAGAGACAAACACTCTTGTTCAAGTTCAATTTGTTTCGAGTGACAATAATATTCCATTGAGCATTGCTCGTTCACAGCACACGCTATATAGGGCAATTATTTTTATGTGTGAGAGACTTCCAGATGCAGGGGGCTGTGACAGCGTCCCTTGGCAAACGGCAGGCAAACAGGCCGCGGTGCCCCACTCTCCTCACCGCGCGTTATTCATGCGAGCTTTTACAGCAAAGCCTCCACATGCCTTTACTACCGTTGCATTTCAACGTGATTGCTTTTCTTTTACCCGCTTTCCATGAAAAATGTGTAATCTGCGCACAGACACAAGGGGCTGCACACAAAAATATTGCCTTTACATATTCATCCATAAAAACATTTATACCACTTGGTGTTGGCATGCATACATATATACATGGATCTATGTATGCATCTATATCATATAGATGGTGTATATACAGTACATATATACACACGTATACTGTATGTATATATAATGTCAGCACCAGATGTTTCGCAAACAGCACAGCACGTACATCTGTCTGTCTCCGTGTTTAATTTCATGGCAGCTTCACTTCACACCTGAAATCACATTCTTGGAGAAGCACGTTTTAATGAGCGCTTAGTAATTGTAATGAGATAATGTATTTTAAAACCCGTCAATAATGTAGAAGCTGCCCATTGGGCTGTTTACAAATAATGAAAAAGTGATAAGATTTCAGGGGTTGATACCTTTATACTCTTACCAGCACTAGTGCACTCCATGTGCTCTGACCTTATAAGCTGCACTCTACATTTGCCTCTGCCAAATAAATAAATAAATTATTAAACAAACAAACATTAGTAAGAATAGCAGACATCTCCTAAGAAAGTTTTGAGCATGTCAGTTGCTACATGTTAAATCAAATATAATGTAGTCTAACTGGCAGCTCTCAAACTGGTATATGGGTCTATTCCACTTTACAAGTCTGTACCACAATACTGAAAATGAAATGTTAACAGTGTCAATATGATCAGGTTCATGGATGGTTTCCACCTTCATGTTGAGGTCAGTTAAATTAACCGGAGGAACAAAAGGGACATTTTCTCTTGAAGTGTGTTGAGAATAAGACAAGTCTCATGGAGGTAAGGCTACCCAACCCCAACTGCAGCATTCAAAATACAGTTCTTGTCATAACCCTCTATTATAGTGCAACTTTAAACAAATTCTTTTAGAATAACACAATGATCTGAGAGATACTGTAATTGTTACGTTTGAGTTTTTATTTAAAAATTGCTAAAATGAACAAGCCAATGAAAATGACACATCAGCTGTACCACACACTAATGTATTTTCAGGATAAGAAGAATTTGTATCATAATGAGATAGACTCAGAGATCACTGTGTGTTGAAGTCCAGTGCTGCAGCTGGTCTTCTGAAATGTCAGATGTCATCAGAACATCTACATGTTCTTCCGTGTGGCATTCTGGATTCTGCAGAAAACAAAAAATATCAATGAGAAGAAAAAAAAATCCCAATAAGCAGAATATCAGTTTGAAAATTTGTATTAATTATCACTATTCCATTTTACTCAGGTTTTCTGTTGATATCAACAAAAATATTTGATTAATGCATCCACTGTATGTACTGGCTTACCATACAAATGCAAAAAAAAAAATGCTCAGGCATAACTGGCTACATATTCTGGGTGGCGACAGACGATGACTTTCACATCTTTTATTGCATGAATCACACAGATTGACAACTGCATTAGATCATTTTCTGGTCTACTACAGTTAACTCCTACATGTCACTAGCCACACTCTCTGCATTCAGTCTTAGCCCTTAAGCAGGACTAACACATATTGTCATGTATCTGCTTTGTCAACTGTTCAGGAGTAATCGTGTCTACCTCTTCCCTAGCAGCCTAAAAGCAAATAAAAATGTAGTGAATGCCAATAGCCTAATCTGGCTAACAATCCACTTAAAGGGATTAATTTCTATACTTTCACTACACTACATAATCTCTGTGGAATCTGTCACAAAAATTAAATTGTGAAATGACCCCTAAAATTCTGCTTCAGAATGATACATTTGTTCAGTCATGTTCTTTGCTATGCAATGAAGGGAAATTGTATTGAATGCATTTTAATGAGAAAAACGGACCTTTTGTACAAAATGTCACGGTCTTACATGCCCAATATATTTCTGTTTCAGCCTGTACTGGAAATCTCTGTGCAGCAAAATTAATGCTTAATATACTGTATCTAGATTATTATTCTGATTTAATAGCAAAAGGTCCACATGTATTTCTTGATTGGTTTCTTTCAGTCAAGGTGATCAATGCTTTAAAAAACATATAGGTGAGTGAGTAATAATATATAGGGGAACATGGTACCACAGCAGGTTTATGCCTCATACTCCTGAGCTGCGGGTTCAGACATGGGTTCAAAGCTCAGCCTGTGTGGAGTTTACACTGCATTGCAGTTCACAGAGTTTATCCAGGAGCTCCAATTTTCTCCCACAATCCAAAGACACGTGTTTCATGCGAAATGGTGCCTAAATTTCAGTAGTGTGTGAGTACCCTGCTATAGATTGGCATCCTGTCCAGGGTGTACCCTGCCACACAGCCTATGCTTCTGAGATAGCCCATGGACCACTGTTACCCTCAACAAATAAGCTGTTAGTGTAAATGGATGGACTGATATTGCGCGCACACACACACACACACACCAACCCGCAAAGTATCTGTAACAATGTTCACCAAAATGTTAAACATTATTGTAGACTCTTTTTGTTTGTGGATGTTTTTGATGAAATTCTGTATATGATTTCTGAGGTAAATATGCCATTGATGGAGTATTTCAATAACTTAACAGACAATCTGGGCTCTTCATACTGTGTCATTATTGATTATATTGATTACTGATTATATTCGTGCTATCTTATCTGTGTTTTCAGAGACCAAACATTTCGACGTTTTCCACTGTCAGTGTTTTGCTGTTTGACTGTACAGATGCTTTTAAATTTGTACAAGAGGAGCCGGACTTGAGGCGTTGCTTTTTCAGGACAATAACTGAACGCTATAAGGGCAATTGTTGAGAAGATGCAGGAAATGTCCAGGTACCTAGTTGTGTAACTATTTTATATGACAGCTTCCTCCAGTCCGGTTCTCTAATCCATCTGGTTTAATGAAACGCTTTAAGACCATACAGGGTGGTTTACCGTAGTGAAATACTGGAAGCCACTGGGAAAAGGATATTCAGGAGAACTTCAAACCTTTTCCTCTAGGTCGTTGTTCCTGGTGATAACTGAAAAGTAATGGCTGTTGGGTCCTTGTATTAAGGCCTAAAAGAAAAAACAACACAGAGAAAATGGACAATAGCCTGCAGTGAAAGGGTCTCATATTTAACACTCGCACTCCCACATATGCTACTGTTTCATTCACCCTGTGACAATTTACACAGGCTGCAAAAGTCAATTAAGATCACGAAAACCTTTGAATAAGTGAAGGCGTTAGTGCTTTAAAGAAACAGCAGCATTAAAAATCATCGCGCTCACAGTATCGTGTTGGCTTTTACTTAATAATGTGCTATACTAAAAACTGCATGTAAATATGAGCATTGCAAAGTGTAAAACTGAGCAGAGTCCTGTTACTCAGGTTGTATGGAAAGGTGGAGGGGTTGGCGTTCTAATGAAGAGGTTTACATCTGTGAGGCTAACAAGAGAGGTCATTACCACGGCGCAATAAGGTCCAGCAATCTATTCTCCTGGAACACACAAGCATGGACTTGCCTAGGCCCAATCAAAACAGCCGACCATCTCCCACTCATTACAGGACTATTGTTCACTTCCAGGCCTTATAATAAGCAAACAGGGATTTTTTTTTTTAACTGCTCGTGAGGAAAGGAGTCGAGCAGTATTGTGTCCCCCACACAAGTTTGCTCTGCATTAACTCCAGTGCATTACACTTATTAGCCCACTCTGTGGTCAAAATCACTGAGGAGCAGGCGAGATTATTAATGGCTGGGCTGTCCCATCCCTCAGGACCTCTTTGTGTGTGTTAGAGAGGAGTTAACCACCCAGTTTGGGCATAAACAAACGGCAGTGAGCCTGGATAAAGGGGTTTTAAACAGATTTAAACACCCAGTTTACAATAGGTGCCATACATGCAGCCAAACACGGATCTACAATGCACCTACAATTGCTTTCATATGCAATGTTCATATCTCAATGCTCAATTTGAAAATATATTCAGACGTTATAAAACAGTGGCAACAGAAAACAAAACTCCAGACAGATAACTGCCTATGCCATCAGTATTCCATCGGTAACTTGGCTGATCTGTTCAAACAAATGAACGTGGGCACTGCCTGTTATGGTTCATGCCCCGACATCATTACGTAGGCCCTCGATGAGTCCAAAGACATTGGTAACAATGTGGGACGCCACAACAAAGTATCATATCTGCCCATAAACCACAAGGCCCAAAAAAGCCCAACATCTTGCAGATCCTGCACCTGCATTATGTGCTTTTGGCTGTTTGCCAAGAAAATTTAAACCAAGAAAAGATCCTCCTGACTGGGCGAAAGGGGTAGAAATTTGTGTATATCCCAACTTTTTTTGTGTGAGATATTAGAAGCAAGAGATTTCAAGGGTTTGTTGAGAGAAAAGTCCCATCATAAACACACAAGCTCTTAAAAACGTACCATTTCTCATTGTGCGGGCCGTTGTACCTTACATATGTTCACCACCTGTGTCCACTTCAATCAGTGTGAAGGACAAGAGGACGAAAAGACTGAAAGTGAGCACCAGCTTTGGGAATTTACCTAATGCCCGGGACTGTCACATCAATGATGTGATCAGGCACAGAAAATGACAACAAAATTATAGCCAGCGAGGATACAAGGACAGAGAACGCTGCCCCAGTCAGATGCTATTGCTTTTTCTGACTATAAAATAGCTTCTATCATGCCGGATGGATAAACATGGGGCTGTCAGGGCAGTAATAAGGGCTGGAGCATACCGCACTGAACCGAGAGAGCAGCACCGTGGTTATTTGTGATTCATGACAGGTAGTGGCTTATATTACAGTGTCACTAAAATTTTCATGGGGATGCATTTAAGATGGCTTTTAAGTTATTTATATGTTGTTTGCCAGATGTCACATCAGAATTTGTACCTATAAATCAGAGTGAGATCTCCTTTAATAAACTGTGGAAATGTTATAAGATAATAATCTTTTCATAAAAAAAAAAAAAAATTGGCTTAATTGTACCTTTGTCTTAACCCAACCTGGGTACAACTTCTGACCCATGAGGTCTCCTGTGGCCCTGGATCTCCGCTGTCAGAAAAAATCTGAGTGCTTTGTGGGGAAAAAAGACGGCCTGCGGTCTACAGAGGACCTCCTGGACAGTTGTGGCTTTTAAACCCTTATTAGCTTCTCTTCCCAAACTGCCTGACCAGGTCATCCCTGGAGGCTGCCGTCTCTTTCTCTCATTATCATGTCTTTTCGTAGCTCCTAGCAGATAAAAATCTAGCAGAAGAAAATTGCTAATAAAGGAAATGCTTAACTGAAGTCCTACTTTACACGTATAGTTACACGTATAGCTTGAATGAGTTACATACCTAATGAAGCGTATGCATTTTATTTTGACATCGCAACATGTGCACCTAAAATATGGCTCGTCATTAAAATACCACCTATTAGACGAAACATCTTTCTTTTAAGCAGGTTGTGCAGAGTGCAACTAGACCTTGACAGCACGCAGTAAGGGAGGTGTGCAGCCTCTCTTGTGATTCCGAGGTTTACTCAGAACTGCACTGACCCTTGTCTGACAGAGTTAGAGTGCCATTTATAGTATGGGACCAAATGCAGTCTACATGACAGATAATTTCTTGGCATGGGCTTGAGTCTAAAAAAAAAAAACACAAACAGATGCTCTGAAATGCATCTCTCTGCATCAAGCTGCTCTGTAACAGTTTGAGCATAACTCGTGTTAATGGAAAAGAAACAATTCAAATAATCTTCCTGAATTGTGAAGTGTTGCGATTCCAGTACTTTCATTACCAGTTAGGAGTCAGGATACATACAAATTTTGAGTTTGTAATCTTCACAGCCCTTGTGTGAATGGGGCCTCAGCAATGAAACAATGTCATATTCAGTTGCGGGTCTTCTGTGTGTCTGTTGCTCTTGCTGTTGTTGTTTTCTTCTCTCACAGAAGCTAACTTAAGCTTGCGACCCTTCTCATTCCGACTGACAACTGCACCGATAAAGGGAGGGAATGTGTCGGTTGAGCCGCCGCCGTTTCCCTAATGGTTCATGCGGAGGAGCTTCGCACCGCTCACCTCGCTCACGAGCTGCGTCAGCCGGGAGGCAAAACGAAAGCGCATGAATGTACCGCACAGTCCACTCTGCCGCACAGTCACCAGCGCTGGCGGCACGTCCCCCTCGCCGTGTGCCCAGAGAGACTAATTAAAAACCAAACATAGGCACTCAGAGTAATCAGCCTTATCCATTAGGAGGGATTTCACTGTAGAGTTTAGAATCGTAGACACATATCGTACAGGCTGACCAGGCCATAACATCATTACATTATATTATCGTGATCATTTACGGCTGAACAAGGACACAAACTAAAGTAAAATTTAAATCACATTCTGAAAAGTCACATAACATTCAAAATGCAAAGATTCTAGATGCTGAAGTGACACTGAAACATGGAGAAGAAATGCTGTTATTTGCTCATACTGCATAAAAAAACTTTCAATATTGGTGTTTAATTCTAATTACAAACGTCTTTAAAAAGCTGTAAACGTGTGTTTGAAATGCCTTTGTGTTATTTAATTTCTCCCAATACTACATGGCATACATATCCATATTTCTGCTGCGTTTTTGTCCACACTTGGCTCTCAGATCAAAACAGAAGCCTAATATTGGGCCAAATGTTATTTACATGTGTTATTCCTGCTGTCTTTTTCTCTGGACCCCTGAAATAAACGTTTTTCAATTAACACTTTAGTATACAAGGCATTCAGATGTGATTGCTAGGAAGGAGATGATAAAACATGAAAATTGCAGGCCACTTTCGTATGTGAAAAAATTGCAACAGAACTATGATACAAATGTTCTGTGCATTTGGTATCGTTCAGTGTTTTTTCAGAAATTAGTCTTGTGTTTTATTGTTCACTGATGCAAAAAGGATTGCTGTAAGTACTGATTAATAAAGAAAGGCAGTGGCAGTATTTAATAAAAGCTGTTACACCATAGGAAAAAGATGACTGAATGATGACTCTGGCAATACTTACAGCGACCACAGTCATAATGAATCATGGAAGTGCAATAAATTCAGATTGGAAAAATGCATATGGGAATACTGTCTTCCTATTTAAATTCAGCAAAAGTGTAACTTAAACCTCTACCTAATGCATAATGGGAACAAGGCTTTTGAGTGGCATGTATTGGGAAAGCAGACGGGAAGCCGCAGCCTCTCCTCCGCACACACAAAGCACCCACATCCTCACTGTGGCCTAACAGCGGACCTTTCATGGCCCAGAGGTAAGAATGAAGAGTTTAAGCCGCGCACACACCAATATTTCAGAGCTGTAAGATCCCTATAAGACAATTACACGCTGAAGACAGATCTGCAAATAAAACCCATTAACCTAGTTAAGACATTACAATAAACTAATGCTAAGAGACAAAAAACGTTATGATCGACAGCAAACACGTAGGCCTTTATTTCGAAAGCGGTACTACAGTTTCGAGAGCTCAGTCACACATTTTTGTATTACTTAGGTTACGAAGGGACAAGGATATAATGTCAGAAATCACGGACTGAAGAAAAAGGGCTAATGTCCCATCTAAAAACAACTTTTATCACCTGCGAATGACCAGTTATCGGCTGTTCAGTGTGTCGTGAGGCCTCGTTAAAAATTAAGAGGGCCGCATGACCCTGGAAGTGCGGGCTGAGGTTTCTGGCCTATTTTGTTTTTTTCCCCCCCCCCCGCTGCCATACGCTGTCAGTTGTCCACCGGTGAAGAACATCAGCGACTGTCCCCAGCATGCCCACAGCATGAAAAATTCAGAGAAACGGTACTTTTTAAGCCATTTCCAATGAAAAGCACACAGGAATGAAACTGACTTATGCCAAATGAATATGACTGGATTGCTGAGATTGTGGGTCTGATGTTTGCAAAGCTGAAATTATTTATAAAACATCAATTTTAGCTTAAGAAGCGCAATGCCATGAAGTGTGTGCATTTCTATGCAATTCCCCTTTGAGGATTTCTATTTATTTGGCCTGAATCAAAAAGGATTTAAAAAAAAGTGTCTCGAAGCCATCTTCTGCATTTCCTTGTAAGGAGGTCAAAACGATATAGTGTTTCTCTCACAACTCAGACACTGCTATAGCCCTGAAGTCTACATAAGATATTTACGCCAAAATAAGGGAGAATAGCAACGTAATTCTAGGAGGTTTCACATCACGGCAAAAATAAGAACTGAAGAACAGCATCTATGCTTGTTTACACACAGACAAAGCAGTGAAATAATTAAACCTTACCTTTAATATTAAAATGACTTTGCATTTCAGAGACCAAAAATCTGAACACAGACATGCAAAATCAGAACAAATGTGGACAAAAAAGGAAAAAAAAAAAAAATCTGACAAATCAGAAGCCGTTACAAGCATTTAGTGTTGCAAAAATTATTTCTCACTTGACGGCACAGAATGACCACTGCGTACAAGGAGGTTGTTCCTTACATACGGTCGAAGAGCAAAAAATTTCAATAAATGCACACAAGCAACTGCTGCTGCATTTGAAGTACAATCTCAATTAAAGTAGCGGGCGGAAGCAGCAGGCCAAGCTATAGCTCATTGGCAATGCAGCGTGAAAAGTATGGCCTGCCCATTATTTCTCTGCCTCCTCTCACTTATCGAGGTGAAATGCAATCTGCGTTTCTCCATTCTAACATAATAAGACCGTAAAGCAAGTGCAAACAGTGCAGATATTTACTCATGAACTATTTGAAAATAAAACTGCTTGGCAATAATATGCATGTTCTATGCTTTTTGACTTACAATGTGGCTTTCATTAATACATTAACTTTTTATGCATTTGTATAACACATTGATACAATCAGAAACTGCTAAATTACTAAGATCACTAAAATACTTCGACAACTAAATTAAGACGTAATGTTGAGTAGCAAAAACTTCAATATACAGCATGTATTCCAAAATCCAAGGGATGTATTTTGTTTAGAAAAAAATCCTTAAGCGGGAACACAGGCAATCAGAAGTCTAACTGCAATACAGGGAGCCCTAAGCCAATTTCTGTGTGTTGTGCAGTGTGTCTTGTTCCTCCTCCCCATGGCAAAGTGAAATGGAATTGCCTCTCACATTTACAGACAGCTCTGTGAGGGTGATAATAGAGCTGCTCCCTGCTGTCTGCAGGCAGGAAATAGGAAAGTGGCATATGGGGCTAGGAAGCAAATAGAAAAGGAGATACGTCCAGGCAAGGGGGGAAAACGGATTCAAAGGTTAATGATCATCCTGGAATTCAAACTGGAGAACTCAACTCAAAAGTTGACGCAAAGTTACAACAATCGCATGTTCGGTTTTTTCGAACGGCAAGCACAAGTAAAATTGTTCTCATGCCACAGTCCCAGTACCTAATACTGGAAGAGACCTAGGCAGTTCAGATGTCTATAGTAGCCATCATTTAACAACGGCAAATCCATTTCTTTAATTAAAACGCTGAATAAAACAAAATGTTTCCATGGCCAACTGAAATTTAGATATTGATGAGCTGATGGTATCAGCTGTTACTACAACTTACTAATAATAAGCATACTGTAAAAGCAAAGAGACAATAAAAATACATCTAAAGTAACAGAGCATCCCTTGAACTGAACAGGTTGCAAGGAGTGAGACTGTACCTCTCCTATGGGTGGAGTTTGCTGCCATGGCGATGATACACTCCAGCAGGGCCTCCAAACATCACTCCAGGCAGCGTGTCGCTGAGGCCAGGGTGGCCGTGTCGCTATCCCACCGGCACTACTGCCGCCTCGGGCCTTCGAACCAGCATCACACAAGGGCCCGGTCGCACTGAGCAGGCGCTCGGAGCTCGGAACAAGGAAACCTTCATCATGGGGCGGCCTTGAATTCAGCAGGGTATGCGAGCATGCAGAGAATTAAAGGCGCAAGAAACATGTGAGAAGAAAAAAAACGCCTTGAGCAACATGCGACAGCGAAAATACGAAAGTGAGCGAAGCGACCGAGGAGAGCATCATTAAGGATTAACAGAGGATGAGCTCGCTCTCAGTTTTTCACCCCGCTACCACACCTTGGCTGAGTCAGTTTTTACCCTTTCAGCACTCGAGGCTCAATGCCCACCCTATAAATATCAATTAAAGCAGCTGTGGGACTAAGGGCTCCATCAAGAAGCAATTTGCACAATGTTACTGGGCTGCTGAGCCTTTTATTCACATTCATTTTGAAGTTTTTTTTTTAATTCTCTTTTACAGTAAAGGTATTTGAAGAAGCAGATGACAACTGTTGAAAGGCACAAAGATGGCGTAACGAAATGGCTATAACGGCGCTGTTACAACCGCAGGATAAAATGTGCTGAACCTCAAAAGCAGAGTGTTAGCAGCTCTCTCAC
The DNA here is from genome assembly GCF_900964775.1 of Scleropages formosus. Classification (NCBI taxonomy): domain Eukaryota; kingdom Metazoa; phylum Chordata; class Actinopteri; order Osteoglossiformes; family Osteoglossidae; genus Scleropages; species Scleropages formosus. Next base: position 1,010,996 of record NC_041817.1, read on the forward strand.
CAACACACCACAGCACAGTAGCCTGCGACTCACACATGCAAACAGTTCCAAAAAGGATTAAGTAAACAATCACATATGTTTACCTTCCTATCTGCTTCAGTGTATCTTGCGTTCTAGATTGGCTGCATCACTCCAACAGTAGCTCCCTGTTTAAAAGAGCAAAAAATCTGATATTTAATCTAACACAGAGAGAGCAAACAATTTTTTTCCAAAATTAAAAACTGATTCTTGGTGGATACTGTATGCTTGGCACTTTGAAAATAAAGCATGACTAATTGTTTTATGGCATATTACTATATTACAATACATTTATCAGATGTAGCAGTGAATATGTGTACATAATATTAATTCAGCCACTGCTTTGTTTATGAAGTAGTGACCAAGTTGGACAAATGTATTATTTAATAAATTAACCAAGCTTTTGTGTTTGAGCAATTCAGATTAAGTACCTTCTTTAAAGGTCCTACCAAACGCTCCTTCCTGGGACTTGAACCTGGAACCATTAAAGTCTATTCCTTTTACCACCAAACAACCCAATGTTCCATACCTAATTGCTCTTCTAGCCAAAGGCATAGCAAATATAGCCAAATCTCAGGTGATATAATCAACAAGACAATCCCTAACTTTTCAACTTCCAACTTTGAGCTGTACATGACCTTGGAAGGGGTTCAGTGGAAGCAAAAAAAATATATGAAAGCAGATATATCATTTAGAAAAACAAGCTTTGACCAGACCCAGATCAGTTCAGTAAAATCAAGCTGTTAATTTCAGTGAGACATTTAGTATCCCTGGAAGTCACTGTCTACTGAGTAAAATCATTAATTTTAATGAAATACTGCAGCTTCTAAAATGTGCCAGTTATTTTTATTAATTTGGGTGTAAATGGATGTAATTACCATGGAATATACTAAACCCAACCAACTGAAAAGTGGTTTTTATTTGCTCCAAACAAATACATAAACACTGATTTTTCACAAAAGTAATGCACCTGCAATTATGTTTTTATTTATATCTGCTCATTTTTACTATTTTCCTAAGAACTGTTTAGCTTTTTATTTTGTTAGCACAGTGTAACTGGGCCACCAAAGCATTTACTTAACAACCCCTCTTATTAAAGAAATTAAATGAAAACATCTGTTAATTAATGTTTATTTCACACTTTGATGGAAGATGGGCTCAAACACATTAGCTATTGGACATCAGTCAACAGTGATATCACTGTGTTCGCAACAGGCTAAAAATTAGTGACCTAAGTCTTCATCAGTTTTTTACTGACAATTACTATAAATACTATGGTACAGTGAGGCATATTGCTACAAAGTCTACACATATACAGTATACATTCCAGTACAGACATGTACAAGAACATACATACACTGCTGTGTGAGTGAATCTGTGCAGATGTACTATTCTTGAATGTTTTATTTCAATTAAGACTTGCAAACAATTTTTTAGATTAAATGTCTGGCATCTAACTTGGTATAAAAATAACGGTATACAAAAGAAGTGTATGTGTCAATGAAGAGAGGCATTAAGAAAGAGAAATAATCTTTATATTTATTCAGCTGACCCTTTTATCAAAAGCAGCTTACAATGATAAACCCATTTATAGATCAGGGTCATTTTTAATGGGGAAATTCTCAATAAGTACTCAAGTTAGTTAGTAAATAATAAGTAAGATCAAGAGTACTAGGGTAGGAATTGGTATTTCAGTCTGGGTCCTTCAAGGACCAAACAGCAGTGCTAACCACTATGCTACCTGCTGCCCATTCTAAATTAAGAGCTTTTATTTAAGATTCTGCTCAGTATTATATAAATTTCTGAGGTAATTTGATGCACTACTCTATCTTGTTTAAAAATTCCTGCAAATTTTTCTTATACAGTTGTCCCGAGATACGCCCGATCGAGTTATGACAAATCGACTCCACAAGGAGTTTCATTTAATACCCATTTCTTCATTTAGCAAACACTTTTCTCCAAAGCGATTTACATTTATTGTTTTCAAGTATTTACAGTACCTGGTTCCTTTATCCAAAATGACTTACAATTCTAGATTCACTACCATAAACAACCTACAGTCATTTACCCATCTATTCAGCAGAGCAACGTAATATACAAGGGCACAAAGGCAAAACAGGTGGGAACAAATGAAGTCCACACTAACCAAGCAGGGATCGATCCCACACTGAATTGCATGGCCCAGGCACTGAGACACCATGCCCACTTATTCATTGTTTTCATATACACTATTTCTTTTGTCTTAAATGCTTTGCGTTGTTTGTCTTTAATGTTTTTAATTTTGCATTAAAGTTTGAATTAGTACGTAAACACTGAATATCGTGTGTGTACTGTATGTTTTGTTTGTTAGTGTTGGTAAAGTGTACAATAGCTGGGAAAGAACTGAACTGGTACAAGTAAACTGTCATAGAGTACTATAGTGCAATACATTAAGGGAAACTGCCTTGCTGTGTTATGATAACTAATGTTAATTAGTGAAATAATAGTGTCCTTTTTATTGGGACATGGTAATATTTTAGTATAAAAGGGTGTCAACTTTTGGGATTCAGGAACAAACAAAAACTTTTACCACTTAAGCTAACGGTAACTCTGTCTTTGAATTATGAGAGTTTGTGTTAGAAAGGATTTCTCAGAAACACATTGCCTTCATATGCGGAGGAAGACTGTAGTCGTCTAACAATTCTCCCAACTTGTCTGCCAAGCCGCAACGGACTGAACAACACTAGGCAATATGTAGGCCTCGCCCCTCAGCCAGCCCACATTACAGAGCATCCCCTGGACAGCTGCTTCCTTCATGACTCCGACCCTGCAGCAATGGAACAATCTTCCAGAAACTGTCAGAATAAGAGTTCCCTGCTCGCTCTCAACTTGAGTTAGCACCTTTACCTTCGAATTCGATTACTCCTCTCCTTAAGGCTTGGTACCTTCTGTTTTGTACATCCAGGAGTTGAACTCCTTCTTTTTATTAACGTTTGACACCCCCCTTAACGCTCCATATACGGCAACCTGTATGTATATTATACAAATAAAAACCTCGTCAAACCTATAATTAAACATGAAAAACGTATTTACTGTTAAAGCTTTTACTTTCTCAAGACTGACAAAATCTCGGATCATCGCGTTATATTTAGATGTACATTTTGCAATAGACAAACGAAAACAACTTGAATCAAAATGTTGAGGTTTATATTAAAATGTTCTATGATTTAATCTCTCCTTACTTAAGTAACTGTTCCCCATGCTTCTGCGCGTGTATATCGATTGAGTTTCAGTGACAGACTGAGCGCATTTAGTCCTTACTACAAGGCATGCCGGGGAGAACAGAGGTTCTCACTGTAGGGGAGAGCTGACATAATCACATCTTCAGAAGCAAAGTTAATAACAGCTCACCAGATGCGACAGTGAGGCCTACCTATTAAAACCTCCCTGTACGGCTCCAGTGCCACTGTCATCCTCAGGAACATTTTGCCTCTTCTCCCACTCAGTGTGACCTTAAGCTAGACTTGCTAAGGGAGGTAAACCTGTTCAGAAGTATCCACGGCTGGGGCATTCATCTCTGGATATGGCAAGAAGATGAATCTCGAGGAAAGTACAGCCAAGACTGCCAACTTCACCCCCTTATTTTGCATACGGTGAAAATTCTTAAAGGCAAATTCACACTTAGGACACCTATTTATGAACTATTTATAAAAAGCAATTGTGTTTTTGAGAATATAAAACACATACCAATGGGATAGTACTAAAGTATGTCATCCTTGATGTGCAAATACATAATAGCTATACATATAATATGAAAACAATATGCGTGAAATGGAATTGCCTAAACTATATGAGTGTAGCACCACAGAGTGTAGCACCACACAGTGTAGCTGTATGATTATATGTTCAAATAAATTCTTTTTGAAAGCACATTTAAGTAAAAAAAAAATCTTAAAACAACTGAAAATCAAGTAAAGTACAGAATTTCATCCTCATGTAAAATTTGTTTTCCCAGAAAACATCACAGCCAGGGATTTTGCACCTCCAAACTAAGGTGTGCAATACTGTACATCACTCTTTATAGATTCAGCTGCTCCTCCCTTCCCGCAGAGGAACAGTTTAGGCAAGTGAGATGATGTTTAACAATGCACAATGATAGGATAAAGAACAGAGGCTGTCGCACGGGGCAAGTCGAGTCAAGGACTTCTCCCGAAAAGTGTCGGACTTTTATTTCAGCAACGGCAGAAAGGCAGGAGAGTGTCAGATCAAGTGGCGCGAACAGACACTCCAAAGTTCTCATGAGTCTATTGTCCAGGGTTTTCTTCAGAGAAAAGAACACATTTGGAATCCATCTTTCGAATTTCTGGACATCTAGCTAATAAGACAGCAAGAGGCTAACCGGCGACACAGTCCACCGCCGTCTTCCCTTTGATTCCCCAATTATCCCTGTGACTCTAATGATGGTGTGAAACAAACACCGTCGGGATGCAGGGGGGGAGTCAACAAGCAAACAACCACCTTTCAAACAACAGCGATGCGCCACATCTAAAGATAACTTGCAGATTAGGGCACTGGGAACACTTTACAGGTAGCTGTCACCGGTACGGGAGAAGAAAATTGTGTTCGCAATCCCCAGGTAGAAAAAGCTGTGAACAAAATACGGCTGCTATTTGCCTTGCGCTAAATTAAAAGCAGAAAAAAGAAAGAAATTAACAAAATTTTTTTCCAGATCATCTGTACACCTGTCACAAATCACATGTTGTTTTTGCACCTCGCTTCAAGTGTTCTTTCCGAATTTCCAGATCGCATTAATGTTTCATTGATGGGGACATAAAAATGCACAACAACAGTTCCGTGTCCTATCGTGTTCACTTTATACGATCACCATACATCACAAGGTCTCGTCATCGTTTTAAGATCTCTAGACATAAACATTGTTCCCAGCCAATTCCTTTCCATCTTGATGGACACTGCAATTAAAGACGGCTGTCCTTGAATGAAGAAGTTCTTTAATAGAAAAATCTGTTCAAATGGAGTATCTAGCAAACCGCCCCCCCCCCAAGACAAAGAAACAGTGAGCCCACTGGCACAAGACCATAGGCCCTCAGGGGGACTGGGACCAACGGGAACTGAGAGCATTACATATGGTATGCCAGTTTCACAGGTTGGGCACCAAAAACAAGGAAAGCGCTGAGGACGGGATAAAAGCCAGGTTTAGCCCCCCTCCCACCCTCCGTGCATTCACATGGAAAAACATATCTGGCCTCAGCCCTCTCCGTTACGAAAGAAAGGTCGTTAAAATCTCCTTTTTAATAGAGAATGATCGGTACGGATTCAATAGAAACACAAAGCAGCGTCACATTCTCCAGATTGGAAGCGCAAAACTGGGCGCTTAATGAAGCTGTCCTCCCACTGATGTAAAGAGGTGTCAGCCGGGGGACTGGGCTGCCAGCACGCCAGTCAACTTTGCCCGAGCCAGATGGTTTCTTAACACTGCATAAATAGTTTGATTTGTGAGTAAACCTCAATAACAGGGTTCATGTACATCTATACAGGACAATTGCATGGTCATCGAGATTATTTTTTTAAAAACCATGGTCTGATAGACTCTGAAAAGAGCACAAAATGCACAGTAAAAAAATATATACGGTAATACTGTGGTTTTCAGAAATTTTGTTGCTCTTGTTTAGGCAGGGCCACTAACAACATGTCAGTATTCGAGGCTCTTTTGTTTACTAAGTGCTAAGAAAAGGCATTTGTCATTGTAACAGCGCACTGCTCAAACCTCAATGTGTTAGCCACCAAGTTCCTTCTCCGCAAATTTGTCAGAGCAATTAGATAGATTACTCCACCTTTCCTATGGTGTGAACTAGTATCAATTATTTTGCCATCCTTTCATTAATATATTTCATTGAAATACCTGCTAATGACTTGTGAACCCAGGTGATAGTGTGTGACTGAATGCACCACCACTATTTATTGTACTGTACTGCACAGTACAGCACCACGTTGTTCAAGGGTCCATCTCGATGACATCTTTTTCTCATAAACAGGTGATGTGAGAATGTCCACACTGCATATAGCCAAAGGTGTTTATGATTCTGTACTGTCTTAATCACTGGGACCTGAGAGAGAGGTAAAAAGCTTCTACCTGCAAAAGGGACTCAAAGGAAAACAGCAAATCCCCACTGCGGTTTTCACCTTGTGTTGGAAATTCACACTATTCAAAGAACTTCTGGTACTATAAGGTATACGGAAAAGAAAAATTGAGAAGAGTATGAAATACTCTGTTCTGCAGCCAAATATAATGCAAAACTGATGTGCAATGCCATTATATTATGAAAAATCTGATTTGGTATAAATTAGGAGAACATTGGATCTTTCTCTTCTATGCATTCTATATGATGAAAAACAAAAGACTGAAAGCATACTATGAGAGAGAGGATCTTGGAAACCAGTCACTGTTCTAATTGTGTCTACACAAGGCCATATGGGCATGTGTGAAAATAGAATTTTCATGAAGTACATGAGGATTTATGTGGAAAAAAATGACATACTTAATCTCCAATTTTAAAAGACCATCTCTAAAATCCTAATACCTCTTTTCATGAACAGATTACGGAGCACACTTTTAAAGGCGCCATACATGCCTAGCCTTGATTTCTTGTGAATTAAAAGGTTGGAAGAGTATAGCCTAATAGTTTATTTAAATCCTGAATATTAAAGGAGTAGACAGTGGAAAAACAACCTGCATGCAAGGCCCTCCTCTCTGATGCGCAGAGGCAGCCTGTTATTGGAGGTGTTAATTGGCAAATTCAGTACAAGTCGGGAGCATGTTCCCTGTCGTCGTCGCCCAGCAAGGCAAGGTCATTAAACTGGGAATGAATTCTTTCATGCTGCCTTAACCCTTGCTTCCCAAGGCACAATTTTCACCCCCTTTTTCAGCTGTTGTTTTGAAAAAAAAAGAAAAAAAAAAACTATATAGGTCCATGCAACGTGAAACAATCAGCAAGAATAACAGTAAAAGTAATTTGTTCTTCATTTCTCTCACTATTCTAGCAACAACAAACACCCTGAACGTATTTATAGAATCTGACATTCACCGTTGTTTGTCCTTTATTAACTGTCCTCAGTGAACACCAAAGACCTCCAAAACTGGGATGTGACATTGTTTTTGGAAATGGTTTCATTAGTATAAACAAAAGTAACATTTTTTACGAGGACATTTTGCATGTGTTAAGATCTATGGCACCTTAGTTAAGAGGCTTGGAAGACGTTTTAGTGTTGCTAGATGTAGATTGTAAAATACATCTTACGATTTGCAAGTCTAGTGAAATCTTAAGACTCCGTCCAGCTATCCGTTTCTCAGAACTTGGAGTCCCCTCTGGGACTTCGGGTGCGATCTCACCACCGCCTCTGTCATCACTCGCAGCGGGTGCCAAATCTGCTCTCCAAAATCAGGGCCTTCAAATCACCACAGAAACAAACACTGTTCTGAGAGGGCACTTCTTGAGTCCTGCAAGAGGCAACAACGACTACAAAATACCATCTCAAAGGAGGAAATCCTGCTGCAACTGAAATAGGGACAGGGCCAGTCAATGGTATGCGCAAAAATGGTGCTCCTTTCACCTTGCATGGCCATCGTATCTGACTTCCGCTAGAGCCCAAACACAGATATTAACGGTTTAAAAAATCCATCAACATCAGCAAATCATTGAAACTTTGCTCAGATTTCACTGATCTCAAGAATGCACAACATACAATTCAGGAAACAACAGAAGTGGAAATGCTGGCCTCCTTGTGCTATCTGACGAGATTACAGCGGTCCCATAATTCCACCAAAACTCAATCATTTTACCTCCTGTTCCACGTCTTAACCGTGACTTGAATGAACACCACGTGAATGCTGATCTTGTTTTTGTAAGTATTGAAGTAAATCTTTGTATGTTTCCAGGTGTGACGTTGCTGACAATTTCATGCAACTCCCAGTGAGTACCACACCATCATGTACACTGCTCTTTGCCTTTCCATAAAACCAAGGATTTATGGGAAACAGAGTTAGAAGATAGTAGGCCAGGCAGGACTGCCTATTTTGATGCAAACATTATAATGTAGGAAAGCTGCTCTAAAAAGCAACATAAATTCACAGATGATGACCAAAAAAAAATGATATTAATATCAGCAAAACATCCACAGTTTGTTCAAAAATTGTGCTATCATTGGATTCCGCTACACACCAGATCAAGACTACTCTTGCTCATGTTAGAGGGGAAAATTTTTTTCAAAATATAGGAAATGTGAGAAATAATATCAAGAGGAAAGCTCCTTTTACCATACTGTCTGTTGAGTTTCATCAGATCACTGCCCTGCAGCTGAATCAGAATGTGTCCAGGTGGACAGACAACCTACCAGTCTGTTTTCTCCACATTCTCCTAATTCACTCAGCATGCCACACCAGACAGTCCACTTTCCCACGAAGGAAGCAGACAAACTTGCAATTGTGTCTGAAACTTTCCATACCACCATGTATGCAATTCACCTCCACTCTTTAAACGTCAACAATATTGGTGGTAATTAAAAGACTGCACCAGACTTCCTGGTAATTAACACCACATACTAATTCAAGAATGTGTCTTCCTTTCTAATTAACTATCATTCTCATCATTGTTTTTCAGACCGCCTTAGTTTGCTGCAGAGCAATACTTCCCCGGTAGTCCTCCCCTTTCCTAAACTATGACAAATCCAGGCCCCAAGATGAGACCCAGACAAACTCCATAAAATTACCTGCCAACACATCAAAAGGTAAATGATATGGAACAAAACTTACTTTGGTTGTACCTAAATTATTCTTGATGATGATGCAACTACATTTAATAAAGGTTAATTTTGTAACCTATTTACACAACCCATAAAGTAAACAACAGTTCCAAGAATTCAAGACAGAATATGATGCAGACAAAACAAATAAAAAATAATACTGACCTGCATGTCATTGGTGTAACTAAAGCTGAATATTGTGCGCACAATGGCTGTACATAACTATCTTTGAATAATTGCAATCCAGAAAGTATAATTAAACATATCTTTTCTTTGGGTACAGAGGTGGAGCAAAAATTAAAGGTTCTTCACCTCACAACGTAAACTAACCAAATGAGCCCATTAAATATCTATTCTAGTACATTGTCACAAATAGATGCCTGAATTTGTTCATCTATTGCTTCTTGGTTAACAATAGTCAAATATTGGAAAAAGATCTCCCAGACTGAAGACAGTTCTCTTGTATCCTGTATTAAGATCTTGCAATATAACAGCTCTGTGTCATTGTGTGAGAAGAGTGCTCTCTAAAAAAAATAAACTGAATTGAGATGGATTGAATTGAGCTGAATGTAAGCTAAGAATTTCCTTGCTTTAGTTAATATGCAACCATTAGCTTCTATGATAGTATAACTGATAAAAACAACACTGTGTAAAACATTCCACTAATGTTGACCAATTACAAGAAGCAAAATTTGATAGAGATGCTCTAAAATTTAGCTGTATACAGTGTGTACATCTGTATTCAGATGAGAGAGCTGTTGCAAGATAGATCCACTTTGTTCAGTTCAAGTGACTGTAAGTGATAAACACGGCAAGGCAGATCCATCAACGCACAAAAAAATGACACCATCGGTCAGACCACAGGAAATTCTCCACCTAGGTGTTAGGTTTCCACCTCTAAACAATTCACGCAACAGAAAACATCAAATGAAACATATGATGACATGTAAATCCATTCATGTGGCTATTAAAAATGGCTTGTACCTCTCAGCGCTGATGCAGGGGAAAATAAAACCATCCACTTGGATCAGAGGTAATTCTATTTCTTTTAGTGCCCCACATTAAGAGATCTAGGCTTTATCGCCCCTTTCAGACAACTCGGTCACACGCCATCTGATTTTTGGTTGCTTAGAACTGAAAGAACTCTCTTGTCACAGGGAAGAAGACAACAGGGAATGAAAATTACTTCAACTAGAGCATTTTTGATTTGTTCAGTTTTGAGTCATTAGAACCAGTAGGTATACATAAAAGTTTTGATTTAATATTCTTCACTCATGCAATTCTCAACTTTCTTTTACCCCTCTATTGTTTGATCCTCCTCTGGTGTTGTTTCTCTTATACATTTATGCTATATTTTCCACCTCACCCTTCACCATACACTCATCCACTCATTATTTTCTTGTGGGTTACCCCATTTCTGTCACCAGGTCATCCTCAAAACCGCAATACATGAAATTAGCCATGTGACCGTAATAATAAATATTGCAGCACATATAGAATGTAAATTTTGAACCATATCAGCATCATGTTTAATGGCTCGAGACTACCACAAAATAATCGGAAAAAAGTAGATTTCCATGAGGAACGTGATCAAAGCATTTAATCTAAAAATTTCACAGCAACTGCAATATAACAGTGACCATAAAAAAGACAAAATACTACACACACAATCAGAACCTCCAAGCTGACTTTCGTTATATCTATTTGTCATGTGTGCACCCAGCTGAAGGCAGAATAATGTCCTTCATAGGGTTACAAAAGTAGTGGATAACCAGGTAAGTGATGCCTATCATGCTGAGCAGGTGACCCAAAGCCTAGACAAACACAATAAACCACATATATCTTAAGCTAACAAGAGACTGTCTGAAAGCTCTGTCCTTTAATGGAGCAATGCCCCAACAATATGTGGGATAGCAACCTGATGGAGCCCAGTAGAAATACACCCACTCTCTTTCAACATGTTTTAGTCACAGTGCATACAAGGAATCAAATGATAGCAGCAGTTCTTGGAAAAATTCAAAATTAAGTAGAAAATCCCAAACCAGGACAAGATCAGAAAAAAGAGAAAATCACTTTGTTGGTTCACATGTTGAGGACAAGTACTTTCATGGTGGTTACCGTGTTCATTTTCACACACATAGCTTCAATTAAGTATTTAACTGGTCTACAACTAATACTGAAGAGCAGTCGTGGTTATTTCATGAGGTGTGCAATTTTAAATATCATATCTTTCATTTAGAAAAATGTTTTTTGTGGGTCTTCCTAGCCCACTGACCTTAGGAGTGTGAAGCAAGCAGATGCAAAGGGACATTATTCTGTTTTAGCCACATTAATATATTGCAGCTTCTGCCTGTGTGTGAATTTACATATACCTGAGAGTGAGAGTGAGAAGGTATCTTTGTAGTGGCTGCAGAAATTTTTGTCATATTTAATAAAAATTCTTCGGCTGAGACTCTCTGATGCTGGTTTCTTTAACATTTGAAGCACAATTTCTGTTGCCAGCAAACATGTAATGGTTATGGATGAAGACAATAATAATTGGGACTTACATAATGTAAACTAAGACCAAGCAGCCAGCCAAATAATTCCTTCTTTAAATGGCTAATTGGTTAATTGTGTTTTTCACAGCTTTTGTTACATTTTTATTGGCTAATATAAGCTATTGAATGTAAAACACTATGGGAAGATGTCATGTCCATTTACAATATTTTAATATTACATCATAAATTAAAACAAAAATTACTTTTTGTTGCACAAGGCCAACAGAAAAGTAATCAGCACACTGCTTTTCATATTCATATTGTAAACATTATTTTGACTGTACTGAATTCTTTCAGGGGGGCGCAGTGGAGCAGTGGGTTTGACTGGGTCCTGCTCTCCGGTGGGTCGGGGGTTCGAGTCCCTCTTGGGGTGCCTTGCGATGGACTGGCGTCCCGTCCTGGGTGTATCCCCTCCTCCTCCAGCCTTGTGCCCTGTGCTGCCGGGTTGGGCTCCGGCTCCCCGTGACCCCAGCTGGGATAAGCGGTTTCAGATAATGTGTGTGTGTGCGTATTAATTCTTTAATCGGTGTACAACTGCATTTATATATTATATATATCAGATGATAACTGGAGGTCTTACTTAGGTATAACAAGAATGGTGTAATTGCATAGGGAATAAATTAAGAATTATAGCAGTGACAGCAGTAGTGGTTGGAGTTGTTTTCTTATCATACCTTGTTGTACCCTGGATTAAGGTACTTACTCTGAACTGATACTGTACTAATAGCCTGCTGTATAAATGAGTAAATCATTGTAAAGCTGCTTGTCTAACATCATGTTGCCTTGAACTGTTAATTACTCAGGTTCCTGCAGCTGTACAGCACTGTAACCTGAGACTGCTTTGTACCAAATTATACTCCTGCCAAGTACCTGGCAAGCAATATTATTTTATTGTTATGATCTACACCTGAATACCCCCTGTAAACATGTGGATGACCCAAGTGTTTAACTTGCTTCTGCTAGAAAAACTAACACTTGGTCGACACGACAATTCAAAGGAATTCTGGAATGTCTCCACACCCTTCCGTAACTGATTACATAGCGCTATATGATCACGCCTACGTAACACTGTAACCTTTTGACCTCTCCACCTTGTGTTATGTATGTGGATGCATCTGCAATTGCTGTGTGTATTCCTTCTGTTCTGTGCAGTCGTGACCCAGTGCTGATCTATAAACAAACATTCGTCCTTGAGAAATCAAATTTTGGATTTGATAATTTACTGTACAAGATACAGAGTATATGCTACTTTTTCGAGCGTGACTGGAGACAAGGACAGTCTCCTGTCATTCAGGTAACGCCGTGGCGATCGCGGAGACTCACCGTGAGCGTGAAGCCGCACGCCGGGAAATCCCAGATCACGTGACACGTGTCGGTCCACAACAGTAAACCGGTGGCCCCACGTTTCACTCCGTCCAGCCATGATCGAAACTCGGCGCACGACGCAATAGGTGGACGCTGCAGTTTCGGGACACACATCATGTGATGATTCCGAAATGTCCTTAATCTCACTGAATGACACAAACAGCCCGGGATTTTAACTGCAGGTAGGAACGAACGGTTTGCGTTACCTGGGCGCGCGCCACCTGTGAGGGGCTGAGAGCGCAGCAAGCACACGGGTACAGTGACGCTCGAACCTGGAACCCCCGCTACCATCAGCATCAGCATCATGATCATCGCATGTTCAGAACAAGGAGCGCTTCCGGGGCGCCACGACCGATTGCGCGCATCGCCGCGAAAGACAACTGGTAGTTATGTACACTGGATACTCCATTTCTTACATGGACATATTATATTAATTTACCTACATCACTTATATTACATCTAATAAGTAAATATGTGTTGGTGTGACAAAAATAATTGCACGATTTTAAAATGTTATAGCACTGATAAGCAATTTACAGTAAAGAGCAGATTCTCAGAGCTGAGTATTTTCACTGGAGCAACTCAGGTAAGTGTTTTGTTCCAAAGTGCTACATAGCAGTATTATTAGAATTATTATTATTATTAGCCTTGATCTTGCTGAAGGCTCTCTTCAAGGCAAATAATCAACTTTACAGCTGTTTGACCATATACAGCAGGGTATAAATACTGAAATGTACTTTCATCAAGGGTGCTACAGCCCAGAGCAGGATTCAAACCATTGACCTTTGGGTTGCAAGACAGCTAATCTACTGTAATATGTTTCTTCCTGCCCTGCTGAGGGAAATGCGGCTTGAGCTGTTAAAGTTCAATGTAAGGTTATGCCCTTAATCACTATCCTACAAACTACAAGCCCAAAAGGGCATAAATGATCTTTATGTTAATATAAACAAAATTATAGATATACAGTACAAATGGATAGATGCTGGTAGATATTCACTATTAATGTTTACCATCAGGCAGTTTAGTTTCAGGTTCAGACCTATGGATTACTGTTCTTATGCCCCTGATAATGCATGGTGCAACTGCAAGAGCTCCACTGTAAATGTGAAATTACACAACTTATACGTTCTTTAATAGAACCTATAAAATTAGGTTGTTTACTGACGTGAATACTAGTTTAAAATGCCTGGGATAATCTTTAGTTACTAATTAAGTTTTATATACACACACACACACATTTTCAGAACCGCTTGTCCCTTACGGGGTCACGGGGAACCAGAGCCTACCCGGCAACACAGGGCGCAAGGCCAGAGGGGGAGGGGACACACCCAGGACGGGACGCCAGTCCGCCGCAAGGCACCCCAAGCGGGACTCGAACCCCAGACCCACCGGAGAGCAGGACTGTGGTCCAACCCACTGCGCCACTGCGCCCCTCTCTAAGTTTTATATAATTTAAATATTTCTAATGTAAATGTGTTTTAGATTGTCTCCCGCAGAAAATGTATAGAAAGTGATACAATGTTGCAGAACTGATAATCACAGCAATGTTCCACTAGACTATTTGAACAGCATGACACAATAGGCTGTATTTAGTGAAATGCTTTAGTAGGCTTATTGCTCATCAGAAAGAAGCTGCAAAAGGATCAGTGATAAATCTGATTATGTGGAATTGGTCTTTCGGGGATTAGTTAACCCATAACTATAGTAATTTAAAATGTACATCTTTTTTGTACTTTGCAGGTTTCACAAAACATATACCATTTACACTAATTCAGGTTTTTAAGAAACTAAAATAGCACTGAAAAGTGGTAGAGAAAAGTTTGTTTGGAGAACAGTGGGTGCTGTAGTGTTTAGGGTCCTCACTTGAAATCTGAAGATCCCCAGTCTGAATCTGCCCCCCCCACCTGGTTTAGTATGCCTTATCATATTACTTGCTCTGAGTGATACTAGTGGTTAATTTACAGTATATATCAGATAGACTTTCAGTAGTACAGTAGAATACTCAGTCCTGTACATTTGAGTTTTAATCACTTCTTTAATGGAGTGATGTTATCTGTTCTATTATGGAGGTCTGCATTTGAGTGAGTAGCCTGGGCCTTCTTGTGTCAGTTGATTTTGTAAAGTCAGTCACTATATTGTATTATAGAGTCATATCCATCCAGTATCACTGACCTCAAATCTCCTCAGTAACAGCTAAACTTTATTTTGCTGTATTTTGTAATTTATTCTCAGTCACATCAGTGTTATGCTGGATTTCTTGAATGAGCTTTAAGAAAATAATTCTATAAAGTTTTTTAAATCAAAAGCCATCATCATTACCTTTCAGTATTAGATATGAATTGCAGACTTCACTGCAAACTACGGTTTTCCTGGTTTTTGTACTTTTGAATTCAAAGGATAACGTTATATTTTCACCCCACATTGCTACACTACTTAAATGGTAAAAAGACAATAATAATAATGTTTCTACCCTCAACTCCATCAAACTAAAGTTGAGAGGTTTTGCACCGCAGTGAGATGCTAAATACGACAATAACTTGGTCTCAATATGTTTCTCCTGTGGCAAGACATAAGGTGCCAATAATAAATATAACCAGCATGAATTACAGTACAACAGATGTCACAAAATCACGTTAAATTAATGTCATTGTCAGGGCCTTAATCTCAGCAGTTCCTCGCTGACTGAAGGCTAAATATGGACATTAATTTGACATTCCATTTTGAAACACCATTTCTCTCAAAGGGTGATACTGAAAGACTAGTTAAATAGGAAACTGGCATGTCACTTTGATTTTTTTTTTCCAATGTGTTGCAAATATGTTCAGTGTGGCCTATTTTTTTCATAAAATATGAGTCCATCCATTATATTTACATGAAAGGTGATAGTTCCAGTGCACCTTGCCAAAAAAACCCTCAGTGAACTGTTGGAGGAACCAATGGTTCAGGGTAGCACACAGTGTAGAGAATCATTCCCCCTTTGAAGGGTGCTAGTTCGAATCCCACTCTGTAGTACCTTTGATGAAGGCAGTGCCTACCCTAACAATACCTTGCTGTTTAAAGAAGAGAAAATGTAAGCAGCTTAATGTACACTCAGTGTAAACCACCTAAGGAAAATGTTAGCCATGTAATACTAGTAAAGAATAATATTTTAATTCAGCGGATAGTAAAAATGAGACGGAAGTAATAATATTATATAGTAAGTGCTACTCCGCTGCAGTACAAAGGAATGCTTGCAGGTTTATGTGGGCGTTAGAGAAGGTTTACGCCTAAGAAACATATGTAACTTTTTCCTGGGTTTGTAATGATGGAGGGAGGGTGCGGTGCGGTACGTTGCGCTGCGCTGCGCAGCGCAGAGCGCGGGCCCGTCCTGATTAGCATGCGGTAATGATGGTGAGCTCCGCTCCATTGTTCCAACACCTCCCCTCTCCTCTCCTCTCCTCTCCTCTCCTCTCCTACACTCCACTCCACTCCACTCCCTCTCCTCTACTCCACTCCACTCCACTCCCTCTCCTCTACTCCACTCCCTCTCCTCCGCTCCAATCTGTCACCGCGCGGCGGCCGAGCGCTGCCTCCACCGCCGCTCTCCTCAAATGAGACGGATAATTAGTTGCCCCTCACGAATGCCGCACTCTTCTCACCCCTGATTGCTTTCACCTTTTTGCTCCTGGCAATTTTGACACCTCCGTAATCAGCCTGCTGCTTCTCTGCGCCACCCCCTTCAATCCGCGCCCCCTAGTTTCCTCCCTCCTTTATTTTATCCTACAAATCCATCAGTAAAACCGTACCTGCTTGCAGAAGACAAAAAAGAAAACCACACGGCACAAGATGGCCCCTTCTGCAAATCAATAAATAAATAATAAAAGAAATTACAAAATAAAGAGCCACTAGGTGGAAAACGCTTTTCCCCTCCAGCTATTATTTACAATAGGATTTCTTCTCTCTAGCTGCTTATATTACTTTATTAACCAAGAAAACATTTAAAAGAAAGAAAAAAAACATGGACCCGGTATCTGTCAGTGCAGCTTTTCCTTTCCAAATAACAAGCAATGACAACATAATTATGTGCAAGCAGCTGTCCCTGGTTCCAGAGAGAACACCATACAGTCTGCGCGCTGCTCACCGGCCCTCCGCAGATTTTTCAAAGCAAAACCATTAGGGAGATCGCTTTTCTTGTGTTCCTTACAATTTTTTTCCACTATAATACTCCATGCACTGGCCCTAATTCTGTGTGAGAAATGAGACAGTTTATGTTGATTCAAGTTTTTTTTTTTTTTTTTTTTTTGGAGGGGGAGGGGGTTACGTTATGCATGGCATGGTACGGAATTAAAATAGAACCAGCAGCATTGTGAATGTGATACAACACACAGGCAGCATTTCTCAACATGTTGTGGTTTCTGTGTCTGTGTGTGTGTTTTAAATCGCCCCGTCGGAAAATATGTTGTCTGTTTTTTTGAACGAGTGTTTTTCCTCCGCCGTATCAATTATTAATTTCTTCGAAGTGTATGCTGGAAAAAATGTGATAGTTTGCGTGTATAAGTCAAGTCCACACACACAAACACACAACAAGTAGCCAACTTTCAGGCTTGCATCTTGCTTTTAAATTCACATCATCTGATTTCGCAGCTCAAACAAAAAAAGCCCCTCCGTCCACATGGTGAGCTATTTTAGATGAGTGTGATCCCCGGTGGAATTAATACATCTGAATGTAATAAGGCGGTCGTCACTTTGCAATGTTCAAACAAACGGGGAATAAAACCATCCCCTCTCATAAACAATCAGTCCTCATCTCATCTTTTCACACATCCGAGGGCTGCAAGTTCCTCTAATTAAGCGCTTTGCCTTACCTGACATCCACAGTACATGCAGGACTGCGGAGGCTCTCAGTTCACATGCGTGCAAAACCCATGAATTACCAATATTTGATACGGGGCCCTGATATCAACAGAATATGTGATATGAATTTTTAAATTTAAAGAAACTGGAGCGTAAAAATCGATCATTCTTACATTAATCCTATTTTCTTTATTATTCGCTCCGCAGTCTTTATTTTTTTCTGAATCGCTTTCCTTTAAAGTCGGATGTATAATTTGGCCACTTCCATTTCCCTTCCTTATGTCAACAATGACGGTAAAAAATGCACCCCTGAAAAAAGCCAGTTATAGTACTGAAGTACCAACAACGCAGCGGGCAATGGTGAAAACACAAATAGTGGCACCAAAAAATAAACAGAAAGAAAAAAAAAAAAAAACACAAAGAGGTTTAAAAAAAAAAAAGAAAAAAAAAAAACACAACAACCGAAACAAAAAAAATTGTGGTCCCAAAATCTTTCAAGCGATCTTTCTCCTAAAAAACACATGAACAGGCGCGCGGCGAAGGAATAAGCGCGCGCCGCGGCACAGCAGTAAATAAGAAGATCCAAACTTCACACCAGCTCATCGACTGAGCACAAAGTGTTACCAGCCCGGATCCGAGGGGCTAAGGTCTCCTCCGTACGAGCCTCTCTTTTAAACACGCGCGCTTCATCCCCCCGATTCCTTTAACACATCATCTTGCGAGTTTGTGAAAATTATTACATTTGTTTGCAAAGCTGTTAATAAACAGACCCCTTAATCAAACGCTCCTCGTAGGCGACACGCTAAAACACACCATTAACAAATGTGTTTATGGGTCTCCAGCACAAAAAATATTAATACACACTATAATGGAACATACTTTCATACAATGTCCATTGCAAGGATTAACTAATTAAGTATTTGCATCTATTTGCACCGGAGCGTTCATTTCTCTAAATTGCTTAATTAGTCACTATGAAACACTGATTTAAGTCTTTTACTATAGCCAAAGGAAAGTCTATACTGCATTTAATTAAACTGAATAGCTCAAAATACACGTATTTTGACGCGATTCTTTGGGACAATGAACAAAACGGCACGAGTATATCTCTAAACCTATCCTTTTAGGTAAACTTACAATATTTACACAAAAAAAAATTACAAACAAAAAAAGTCCGAAACGACCACCTTGACTGTATTGTGATTTGATTACATAAATTATTAATATTAAGCAGAAGGAAATCGGTTTGATAAATTTGGTATTAATAGCACTTAAAACATATTTTATGACATGCTTAACTTAATATTTCCGCTCTTTAAAGAATTATGATGCACTTGAAGACTTGTAGACTTTTAAAGCATGACAGATCTGATACTGGGTTACACAGTCTGAATGTTAAGATGAAGTGAAATCGATTTTTTGTTTCCTTTGTTTTTGACAATATTTTCAATGTTTCCTTTAAAGCATTTTTAACGAGTTTCTGCTGCTTATACCTATACTGTATTTACACAAAATTCATAAACATATTAAAGATTTTCTGCAACATACCACCTACCCAGAAATCTTTGCAAAATCCATTGAAATGAACATATGTGACACATGTGTGGAATTCATATGTCCACACTTCTGAGTAATATTATCACATTTAAAACCATATCTTTTAAACTTATTACAAAGGTCTCACCTCTTGATTGTAGCCAACAAGGTGTGTCAGACCTGCTGCATATTACAGTATGGAGTCTGAGGCAGATCCACGGACTGCAGATGAAACAACGGAAATGAGCATGTCCTCCAACAACTATGTTCTGCAATATAAACCTTCCCATAGCAAGAAGATAAGCCTGCTGAATATGGTATTAATATTTATTTTCTTGATACCAGTCAAACTGGACCTGAGAAGAGCAGTGCACTATAATGCAAATCCTTTGTGATGATTCATCATGCTAATCTACTGGATCTAGTTCACACGCTGAAACCATTACACACTGACCGAGTTGGAGGCACTTGTGCAACATAGCCCAGGTTCACCTAAGCAGCATTACAGCATGCATCACACGATAAATGGAAAAATAGTAACTGTTAGCTTTTCTGTACCGTTATCATTAAAGCACAGTTTTATTATACACACTCTGCATTTACTAGGTAATACTAGCATGTATTAGAGCAGTTAAGTTCAATTCAAAGACAATTTAAAGACACAAACACTGAAGTCCACCATTTGACTCTTTCACAAAAAGACAAAAATTAAATATGTGTTACGAGGTACACAGGTTTATGATCAGAGGCACAAGGATGTGGACAACAGCAGTAGACAGTATCATACAGAGGGTGTGTGGCCTGGCCAGCCTGCTCAGCTAGTGCCCGCTAATGTCCATTGCTGGCCTGTTTTTGGAAGTGTGAGTTGAGGTGGCTGTAGATGTGGTCGTTGGGGACCGCAGCGTTGCAGAAGGCACACTTGCCGGGGCTCTCGCTCTGGCGCGGTGTGGTACACTGGACCAGCGGCTGGGCTGTGCACAGCTCTGGGCTCCACAGGGCCTGTGTGGGAGAATACAAGATACTTCACTTCGTATGACATTTCATTTGCTCCATTTAGCTATGTACATGTTTTCTGCTTTCAGAACAGCTGAGCTGCACAAAAAAGAGGTAGGCCAGCCAGTTCCAGGTGTCTGACTTGGGAATAGAACCTAAAATACCTGGGCAAAGTGCAATTCCCCACAGCCATGCCCATGCCCAGCTTATGTAACAAGCTCAAATATCAACATGAATATGACTTCGTACTGTGTTTTCCCTTATACATGGCCACATCATAGAAAGCATTTAAACAGATTTATGCCTCCCATTTCACTGCACAGGAGCCTTGAAAGTCTTACTTTCCAAAAGTCCTAACAGTTGGTCATTAAGCACCACGCTTTCTGATGTTCCAATATGATTTTCCCCTCAAGAGAATTACTCTCATTGCTTTCCCTGCAGAATGCTGCCTTTATTGTTGTCTGCATTTCAAGTCATTTTTGGACTTAACATGTAACATTTCTTTCAGCAATCTAGACATTACCATGAACTTGTAGAACACAAAGTGATTTACAGAGCCTTTACAAAAAACATTGACAGAAAACAGAAGGAAAAGCTGGACTTTTACCCTCTGTGCACAATCAAGTGTATTTGCCGACCAACTAGGCTCAGTTAAATTCACAGTATTCCTTACTTAACTCGCATATTAATCCTCATCAGTTATTTCCACTGTCAAACTATATCATTTCCATATTGTCAAATTAAAACCACAAGCCCTTGCACTTCTACCACTTTTCAGTGCATCACATAACTCCTATAAAAATGATCCAGAAGATCTTGCCTCTGTGATAATACTCCACCACTACTAGAACAAATTTCAGATTGTTATCACTTCAAATTCTGAGGTTTCTAAAACCTTCTTTGGACAGATGGTCAAGGATTGTATTAATCTTGTCTAACTCTAGTCCAATAAAAGTTTCATTAGATTTTTTTACTATTTGGTCCCAATATTTGTCTTTAAAACAGATTTAACTTTTAAGGGAGACTCAGATATTACTCTGCAACAAATGGCCCATACTGCCTAGAGCACACAGTACTGTACTTGTTTCGCTACATGAATTCTTTGTCAGCATGCTACAGTAAAAAAATCACATGTATTTCACAGCAAGAGCTGTAGTTAAAATGGCAATATGTTAAACAATATAATATAGTCACACTTATTTACTACTAAGATGAGCAACCAAAATTACTCCACTGGAAAAGTTAGAGTAGTCTAGGCAGGGTTGTTTAGTGTGTAGTTTTTATGTGTCGCATACTGAGAACGATAACATCACTGAATAACGTCTGCTTTCCATGTGACCCATTATCTTGTCATAGCAGGGGAGTCTTCAACACATTATTATCGGAAGACGTGTCAATTATCTAACCCCCTAGCCCACGCTGTGAAAAGGCTCAACACCAATTCCATTTTTTCTTTTTCCCTTTTTTTTTTTTTTTTTTTACACTAGAAGACTTTATAGTAAACTTTAAATTTTATCCCAGCTGTCTGATTAAAATTCAGGTTTACAATGATAAAACATCAGCTGCCACCTTCAGAGGAATAGCCTTGGATCCGGAAAAAGACCAGCAGCAACTAAAACCACAAGACTACCCTTCAAATCTAAATAAAAACTGTCAAAAACGTGACCCCATTTGAGTAAATACTACACATCAACTAATATAGTTTAGCTTTGAAAGAAAAACTACAATTTTTCCAGTTTTTCGCTGAATTACTTCAGGTGTAAATGGGTAGGCGTCTAATATAACACACTCAATGAGTCCTTTATTAAAGAAATAAGAGCAGGAAGTATAAAGACTTTCTTGAAGTTGGTGACAACTGATAATTCTTACAAACTGTTTAGAAAAAAAAGCTGTTTTATTATCACGTACATCATTTGATACACATACATTGTAAATAAAATAGTGCTTTTTGCTGTAGTATTCTTGGAAGAATCCCTGACCTCCATACTGTGGGGTGTAACCAGTGGTAAATCCTAACCGTGTTATAACAGACTCACCTGCTGAGGTCCCCGAACACCCTCATGGACAATGGCAGCTGAACAGGATGCTGTGATAGCTGCCAACCCAGAGTACGGGAGGAGTGACTCCAAAGACTTGTCCTGTGAACGTTGGGGAACGACATCTCCCAAGGTCATTTCCTTCTGGTCCGGTGGCCTCTCCGGGGCGCTGTTCAGAAATTCATACTCACTGTCCGCAGAAGGAGGGAACTTAACAGACAGCCTCTTCAGGGAGTCAATGAAATCTCCATCTACTGGGCTACTCCCCCGGGATGCTAAAGGACCGCTGGGCAGCTGCTCCTCTGCCTGAGGCTTGATGGTGGATGAGAAAGGCCCTTCTGCCTGCTCTGCCGTCACATCTGTGCACTGGATGGGCATGGAGAACTGTTGCTCTGTGGACAGGTGTGCAAATAGGATCAGCAGGTTCAATGAAATTATGACCCAAGGTGAGTTTATGTCATACCGAACTCAAGTTATTACAACTCTGCAAAATCCGAAAAATGTCTTCCTTGGCAATATGACCAAAAAGACCCAAACCTTGGCAATCTCAGCAAATGCAAGAGGCAAAATAAAAATAATCCCCAAAAAAGGTTTCAAAGATCTGATGTATATTTAACCTAATATTTAAAGACTACATTGTAATGATGTGATTATAAACTGAAATCAAATGAAAGGGTTTGAATAGCGAGTCATACGGAAGAACGGATGATGGTGAAAAAAGCATTTCCCAAAAGCCCGTGGTGGTACTTCACCCTGAAGTTCTCAAATTTCAAAAAGTGGAAGAATATATTTCTCTGCATCAAAAGCACATTTAATGTCATATTGTTTCAAGAATTGCTCTGTTTAAGTTTTAACTGTGTTGAAACACAGCTACTTGTATAATACTGACCATTTTAATTTACTGTAATTGAACATATTTTAACTTTGCAGATTAAATAAAGCAGTATTCCACTTCAGACCGAACTCTTATCAGAGCAGTATAATTTGCCGATCAAGGTAATTTCTAAAACACTTGAAGTAACAAATTTTTCACGTGATATGCAGATACTCCAGTTACCGATTGCTGTATCACTTCTTCTCCAGATTTTTCTCAGGTGATCATTTTGTTTCCTTGTTAATGCTTGAATCCGCTGAAATGTCCCCTGAAGTTCTTTAAATGTGTCAAAAACTTTTTCACTGAAAAGAAAAGACAATGTAGATATGAGTTTGTCTTTCCCAAAAAGCTTTCTGGGATGGAACAAATAGCTGTGGAACTGTGAAAATACGCAACTTACTTCTCCGCCCTGCTGGTTGTAGAAAATGAGAGTGGAGGCATCTCTATGGCTTCTGTGTTCCCCTTCATTAGCACCAAAGTCAGTCAGCAGCGTGAAGTTGTCAGTCGTCAGAAAGACAAAAATGAGAAATGACAAAAACCTAAATTGGAAAACTCAAAAAAGAAATGTGTACTTATGTGTGGAAATTACATACGTACTTATATACACAGCACCTGAAAAGTGGAAAACTGAAATGCAGTGATCATTAGGGTACAAGTACACTGAGCTAATACAACAAGCAATAGTAATTTATTTGCACCTCTATTACTTTAACAGACTGCGCTTAGTTCTTCACTTACGAATGAAGCTTATAACATACAATAAAGACAGTTGCTGCCTGAAAATATGTGAACCCCATGTATCCCTTAGTTTTACCAAATAGTTACTTAATGAGAAGTAGTCTTTCTTATCTCACATAATAGGTGGGTATTTACAAAAACCATAAGCTGGTTTAGAGGAAATCATTTCTTTAGTACAAAAACTGAAGTCGTGCAGGTGCAAAAATAAGTGAACCCCATGCTGCATTGGTTAAACCACGTAGGTAAGTGGAATCAGGTATTTAAACCATAATCATTTATTGACTTTATCAGTTTACTTACAGATTTAGATATTATATGTTTACTTTAATATTTTATACAAGAATAATGACCATCCATATAGGGTTCATATACTTTCAAGCAGCACTGTATCTTACATGTGAATTAACTCAGAATTTTAGTTATACCTTCAATGTAATTCTGTATACTGGTTACAATGGATAAATGAAAAGTACTAAAGCACTATGTAATCAGCACCCATTTTTATAAAACTTTTATTGTAGAAACCAAACAAATCTTTGATAAGATGTAGATTAACTTACTTGTAAACATTAATTTCAGCACCACAAATGGTCATACAACAATCATCAAAAGTCATAAATTTTAAAAATGGTACGTAATACAGATGAAGCCCTTCAACTCAAAACTAATGCTGGAGGCTTTTATCCTATAGCGCCACCTACTGAAAAAACCAAAATATTTTTCCCACTAAAAAAGTAATACTGAGGTGATAATTATTAATTCAAGAAGAAAATAGTTATGTCAGTTGACAGACGGCAGTAAGAAAATGGAAGAAACCTGAGGACACAGTGACAAGAGCAATGTACTATACTAATTTTATTCTTTACACTAGATTTGTCAGAGCCTTCTAATCTGACACTAAGTTACAGTACTTCAGAACTAGCAGGCATTAAAAATTTGTATGACAATGAATTTCTATGTCTTGTGCCAGCTGAAGTTAAATTTTGTTACCGTTTTTTGCTTAAGGTTTTATGGCCCGTGCAACAGTACTAAAGTATAGATGATTTTCACATCCTGAAACGTAGGACAAGGGTGCTAAAAAGTACTATGTTATGCAACACGGTATGCAACATAAAAGCTGGCTTCAAATTCTGTTAGAGTTAAGGAATATTCAAAAAGCAGGTGATTTTACCTCCTCTTGCACCTCTAGAATAAAAAAAAAAAAAACTCAGACAGGGCTTATTTTTTTCAGAGATACTTGCACAATGATGTCACTGTTAATAACACACATACAATTTAATTTACATAAGAGACATTAATCATAGAGAGTGTTGCACTGGGGCATGCATCGAACAAGAAAATGCATACCACAAACATTTTTCTCCTCTGGGAACTAGATGATGTGTTGTCAGGGTGATCGTCGCAGGACGACAATGTTTCTACTTCCTGTTTTCGAGGAGCAGATTCATAGCTCTGCATTTCTCCTGACAAGAAAGCCCATAATTAATCATCATGAAAAATAAAAACATTATGTTTTTAACATATATACACACAAATATAGACATGCACAAATACATGTGCATGTTTCAGATTCACTGTTTTCAGTGCTTAGAAATTGATAAAGTTATAAACAGGTAGCTTTTGCAACTTGGGTAAAATGGATAGCTGTATGGAAAAAAATGTAAAATGAAGCAACCTGATTTCTTACTAACCTGAACCATGTTTTGCTGTTAAACTCTGCAGCTGAGCTCTAAGTTCTGAAATCTCATGCTTCTGGTCTTCTATCTGTTTTTCAAGTTTCTGGGTGTACCGTTCAAAATGCTCTGTCTGCAAAAAGAAGATTTTATCAAAAACATTAAGACATGGGTTGTGGAAAAACGTTATTGGGTGGGAATATAATTCAATTAAACGTACATAAAATGTGTAGAGCAATACCTACCTTTTGCTGGAGCTTTTTTTTTGCACTCTCTTTCTCAATAGAGGCTTGACGATAGGCTTCAAAAGCTTTGTTGAGCTGGTCACCAATATTCCTGTCCATACCGTGCACTTCAGTACCATTACTGATAGAGCATTCATGGGTCCTGCATTCACAGGTGGAATCATTTTAAACAGATTAATCTGCAATCATTTTTAACATCATTGGGAGGGTTAGACGTTAAGTAAGCTTTTGCTGTTGTGCATATAACTGATTTTAATCTACAATTTATAGCACAACTTTCAGTATAGGGTCCAAAAAACTACATTCAAACATGATTCATGTTGGTTTAATAGCCTGAAACATATGAAAAAATTAAAGTACTGAACTCAGAATCAGTCATAACTAACAAAGCTGCATGATGAAACACTCCATTGCTTTTGAGCATAACTACCATCACAGGAAACATTAAAATAACATTGTATTTGGAAAATCAGCAAAAGTATAATCTCAACAAGACCAAATATGATGAAAACATGTTTTTCCATGACTTACTGTTATATAAAATATGCATATTTACATAACTGCATCATGTTTAAAAGAAAAAAGTTAGTCTGCATTGTTTTGTTGTGAACATTATCATCACAGGAAATCTGACACCTTTACATATATGCTGAAGAATTTTTGTCTGAAATATTCTGACAGAGTGCTTTTAGCTTTAAATGTCCTATGGCATAAATATTTAGTGGATTTAATGTACTCCAAATCCTCTTATATATACGAGGAAAGACATCACTTCCATTTTTCAGCAATATATTAAAATATTAGAATTTGTATTGTCTTAATAGAACACATGAATTAACCAATTTTACTTTTGAAGGTTAGTGAAAATGTTTCATTTCTACAAGTTTATAGGTTCATTATAATTCTATTAAAGTAATATTGTTGCTTTTACAGAGATAAAGAGTGCGATGACTGTATCACTATGCTGCCTGCAGGACAACTGAATATATTTAAAGAATGATTTATAAATTGATAAGATTCTTTAAAAATGAGTATTTAAGTTTATCTGTATATTTGCAAATTAATCATAAATCAACATTAAAAAAAAACTGAACCAAACAAGAAGGTCTCTTATGAAATCTCGTCCGTTATTTGTGAAAGGCCTTTTTGGTGTTTAAATTCAATGTTTCCTTCAAATTATGCTTATAAACTAACTTACAATTCTTACTACACAAAATATTTTAAAAACATCTGTCCTGCTGGCTCACCTTGTTTCAATAATTTTCATGCATGCTATATGTTAACATACACGCAGACATTCATTAATACAGTCTATGACTAAAAGTCTCAATGTTTCGCTTATGAACTTGCTTACTTTCTGCTTAGCAATCGTCTACAGATGCAGTTAAATCACTGAGAATACAAAGCTAAACCTCACACCGTTTTGAAAATGTGTACTTTTGACACTGCAGGCACTTACTTTTTTTTTTTTTAATTACTTTTCATACATGGGCAAACAGGCTGACTGTTTATAACTTTTACTGTTACAGAAACCAGAAAAATATTAAGTCCCTAAAATGAAAGGAGGAATAAAGGACTGTTTGTATGAAAGTCGTTTGCAAGACCAGAGTTTTATCCCATGACAAACACCTCCATTAAAATAATCCAGCCTGAATTAACACAGCACCAGCATACTTACTAAAACAGAACTCCGCATCCAATGATGTGTTATCCAGAAAGCAGCGCAGACAGGCCACCATTATGATGTGTGTGTGATATTTTAGCATGTAATATTATCATACAAACTGTTAATAACCATGGGCATGTACCTCCTTGACCATTACACACGGATTGTTTTCAAGCATCAAATCAGAAATAACACAATGTGACAATGTCTCAGAATATTTTAGTTAATAAATAAATAAAACTGGGACGGCTAGTAAGTAGGGGCATTAAATTAATCACTAATATTTGTAATGATTGTAATACTTAATATTAATTAACTGACACTCTGAGACCTACCCGCAGAAACACCGGGAAGAACCTCGCTGATTCACAAAGATCCATGAAACCGAACGTCTGCTCTGTTTAAAAGTGGCTGAAATACAATAAATAACTAAAGTAAGAAAACTACGAGGGAGAGGAACTTCTCCAAAGTGAGCACTTCCCATCAGTGACAGCAGCACAATGAAAGAAAGTCGGTTTAGTTCAGGCCTGCTGGTTGCCTTAATAAAAGTGCTCGAACCGAACAGCAGCCACATACATACATGATACATAAATAATCGGAGCCATACAGTCAGAACACAGCCTTCGTATCAGCTCTGTACTGTACTCTTGAACACTATGACTATCCGTATCACAACTTAAGGCTGTTACGGTGTGTTACATATTATATTTTGTTTCGATGCCATGGCATGTGTAAATGGCCAACAATCCACATAGAAACACAAGTTTAGTTAGCTCCAAAGCTAACTACTCTAAAACGTTACTTACAATCTGTCCAGCTCGAAAAAAATCCACGGTGACCTACATTTATTGAGCGTTTGTCAGATCAACGTTTGTTCTGTTACTCTTGAAGAAGAAGAGTAACAAACGTCCTTCTTCTTCTTCTTCTTCTTGTTTTTTTTTTTTTTTTTTTTTTTTTTTTTTTTTTTTACGACAGAACCAAGAGGAAACACTGCCTCGCGCACAAACGTACGCTTGACATGTTTAATAAAGCGCTGGGAACTTCCCACGGGGAATCCCCCCCCGCGTGCCTTTGACTTCCGCCTCGTTCACGATTGCGCGCGCGCCAATGGAGTCGCCGGTGGCGGGCGCGAGCTGCTGGGTATCGCGGCGCGAGGCAGATCTGTGTACATCTTTTTTTATAATTTTTTTAAAAATACGGACATAAGAACTTCAAATCCGTTGATGTACAACTGGTTAGCAGTGGCGTTTAAAAAAAACACAAATGTTGACATCTAAGGACTTATGTAACTATACGCTTTAGACAATGACACAATGGAATGGTTTTCATTCGCGTATGACAACGAACGAGCGGTATGTGAAGTCACTAGAGTCCTGAACGGCCCCTACAAGTACAAAAACGTTTTTCTAACGATTTGATTTAAGGTAATATAGTTCACAGAGGACTTATCAAGCGTCACATATAATTTCATTACCCACTTTTAAAAGCGGCGCTTCAGTGTAGTTCCGTGACTTCCTTTATGCCCGTAAATCCTGCGACTCGTTTGTGAAGAGTGACTCAGATTATTTGGTAATTATATTCGTGTACTGATGTGGCCAGAGTATGATTGCGACGAAATTATGAGGATAAATCCCTTTTTTTCCTTGGTTTCAAAGAAGTGTGACGACAAATGCCGTCTGAAATACGGCCGAATTTTTTCCGCGGGGCCGAAGCAGGTCCCTCGCGCCGCCTGTGGGCAGATCACCGCCGCAGGTGTCACTCCCGCGAGCTGCGCGCGCGCTGCACACGGCACAGGTGCTCGGAATATCTTCTCCGGACCTTTTTGGTACAGTGTGTTGCAATGAATGCATAATAGGGAGCTGACCCGAAAGCAGCTTTTCCTGAAGTGCCATTTTTAATAATCGGAGCAGATCATCTTCTTAAGAGATCAGAGTCTGACCTAAAATACTACACCACTCCTCCTTCATAATTTGATCAAAAATAGATTTTATAGCACATAGAACATCAGACGAAACAAATTAGCCCAGTACATTTTTCGTACGATTTATTGTAATTACACTTTACACAGGGCTTCTAAATGTTGCGTCACCATACGGGAAATATAAACCATTTCCTTGATGTATGATGATGTTAGCTCCGCAACAGCGAACACTGTTAGTTAAATGTCTAGATGGGTGAAGAAAGTATTTCTATTAATTTCCACGGATGAAGCTAGTACGGGTAGGCCTATCCTACACTGGGATCATTTTGCAACTTTTGTTGTTCATCTTTTCAGAAAAGACATGCACAAAAATATGAGACCCTCGTGTTTTTAATCCAGGACAAAAGTTCTGGCAAGGAAAGTCTCTGAATTCCATATGAATGATTTTCCATCTTAATCAGACAGGACTGGTCTCGTGGTTGTTTTTACTGCGTTTTACCTTCAACTCGCTTCATCATGGAAGTGCACTGTTATACACTTAACACCAGATGGCAGCTACAAGTAATGGGACACAGAGTGTGATTCAAAACAGTACAGCAAGAATTTCTGATGAGTTTACGGGAAGAAAATGAAAACATCCATTTAGAAGACCTGTCTTGATCATTCATAGAATTATCCGTTTCAGATTTGTGAACACCACAAATTATTTGTGTTTAAATTATTAAGCACTACACAAAATGTCATTCTGGAATGTCATCAACTGATTGTTTCCTAGACCTTGTAAAACTTCCTACTAACTCTAACATTGTAAGTCATCTTGGACAAGCATGAGCTAAGTAAACATTAATAACACAAATATTCTTATTTATTCATTTAGCTGACACTTTTCTCTGAAGTGCCTTACAGTGTTAGATTTGTGTGCAAAGCTGCTTACAATTATTTACCCATTTGTACAGCAGAGCAGTTTTTATGTGACCGATTCAGGCTAAGTGTGTTGCACAAGGATGCTATAGCAGGTGGTGGGATTCAAACCCATTCCATAGTGGCACAATCAGGGGACATACATGGTAGCTGAGGACCAGTAGCAGGAATGTCCCAATCACTTGAACCAACAAAGTGAAGACTGCAAAAATGTGGAGTGTGAAATACCTAAACCCTTGTGTTTCTCTTTTAGCCTAATCTGTCTCTCAGTGATAATACCTCAGACAGCGGAAAGGAATTTGCTTGTGGTGTAAACACACCTTTTTCCCCTCTGTCTCCGTCATGGAGAGAAAGACTATGAAGTGGAGGGCTCCTCAACCCAAATGCAGCCTGCGTGAGATGAGTGACTTCAGTCACGTGCTCGAGACACTCTTTAAGACATTTCAGAAAAGCCTAGTGTATTTGCAAGCCATTTAATATGTATTTTATTTGACAAAAATATATGTATATATTGCAGCATGTGTATATATTTTTATGCATATGATGTAGCGCAGTGGTTGGAGCTGTTGTTATACAGTTGAAGGCCCTGGGTTCAAATCCCTGCTCCCATTGTAATATCTTTCATCAAGGTATTTGCCTTGGAAAGCTCGAGTAAAAACTATTCAACTGTATTTTGGGTACACAGTGATTCAGCTAATAGCACGGGTGCCTCATAGCACCCAGGCTGTCCATTTGGATGTGGGTTTGAATCCAGCTTAGTCTGTGTGGAGTTTGCATGTTTGCCTCATCTTCACATGGGTTTCATCTGGGTGCTGTAGATTCCTCTGACAGTCCAAAAATTCATGTATTTTGGATGAACTGGGGTCTCTGAGAGTGTCCAAAGTGCATGCGTGTGTTACATTACTCTGCTGTATAATTGGGTGAATAATTGTAGGGAGTAACTGTATTGTACCTAGCATCGTAAGTTGCTTTGGACAAAAGTTTCGGCTAATATTAGTTAATAAACGTTGTTTGCAGAAAAGCACCTTCTAAAAACGTGGCACAAAATACCACCACTTTTGCACTTTTTTGCAAATAACTCACAACTTCCTCTTAAAATAAGTGCCCAAAACACTTTGTGATTTGGCCAAAATATTCAGTTTCCACAATTTTTTATTTAAGTTTTAACATTGCTGAACCTTGCTTTTGATTCAGAATTACACACACACACACACATTTTCAGAACTGCTTGTCCCACACAGGGTCACGGGGAACCGGAGCCTACCTGGTAACACAGGGCATAAGGCCGGAGACACACCCAGGACAGGACGCCAGTCCGTCACAAGGCACCCCAAGCGGGACTCGAACCCTAGACCCACCAGAGAGCAGGACTGTGGTCCAACCCACTGCACCACCACACTCCTTGATTCAGGATTAAACATCCGTTTAAACAATAAAATAAAAAGAAATGGCATTGGCAAAATATTAACCTCCCAGGCAAAAAATGGTAGCACAATCTTTGGTCAAAACAACTGCAAAGGCTTTCAGCTCTGTAATGGCAGCTGGGCTCATTCTTCTTGTGCAGATTCTTCCAGTTCTCCCAGATTTGAAAGGTGCCTTCTACTAACTGTTGTTTTCAGATCTAACCACAGGTCTTCAACAGGATTTAAGTCTGGACTCACTACTGGTCACCTCAGAACACTACATGCTTGTCTTGAACCTGTCCTGGGTGCTTTCTGAGGTGCGTTTGGGGTCATTGTTGTGCTGGAAGACCCATGACCTTCAGCAGAGCTTCAGCTTTCTGACAGTGAGTATGACATTGCACTCCAAAATGTGTTGTTAGAGACCATGCTTCTCATATCTCTCTCTCTCAACAATGGGGTAGCCCTGGATCTTTTATCATCTAATCCCTCCCTTTTATTGAGTTGGTAACAAATGATGTGAGTTGAAATTGTCGAACCTTGTGTCTGAAGGTCAGCTGACGGATTCTGACAATCCTTTACCACAATCATTGAACAACTGTGGCCACATCTAAGGAGGTTGCCTTTAGTGCCATGGGCCTTAGACCTTTTGACATTAGGCGCAACGTGAACACAAGCATCAAGGTCTCTGGAGATGGGCTTGTAGCCTTCAGATTGTCCATGCTTGTCTAAATGCTTATGTCTGACCACCTCAAGCAATTATTTGTTTTTCTCTTTTCTCCATGCTCATTGTGGTGCATACACCAAACAGGAGGAGTCCTTTTCTGTGTTCAAACTGACTGAATTTGTGAATTTTAGTTTGCAGGCATTGACAAGTTACCTCAGGTGAGTTCCGTTCCAAAGTATTGAAAATCACCTGCGTGACATCAAATTCTTTTTAACTTCTCATGAAAGGTGCCAATAATGCTGTCTGAGCTGTTTTTGGAGTTTCTGTGTAATAAGCTAAGACTTAGTAAATAGTTCAATTTTTTTGTTCACTACAAACCAAAGAAATTTGTTTGTGGATACCATTTTTTAATGTCTGCAGTTTCTGCAAGAAATGAACATTTTTTTAAAAAATTGCATGGTGCCAACATTTTTGGCCACAACTGTAAATTAATAAATGTAAATCTAATGTATAAATGATTAAATAAATTGTTAAGTGCTTGTTGTACAAACCTAAAATTATAAGTCTCCCTGGACAAAGGTGTCACATAAAATGGTTAATAATTATGAGAATACTGTATACTGTAAATGTTAAGGTAATATATATTTGAAGTATTCCATCCATCCATTTCCTTTTACTGTTTCTCTTGACCAGAGTCGCGGTTATCCGGAGTATATCCTAGAATCATTGTGTGCAAGGCTGAAGAGGGTACACCCTGGACAGGACTCCAGATCTGTTGTACTGCTTCTTACTAATAGATGTTCTGTAGTAAGGTAGTACATGCAAGGTATTATGAGATTGTCAGGTCCATCCAAGCATTACGGAGAAAGCCAAGTCTAAAGATGTGATGTTTGATCTCATAATGGCTGTTCTGTTAAATATGTTTAGCAGCTGAGTCACTTTTTGGCTTCGTCAGTTACACTCATGAGTAAAACATTACCTTGATCTTAAGTCCCGCATCTAAGTAGTAACAGGAATTTCAAAGGATGTGAGTTCAGAATTCAGTAACCACAGTGCTCTCTCATTTCCAAACAATCTTACACACCATCATTACACATGCATGACTCATCTATTTTATAGTATCTGCCTTTCCAATTAAGACCTTTCTAAGACTTGAAATACATAAAACATTGTTTAAAATAAAATATAAGTGCACTTTGTGGTCAATAGAATAGTATAGCTGTTTGACACTTTTTGTATATTAGTTGCATATGTTCAGGTACAGTGCTCTTTGAAAGTATGTGAATCCTATAGGGATGATCATTATTGTTGAGTAAAATTTTAAAATAAACATTTACAATTTGAATTTCATATCTTAAAATAAACTTATGAAATTAATGAATGGTTGTGATTTACATACCTGATTATATTTATCTTCTTGGTTTAACCACTGCAACTTGGGGTTCACTTATTTTTCCACCTGCTCTACTTACATTTTTATATTACATGCATGATTTCCTCTAAACCAATATATGGAACTGGTGATTACACGGCTATTATTTCTAATGAGAGAGACTGGTTCTGGGGGTTCACATACTTTCAAGCAGTGTGTATATATGCTGATCTGCATACGAAACGTGTTTTTATTTTAACAGCCTTGATATTTTTTGTAGTATTATACTCTTTTTTTACTTTTCTATATTGATTTTAGATTGTTCCTTAATTTATTTTTCACTTTGCTATCAACATGCAACATTTACACATATTTAAAATAGCTTTTTGTGACTAAACACCCGGAGACAACAAAATGTTATGCTAGCAGTGTTCTGATATCCTTCATTTTCTCTATAGCTGAAAGGAGAGTATATTGTTATCTTTTTCTTTGAGTCTGGTTTTAAAGGTCAGGTGTCCATCTGCCACTGAAGCATGATGAAAAAAACTAGCCTCAGTTGTCCATATGTCTCTCTAGTGGCATGAAATAATGATCAATAAAGTTAGCCAAACTAAAGATGATAAGATTGAAAATTACTGCAGTGTTACTCTTGGATCTTTTCCTTTGTCAACTGGATGTTTCCTGCAGATGTTTTGGATAATTATCCAACACTTCATAAATGATTAAGAGAGCTACAGTATATAACTGAACTACATAACAATTTTTCAGTCATTTGGATTACTGGTGGAATTTATGGTGTCTCATTCACAGTCCAGTCCTGTGGGGCTTCTTCGGACACCTCTGCATTTTTCCTTACAACTAGTCCCCATGGAGCCAAGTTATCTTTCAGTCAGTCATTCATGGCCTTTCTGGAATTTTGCCTGTGACCTCATTACCCCTCTCCATACAGATCCAGTGAAAAATAATCTACCTGATTTCCCTCTAGGGTGTCTCCTTTATTCTTAGAAGGCTGTGGAACCTATAGTATGTAAAAATGCATATATTCAAGAAGTATAGGAGCAGTTTTGAAAGAATCTCTGGGGGGGGTTGCAACATCTGAATGAAAGCTTTCAGCTACATAAACCTAAATTTTTTAAAAAGGTGAGGGGTTATATTTCCCCATCCCCCTAAGAATTAGTCCCAAGTATATAAGGTCTTTCATCCACACCATATTTCAGAAATGAGAAGACAGAGAAATAACGTGAGCGTGGGAGCTGTTATGAAGAGCTTTTTTAATCCAGCTTTCTAATGATCTAATTAGACATACGCTTATTAGCTTGAGGGAAACAGAATACTAATGAGCTGTTTAAAATAACAAGCAAAAGAGATCAAACTCTCCTGTCTGAGGTGGGTGGATGTGAGGAGACATGAAACATAATGGGCTGAGATTATTTAAAATGCATCTGATTTGTCATTTATTGATTATGTTTACCATTTTATACTGTAAATAATATAAAAACATCTCAAACTCTGGATATACAGTTGTAAAAAAAGATATTGGTTTTGTCATGAATAGCTCTCCAGTAAAATGAGTTAGGCATCAAACCAGTTTATTAATTAGACCTCTACACCTGCAAATGCAAAATGCAAAGAGTTCTGCGTCCCGGAACATGTTCAAGAGCACTACTGTAAGCTACATCTTACAGTATCCTTGGATTCTTTATTGATAGTTTATTTGGAGGATCTGCTGAAAAAATTAAATTATTGACATGAAATAATTGATATTTTTCCTCACATTCTAAATTGACAATTTGAAGATCTGGGGGAAAAAAAAGTTTTTTTCACTGAAGAAAATAGCATTTTTATCTCATGTATTTCCACTGCAATAATTAAGGGTGTTTCATGATCTTGACATTGTAATTCTTATTTTGCTATGCTCAGTTGTATAGTTGATTTAACTGAGCTTTAGGAGTTTAGGAATACAGAATTATATCTTGACATGTTCATCCCTTTGGAGGAAAGCATCTGCTAATTGAATAAATGTAAATGTAAATATTTTTCCCTTCACTTTGGGCCACATAGTCAGCGCTGCTGAAAGCAGCCAATTGGAAAGCAAAGAGCAAAGTCTCCTCCAATGAGCTCCACTCTGGATGAGGAGAAGAGGGATGATATTAACAGGGATGTGGTAGGTCCTAAGATGAATGGTACCGGATAAAAATGAGAGGGAAGTCTCTGTCTTTGGCGAATGAATCACTCAGAACTGGCCATACCTAATAAATCACTGTGAAAGCCGGGGGTGTGGAGCACCTTGAAAACAAATTGAAATATGGAGCTTACATTTGCATATCTCTTCTGACCTTCACTCTCATGGTATGGTGAAAAGATAAGACTCTAAATGTTCTACACATGGTGCAGCCACTTCTGGGGCATATCTGGATGTTCTAGTCTCCAAATAATTTTTTAAAATAATATTCATCTCTTGTATAACTTTAAAAATACTGGGGTAAAATTAATCCATCCTAGTTTGGTATAGGACAGAACACATAGAGGTAATTATGTTAAGCTTATTGGCTATGACGACACAGATAAAAGAACTAGCATGACACTAGCAAGAGCTAAAACACAATGTTTTTTAATGGAAACCAGGCTTGCTGGGCTGAAACAAATCTGCTTGTGTTATATATATTATTAACTCACTATTATTACCAGGAATACTTTAGTAGAGTATTTTTACAATGTATATAATGATGAATGTCTTGTAAAGTCAGGAAGGAAATTCCTTCAAGAGAAAAAGGATCCAAAGGTGTATTTCCTAAGGAAATGGATTTGTTCTCTCACTGTCACTGGTGCTGTGTACCTCTCTGTCATTTATGCACACAAATGCCCTGTTTATGTAAGTGAGAAAGAACAGTGGACTACACTCTCATGTGTATTAAAAACCAAGATGTCTCACAAGCTTAGCCTCTGTTCGTGGGGATGTCCCATGCAGGAAATTCCCTGCCTTAGGTTTTTAGGCCATTCTGAGAGAGAGCTCTTGACTGTGAGAGTGGCTTTGTGCTGCCGTATGAATGGTCTTACAGTTGCACAAAAATAGAGCACTGGTCTTATTCAGATAACCAAAAAAAAAAAAAAAAACACAACATGACACATACACTTGCACTGCTTCATGAAGCATAGAATTTAATATCGTTTGGTTTGGTATAGAATATAGTACAGGTAAATTATTCAACTAGAAGATTTAAATCAGGAAAACGGTGAGGAACCGACTGAGGTGTTTGGGGATTTAGGGATAGAGAGCAAAATGGTGGGATTATTTAAAATTGCAAACAGAAAGAAACAGAAAATTATTCCATCAGAAGGTCCTTGGTCACAATAGCCAAGCTTTTTACATGAAGCAGATGATTATTAGATATAAAGAAATGAAATGGCACAGATGTTTAAATCTCATCATTTTCATTCAAGCCAAGGCTAAAAACCAGCTTGTGTCTTTAAACCAGTGTGAATTTATGTCAGTCTAAAAGCTGTGGATCATCCACAGTTGCTTCCTGTGAAGTGAGACTTCCTACTGACTGCTCCAGAGTGTAAAGCCCCCCAAAATGTAAGGTTCTGAGTAGGGTTACCACTGGGTCACCACTTCTAGCGGATTCAGCATGCAGTGCATCATGAAACCCAAGCTTATCAAGACAGAAAGAACAGGAACAGATGAAATGTCCACCACTATACATGTATGGCGGCATGGTGGCACAGTGAGTAGCGCTGCTGTCTCACAGTGTCTGGGTGGTGTGAGAGAACGTGGGTTTGATCCCCGCTCAGTCTTTGTGGAGTTTGCAGATTCTCCCCGTGTCTGAGTGGGTTTCCTCCCACAGTGCAAAGACATGCTGTTCAGGTTCCCCCATAGTGTGCGAGTGTCACGGAGTGAGTCAGTTTCACTGATGCATGGATGAGTAACCCCTTGTAAGTAGTGTATCTAGCAGTGTAAGTCACCTTGGTGAATAAGGTGTGTGAGCTAGTAAAACTATGGAGTATCTGTTGTAAGTTGCTTTGGAGAAAAGTGTCTGCTAGGTGAATAAATGTAGCAGCTAATACTGTAATAAAGGTGTTGCTTGATCTTACCTATTATTTAATACTACGCTTTCATTTCTGCAGCATACAAACGTTTGTAAATGACCAATAATAAAAAGAACTACAGAGCCTTAGAAATTCATACTATACATTTTATCAGCACACTAGGGAGACACAATGTGGAGGTAATTTTTAATTGAAATGTGAGTAGAGTGTTACAGAGCTGTGTAGACTTGTGTAGATGTGTAGAGCTTCATTGATAACTAAAAAGGAAGACACTATGTAATGACATTAATACATTATTTGGTTGCTCTACACTTGCTTTCTAAAACAACTAACACCATGCACAGTTTATTTTCTTTAGCTGTGTATCCTTTGCCAAAGAAATTCAGTTGAAGGGATCAATAGCATTTACCCTCGCACAACCCAAATCTGCAGCCTTTTGGTCACAGGTATGAAAAAACTACAGTCATTGTCCATATGTTGGTCTAGTGGCATGGATTAATATGTTTTTTATGTGTAACACCATTTATTTCTCAAAAAGGTTTTATTAGCTCAGTGCTGTGCTTCTCTTCCTGAGGAAAAGAAAAAAAATTTCAATACATGGTCACTGACAATGTTTGATACCGCATCAGAGTGTAATTAAGTACTTGGGTGCCTGGAGGCATATTTTCACACCTTTTTCCCATTTCTATAAAATTATAATGCACAAGACTCTCATCAAGATGCATGACCCTTAACCAAGTCATGATTTTGATTCATGAAACTTGATTGCACAAATCCTGCCAAAATCCAATGAAACTAAGAAATGCTGTTGAGAAGACAAATGAGAATGCTTATAAAATGTACTATCTAATTCGCAAAGGTGGGTGCTGCATGAAGTATAATCCATCTGTTCAGATGCAAGTATTATCTTTAATGCTCAGTACTTGTTAACTCACTGCCTGATGACACACATCAAGCCAAAGGAACATGTCAAACTGAGCTCCTTATTATTATCATTAATTACCAACGAGAACATAAACAATCTGGAAACATCTTATCTAGATTTTTGAGGAATTAACAGTAGTATTGTTCATTTTTAGAATAGATGTCAAAACACTTGAAAATTTTTGAACAATCAAAGTATAACCTATTTACTGAGGGAAAATCACAGTAGAGTCATTTTGATTTTCGGCGTAGCTTTTATTTAGCCTCTTACTTTTCTTACAATTACAGCATTGCTTTGCTGTCGAAAGTGACCTTCAAGTGACTGTATTCCAGGTCAAAACACTGGTTTTCAGGCACAGAATAGCTGGGCATGCAAAAGTATTTCAGCATTCTGCACTGATGGCACGCTGTTTGAAATCTTTTGGGGTTGAGGTTCATTTGGTCTCATCTTTCAAAAATGTCCTTTTTGTCAAAAACGTCCTTTCACGGCACTGACAAATGCTGGAATGCATAGATTTCCCTCACCAGAGGCTAACCTCTCATTTTCTGAAGGCTAAGAAAATGGATTTCATAACTGTTATGGGCTCAGGTGCAATCATGCCTTTTGGAAAGCTGACTCTTAACCACTTAAACTTTTCAAAGAGCAAAGCGTAAACCTATCCTCCAGAAATTCCATAAAATGACACCCATACAATTCCTGGGTAAAGCAAAGTACTCCATTAACTCAACTAGACACGCTACGTACCAAGCCATGATGTTTTGAATAGATCTGAGGAGGGCGGCGACGTGCAATCCGATAAGCAGACGGCCAGATTCGGAGGGGAACTCAGTGTTCTCGTATGTTCGTGCCAGCAATGTTTGATCTCCCACTCTCTCTCACAGAGCGGCCCTCTGACAGACCTCCCTTCCTCAGCTGCATGATTTCCAAACGCATGGCACAAACACAGCCATCTGTTTGTTTCCTCATCATCTGCCCTGAATCTGTTGAAGTACTTCCCATGGCCCTTCTACAGCCCCTCCCAGACCTTCCTAGTGGTCTTCTGCACCTTCCCACCTGCAGACAAATTAGAGCTTTCAGATTCAAATTCAGGTTTCTTGGCTGGCAGTTAAGACACATTTGCAAAGCACAATGTTAACACTGTGTAACAAAGTATACTTTCCATACATACCGTAAGTGAAAAAAAAATTCACAAAACAAAAGGTTTTTAATAAACAACAAAGGAGAAGCATATGTTTCTTTTCATTTCCATTTTAAGCTAAAAATACAGATCTCATCAATTACCTTTATTAAACACATACTGAGATCACTGATCCTCTCAAAGCAAACCCTCTGAACCCGCTTCATTAACACTGCTCACACTGGGACATCACAGAGGCATGGAACTGCATATCTAGATGGAGTATTAAGTCTGGACATCTTCAGGTCTGCATTATGTTTAAAATCACATTGAGCTCTACAATAATGTGTATTGAAATGCAGTGGCAGAATAACGGCCTCTGTATTCTCAAAGTGTAACAAGGCACTGCATACATGAAATTTTAAGCACACATGAAATTTTAAACGCAGCCATTCATCATCAGTATCACGGTCTTCACAATGATCCACAGCAATTTGTCTCAATATTTCTATGATGCACTACTGCTGAAAACTATTACCTGAAGTTTCCACAAATGACCATCTGCGTTCCAAGTGGAAAACAGCAAAAATGTGCTGAGTCATAAGCTGCGATCCGCAAATGTCATTTAACCAGAAACTTCAAATCCATGCACGTTTCTAGTGTTACTGCTGCAGAGTAGACGCATACATACAGTGTGTAAAATCTGATGGGACATTTCCCCAGACAACAGGAATAAAGTCTATTGCCCACACTGTGGGAAAGGTGAGCCACAAGGGTCAAGAGTGCATTTTTGTGCCATGCTTACCATACTATCAATCATGGAATTTTCTCTGAGAGTGTGTCTTAAAGTGTCTCATGTCCAATGTGAGCAATGCAGTCTCCAGAACCCCTAACTCCAAAGCCCTCCAGGGCACCTATCCCTTCATCCTGCAGCCTAGCCCTGCTAATTTCAATTCACGCATAGCTAGACCTGTGATTTTAACGTAATTATTCATACCTGTAGCTTCGCATTCTTCCTCAAATATTCACTGTCTTGTCCTTCTTCAGTTGTCTCCACATATATTTTCTCTATGGCTTTAGATCTTTAAGCATTCTCCATATATGATTTATTCATGCACAGTCAATAATGGGCTTCCCTGCTTTTTCATCTTGCGAGGTATTGATGGTGCTTTCATTTGCCGTAAAAGCGCCATGTTTGGCTCACACGCTTCCAGATGTGAGAAAGCCTCATGTCAGAGACTAAGCATTTTGGAGCTCAGCTTAAGCTGGCTTCTAAATCTTGGCATGTCTTCTGGTCTATCCCACATCTTCGAAGCCAGCAGCATAAACAAACTGCTGTAGGTCCGCACTGATGAAGGACGGGGGTGAGGATGGGGGGCAGATAGTCCAGGCGTTCGAAGGGGGGATGGGGAGCTCCTTGAGGAATGCAGAAAGAAAAACTCTGGTATCACATTTCAGGAAAACAAACGCCTGAGGAATCTGTCGTAAGGAAAAAAAGAGCATGAAATTCCCAGACGATACATAATTCAATAAGGGACTCAATAAGGGTTGGTCGCGCAATGTTTATAATTCATTTCGTATCCTGGCTTTAAAGAAGATGAGAATGGTTTCAAAATTTCGGTTCCCAACCCTTTATCCCCCCTCTTTAGTTTCTGATTACATGCTATAGTGGCATTTGATATTTTTGTTACGTGACTGATTCACATGCACAAAGCTTGGAAAACATTTTATACATCTAACACGTGTAAAAAACAGTCATGCTCCTCTCAATCATTGTTACCCACTTTTAAGTGGCATAATCACTGCAAAGCAAGCAGCAGGCATGTTTTATAGCAAGGAAGGGAAAATGGCAGTTGACAGGAAGCCAGAGCTCCAGCCAAACTCAGCAAGAGCAAAGTTCCCATCAAGAGAGATGGCTAATGGGAGAGAGCGGTAGGATAATGATGTTGTTTTAGTCGGAGAGCCTGCCCTGGGGGATAGTTCCTGCTATTAGAGCTAAGACATGGGTGGATATGAAGATGGAGGAACACGGAGGAGCACCTTGACACCACGGTTGGCAGAACCCAGCGAGAGCACCAGCACAGGAGGAGCAGATGGGGCGGGTGCGAGAGCTCTATTAGTGATTGACAGCAGGAAACTCCTCTCATCTCTCTAGATTACACCCCCCTGTCAAACCACACACCTACTTAAGTGCTTTGGAAGGATTTTGCCAGAAAGCAGGCTTTAGATTTACAAATGTGTATTGTGTTCTATTTATGTCAGAGGAAAAAAATTCATTTTCTTGTTGTCTTTTGGCTTGTTTAATGGAATGAGAAAAATGTCCACTTTGAAGGAAACGTGGGAGACTAAATATAATCAGTATTCCATGCATCATATAATTTTTAGATGACTCTGAAATACTCCAAAAACAGAATATTAAGTGCAAATGTTAAGCTGAAGGTTGATTGTCTTTAGTGGTCTGGTTGAAATGTTGCAGGCTATGTTTTTAATAAAAGGAGTATCTGTAAGGTGTTTCCTAATGCCCAGAGAATTTGGGATCATGAGTGAGAACATCCTGTCAGCCCATGACACGTCATCTTACAGTGTTCTGGGAGTTACCATTAGAGGTCTTACTGGTCCTAATCCACATGTATAATTTAAGATCTGTAACATGGGCCCATTCAGAATACATATAATATTACCTTTGAGATTTCACAAAAACTCACACACACACATTCTGACAATTATTCTTTCCCTTCTAAAATCTCCTGCAGTGACCTCACCAGCTCTCTAAATGTCACATTCTTAAAAAATTTATTGTTGACACTTGAGAAGTCACAAAACAATGTGTTTTCACACTACCGGATCTATATATCAATGAGTTAAATGGATTAATGCAATACATTTATGTAAGGGCTGTAGTACTGATGATGATGGATGCCGCAGAAGTGGTTGCAGGAGGAGGGGGCAGTGTACTACACCTTAAAATGCACAAAGGGCAGGGAGAGAACAATTAGGTGAGGCAAACATGACTAATGAATAATAACCTTTGACAACACAAAGGCTGAGTCAGGATAATGGAAACAAAACAATCATCCTCCACCGGCAGCTCTGTCCTCCACTAAATCACACTAATCATAAAACTACAGTGCAGAATGCTTCAAGGAGCTCACTCACAAACTCAGGAGTAAGATCACAACTCCCAAGATCTCTAGTGCAAATTTCTACACAGAAAGGAACAGAAAGAGAAAAATGGATAAGATCTGATTGTTTGTTTCTGTTGTTATTTTTTACTTGTCTTTCTGATAAGGATGTTGTATTCTGTGGAAGCTTATGTCTTGTACCATAGAATCTGCAACTGTCAGTTTTTTCTTGGAAGGTATATGGTCAGACAGTACAGAGGTCAGGATATTGACTTTACAGGTAAAACTTTAAACAGAGTGCTTTCATAAAAAGGGAGGACCCAGACAAGCCAAGAATTTGTACAGCATGACCACAACTGCGATAAATGCATGTCTCATTTTGAGGGCTCCAAGACCAATCCGGCATTGGCGTGTGGGTGTGGTGCAGATTTACCTGCAGTCCAAGCCAGGGCAGCACCCCCAGTGGACTTCCTCCTTTTGATGGACGAGCATGTCATCCTCCGACATCTGGAAGCAAGTAGCAGGACAGATAGGTGGCGGATAATGAATCAGTGACGGAATCAGGCCAAGAGAAAGGCACTGACCCATGACACAGAGCTGTATGTCCTTCAAAGTTCCCATACAAGCTGAATTCAAACTGGTCTGGCACTTTAACATTGTCACTGAGAACACAAAAAAATAACATGTATAAGAAACACACAGATTTGCAAAAAATTGGTGTTTCGGAGCAATACACTTCAGTTGCATCCTACAGTTTTCAATGCCCCCATGAGATGATATGGATATTGTTCTAGAAGCACACACCCGGCTGAAACCAGAAATTTTTGTGTGGTGGTTATGCTGTTTATTAAATGAACCGGTTGGATACTTCAGAGTCAAAATTCTGTGTTCCTT
This sequence comes from Scleropages formosus, assembly GCF_900964775.1. Taxonomy (NCBI): domain Eukaryota; kingdom Metazoa; phylum Chordata; class Actinopteri; order Osteoglossiformes; family Osteoglossidae; genus Scleropages; species Scleropages formosus. The sequence goes on from NC_041817.1 coordinate 1,054,695, forward strand.
TTCCAACTGATTTCTTCAACCATAATTACCCAATAACCTAAAATATTAGTTCACCCCTCTCTAAATAATTAGAATCTCGACAATGCAGTACTGACTGTTTGCTGACCTCCAGAAAACAGTTTTCATGTTCAGCTGAACTAAACATGGTTTTAGCAAAAATCATTCTTTCGACAAAATTAGTCCTATGGGTTACCCTGTGATGGACTGGCGTCCCATCCAGGGTGTACACCTCAGCCTTGAGTCTGTTGATTCCAGAACAGGTTCTGGGCTGCCGCAACCCTGACCAGGACAAACGGTTATCGAAAATGAATGAGTGAGTGAGTCCTGTGGGTTTCGGACATGGTCTTTTCATTGACAGAATTTTTTAAAAATAAGAAACAAACCCTATACTTTAAGAAAAAATATGTCTAATTTGCAAAATTAAGTAACCAGCTGTGCAAACTGTGACTGTAGGTAATTACAGTGAGCAAACTATCACATAAAATCCCAGGGACATTAGGGTATATAATTAAAATGACAAATTAATTGTATATAGAATATATAATGTTCTTTTTACCATTTCACCGGTAAACTTGGACGTAACTTGAATACATAATTAGACGTTTTCCCTCTGTGCACAAACACAGTTAAAAGGTTATGTGCATCTTTGGATCTCAGACTTATTTCTGTTAAAGGTATCTTGTCAAAAGAATAAAAACAAACTGTGGGACTGAGCATTCGACCAGCATTCATACTTCAATATTAAAGCATAGAAATACAGTAGAAGCAGCGCCAATCCTAAATATGTATAGTACTATGAGTCTATTCTGCTTTTATACTGATTAGATTTTCACTTTATTTTTCATTATTTTGGTTCGTAGCTGAGTAACTACATCTTTATAACTTTATGTGCTTAAAAGACATTGTATCGTACCTGATAGGGTAAGGTACAGGATATGACTCAATGATGCTATCAGCGGATTCCCTGCTGGTACCTAAACTGAGAACCTTCAGGTTAACAAGCCCTTATATAATATGCTACCGCTGCACTGCTTAAGTATGACCTGTGTGCTGTTGCATCCATGGTAACACCGCAGCAAGTTGCACTCAAATCAAGGAAAAGTCCAGGAAGGGTCACTCTTTTTTATTGCAGCCCTCTGTGCGTGTGTTTATCTGTGGGCGGCTCTTGGCCTTTTCTCCAGGAACAGGCCAGTCCCTTCCTTAACTGGGAGTAGGGTATTTCCTGCTGCTGCAGGCAGGAAGTTTTCATTCACTGAGTGCGCTCTGCTCTCCGAATGGTCTCTCAACTGAGCGGCGCCGGAGATTAGCCAGGATCCTGCCCCACCCATCTTTCGCTGACTGCTACAGCTATAACTAGTCTCTTTACAGTGAATATACGTTTAACTGTATTGACAGCTATGCACATAAGTTTTGCATATTTACAATTCACATGTTGTTCTGTGTGACATTTAAATGTTGATGGGCACTGTGATCACTGATCCCTCCATCAGGGATTGTACACTGTGATGCGGCTGGACGGAAAGGCCTGTGGAATCTTTCCCATTGCCTGTAAGTAACCTCTGAAACTTCCTCAGTTGCCTCCCTCTGTCCACGACACTGCTATATTTGACACTGGTTTCCCTCAGTTCCTGTTTCCCCTCCAGCGTTCTCTGATAAATATCCAGGAATAATATTTACATTAGACTGGCCCTGGTGCTGGCATGGTGGCACAGTGGGTTGTGCTGCTGCCTCACAGCACCTGGGCTGTTTGAGCTTAGGTTTGAATCAGGCTCAGCCCGTGAGGAGTTTGCATTTTCGTCCCATGGGTTTCCACCAGGTGCTCTGGTTTCCTCCCACAGCCCAAAGACATGTAATTCAGGTGAACTGGTGGCCCTAAATTGTCCTTACAGCGTGAATGCGTGGCTGTCCTGGCATTGTTTTGAGGGCATAGCCCTCGTAGCCTAGGTCCCAGTGATTCCTGGATGGGTTGCGGACCACTGCAGCTCTGACAAGCACAAATGGTTATCGAAAGTGAATGAATGGAAGCCCTCGCACATGTTCACGTATAAAGTCTTGTTTGAAGTGTATTAGTAGTGCAGAGAAAATTCTATTTCATCACCACACGACATTCAATGTTTTCTCAGACAATTTATTGAAAAATTGGCACACCATGAGCATACCCACACACACACACACACACACACACACACACACACACACACGCATCGATTGAAGCCGCTTGTCCCAAGCGGGGTCGCGGCGAGCCGGAGCCCAGCCTGGCAGCGCGGGGCACAGGGCTAGGGGGGGACGACGACACACACCCAGGACAGGACGCCAGTCCGTCACTAACCCTAACCCAAGCGGGACTCGAACCGCAGCCCCACCTGAGAGTAGGTACAGGCCAAACTTGCTGCACCACCGCACCTCCCCCATGAGCATACCATGAAAATTAAAATGTATGAATCTTTGCACTTTTGCATCCTTGCTGACGTGCTTATTTACGTTTATCTGACAAAGCAACTAGCAATTTTTGCCCACTTATACAGCTGGATACTCTCATTAGAGCAAGGTAAGCACGGTGCTGAACAGAACCACAGCAGGGGTGGCGCCAAGTCCTTTACCTCTGCTTCATTTTCTTACAACAGATTTGGTTGGAGTAAGACTATCTGCTGGCATGGCGGTGAGGCATCTTGACTCCGACAGATGAATAACGTCGAGTTTTCATAGGAGGCTGTGAAAGATTGTTTCTAATGACTCCTGATGTACGAGACATGTTCATTAACCTGCACCGACCGGTGGAAACTCTTCTCTGATTCCCTGTGAAAACCAGGACGTGTATTTAGCAGTCGGTACCGCAAAAGATTAACATATTGTGAGCGGGCCATCGAAGAAAAAGCACTGCGTGTATATATTAAGTTATAAAAGTGATATTTGAGAAATTATGTGTAAGGCTTTGAACTAAGTATGTTTGCTTTTTATATACACAATGACTAAAAAAAAGTACTGAGAACAAGGACATTTTCATTTTATTTTAATGTCAGCATGAGCATTAATATATGCACTTGTTAATTCTTTTTTGTAAACAAGAAATTCAAAGACTTTTTTATTCATCGCCTAAAAACCTTTTGTGAAAACCAACCGAATAGGATTTACTTTACCCATATTAGACAGGAATTATAGCGGTAAACAATTCTATAGCTGATCGATGTCAGACACTAAATGAGCAGCGGGGCGTTTTGACCAGTCAAGTGCTGAAAGTGCTCTCTTCAGCAGGGGAGCGTCAACTTTTGAGGTGGGGATGTCAGCAGTAATAGTCAGTAGCGTTATAACCCCCCCCACTTTCTTGTGGCATTGCTTTCGAGTGAAAATCGGAGGCTGACATTGGTCTCTGTTCCACCGGCTTAAAACAACATATTTGCTGCCGGTCGGGTCGGGGGTTGCAAAGTGAATCGTCGTTACCGCCAGCCTCTCTTGACCAAATGACGAGGCCTGTTTAAGCTACATGTTGTTGAAACAGGAATGACTTTGGGTTCATGAAGCATATGAATAATCAGAACAAAAAACAGTAATTCAAAATGTCAGTTATATATACGGTGTGCAGGAATATAATATCAAACCGCGGGCTGAAGTGAGACCGAGCAGAGAGACTGCGCGCGCTAGAACGACTCCGCTAAACCGAAACCTCGAGACAGAGCGAGAGGATCGCGTGCGCTCTCCTTCTTATCCCCCCCCGAATCCCCCCAATCCAATCTCCCTCCCTCCGTCCCTCCCTCCGTCCCTCCCGCACCCCCTCCTCCACGCGGCGGGCTCGTGGGTGAGGTCCGCCGTGTACCGAGCGAAACGCGGAGGAAACGGCTCTGCTCCGGGTCCTGCGCTGCGAGCTCCAGTTCGTTCATTCATGGGAAAAGTGTGGAGGCTGCAGATGTACCCGCAGTACTCGTACTACTGCCCGCAGTACCTGTCCGCCAAGGTACGGTGACCGAGTGCGAGCGCCGAGTCGAGTGTGAGTGCCGAGCGTGAGCACCTCGCTCTGTCACACGCGCACTGCTGCGTGGGGTTCCGCTGTCTCACTGGCACGAGGTGTTCCTCGCTCTGCGTTTTATAACTGCTACCTTTTCATTTCCGTGACGCAATATGGTTTATAATCATGATTCGCGGTGGAGCAGATCAGATATATCATATATTATTATTATTATTATTATTATTATTATTATTATTCAGACTGCTTACAAAATGTATGTCTCGTCAGGCAGTTAGTTATCCGTGATTTTTGTGAGCTGCGTGCGTTCAGCCTGGCTTGAATCCTGCGTTTTTTGGCATCGTTGGAAAAAAAAGCTCGTGTTTTTTTCCCTCTCTCTCTGAGCTGTGGTATTTCGGAGGAATTTTCTCATTTCGAAACTGGAGTCTGTGTGTAACATGATTCATTGCGTAGAAGAAGGTGCTTTCGAATACAACATGATTCGTATTATTTTAACATCTACTAGTTTATTATTTTATACCATGCAGTCCGAGTCCAGTTTTGCTGGATCGTTCAGTAAAAGTTTGTGCCCTTGACTTCGACATTCAACCCCTTAAGGTTGTTGTACTGGAGGGTTTATCGATTGTAATCGATTATTGTATCCGGGGGGGGGGGGGGGGGGGTGACAGAGCTGTACGTCTGCGGACGATTTGCCGGTCTCTAGTTGTCTTTATTATTGAAATACAAGAAACGGTGAATCGATGGATGTTGACAATGTGGAAACCCCAGAGCACTTCCAAGAAGGGGCTGCAGAATAATACAATAATAAACTTGAAATAACATGACTAACTCTTTCTCAGTGTGGCTGATTTGCAGAAAATGTCCATTTCAGACAAGTTTCATGTGGAGAACAAGATGTGCCATGAATGAAATCCCACATGATGAATATACAGTACATTACATGATTGAGTGATGAAAAGCAGCGGGTGGCAGAGTGGTTAAAGCACTCCGTGAACTCCACACTTGCTGAAAAAAGACGAGTTAAAAACTCTTAATCCGGAAGAAAAGAAAAAAAGGCAGCAGCAGAGTGCAAAGTAGTGACTGAAGACCCTGGAATTTCACTGAAATGAATAAATATCAGATTGGGACCAGTATAAAAGAATGCAAATAAGTACCTTGAGCAAGGTACTTAGCCCGAGTTAACAGAGTAATAATACCTTGTAGGATAAGTTGGTAACTCATTGTAAGTAGTTTGTTGCTGTGCAAACTGAATATGGTTTATAATTTACTTTGGAAAAATTAAATAAACGAGTGTAATGGAAAATGGTTAACTTACTGCCCTTGTAAGGCTGGATACTGAATTGTAGACTTACAGTTACAGAAAAGTACAGCCCAGATGAGTTACCAGAGTAAAACTTACTGTAATGACTTTAAAGCATGGTGTCACAGCAGGCTTGGCCAGGTCCTGCTGTCTGGTGGGTCTGGGGTTCGAGTCCTGCTTGGGGTGCCTTGTGACGGACTGGTGTCCCATCCTGGGTGTGTCCCCTCCCCCTCCAGCCTTGCGCCCTGCGTTGCCGGGTTTGGCTCCGGTTTGCCGCGACCCCGCTTGGGACAAGCAGTTATAGACTGTGTGTGTGTGAGACTTTTAAGCTGCTGTTGAAACGTAACATTGATGTCAAACTTGGAAAAAGATGTAATTTTGTGTAAGCATGAAATAACTTCATCTGTTCGGATTTAACAGTCATTAATGGCCAGACGTTGGTTACGTTTATTCATTGGTGAGGTTAGAGGGATTTTACAGATTAGGAGAATGGGGTATTAAAGAATACATGAAAAGGTTCTGGTTCAGGTCTCAGGAGGAGCTCTGCTGAGATACCCTCAAGCAGGTGTTTAACTTGAATTCCTTTGGATGGAATTTGTCTCGGTTCACTGAGAAACTAGCAAATTTGTAAACGTCATGTAAAAGCTCTGAAATAGCACTGCTGTACACTGTTTTGTGTGTAATGCCAGCTCTTTTGGGAGCTAGAACCCCTGTACATGTTCATCTGGACAAAGGGAGGTTTGTCCAGATTTCAGCAGGATCGGCTGCTGAAAGTGTGAGCTCCACAATGAGAACATCAGCACAACAGATATAGGAACACGGGCATGTAGAAAAACTTTTAAAGGGATACCGTGGTACATCATTGTCCATGTGCTAATTACATCCATTGTTGGGTGGCATGATGGCGCAGTGGGTGGTGCTGATATTATACAGCTCCAGGACTGCAGGTTTGGATGCGGGTTTGAATCCAGCTCAGTCTGTGTGGAATTTGCAGGTTCTCCCCGTGTTCGTGTGGTTTTCCAATGGGTACTTCAGTTTCCTCCCGCAGAACAAAGACATGCTTTTCAGGTGAACTAGATAATGTAAATTGCCCTTTAGAGTGTGTGACTGTGTGTGTGCCCTGTTGCGATGACGTGTAGATAGTTGTAAGTAGCTTAGTGTAGCATATCTATCAAGGTGCCTTGGACAAAGTTGTCAGCTACATAGGAGTTAAGAATAATAAAATTGCTGATTGCCACAATATGTGTATGTAAGCACAGGCTGAAATGAATGCACACAGCTGGCACGTCTGCTGATCAAGCTGAAAACAAACCATTGATTTTCTGTTAATATTGGAAGAAATTAAACATGGTGTAGCCAGAGTTGCTTCTAAATGTGGAATACATTATGTGGAACACTTGACTGTTCAGACAAGTCTGAACCTTCTGTCTCTCACGCTCAGCCCACTCATTATTTAGCACTGTAGGAACAATGTATACAAGCCTTCCAGATGAAAAACATGTGTATGTTTCGTGATGACATCAATCAAGTGTTTTTTTTTTTTTTCAAAATAGCAAAAAGTAAGTTCCAGACATTCAACAGCGCTAATGTAATTGCTTACCCATCTGAATAATTCAAGACAGAACAGTGTAATGGCGCGTAGATCCAGTGTGGGCAGAATCATTGGCAGCTGTTAGTGTCTAATGGGGATGGTGCCAGTGGTACATAATGCACTTTGCATCGATCACATCTATCCCAGGCCAGGCAAAATTATGGGCCCCACCCTCCCTCCACACTCTGCGAAGTGCATCTTTCTTGAACAGGTCTTGTGGCTGGACACAGTACGAGTTTTCCTTTACTGGAGATGAGTTTTCTTTTACCGTATGTGTTTTTTCTTGCGCGTAAAACGTGATAACAGTTCTGTCCGTAGGTTTAAGAACAAGCAGCCAGTGGTCTTAAAGACTCAGTTTGAAAATGTGTCCGGTACCTAGGACAGTACCGTAGTGCGGGTACCTCGCCTCTCCTGGGCTGCGGGTTCGGACGTGGGCTGGAATCTGACTCGGACCGTGCGAGTTTGTGGGGTCGCTCTGTGTGTGTCTCCATGGGTTTCCTCTGGGTGTTCCACCGTCCTCCCATAGTCCATGAATTGGTCACTCTAAACTGCCCTTAGTGTGTCACTGAGTGTACGAGTGTGTGAGTACCCTGCGATAGACTGCTATCCCATCCAGGGTGTGCTCTGCTGCAGGCCGTATGTTTTTGCGACAGGCTCTGAACCACCGTGACCGACTTTGGGCAAGCGGTTATTGATGGATGGATATTAACCGTCTGTATAAATTATTGCACGAGGTACGAATGCTAAGCAGATGGATAATCTAAATGTTGTCAGCCAGAATCATGTAAATATGGAAATTGCATGGCAAAGTGGTGCACAAGAGTAGCTCTTCAAGTCTGGACCTTATTAGAACTGGTTATTTTGAATGAATAATTGATACCCTTGTCTAATGAACTTAAACAGAGGCGTAGCTTTGCTGTAGAGGCTCGTTCAAGGCGTGTGAAAGTTGAGCACGTCCTCTGCGACTTTGATTCCGGCTGCTCTTTCGGCGGAAAGGCTCACGTTCAAAGTAGGCCTTCAAGAACGCGGGACAAGCATGGGGAGGATGTCCCTGTGCGGGCCACATCCACCTTGCAGTCGTCTCAGGATTAGCACTGACAATGAGGGAAAGTGGCGCGTGTTTCTGAAGCGGCTGCAGGTCTGCCCTGGCGCTGGGCCGGCGGCTTTCATCTTAGCCGAGCGCCTTTGAGAGGCGCTGTGTTCGCTGTGCCTGCAACCTATGAAGGAGAGATGTAACGCAGGCTCTCTTGCGCACACATACTCAGTCTCTACCTGAGCACTTTTGCGGCGCCGGTAAAGGCGCGTGCTTCGGAGATAGTTAACGTAGCTGGAAGATTAATACTGAGAAACGTGAGGTCGTATGTGATGAGGCTGCATGGAAATGATTGAAAACCCAGCAGAGCACTGGCAAGCAAAATGCCTATTTAAAAATAACTTTAAAGGAATTCGTTTTGCAATGCCTCATTCAGTTCAACGGTTCCCGATACAAGAAAATAACATACGTTGACAAATCATGTTTGAGTGCTCGAAATAAGACTTCGCTGCCCAGAAAGGCATTGCTCATAAACTGTGTAATAGTACATTGTTTAAATGATGTTGTGCATGATTACGCTATGATTATCTTACGCTAAAAACTCGTAAGCATTCAACTTCACGTGATTGAACTGATCGTATGTGTTGTTCTGAGTGACAAAGACAAGGGCAAGAGACAATATGTTTACAATAACATTAGCGGCATCGATGTCAGGAAATGGTATTGGATGTGGGAAGCAAAGAGGCTTTCATCTTCTATCTTTGATCATCATCGAACTCCGCAAGAGCTCCCAAGAAAACAGAATGCCCGCTTTAGTGGTGCGCCGGCCCCCCGGCGCAAGGCCGCGATCGATGGCAAGGTGTACGCGCAACGGCCGCCACTTCGACGCAGCATGCAGAGAGCCGCAACAATGGCATTGTGCTGAGGCGGAAAAAGTCCTACACAATGTTTACAATAAGGCTCGGAGAGTTGCCTGGCAGCAGAGTGTACAAAATTAAACAGCAAAGTTGGGCTGCTCTTTATGATGGCTCGGTCCTGAAAGGGCACCTATTGTGCTCCCATAATTCTCACTGGCGAGCGGAGCGAGGGCCCGGTGCACGGCCATACCCACGTCGGTGTCCTGGCTTTGTGCGAAAAGGCTCTTTAACAAAAAAAAAGAAAAACAGAACGAAAATAGCTAAAATCTCAGTCAAAGAAGGTCTGCTTTCTATAGATTGCTCTGTTAATGTGGGTAATGAAGACTCGTGCGCCGCTTTTCACACGAGCACAACATTCAACTGACATAAAAACTGGAGGTAATCTCAGATGTGATGCTGTGCATTATTTATTAGTACAGCTTTCAGCTTGCCCATTAATAGAATTAATCTGCGCTGCAATGCCCATCACTGGTCGGTGTGTGCAGAATGAAATTGAATTTATCTGAATTATCTGAATTTTCTGCTGCTTCTCAGGGCATCTTCTATATTGCTTTGTTCATAAAATGGAAATACATTATGTATTAGAAAATCTCATAAACATTATACTTTGAGAGATTTCCCCAGAAAGTGGTTTTCTTATTCTCACATGTGAAAAGTTGCATTGAGAAGTAATTAAATTAATGTTGTCAATCATTACACACTCCAAAGGTTTTCGAGCAACAGGAGCCATTTTCTCCACTCATTTCATTATTGTGATAATATATTATACTTCTCATTTTTTCATATCCCATATAGTTTTCATAAAAATTAAAAAGTGCCATAATGACGAAAATATTCTCCTTTTTTTGCAATTTAATTTTTAGTTTCATAAAAACAAATAAATTCTAATACCTTTATGGTTATACACATTAACACACATCTGTTTAGGCCTCTTCCTATAATATTCTTTTTGCTGCTGTCGCATTTTTGTATTTTGTCAAATGATGTCCTTAGAGCTTTAGCCACTGTGACCGCAATGTAAATAAGACAAAGACTGATAACAAAAGTATAATGTGTGAGAAATTCAAATGAGAATGATAAGATATTCAGTTGCTGTCGTACTCACTTTAAGACACGCTGTACTTGGACGTTTTTAATGTGCAGGGCTGAAATGCGATGTTGTCTAGGTCCATTAAGCAATGACAACCAGTACCTCTGGCTTCTTTAATCCTTTGGTGCTACAGTTATTTGGCAAAATATCTCATGATTGTATCATGGACATATTCCATCAAAAAATTGGGAATTTCATTAGTATTTGGTGCCTTTTTTTTTTTTTAAATTGTTTAATGCTACCATGTTCACCAGTTGATTTGTAAATTAAAAGGGGAACCTTTATATATTGTACTAGTTCTAACTTTAAGTAAGATTAATTTACTTGATTGAAAGCAGCGCAGGGTACCAGAGATGCACGCTTAAAACAATGAAGTTGTTGGTTCCCAGAAAAGTCTTGGGCTATTTTGTAGCATAGCAGTCACATCCCACTCCTGCTGTCATACAATTAAGCAAGGTGCTTACACTGATTTCCTACAGTAAAAAATTACCCAGCTGTACAAATTTGAAATAGGTCAATGTACAAACCTAACGTTCTAAGTTGTTCTGGAGAAAAGCGCTCACTAAATAATAATAATAATAATAATAATAATAATAATGATGGCTGCTGGTTGTTAACCTGAATTGCTCCTAGAAGACAGCCAGCTGTGCAGCGCAGAGTCTAAAACTGTAAGGTGCAAGACATGTGAAATGAAACGAAGCCCCAATCCTTGAGGGCAAGCAGCAAATATTTATCACTATTTGAAAGCGTGTGAAGAAGAAAGCGCTGCGCCGTAGCTGTCGTGTGGACTGGGCCTTCTTTGGTCCCAAATACAACAGCTTCCTTTGCAGACGCATATGGTCTCTGTCCCGTCGCCCCTCCCGTTCCCGTGGCGACGCCCCTCAGGCAGGCAGGCTTCCCGATTGGCCACGAGAGCCACCCGTCTTCCTGCGCGCTGCCCGCAGTCCTGCTGGTAAGCCACCGCTGAGCTTATGGAAGATGCTCCTGTCAGTGCCTCAGAGGGGTCTTTGTCCACATCCCCAGCCCTTCCGTCCCTGGAGGAAGGTAAATACCGTGCACATTTTGCACCTCCCTGCGTCGCACGTCTAGCCTCGGCTCAGGGGCAGGGCCAGAGCTTGCGCAGAGGAAACGGCTATGGAGGAAGTTACCAGGGAGGGATAATGATTTCAGTCTTTAAAAGGAAGTTTTTTTTTTTCCCTTCTCCGAGCAGCAGCGTGCAGAGAGCGAGAGACCCCGCTCTCCTAGTTTTCGATGCTTTTTTTTCGCGGTCATGTAGTGTGGTTCTTATTATGAGTTGTCTTCGCACAGATTACAGTACGGTGCGTGAAGTAGATTCACTTGCTCGCAAAGTCGTACTTGAATCGAACTGGTGTTTTTTCGCCTCTGTATACTTACGTGCACGCCTCTGCAAAACAAACTGCGTAATTGGGATATTTCTGAGCAGCTGGACCGATCGGAGGAAACGAACGGTCTCTTCTAACGACCTGCTAGTTTTGACGATGCAGTCTGGCAGCTGTGTTGTGTCACAGTGACCTCATCAGGAACAGACGAGCGAACGTGAGATGCAAGGCTTTCGCTGTGGTTCTCTAACCTGAGCTCCTTTTCTAGGGAGCTGTTTGCTAACAGACACGCTGGGCTTTCTGCATGCATTACCGCGGAGGACTGCAACATGACATTCGTTGATCTACTTATGCTGTGACAGAGAAAATTGCGAAGGAGGGAATAGCCACTTACTCAAGAAGATGAAAAGAAAGGACAAGGATTGAAGCTAAAGACCACGTTCAAAATTCAGGACAGGTCACGCTGCAACAGAATTAAAATAACAGCTGGCACAACCTCCGTGACTGCCCTTCCCACCCCACCCCAGTCCACCCCACCCTCGCCAAAGGGGAGGGCTCCATGTTCACCGTTTGCTCACAGGGCCCGGTTCGCACAATGCCCATCCGCGAAGTGCTGAATCAGATCCATCTGTTCTCGCTTGCAGTGACCTATTGCCACGGTGCGGTGGTCCGAATGCCCCCCCGCTCCCGTTTTGTTTGTGACCTTTACTGTTCACCGCATAGCTGTGGCATGCTGATGGCCCAGGAGGAGGGGACATCAAACGTTAATCCACAGCATGTCAACACCCTCGCCGGACCCAGGATAGGATGACAATAAGGGAAAACACAATTCTCCTACCAATAAATTATGCCAACTGATGGCACAAATTAAAAAAAGAAAAACAACAACAACAACAACAACAGATACTTCTCGAGTTTGGCTTTAGTTTTATGATTTCACAGGGAAGTGGTTGCTTTTACGGAGGGTCAAAAGAGCAGCTGTTGCTAATCTTATTAGCTGTCGGTCCACAACGGTTTGCGTGCAGAGTGGAAACAAAGGCTCCGAGGCCGTGGGCTGACATCGCGTCATCTGTACAACCAGCCAGAGGTGCACTTTCAGCCACACTGCAGAAATAGAGGCTTCTGTGCTGCAAGATATCAAAGTAGACAGATGAGGGGACAGGAAGTGCCGTGCGGTAGGCGGCGGATGTGCCTCAGAGTCCCTCCTCCCTAACAAAGGCTTTCAATCCAGGCCGTTTTGCAGCAACATTAGGAAGGAAGCGGGACGGAGGCGTGACTAATAGCTTGAACAGTTAGGAGATCAGCGACTGGTCTGTTAAGGGGCTGGAAAAGTAAATGGAAACGATATCCAACAGTGTAAAGATTATGCCCATGTGGTAAATTTAAGATACAATTAATTCAGTTTTACAGCTAGAAATTGTAAAGTACAAAAGTACAAGCTATATGTTTAATAAGAGGAATAAGAAATAATAATAAAACTATGTTAAGAAATTAAATAGTGTATTTCATATACAAATTACAAATAATTAATATTTCCAGATTGTTTGTACTCAGAGGCAGATGAGTGAGATTCTGACTGGAATCTACCCCGAACCATACAGCACTTCTCGACCCTCATTTTGGTTTTTTTCTGTTGATGCTGCGAGCTTTTCCCAGCTCAGGCTGTGGAACGGACTCCTCCAATCCTGCCACTCATGCAGGAGCCAGTTACGCTCTCCATCTGAAGCCTCTGACAGCTGCTGCAGCTTGTGGCCTGATAAACTGTGCTTTGCTGCATGCTGGAGCCAGAGCTGTTTGCCTGGTCATAGCTACAGGGATTAGAGCTACGGCGTGGATGTCATCGTGGTGGCAGTTAGCTTGCTGATGTTCTTTTTTCAGAAGCTGAAGTTGACAGTGGTGTGTGGCACTGCATTCTGTCCGTGTTTAGGGGACAGTAAAACGAAGGAGCGGCTCATACACCAGAATATTACTGTTATCTGGTATAGTCATCATCCCACAAACCAGAGTACACCAATAAGTACTCAGTTACTCTGATTTGGTGGGTGGATAATGCTATCTTCCAGTTTTAGGGATCCCCACTGCAGTTTTTGGAATGCTGCCTAGGCTGCCATGTACTGTTTGTGTTTGTAGCTGGCAATGCCCCTGCTAAGCATTTGCAAATTAATACTTTTCTATAGGGCAGGTGATGATTTTCAATACTGCAATTAATTATCACCACCCAAAATACAAGATAATAGTTTTAAAAGTCCATTTTAATGCACCATTCAAAATATCTTTCAGAGAGCTGATTTGGCTCTTCCAGTTTACTGTTCTGCAGTTTCTATGAGTCATCAAAATGAGTCTATTGAATTAATAGCTTTTAGGGCTCATTATATTACCTGCTGTGTCTGAGAAGACGTCACCTTCCAAATCCCTCTGTGTCCCTCCTCTTGTCTCCAGGTTAGGCATTTATCATGTGCCGTAGGGGGTCCAGGCACATAGCAGTCAAACCAGCGGGACTCCCCTGCCCTCATCTGCCCAACGCCCCCCTTCCAAACACTTATGTACCAAATGAAAAAAAAGTAGCTACCATTACAAATAAAACCTTAAGTACCCTTTGCAAATTCAGAGCTATAAATAAATTTGTCATCATCATCACTGAATTTCCCCAACCGCCAAGAGACGTGTTTTGATGATAGCACCCTCTTTTTACAAAGGGGAAATGTGTACTTATTTATAGTGTGACACTTTGTTTAACATGGGTCTAAAATTATTATTATATTTTTAACCATTCTAAGATAGATTTTCTTTGAAATGATAAAATGAGGATTGTGCTTGTCGCTCCAGCTCACAAGTGTTTTTTTATGCCACCTTCTTTGCTTTCCGCCATAGTATTCCAAAAGGGTTTGAAGTCGTTGCATGAGAAATAAACTTACAAAACTATGAAAGTGAAGAATCGGGGTCGTCATATTTTAAATTAAACGTAAAAGTGCCTAAAATAAACTGTAGTTTATAGAACAAGTGCCACTGTGTTTGATGTATTCAATGCAGATAATTATACAACAAATTAAATGTAGTCTGTGTATACTGCTAACCTATTCATTGATAAGCTTGATTACGATTTAATGTGGTCTGTATTACTATGGTACTTACCTTAACTGGGGTAGATGTCCATCTGTACAGTATTTGTAACTCCTCACCATAATGAAACACTAATTATCACAGACACCCGCAGGGCAAACATCTGCTCTGTCTTGGGATGACAGTAAACATCTGTGAATTCAGAACTTAACAAGAATGCTTATTAGTTGCTTTTCTGTTTTTTTTTTTTTTACAGTTGTATGGATAAATGGTGCTTTGTGATGAATCCATTTACATTCTTAAAATTGGGGATTGTGACTTGCTTTTTGTTAAATTTCTGTGGATTTACTTGTTGTATAATTTAACCCGAAAGCCTTAAACACTCCTGCTAAAAATGTACTGCCTCGTTTTTTACCAATGCCTTTAACTCCAGTGTTTCTGCATGTATTGAATAGTTTGTACATTGAAAAATTGTTGTGTGAGAAAAAATAAATACAAGAAACATATGGTGTAGTGTTTAAGGGGATGGACCTTAACCTTTCCCTAACTTGGAGCAGGACAGCGTAGCCTGGGCTACTCCAATATAGTGCATAGCTTTAAAAAAGAAAATGATTTAAAAATGCACCGAAAGAAAGTTTCAGCTAAGCAACAACAGCAACGGAAGTAATTTGAAAATTAACATATTAGTTGTTTTCGACCTGGTCTGTTGAGCAGCTGGAATCAGCTGAGTTACTGTAAGGACTGTTGTTTCTTTGTGCAGCGGTGCGTGTTCGTGTGTGCGTGTGTGTGGGTGAGTGTTGTATTAAGGGCTTTTCTGTCTGTGCTACGATACCCCGCAGGCCATAGGTCACAGAAGCATCCTCGCAATTGGCTTTATGAGCTTTTTGGAAACACTTTGAAAGCGGCTGTGGGGTTGCGGGTCTGTGACTAAACATCAGTCATGCCGTTTACTCATCCCAATTAAACTAATCCTGTATGACAAAGTAGGCCCTTCGAAAATATTGTTTTAATTCATTTGAAGTGGCATCTACTGCTAGGGGGTCTTGTTTCGCAGTATATATAGTTTCAGATAACAAAGAGTGATCATCTAACAGCCTAAAAGCACCGAAGGAGTGTGGCACACGCAACACCTGGTGACTTTCCTTTTGAAATGCAAATGACCCCCCCCCCCCCGGCTTTGAAAGCAATTGTCTGTCTCAGGATAGACACGCACAGTAATGTGAATTTAGCAGGGTGTGGCCGTCGAGTACGGCTCGGTCACACCTTTAAACCGCATGAATGGTAAAGGACACACCTTTGCGAGTACCATCTGGTGAGACTGCGAACCTTTATTCGGTACCTGTGCTTTTTTAACTGTACAGGATCTGGCGGCCGCTCTGTGGAATGTGTGGTATGCATTCCGGAATGAACCAACTGCTGCCAAAGCGGAGTAACGTGATTGAAGTTTGCGATGTTAGGCACGTGTTAACGTACGATTTGTAACGCTTCAAATTGAACGGCTTTTTAATACCCTACGTCTTTTACATTCTTTGTATCTACGGTTAGGGAAATGTGAATGTGCTCCTGCGGATGGGTGTCATTTAGTGTGGAACATCCCTGCAGTTCCCCGTCGGAGTGGTTTCTTCCGCAGTAGGTGGGTTTGTGCTGCTGGAGCCGAATGCAGATCAATGAAATCGAGCTGAATAGCCGAGTTGTGGGGTCGAAGTTGGGACGGGTGTTCGGACGCTCCTACGGTCGACGAACTGCTGGAGATTCTTCCTTTTGCGGCCTCGTACGAATTTCCCGCGACAGGGGAGGATTTGCCGGAAGCCGAAGTCTCGACAGCGAGCGCTTATGTGCCCGCTGAGTGCGGTCGGCGAAGTTGTCGAGGCAGCGCCGTGGATACGAACGGGTTAGGGAAGGACAGCGGGACACTCGGTCGTTCTCTGCGGAGGGGAGGCGCACCGGAGAGACGGACGATGATCTTCTCGAACACGGCGAATCCCGGCAGGACGGCTTACCGCAAGCAGGTACTAGGCCGAAGGGTCCAGGTCACACAGTCACAGTGGCCGCCCCACTCAGCCACTGTCACATACTGGTGACATGTCACATACAGTGGCCGATTGCGGCTGAACTTAGTTTATCCACATCATCGCATCGGTTGCGTGGAAAATCCGCGATGCCAGCCAGGCTGTTGCTCCCTTCACTGCTTTTCAAATTTGAAATTGGTAGTTGTTTTGCCTCAGAGATGAGCTGCTCCTCTCTCGGAGTCGATGTATCATGTTACCGAGATGTTGGGATAAGCAGCCCGGGCTCGCTTATAATATTTCCATTCACTGTCTCAGCGCATTTATGGCCATATATATAATTCAACCGCCTTTCGCATCCCGAATTCCGGCTAACTGTGTGGTATTAAGAGGGAAATAAAGTCAATTTCCGTAGTTCAATGTCGGGCATTTTCCCTCAGTGATGATGATGGGATGGGCTCATTCGGTGTCTTTTTTTTCTCTTCCTTTTTCACACGAATTCTCTTTAGAAATCGCACAGCCACCGGCGTGATACTTTTCAGCACTAATAATATATCCAAGCGGTGGAAGTTGCTTCCACCTCACGTTCATTTATATTCATAAAGGGTGTGTGTTTATGTCACACACTGTGTGTGTGTGTGTGTGTGTGTGTGTGGATATAATACACATGCAATAAGCAGCAATTAGTTATAAATTTGCTACGTTTACTGAGGAAGACAACAAGTAGGTTTTTTTTTTTTAAATTAAAACCCGTAAAATAGATTTCAAAATGCTCTGTGATGAGGAGAGATTCTGTAGACTGAGGTTTTTTTTTTTTTTTCTTCCCCTGTAAGATATCCACATTTACTTTTTAATTTTGAAATCGGTTCTGCTGCTTTTTTTTTTTTGGAAAAAATGTTGAGGTCATGGAAATAAAATTGAATGACCTTGTCATAGTAACTCCGTGAAATTGATTGAAGCATTTTGCTTAATGTATACTACAGCCTTGTTCAGACACACAGTGCTATAATATATATATTTTATATAATATATATACATGCCTTATACATGCATCAGTGTGTATTGTAAGTGCGTGTGCAGCGTCGGCTAAATGAAGAAATGTGAAATGGGTATGTTGCGTATGTAATGCTGGTGCACCAATTTATCCTTCAGAATGCTCTGTGCATTTTATGAGACCCTTTATATGTGTGTTTATGATTATGTATTTCAGTTATGTGTGTGTGAGGGAGAGGCCCGTGTAGTGAGTTCGGATCAGGCTGAATTGTAATATGACTATGCGATAGCTGATGGAAGCTCCCATCTCTAAGTACACGAGTAAAAGCTGCGGGTGATGCATGCGTCCGCGGTGCCATGCATGATTACGAGTGGCAAGGCTCCACGGGGTGGGCACGGTAAGCTGGGAGGGGGTTTGAAGGGCGAGGCCACTTACTGGAAGGCCCATGTGCTCCCATCAGGGATATGACAGCCCTGCTTGGTCTGGGGCAGCCTGATAAGATGCTGCTGTGCTCTCTCTTGCCCTCGTAGTCAGTGCTCCACTCCCTGAGATGAAGAGGCGACCAGAGGCATGGGTGCAAACGGGCTCTCGGTCATCCCAGAAGGAGGTGAGGGTATGACGGTGTCCAAAAAACAGCGGGCACAGTCGTGCCCCCCTGAGAGGTTCCCTTTGTCCGTGGTATGTGTCAGCTTGTGGGACACGTCCTCGTGTGGGGCAAGTCCGCTGATGGGTGGCGATCCCTACTGAAAATGGTTATGGACTTTATAGATGAATCTGGCAAGGTAGAAGAAAGGTAGATAACAAAGGTGCTGCTCTCCCAGCAGCTGACTAGGTGTCTGTTCAGGTTTTCGGACAACAACTTCGAGAACTTATAAGAAAAACAGAAATTCATTGCTCTTTTCGGGGTCGTGATTCATCCTGCACTTTTTTCTTTTCTTTTTCCCCCCCCCCCCCCCCCCCCTGAATGGAATAGCCACTAACAATTTCAGTGTACGTAATTGCCCAGAAGAGCAAATGATCTTGACTGGGCAAATTCCTGCTTGCTGTCCCACTAGTGTGAAGTTAAAGAGTTGTGTTCACATGTTGATGTCGTTTTAGGCTTACTGTCTCACCCGCACAACGGTGATATTGATTTGCTATTTAACCTTTATCCCACGGAAATAGCAGAAGCCCAGAGGTGTGGGTTTTAGAATACTAACATGAAGTGGTGTTTGCTTTACTGCTTCCAATGTTTGAGAACAAGAATGTCATTGATCAGTTTTCTAATCCTGTCTTCTATGGGACTTGGTCCTTTTCAAACTGATAGGGATGAATGGAATAACAAATGATTCATAAGGTGAAATTTGTAGCAGAAGATGAGCAAAACTTTGATACTTTTTTAAAAAAAATTCAGTATGTAGCATGGTATGTACTGCACACACTTTTAAAACAATTGCAAACCCATCACAGGGATGTCCTCATGTAGCAACTTGCAGGAAAAGGCATAATTTCAGTTGCATCTGTCCAATATCCAATTGTATGGATGAATACATATAAGTTACTTTAGAAAAAGTGCTGGCTAAACAGAATAATAATCTTCCAGTTAATAAATCTTTTGGAGTCGATTTATTCCTGCAGTGTTTGACTTATTGAAAGATCTAATTTAATCTCCTTTCTTAGCTGCTCCAAAGATTTCCCCCTCCCCCTTTCTCAGTGAATTGCTTTGGAGTTCAGTGTGGGTGGTTCTCAGTAAAGACCCCCCTCCATCGGTGACACGTTGGACTTGACCTTTTACCTCCAGTGCAGCTGTTTTAAATCTTGAATGTTCATTGAGTCTTTGGACCAGTTCTATAGGAGACTGGCTTCATCCACTTTGACAAATGCTTCCTTTGTGCCCGGTCTTCTGGAGAAATTGTATTTTGTTCGCTACCCTCAAAGTTCAGGAAGTGGGAAAACCTTGGTTTCCCCCCCCCCCACTTCATTCAAGCATAGATATAAATTTGACATTCATGTACACTTTCAGTAATGTTCAAAGTCTTCCCCCCAGCCCCCTCGATTAAAGTATTATATTTTGTACTGGAGCCTGTTTTGGTTATGTTGTTGGTTTCTTGAGTGGGTCAACAAGGCAAGGAAGTTTACCATTTTCATCCACCATTAAGGAACTATGTTTTGTTGTAGTTTAGTAAATGATCATGGTATTTTAAAAATGATTTTTGCACAGTTGAATGGTATGTCAAAGACCTTTTGTACTATAGCTTTTCCTTCAATACTTGCAGTCTCGAACATGCAAAGGAAAGTTGTTTGCACATTTGTCTCTCTCTTCATTTGAGTGAGTCCCCCCAGCCATGGTGAGCAGAATTGCCTGTAATTTCTCTGTAGTGGCATGCTTCCCGTCCGCATGGATGGGCCTCCCATACACATGAATGAATACTACAGCTATGTGGGGTCCTTTCTTTTTCTTCCTTTTCTTTCTTTAAATGGTTTAACTTGTCTTATTTTGTATTTTACCATTATGTCCATAATATATAATGATATGTCATAATGTTGTTGTTGTAATAGTTTCATTATCACGGTCACATATGTTGCAAAACATCTCCAATATTAAAGGGTACTGGTTACAGTATTTTACGCATGTCCATGTCTCCTTTTTTTTTTTTTATTTGACAGAGTGGTACTGATGAGTTGCAGCTTTATGTCCATTAGGGTTATACAGTTATTTGCAGTATTTTTAAAATACCAATTTAAGACTGTCATTGCTATTTCTATTATTTTAAACTTATTTGACATTTTTTATTTAGCTAATGCTTTTCTCCAAAGGGACTTAACATCCTTAAGATACTCACAATTCACACATTTTTACAGCTTGTTTAATTTTTACTGGAGCAATGTAAAGTAACTTGCTCAACGGTATTACAACAGAAAGGTGGGTTTGAACCTCAGCCCTGTAAGGAGAAGCTGGCTGGGTTAAGCACAACACTATCTGCTGACCTTTTTGGGGGGAATGAAATATTTTTTAATTTCCTCATAAGAAATGAGTAGTTCCCTTCTTTTAAAGGAAATTCTCCTAATGGATATGTATACAGGAACAAATTGTATGTGCTAACCCCTGAAAGAGCATAATGGCATCTATGATGAAAAATTATTCACAATTTGTTTAATCTGTGTTTGTTCCAGAAACAAAGAATTTGTCTGTAAAATGGTAAAAGCAAGTTGGTAGATGAAAGCTGAAGTGTTTTTCTGTTGCAAAAGAATGTCTGACTTGCATTTCAACAACCTTAAAGATGTAGTTTTAATCTAATATTGCAGTATTTTTCATACATCATATTCAACCTCTCAAGTAATATTTGTGTACATGTGTACATCTGCACCGCATCCTTATTGAACTGCTTAACTTTGGATGCCCTTAAAGATTAGTAATTTCAGTAAAATATGGTTTCTACTCTATTTACATATTGAGCACTAGGATAGCATAGTTGGCCTTTGTTCAATGTTCTTCAAAAGGGTGCTACTGTCACTCACAGAGCAATGAGGCGGCACGGTGGCACAGCGAGTAGCGCTGCTGTCTCACAGCGCCTGGGTTGTGCGAGAGAATGTGGGTTCGATCCCTGCTCAGTCTGTGTGAAGTTTGCAGGTTCTCCCCGTGTCTGTGTGTTTCCTCCCACGGTCCAAAGACATGCTGTTCAGGTTTCCCCCCATAGTGTGTGAGTGACAAAGGGTGTGTTCCACTGATGTATGAATGAGTGACCCATTGTAAGTAGTGTATCTAGCAGTATAAGTTACCTTGGTGAATAAGGTCTGTGGGCTGGTAATACTACATAGCATTCACTGTAAGATGCTTTGGAGAAAAGCATCTGCTAAGTGAATAAATGTAAGTGGTAGTGGAACCCCTTTGACTTATCACCAAATATTGTTCTAAAACATGATAGAAAGTAAGATTACATGTCATACTGATTTATATGCATATTTCATTAAACAAGGTAACATCTGGGTATTAAAATTTTGGTATTAAATGTTCTGTTAGTTTAGAAATGTGTACCAGTTTTCCAGTATTCAGTAACTTTTTTTTTTTTTTTTTTTTTTGTTCAGGTTGCCAGAGATTTTATGTTCTGTTGAACATCGTGTGCCAGAAAAACACCATTCTATGGCAAGAACTAAATACAGTATAGACTGCTCTAAAAATACCTGAATGGCGAAGTAAGCAAGAATACTGCACAAAGTGTTTAAATTCTTCTGGTTAATGTTTTAATGTGCTCTTTCGTCACTGCAGATTATGTAGTGAAACCTTTGTCCTGAGTGTGTCCTTGCCGGATGAAAATTATGGCCTGTTCCCAGCCAGCCTGCATCTCTTGCATTGGCTGGAGAGCTCCCAGATGTTTTACTTCATTGCACCCAATGCCGTTCAACCCGCAGACAGCAGTGGCAGAAGGGCTGTTTCATGAATGAGTAAGAGGAAGGAAATGGTCGACCAATCTGAGCCGCACCCCCCTCTCCCCATCCGTTCGGCACAAAACATATCGTGGGCGTAAAGGCCAGTCTGTCTCTCTTCTGCTCCCTCTCTCCCTCTCTCAGGCTGTAACCCAGAATACTGTAATCACGTGCCCTCGCCATCTCGTTCTGCTGCGGAGTTCCTAACCAATTCCGATCCTTCAACCTATCAGCATTGGATGTTTCTGGAACGTTGCTTAACGTACTTGCGCTAGACTCGTGCGCTAATGGCATAGTTTAAAGTTCTTCCAAGGTAGGATGCCAGATGGGAAATTTCACAGACGAAAAGCGGATGTTGCCCTAACAGTAGAGCAAAGATTTAAAGGGTGTAGGTTTTTGAATAAAGTAAGCACATGCAATGTTTTGTATTACGTTAAAGGTTGTACTTTCCCTGTAGATCTTAGGAAGAAAGTTGGAAGGAAAATGAGTTGGGAAGGTGATTTGCAGGTTGAGACAAGAATATGTCCTTAAGCTATAACGTTTTTTTCCCCCCTGCTTTAATGAAAAGCTGTAATTTCTGTCTCGTAAAGCCATTAACTTTTTTGGAGCACGTTTTGAAGTTGGATTGCAAAGGGCCCTAAAATTAGTTTTGACCAGTTTTAAGTTACAGAATCTTATCTCTGACTAATCATATGTTTAGTCAATAGCATCAACTACAGTGCCATGAAAAAGTGTTTGCCCCCTTCCTGATTTATTTTTTTGCATATTTGTCACGGTTAAATGATTGAGATCAAACAAACTTTAACATTACACAAAGATAACCCGAGTAAATACAAAATGCAGTTTTTAAATGATGATTTCATTTATGAAGGGGAAAAAAGCTGTCCAAACCTACCTGGCCCTATGTGAAAAAGTAATTGCCCCCTAAACCTAATAACTGGTTGTGCCACCCTTGGCGGCAACAACTGCAGTCAAGCGTTTGCGATAACTGGCAATGAGTCTTTCACATCGTTGTGGAGGAATTTTGGCCCACTCTTCTTTGCAGAATTGTTTTAATTCAGCCATATTGGAGGGTTTGAGCATGAACAGCCTGTTTAAGGTCATGCCACAGCATCTCAATCGGATTTAAGTCCAGACTTTGACTAGGCCATTCCAAAACCCTTTTTTTTTGGGAGCCATTCAGAGGTGGACTTGCTGGTGTGTTTTGGATCATTGTCCTGCTGCATAACCCAAGTGCGCTTGAGCTCACAAACTGATGGCCGGACATTCGCCTTCCAGATTTTCTGGTAGAGTGCAGAATTCATGGTCCTATCATTTATGGCAAGTCATCCAGGTCCTGAAGCTGCAAAGCAGCCCCAGAGCATCACACTACCACCACCATGTTTGACTGTTAGTATAATGTTCTTTTTATGAAATGCTATGTTACTTTTACGCCAGATGTAACGGGACGCACACCTTCCAAAAAGTTCAACTTTTGTCTCATCAGTCCACAGAATATTTGCCCAAAAGTCTGGGGGATAATCAAGATGTTTTTTGGCAAATGTGAGATGAGCCTTTGTGTTCTTTTTGGTCAACAGTGGCTTTCGCCTTGGAACTCTCCCATGGATGCCATTTTTACCCAGTCTCTTTCTTATTGTTGAATCATGAACACTGACCTTAAGTGAGGCCTGCAGTTTTTTAGATGTTGTTCTGGGTTCTTTTATGAGCTCTTGGATGAGTCGTCGTTGCGCTCTTGGAGTAATTTTGGTAGGCCTGCCACTCCACTGTTCCAAGTTTTCTCCATTTGTGGATAATGGCTCTCACCGTGGTTCGCTGGAGTCCCAAAGCCTTAGAAATGGCTTTGTAACCCTTTCCAGATTGATACATGTCAATTACTTTGTTTCTCATCTGTTTGTGAATTTCTTTAGATCGTGGCATGATGTGTTGCTTTTTGATGCGCTTCACTTTGTCAGACAGGTTCTGTTTAAGTGATTTCTTGATTCAACAGGTCTGGCAGTAATCAGGCCTGGGTGTGGCAAGTGAAATTTAACTCAGCTTTCCAAAAAATGTGGTTAATCACAGTTCATTCATAATTTAACAAGGGGGGGGGAGACAGGTAATTACTTTTTCACATGGGGCCAGGTAGGTTTGGACAGCTTTTTTCCCTTAATAAATGAAATCATCATTTAAAAACTGCATTTTGTGTTTACTCGGGTTATCTTTGAGATCAAACAAATTTTAATATTACACAATCATTTAACTGTGACAAATATGCAAAAAAAATCAAAAAATATCAAATACTTTTTCACAGCATTGTAAAAGACAGCTCTGTTGTACAGTAGTGTTCCTTTATGGAACTCTTATCATTGCATTGTTGAGCCTTCATCAAGACTGAATAAATGTCCTTTTCCCAGATGCAACTGGAAGCAGCCACCTCATGTGATGGACAATGTTGTGGTTGTTCTTAGCATGGGGGGGTTATGCTGGCTTCTTTCTGAATGCAAACCATAGTAGAGAATCTCCAGCTGGGAAAGCGTCCAGGAGAAGATTGCTTAATTCCGTCACTGCTTCATGCTTGGAATTCCATCAGCTTTCCCGGATGTGCTAGGAGGGGGGTGTTGGGTGGTTGTTCACAGAACAGTTCAGGAAGAAAAGCTTGTAGACTAGAACATCTGGCACAATTAAGACAGGAAAGAGAAGATTGCTTAATCAATTTCTTTTCTCAGATTATGAATGCAGAGGCCCAGGCATTTTCACTAAGATGTTTTTTGGTCATATCATAAGTGTTATATCCATGGGTTCATTTACTTGACTGAAGTACAACATTGACTGCTTGGTAATGAAAGATCAAATTTGGAGATTATTTATTGTTCAATATTTAAGTGGCCAAAAATGCCTTTAGTTCACATTTATAGCATATAGTGTATAAAATGTATATTTTTTCACTATGCCAAAGAATTGTCAATAATGAGCTTGGTATCAACTCTTTCACATTAACTGGGCAGCTGTGCAGGTGGCTGCAGCTCTAAAGCCATCAGTGGGCCTTTTGGCAGTTGCATTGTCTAACCTCTCACACATGTGGAGGTGGTGGTTCTTATAAGGTGTTACTTCCTTATTGGGGCCAGTAGATGGAATTAAACAACATACTGGGGGAACAGTCCCATTTCCTGTTTGGTGTGATTACATGTTATGTCTGGTGTGTTTCTTTCAAAAGGCTGCCCATTTCTGTCCCCACCCTCACCAGGCACCTGTGGCCCCCTCCTCACAGCCCATGGCCCCACCCAGCCCTAGCACCAACAGCAGCACCAACAACAGCAGCAGCAGCAGTACAGCGGGATGGGAGCAGCTCAGCAAGACCAACCTGTACATCCGGGGCCTGCCGCCTGCCACCACTGACCACGACCTGGTCAAGCTCTGCCAACCGTGAGTATGCTTGCTACCTTCCCAGTATGGTGTTCACATGGATCAGTTTGTGTTTTTTTTTTTTTTTTTTTTTTTAAATGTAGCAGAATGGGAAGGAAGAGGGAGAAATGATGACAATAGAATTGGAGTTGTGTGTGAGGCTGTCAGCTGCATGTCCTTTTGGTTACCATAAATTTGAAGTTGTCTGTGGTGGAAGTCACATTATACACATTGTATGTGATGCCACATGCAGCTTTATTTGTCCATTCATCTGTCAGTTATCAGTAACCACCCTTCCAGTGCGCAGTGGTAGTAGCCCAAGCCTATTCTTGAAGTGAAGGGAGTGAGGCAGGCTAAACCCTCTGGATGGGACACCAGTCAGTTGCAGGGCTATCGCATAAATTCACACTACTGGTAATTTTTGTCACCAGTTCAGCTAAAACACGTGTCTTTGGACTCTGGGAGGAAATGTAGCGCATGGAAGAAACCCACTCAAACACAGGGTACCCATGCAAACTCCACACAGGCTGGGCCAGGTTCAAAACCACATCCAAACCCTCTGTCCAAGAGCTGTGAGGCAGCTGTAATTAACCAGTTTATTGTGTGTGTGTGTGTGTGTGTGTGTGTGTGTGTGTGTGTGTGTGTGTGTGTGTGTGCGCGCATGTTACAAGTTCAATCTTAAAATTTACTTTATTACAAGAATGTTTCCTTCTTTTTGACCAAAATAGCTTCTGCATAACAAACTTCAACAACCACCACAAACTGCAGCAAAGTGGAATAAAAAAAAGGGGAAGAGAATTCAACACAAATTCCAGCGCATGCATATCTCAGATGCAGAACAACTTCTTGCATTAGATAATTGGATAAGATTTATAGTATATCAGAACCAATACATACCAAGAAGGGTCCTGTACTATTAACAATAACAACAAGTTGGGAAACCTTTCATAACATTATTATTTACAGAAGGATTTCAAAGAGAGGAACTGGGTCCATGACCAAACCTGACTCCCAACACACACCACCGGGTTCAAGTCCCGCTTGGGGTGCCTTGCGGAGGACTCCCAACACTTTTACTGTATATCTGGGGTGATTTCCCATCACTACCTTTGCAGCTTGACACAGGACCACAGGCAGTGAGTCAGTGCCTTTTTTTTGCACCTTGGACACAGGGGAGAGGAATCTGATCTGAATTTACTTTGATAACTGAAATATATGTGCCCCATGTATTACCTTGAGCTGGATTGCTTTTGCTCCATTACAGGCAGTAATAGAGTAACCTTTTTTTTGTATTCTCCCAGACTTCACATCTCATCTGTTAGCTTTACATTTAGTGTTGTGTGTGTGTGTGTGTGTGTGTGTGTGTGTGTTGGTTCCCCCCCCCCCCCGCCTCCTCTTCCCCTCCAGATTTCCTTCAGCCCCTGACAACTGGCATTAGTGTAGCCTTGGAATATATTGCTGTATTCACTGATAGAATTATTCCCTTTTTTGAAAAATTCTCTTGCTACAGATGAGATGAAAATCTGTTTAATTTTGGTTTTGTTCTTTGACCAGAGTACTTTTGATTCAGCCTGGTTGCTGGGTGCCTCCTCTGTGACCAGTGGCATTGAGCATGAACACTACAAATAGGTTCATACATATTTCTCATCAATCCATCAGTCTCATTCAAATATATTTTGAGATGCAGAATAAATGGATGTGAATGTAATTGTAAAAAATGTCTCATAGTTTATTCTAGGTTCTGTGTTAAAGGAAGAGATTTACTGGGGGAGGGGATGCCAGAGTGAATGAATTGGCGCTCGCCAGCCAGCAGCCAGGGGACAGCTGACAGCGACATTACATTTTAATTTGAAATGAAAAATGATCTTGATGGCTGCAAGGACAAACCAGAGAGCAGCGACAGCTGACAATATGAGGAGTAAATGAACAGCGAGAGCAGTTGTACATGGTGCTGGGTTGAGGAATAGATTGCAGCCAGCGTTTGTCCAAAGTTTATTGTGTTACCGTCTACCTGACATCTGCTGAAAGACCGCTGGGGTGACTTTGAAATCTTATTTTTCTTTCCATGCTGCCACCCCACATTCACCAGCTCACAATCCCCACCCGTACCTCCAGCACACACACCCTGCACAATGTGATGTTGACTTTGCAGCACATTCTATCTTTCCCAGTTTGCTGTCGCATCCTTTCAGTGTGTAGTTGCAAAAGTGAGGCAAGGGTTTGTTTTAGTGTGCATCACTATTGCAAGAACCATTTTCCATACAACCAGTCCATACCTTTTTATCTGTGTGATAGAAAGTTCTGGAAAACAGGGAGCTGAAATATCAGTGTGTGTTCATATTTTTACTTAATACTCAACAAGGCAGGAACCCTATTTTGAAGTCTATATGGCGCATTGTATAATTTTTGTAACAATCCATTTGAACAAAATAAGGGGAGAATTAATTTGTATGAAAACAGGGTTTTGGAGAATGATGACAGCAGTCTATCAGTCTTTCTTCAAGCAATATTTCTATTTCATTCAGTAAAACTTTTTTTTTTATTTCAAAACATGATGAAAGGGTATATTTAAAAATTAGTCCTTGAAACAGCATTTACTTTGAGTTTTGACTTGAATTCAGAGTTAAGTGGTTAACAAGAGTGACTGAGTTTAATATCTTCATGCTTGGTATCTCACCATGTGTCTTTGTTAGCTGCAGTGTTTGACCTTTTCATTCATTCTCTGCCCCTAGTCTCCTGTTACTTTGCAAGTAGTCTCATTGTCATGACTTAATCAGACCAATGTTCTATTGTCCATACTGGTAACATTTGAAAAATGTAAAGAATGTTGAAATAACTGTGTAAAATGTTCAAGTAAATGTAAGGAATAAAATGCTTTGAAAATAACTGTGCTCCTAGCTAAAGGATATTGTCTTCCCACTGCTGTCAGAATGTATGCTTTGTGGGTTGTAAATAGCAGGTGTAGCAAAATCTGATACCTGAACAGTACACTAGATAACTGTCCATATGCTGCTATCAAAATAGAGTGAAAGTCTGTTATCATATTTGCAGTATCGTGTGCAGAAAGTGATCCTATGCATTAAAATAAGCTGAGAATTTCAGTTCATGCTTTTTTTTAGTTTTTGTGAAAATATAGATCATAAATGAGATGTTTGTCATTGTATGCAGTTAGGCTGAGTCCATTGGATACAGCCTGGAAATAGATTTTTCTATTAGCAGTTCCCTTCAAACAGTTAAGCCATCATTAATGTAATTGCAAGAGCCTTTACTAGTAATAGTTCATCAATCCCTTTCCCACAAAATGGCTAGACCAAATGTATGTTACGTTCATGATACAGTATGAAATCCCAAGGTGTTAAAATTTAACAGTTTAAGGGTGGCAAAATGTACTGAAAACAAGTCTGCTGAGGAAAGTGGTTAATAATTAAACATGTCTTGATAAAACATTGTCAAATAATGGAACTCTAAATAGTGGAACTTAAAAAAGCAGAGAAACTCTTAATCCATGACATTTGGAATTAGAGACTTGAGTTCAAAAGTGAATGGAAAAAATCTGAAATGTACTTGCTTGGATTTCAGACTTGGTGTGATAAACTCTTCTTACATGTACAGTTTCAAGATGGCCTAAAGCTGGATTTTTGTAAAAGGGAGCCATGCTTGCCTCCATTAAGATGGCAGTAATACTTGTGTTCAAACAAAAATAGTAGAATTATTGTTGAAAACTGACGAAAACCTCACCCTGTTGGGAGGATTTGAAACTTCAGGCACTTTTTATAGAGCTGTTAAACCTTATGTATAGTGTGAAAACTTCAAATTTCAGCATCTATCCACATCTACCCAGCATCCACCCACATCAAACATCTCCTCACCTCCAACGAGCACCCATTCTGCTTCAGCCCATATCTGTCTAACATCCGACTATCTCCACTCAGCATCTGCCCACATCTAGCATCGACCTGTCATGCAGACTGCACGCCCCCGCTGAATCGTTGATCTCCAGGTCTATGACTCAGACCAGCCAACTCACAGTGAAGTGGTAAATGTACTTGGAGCTTGTCTTGTCTACCTTGAGTGGCTATCCTCCTACACTGGCTCTGTACTTCCCGGAGAAAGCTGGGCTGTTCCTCATGTCTCCTCACACTCTGGCTGAGCTTGGCTTGGCTTGGCACCTGCTCCACTTCTGTGGTCGTACTTGAATTTGTTTAACTTGCTATATTTCTGGCAAAAGTCTCACACTGACCTGAAAATTGTCCAGGCAGCAACATTTTGCTAGAAGAACATTGTCAAGATATAAACATAAGTGAAGTACATACAGGTAAAATGTGTTGTACCTGTGGTATTTCATGAATGTCCTCAAAAACAATTCAAACACATTTACATTTTCTCATTTATTATTCATTTAGCATACAATGTTAGGCTATCTACAAATATTTATACAGTTGGGTAATTTTTTACTGGAGCAATTTAGGATCAGTATTTTGCTCAAGGGTACTACAGCTGGAGGTGGGATTTGAACCTGCGACCTCTAAGCAGTGTATTACCAGCTGCATGCTACACTGTAAACGTGATGCGTTTGAATGTTTGCGTACAAGGTGCATTCCTAATATATTTTCATAGCTACTCACTGTGCAGTGTATTTGTACACATTGTATGGAAGGATGATTTAAGACATCTTTCCAGGGTCTCAATTTTTTTGTCTTCAAACTTTAACCTTACTGCACCGATTGCAGCAGGGTTCTCAGGAATCAATATCCATGCAGCAAACAGTAACCAGAGCCCTGATTAGACCCTGTAATAGGATAAGCGGCAAGAAAAAAAGGGCAGGTGAGCCATGAACACATTGTTCCGCCACCTGACCTGGCCAGGAGCCGCTCTCATCCAGTCGACCACAGTGATGGGCACAATCCGATTGCGATAGATTTTCCACATGGTTGCCCTTGCATGTTTGGTCAAGCAAGAGAAGTCTTAACATTATACCAGGATCCTTACATGAGGTGGATGGGGACATCGCTTACTTTGATCTTAGTGAGACCGCAAAACTCAACTTTATCCGGCTGACATGTAGTGTAGGAAACTTTAATAATGCGCTGAATCATCAGGTGGGATTAGTTTTGTTGCTCAGCTCGTGCTTTTAGTCATAGTGATTTATAATGCATATATTCATTTAAAGTTTGAAAAGCAACATATAATTTTTAACTTATTTTAGCTGACACCTTTGTCCAAGGCAACTTACGGTGCTGTCAGTTTTGTCCTAGACTTCATTTACTCATTTATATACCAGAGTAACATAACTCACTGACATGCTGAAAGTGAGTTTAGGTTCCCCAGTTAACCTGAAATGCATGTCTTTAATAGTGGGTGGAAACCAAGCATCTAGAGGAAAGCCACGCAAACTCGGGGAGAAGATGCAGACTGTGCACAGGCTGAGCCGAACTTGAATGCCTGTCCAAACCCACAGCCCAGGTGCTGTAAGGCACCAGTGCTGCCTAATTTAGTGTCACTCCATTGTCAAAATGGGTATTTTATTCAAACAATGCTGGTGAAGGACCTCTTTGCTCAAGTACACTAAAGCATTGCTCCCTGGTAACTTTCATGTGGTGAGTCCATGTCCTTAACCAGAATGTATTGTGCTGTGACTATACCACGGTGAGGGAACTGAAGCCAGGTTTCCACACTGCAGATCTATTTGAGTGCCTTTATCATGCCCTGCTGATGGGATAGCAGTCGTGACAATTACGGTTCTAGTAATTGATTCATTTAGGTCAAATAGTGGAACTCCCTCACCCTCTGGGCATTTTATCTAGTAGAGTGAAGTTGACTGAAATGTCATATAGCTGTAGCAAGACAATGCATGTTACCAGAGAAGCATCGTATCCTTACAAAGCCATTCCATTCACCGTTATAGAGGTATTAAGAATAATGCGGTTCGCAAATGGACCGCATAGGATTTCTTCCTTAGGTCAGTATGCACAGATATTGTTCCTTATAATATATGAATTGTCAGGTCAGGATTTTCGTTCAGAAAGGGGGAACCTGCTGGCATCGAGGGAAATGCTTTACCTACATTTACCTTTGCTGGTTGTGTATAGTAAACATCAAAACTGTACTGCCTCAATTGCTTTGGGGTAAAGAATGTGATAAGTTACGAAATGGCTAAATGACTGTACACACTGGAGTAATTTAGGCTAAGTACCTTGCTGAAGGGTACTGTGGCAGGAGGTGGGGTTTGAACCAGGGTCATTTGAGTGCAAGCCCACAGCTTTAACCACCTTGTTACCTCTTG
Source organism: Scleropages formosus (assembly GCF_900964775.1). Classification (NCBI taxonomy): domain Eukaryota; kingdom Metazoa; phylum Chordata; class Actinopteri; order Osteoglossiformes; family Osteoglossidae; genus Scleropages; species Scleropages formosus. Next base: position 1,086,052 of record NC_041817.1, read on the forward strand.
CCACACGTGGCATTCATAGATTTTATTTTAAGGTCTGCTTCATGTAAGATACTACGGCTATTTTGAGCCAACATGATTTTCACCTGTTTGGTGTGTGCACGAATTACTTGGCTCTTTTTTGAAAAAGGTGATTTGGTTGGCTCTTTCTCTTAGGTGAAAAACTTTAGGTTGCTTAGCCTAAAGTTCAGTGGAAAAAAAGTGCTAATCATTTGTCTCTCACATGGTATATTCACTACAGAAAACTGCACAATTGCAATAGTCTTTTAAAAGTGACATTTAAAATCTTCTGTATCTGTAAAATATAGTAGTGAATATTCCACAGCATTGTTGCGCCTTAATGAAATACCTTTATGTGTAATCTCATACAAAATATTATCTTCCTTGTAAAAAATGACATCTGCTTCTTGGTTATTACTGCCTTGAAACTTCCAGATATCGAATCATAGAAGTATGAGTATAATTTTATTTAATTTGTAAATGTAAATTGTGACACTGGACTTTGCAGGATCCTACAGTATGCTTTAACAATTACAAACAAATCTTGACAAACACTGAGCCCTCTTCTCTGGTTCCTTTCCAGTTTACATATAGCCATTTTTTTGTGAGTTCCTTAAGATATCCAGAAGTGTTAAGGAAAGTCATTCCTGGGCTGTTCCTACATATACTCGTTTCTGATCGGTTAACTCATTACTATTGTGCATTAACTGTGTTCATTTTGCTTAAGCCTTGCTGGTGTGTCGTTCAGTGAAGTTTGTGTCCTCCTGCAGTTCACTGTTGAATCATGGGATGTGGTCATGTAATATCCTGATGATTTCCACTCCTCTGTTGACACATTATGATATCAGTGCCTAACTGCAGCTGTTTATCTTTTGAACTGACCCATGAAGGAATAATTTCTCTTTTGTTGAGGCCGTATTAGAAGAGTGTAATCCATGTTTGAATAACTTGAAGAGGAGCCAATTTTTCAGAAATCGGTAACTGTACATTTTTTCCTATGATTACACGATTCTGCCTTAAGTTTTAAAATATTTATCCATGATTTGATGCTCTTGTTTATGAAATTACCTCATCAATCTGTTTTATTGCAGTTTCAGATTTATGTAACAAGCTGTGTCATGCAATAACACTATTGGTATGTTCTCAGTAATTACACTGTGGTGATTGTGTTTACACGTTGGTGTGGGAAAGTGATTGTATTTCCAAACGTATATACCCTGAGGCTCTCTTTGTGATGTATTGGTGGAGACTGTCAACTGCAGAGCTCATGCTTCTTTGAGAACAGAAACTGGTTAATTGCTCGGCTCCAAAAAATTTATGGTTGTCTTGTTTTCTGCCCTTCATTCTGGACCTATGCCGCTTCTTTTTCCCTTTTTTTTTTATTTTTGTGAAACTGTCAAGACCTCTTCATGTCTGTAGGAAAAAAGATGAAAAGCCCCTTGTCTTTGCTGCAGACAGTTGCTGTGAAAGTAAGGTAAAACACAGAAAGGCTGTCTGGCCATCCATGGTGTGGGGAGCCACATGCATCGATCAGGATCACATGCAAGCAGAAGTTAATGCAGAAAGCATGCAGGTTGGCATGTGACCCATTGACATCAACCATTTTAAAGAAATTCTGAACTTCTTGACAGATATACAAGTCATGGAAGCCACATGCACAGTTGAAAACTTGCAGAGTGTCACAAGTGGGGAAAAAATAAAGAACTGGAGATCACACAATGAATTTGCTCCTATATATTTCTTGGAAGTTCATAACTCCTAAAAAGCGGAACTTATTTTTCCAGTTTTCAGTATGTTGTGTTTTTCCAGCAGTGGCTGAAGTGAGGATTGAGTTTCAGAACTGCCTGGACACACATGCCTGAGGAATGGCTTCTTGTTCCATTGCCATTCTTTTAGGATGATGTCATGAGTTGTAGACTGAGCGTTTCTTTCCTTGTCATTCATAACAGGAGCTCAGGCTGGCACCGTCTGGAGTTCTGTTCGCCAAACAATAAGTAATGTTCTGTTATTTATTCTGTTTTTTTCTAGGTATGGCAAAATAGTGTCCACAAAGGCAATCCTGGATAAAACCACAAACAAATGCAAAGGTGGGTAGGGTTTTTTATTTTTGGAGGCCTTCATATTCTGGTTTGTCTGGTTGTGACGCATCTTCTCAGACACTGGCTCATGAAGGCATAAAGGGCTCCAGACAATGTACCATGTCCAATTTTAAACCCACAGCAAAGACTTCTGAGCATTTGTAGGTCTGTTAGCCCAGTCCCATTGAAGCTCTTACTTGGTTATGTAATAATATCTTTGTCTTCTACGCGCAGTTGAGCATTTCCATGAAATATTCTGAGCTTTTTCTGCAGTGGATGAAAAAAGGGAGAAACGAGCATGTCATGCTACACACACAGTGCCTTAAGTGAATTTTTAGTCAATGGACGTCATAGTAGTTCATCTAGGCAAAGGTCAAATAAAGACCTACCAAAACACCAAGAAGTAAAAATAGCTTGTGGCACAGATGCCCTATGAAAGAGAGTGTTGCTGCCTTGATAGTCAGACAGGAAGAACTGTATGGAGGGGCACCCAGGCATCTTGACTCCTAAGATTAACATGTGCTTTCACAGTTCAGAGCTTCAGTGGGGAAATCTCACCATAAATCCTCTGTACATGCATCCTGTACTGCCAGCAAGCAGTAGTGTTAATGTGTGCCTGCTTTGAACAGGTGGTCTCTTCAATGAGCAGACATTCAACACATTTCCACGATGGGAATGGAAGCAACCTCCTTGTCCTTGAGCTCTAAACATGCTTATGAAATGATACTGCTCTATAGATCCACTGTAGCTGCTACGGGAACCGGCTGCATCTTTGGTTGACAATTTTGCAGGGGTCTGTTGCTTTTCCCACCACGCTGCCGCTGTTTGACATCTGTGCCTATCCTGATTTTGCTCTCATTTGTGTTGAAAGGACTAGCGATTTCTGACCATTTTGAAGCTCCCAAGTCTGAAGCTGGGCTACGGAGTACAGATTTCCCAGCCTGGTGCTTGTGCCCATCGTCTCACAAATTATACGACTACAGGGTAGTTTTGCAATGTGGCCTACCTCTGTAAAACAGGTGCCCAGTGGCTTTTTATAGGCCACTTAGTCATAGCTTTGCTCTGCTTACAGCTGCACATCTTTCTGTGACCAAGCAAGTGTAAGTGAAGCAGCTAAGTTTATGTTCCAAGCAATATCAGGTCTAGAGTTGAACACTATAATCTCATTCCCTATGTCATCCTGAGAGTTCAGCACTTTGAAGCAAACTGGCTCCAGTTGTATTTACAGCTTGTAGGATTATATAATGTGAAAAGTATATTGATTGGACAGAGTAATAGGACATTACATGAACACATGCAGATCCAAAGCCTTTTTAATAGTTCTCACACTGATAACAGTCCGTCAAACACTGGGAAAATAGTCATGCTTGTCACGTGCTGTAAATCACTTGTTCTCCAATGAAAGACAGTAAAAATATTTGGTTGTGATTTTTTTGAAGGGATAATGCAGCATGTAGTGTAGTGGTTGAGGATCTGAACAATTTAAAAGCCAAAAATTGCTTCTACATGCCTCACTCCCCACTGTTGGTATAGTACCCTTGCGCTAGGTGCTTCGCCCTGTACTGAGATATGTAAACAGTCCAAATACTTCAGTTGCTTTAGATAAAAGTGTTAACTAAGTGGAAAATTTGTAACTTCATCCAGCGAGTAAGGGTTGGTGTAGTGAATAATACATTGAAAGGGTTAATGCCATGGTGTCCAAAAGCCCCCATTGATCCAGTCTCCCATGTCCCATGCAGAAATTCTCTTATTAAATTCCCCAAATGTGTTTGCGTGCAGCAGCAGTCTACACTGCAGCCTTTGGGGACAGTAAGGCCACCTAAGTCGCACACGTCGCCATGACAAACTGTGGCCTCTGCATTTCTTACATCCCTGCAGCAGACTGAAAAATGGAGGGAGAATATAAAATATTGTCACGTTAATCCTTTCTTTGGTTGGTTAAGAAGAATAAATATGTGTTCGTATTTCCTCACAGATTGACATCTTAATGCTTTTCTTTTTTAACTGAGTGCTGTCCTGAGCCTTGATACACCCTACGCAATCTTGGCTGAGGAAATAGGGTTGAAAGACTGTCATCAAAAAATAAACATTACTTTTCACTTAAATTTTGTGGGAAGACTGTTTCTAAAATAATAAGGTACGCATAAGAATAATAATCTACTGGGAACTTCTCCATTGCAGATTGTGGTGAAATTAAGAGTAAAATGTTACTGATCTCATTGTCTTGATGAGGGAAGTCCAGGAACTTTCTGACCTTGTGATTCCATGTCCTGTAGGTTATGGATTTGTAGACTTTGACAGTCCGGCCGCCGCCCAGAAAGCAGTTACCGCCTTGAAGACCAGTGGTGTCCAAGCCCAGATGGCGAAGGTGAGGGCGTGGTTCTAGTCTTGTTATAAAACAGCACACCTCAGTTATCTACGAATCTAGGTTGTAAGAGCAAACAAGTACTTTTCTGACATGCAGTCTGTAGTGTCATTAGAAATGTTGGCTATTGCATTTTAACAAGGTCCGCTTATGTTCCTCCAGCGGTTCTTTTCTTTGCCAATTTATCTGGTTTTTCTTAGGGTTGAGGTCTGTAGTGCTTATACATCACAGAAATTCTGTTAATTCTGAAAGAAAAGTTGAACTGGCTTGTATTTGTGCCTTGCCGCACTGAACTGATGTATTTCAGAGCCACAGGAAGCCGTGAATCAGCACAAATGGCGTGTCTTGGCATATTGCTGCATTACACATCCAACCCACAATGCCACACTTTAGAAAACCTCACTTGGGAAAACATGCACATTCATAATATGGGGAAACAAATGGCCCCTAAATTAATAATGTAAACATGACTGTGTGTCAGGGCTGTACATCTCCGTCCTCAAGCACTCCAGGGTGTCCTGGTTTTTGATCAGTTTTGGCTCTGAATTGCTCTGCTGCTGTAGTTAACTGGATTGTGAGTCATCTCACTATCTCACTATGGTATTTGAGGTGTTAGCCAGGCATTAATTAAATGTGTTCTTAAAACTTTCAGGAGCCTGGCCCTCAAGAACTGCAATTGTGCTCAACTGATTGTTCCTTTAGCCGACATTTTATATAATAAGTGATTTGCATAGACTGCAGTTTTATATTTTGCTGTATGTTAATTTGAATCCCTGTTCTGTAGTTGAGGTCTCCTGAACACCAGTGTGATGCCTTAAGCAAGGACATGGTCCTCACACAGTCCCGGCTCAATGACCGTCTCACTTCACAGTATTTCACCAATTATGGAAAATATGCTTTTTTTGGGCAGTATTGTGTGATTTGTCTGGTCTTAGTCATTAGACGATTTTTAGTTATTTTATCTATGAAAACATGGAAAAGTCATTAACTTGTTGCATTCATTTGAAATTATGCATACTCTGTTGTATTAGTGTTTTTGAGTTTGCACAGCAAAAAATTAAATTATGAACTTTGTACTTAATTACTGAGTGAGTGGGATTAAGTTGAAGGTAGCAGCACAGTGGAAAGCCAACTAATGGTGACTAAAGCCTCCAGGATGGCACTAGATGAGATGTATCCTCTCGGGTTGATCGGAAGGATCAGGCAGTCTAACGTGGTGCCTTGGGATGGTCTTGACTCCCTAAATCAGCTGAGGCAGGGGCTTCTCATTGTTGACCTTCAAAAAGCACCAGTACCATAATGACCAAGAACAAGGTAGTTTGCATTCTTGGGCTGACGAAACAGAAGTAAATAATTGGGCATTGTCATGGCAACCATTCAGTAAAGCTGGAGAATCAGGCCTGTGAAACCGAAGGAGAATACACAAATTAAATTCAGTGGATCTAGGCGGCCTAGTACAGCCCACCAATTGGGCCTTTGTGCCCCTCCTGCGTCAAATTCTAATTAAGATAAAGCCGTTTTGCTAAGCTTGCCTGACCTTGATGTAGGTGCAGTTCAAGGTAAACACTATGAAGTCACAGAAGCCTTTCCATTAATTCTATGTCAATATTCCCATGACTTGCTTGGATCCAATGGACTTTCTATAAAGAGGTCCTTTTCCTGGAAGTTTGTTCTCATTCACCAGAATTGGAAATTCAAGTGGTAGCAGAGATTTCTGTCATTTCCACGTAGTGCTCCAGGTGGTTTTCCTGAATAAATCTGTTTCAGTTTCTCATCTTCTGATGTTTTAACGATTGCCATCCTCTGAAAAATCTGTTGCATCTGAAAAACTGAAATTCGATTATACAGCGGTCATTGGAGTGGTAATAGCCACTGTATAATTGTATGCCTCCTTTGTAGGAAGAATTAATACGAGTGGGCGGTTCCCCACAAAGTCCCAGACAGCTAGCCTCTGATACAGAGCACATGGTGTGCTTTTCCTTGTTCAAGAGGAGCACTAAATCCCTTTATCTGCAGATCTGGCCCTCTGCGAACAGGCCTCTGTCACATGATGCCTAATGACTGAATGTTTTGCTGGTGACCCCATTCACTACAGAAACAGATGTCAAATGTCTCTGCCAAATTTCTGTCCTACGTTTTAAGAGCCATTCCACATGCACAGGGAGCCCCCCCCTCCTCCTTTCCTAATTTCTTTCAGATGATGCCTAAGTCTGTCTTGCATCAGACATGACCTGTGATCTAAACGACCCCTTGTTGAATTGCACATTAACTACCCAGAATTCCAGAACACAGAAAACCCTCTTTGAAGTAATCAGTGTGTACGTATGGGTGTATGAGCTTACTTGGTTGTTTTGGCTTTTTCCTCCTTTTCTCCTCTCTGTGCTAATATGGTGAACTGGCAAGTCTGACTGTAGCTGCTGAGAATATTAATTTTAGGTACACTCTGACCGCATACTTGCACAATCCATTGGCACATGTGTCACTAATTTCTTTCATGGAATATTGCGCAACTTTATTTTTTTGTAGTTCCATACAAGGAACATTACGCATTAATGTACTGTTTTTGTGCCGTGCAGACCCACATTTTAGCAAATTTGCTTTGTGGTAATGCGCTCACCCCTAATAAGTCTCCAGTACAGCAATAAAAAAAAAAAAAAAAAACTACTGCAGCTTATGAAAATATATGCCCATTCTTCATACAAAATGACCTATTAGTCAGTAAAACTAACCCTACTTATCACATTGATCATCTTAACTATCACACCCCTAAAACACTAGACCTCTTAATGAAAATGAAATTTCCAGTAGTTTTCTGTTCTATACAGAGCCAGTAAATATAAAAAATACATAAATAATTTAGCTATACAGTACATCTTTAATTTCTGCATTTAGAGAGTAGAAGAAAAAATAAAACAAAGAGGTGAAGAAACTTTTTCAAAAATATCGTTACAGGCTGCTGGCTCTGCTCCTTCAGCTACTAAGACATTTTTTAGTAGGGCTCGAAGGTGTTCTCTAACTCCTTGCTCATCCTTGTACTACTCTCCCCCTGACAGAGTCATGGTGCTTAATCTATTCCTGGAGTGTCCTCACATTGAAGAGATTATCCACAAAAACCTGAAATGATTATTATTTCTTAAATAAATAAATAAATAAATAGCATCGTATAGCATAGCAAAGTAAAACCCCATTTAAAAAAAGACTTGTGAACAAGGACTTGCGTGTATGACATCAGAAATGGCAGGTTGCAAAAATAAGGTACTTACAGTGGTTTATCCATTTATTCAGCTGGGCAATTTTTACTGGAACAATTCAGGGTCAAGGGTACTACAGCAGGAGTGGGATTCAGTTGTTGGTTTGTAACGCCACACAGCACTTCTAGCACCACAGTGACCGTATGGTTTGAATAGTGAAAGGCATAATAGGAAGTGATCTTGTAATATTATTTTCTTTATGTCATAAAACTCTCTGAACCAAATTATCACAATGTCTTCATTCAAGGTTTTTACCCTGTCTCTTGCTCTGAACCTTTCCCATCTTGTACTGGACACGTACTGATTGATAATCCATCAGTGAAAATATACTGACTACCTAGAAATAATTCTGTTATACAAACATTTTGATATATGCTGGGGTTATCATTATCATGCACAGATGCATCAATTTGTATTTGCACTAATTTTATGTGATATTTTGCACCCAAGATCACCTCACCAATAAAATTTTATGGTAATTTTGAATGAGAATTCACCTGAAAGAGCAGTAATTTTTAAGCAATGGATTAACCTCATTATGTGAGGAATGTGCGTATATTTATGTTTCCATTTTTTGTAAACATTTTTACTAACTGCTGCCAATTTTAGCCACTTTATAGTGGAATATTCGAAAGCTAGGAACCTTTTGCGCATGTGTGCTAAGGTTGATTAAGTGAGCATTGATTAATTGAAATAAAAAATCCAAAAACAAAACATAACATATGTTATGCCATTACAGTTAATCCTTGACTAACATGATTAAACATGATGGAGCTGAATAATGAATTTGATTTAGTGTTGTTTGAATCAATCATATAAGAATGACTTCCAATCAACATCTCAATCAAGGCTATTTAATGAAGTGCTCAGCTGGAACAGAAAATGCTATACCCTGCAGTCCGGAAGGACCACACTTTCCCCACCTCTCATTTACGAGAACACAAAGGAACACCTTTTAATTGGGTTATTCCATATTTTCTTAATGTGTCTGACTCAGCTCCTCGTACATATTATTTAGTGATGCCTAGAATAAAAGAAACAGCACATTTGGAACTTATAGGGGTTTGTGTTTTTTTTTTTTTTTTTTTTTTTTTTAATAAACTTGCTCTAAGTTTGGTACAAGCTTCATATGTCTTGGTGTGGTGGGGGTTGTTTCTTACTAGGTCTTAAGAGCTATATGGAAATCAGTTTATCTGATTTTCTTTTTTTTAATTCACTTGCTCATTCATTTTCTTACACACTTCAGTATATAGCCTCTTATCAGTGTTACAGTAGGCAGAGCTTGCAAAAGCAGGATTCACATTCCCAATATATATTACAATAGGTTCCCTACTTATGTACTTTCAAGTAACAAATTGGCAGCTGTTGTCTGTGCTTCTAAGGTGGATGCAGTGGCACAGCGGGTTTGGCCGGGCCCTGCTCTCCAGTGGGTCTCGGGTTCGAGTCCTGCTTGGGGTGCCTTGCGGTGGACTGGCGCCCTGTCCTGGGTGTGTCCCCTCCCCCTCTAGCCTTGCGCCCTGTGTTTCCACGTTGGGCTCCGGCTTCCCGCAACCTCACTCGGAACAAGCGGTGCGTGCGTGCGTGCCCGCGTGCGTGCGTGCGCTTCAAGGTAAATAACATACAGCTTAAATTGTTTTTCTGTCTGAAAACACCCCCAGTCCATAGAACACTCTGTTCACATTTATATTGCAATTATTCATTCGGCAGATCCTTTTCACCAAAGTGAATTACAACTCCGAGTAAACAAAATTTCACCAACAGATGACGAGATGGACCTACTTCTCAGTGCAGCCAGTCTGCTCGAAACCACCATTTTTGTGCATGTTACACGAATAGCTACAAGCAAGACTGATGACGGTGCCTGAAACTGCTCCGTATGATGATAAACTATCAGTTTTTTTTTTTTTTTTTTTTTTTCAAGAAACGTTTTGTCGCATCTCGGGCCCAGTCGAGCTCATAAGTAGGAGACCCACTGTATTAGGAACGGGGGTAACCTTTGCCGACACATCAGTTGGACATTGGCACAGTTGTCCAGCTCTCGTTGAAGGTGGAAGCAGAGCCAGTCTTGTCCCCTTTTCCATAACACCCTTCAAAACGATGTGCCTGAGCACCATGGCATTGCAGGCCACCGCTGTTTGTCCCGTCAGTCTTACCAGCAGCCCTTTTCACGTCAACACCGTGTCTGTGTGGTTTTGCATGTGCGATGACCCTCTGCTTCACACCCCATTTCCCCGCCCACTGTAGCTGGGTTTTCACTGCATTATTTCAGCGATCTAATCTTCCTTCATGTGGGTGTGAAAGCAGTATTAAACTGGTGAATATTTGTGGTAAATAGGCCTGCTCAGTACAGCCATTTTCATGTCCTGTATTTGTGCTGACGCTATTGAAATGTATACCCAGAAACAGGAAAAAAAACTGATGATACATATTTGAACCGGCTGTGGCCTGCATGAAAAACCAGCCCTTATAACTATTCATGGTGACGACTTATCAGCGGAAAAACTAATAAGATATTGGCCGAGAGGGGAGAGATTCCGCGTGACAAGATTTAATCTGTTTTAACCCTGTTTTCTAAGCAATGAATATTCCTGGCTTACATTATCATTTTTATTATCTTGGGTTCATTTGTCAGGGTTTGATAATTTTGATGAGTACAAGAGATGACACAGGAAAACCTTTTCACTGACTTTTTTTTTTTTTTTTTTTTTTCCTGGTTTACGTCATAAATACAGCAACAAGAACAGGACCCGACAAACCTGTACATCTCCAACCTGCCATTGTCCATGGATGAGCAAGAGCTGGAGAACATGCTGAAACCATTCGGCCAAGTCATCTCCACCAGAATCCTGCGAGACTCGAACGGGGCCAGTCGGGGTGTGGGTTTTGCCAGGTGAGTGTTGCCTGTGACCGAACCTCGACGCGTTGCTAGAGAGCCTAACGTTTCGGTGTGCCTGGGGTTCTGGAGTCATGTTGAACACAGAACATTCTCACTGTTTGCTTAAATTCAGGCTGAACAGCAGCTAGCATAGCGCCTTGCAAGTGTGAAGGGTTAGGATCAAATCCCGCTCCTGCTGTAGAACTCTCGAGGAAGGAACGTACCTTGAATTGATATGAGTGCACTATTGTACAAATGGGTAAATAATTATAAGAAGCTTATTATACAATCGTAACATCGCAAGTTGTCTTAGGAAAAGGCCGAAAGGGCAAACGATACAATTGTTGAAATGCTCTGAGGAAGTCATGCACATTCAAAGTACAATACTCAGATATTTATTAGTTTCATTGCTGTCTTCTTTTTTTTTTTTTATTAGAAAACAGTACTAGTTAATTTTGTGTAGCATTTCTTCACCCAGAAGTATATTAGTGTAAATGATTAAGCATAAAGGTGAAGTAGTGGAGTGATGGATTTGTTGGCTAGGGGAGGAGTGAATCCGATCAAGTGCCACTTTTAGAAGTTTTGTGAAGGCCGAGCCCTGTTTAATTATAGCACTAACGCAGGCCTCCACTTCCCGCGCTTGCGTAACGGACGTACTTGACTGGTAAACCTGTCCGTTGCGTACCATGTGTGTACCATGGACAGGTCACTGCTTTTGCGGCAGGTTCATTTTGAGAGCGCAGGGGAAGTTTTTAAGGTGAAACCTGCAGTGACCTGTGGAGAAATACCAGAACTTCATGTCTCCCCTTTAACAAATCACAACAGTTGTTTCTAACAATTTTTTTTTCGCCAAACGCAAACCTCTTTGAATTTTAAGCATGTTATGTTATATACACAGTCAGTCCCAAAGTTGCGAACGGTCTGGATTCAAGATGCACAGCAATAGCTACTTTTACTTGTCCCACACAAACTAAGTTTTCTAAATGGGGGAGGAAAGTATATTTTCCCAAAAATGTCCAGGAGTCTCAAATGAAGAAGTGTTTAGAGATACCTGTGAGCGAGGACAAAAGCTCAGGGATTGGCTTCATCAAAGCATTTGATTTTGAGTCCAAGAATGCATTTGGGTCGTCTGCTGTAGCACTAACCGTCAGTCAGCCTGAAAAGGACCTGAAGAGTAAGTTGCTCCCGTAGTAAACTGTTTCAAGGTAACTGTTATGCCTGTCTGTCAGGTGTTTGAGCTATGATCTCTGCACTAATAAAATTTTTAGTCTGCTTTGTCTGTATGGCCATTGTCATCCATATGTGTTCCCTTGCAATATTGTCAGCAGGAGTTTTGTCGTCATTGATTTACTTAAACATCTCTTTCAGGATGGAATCAACAGAGAAGTGTGATGCCGTGATATCCCACTTCAACGGAAAGTTTATTAAGACACCGCCTGGAGTTCCAGGTATGGGCTCATCGTTTTTAAACTGTCACTTACCGTGTACGTTTACAGCCGCACTCTGGCAGCCAGCGCGGCCAACTCGAGTCGCTCCTTTCAGCGGATGTGTCTCGGGAGCAACCATCGCAGGGAAATGTGTCAAAGAAAAAGACTGCTAGTCTGAGCTCTCGGGCTCTTCATATCAACATGGTGCACATTTCAAATGAGGACAATGTGGAGTCGCATCCACAAAGTGATATCTTTGAAACTCTGTGGCAGCTCTATTACAGGGTGTGCTCCCAGACCACTTTAGTGTTTTCTGTCAATTATATTGAGTATAGTTGGTGCATAGCTCATCCCAGTCCACTGTGTGCAGTGCGGAGAAGCCCCTCAAACACTCGTTGGAGGGGGGCTGAGTGTAAGAACACTGTTTGGCCTGCTTTCCCATCCTGTACGCTTTAATGGGATTGTGCTGCCGGAACGCCTTACAAAAGGAGGCCGCTCTTTAGAACGGGATGGGATTACGAGGGTGTGGCTGCCAGCTTCAATTAGCAAATCCCACAACTTTATTTAAAACAAAAAAAAAAAATGTACGAATAATATGGTTTTCACTTTAAGCACCTAACTGTGGCCCCCAACATTGTGATCTCTCCCCAGCGCCGTCGGAGCCCCTGCTGTGCAAGTTTGCCGATGGTGGGCAGAAGAAGAGACAGAGCCAAAGCAAATATGTGCAGAATGGTCGCGGGTGGTCTAGGGACGGCGAGGTGAGGCTTGTAAGTGCTGCCTCGTCATTCTGCAGACCTGGGACATAGTGGGGGGGGGGGGGGACAGGTTGGTCAAACACCCTGCCTAGATATAATGAAAGTCCACACTGTCCAGTCTTAATTTAAATTATCCCTGATACGTGTGTTCAGTGGAGGTGAGCAGAAACGTGTGGAATATTTAACCAAATCATAGTGAAATTTCACAGAAGCATATAGTGAAGTAGTGTGGAGTAGATGCCAGATGCAGCTGTGACATGCAGAGGAAGGGAGATTCATAGCTGGTCCTGACAGTGCCTGTGTGTGTTCCTTCATCTCCCCAGGCTGGAATGATCACATATGACCCCACCACGGCGGCTATGCAAAACGGGTAAGAAATGATGGGGCTTGGAGGGGGAGGGGGGAACGTGTATTGGTGAGATGACTACAGTTTAAATGACTTACCACAGTCCAAATTTTCCTTGGTGTTTTTAACTTCCAGATTTTACACGTCTCCGTACAGCATAGCAAACAGGATGATTGCTCAGACGCCAGTATCCCCATACATCTCGCCAGTATCCACCTATCAGGTGAGTGTCTGCTGACAGCTTTTTCCTCATCTTGGCATGTCTCTGTGCGAGCTTGTGGCACAAGGACATGAAAGTAAGATAGATGATTGTATTGCAACATGACCACGGTGCTCAGTGTGATTCATATTTGTAATATTCCTTCTTTAATATGGAAAAGGGGGTTTCAAGTCATGGTCCAGAGCCTGTCGGCAGGGCAGGAAAGCCCTAAGGCTACGCTATGCTGTCAGGGGTTTTTCGCTGCTAATAAAAACAGAAGGATGTGCGATTGCCCGAAATAGCACCCTGCCCTCTGTCAGAGTGTTTACGCTACATATGTGTGATGTTCCAGGTACAGAATCCCTCCTGGGTCACACACCAACCCTACATCATGCAACACCCGGTAAGAGAACAAACTGTTCTCGCTCTCTCTCCCGCCCTCTCCTCCTGTGCAACCACCCCCTTCCACTCTATCCCAGCCCCCTGACACACACCCCCAGTCTTGCTCTCCCGCGCGGTCTCACTGGCCAGTCAGCCGCAGGGGACAAAACAGTGGGCGTCTTCAGCCCGCTTCGCAAAGTCATTCATCGTCTGTGTGAAAGTGCCCCACCCAACCCCCACTTGGGAGAGAGAATGAGATGCAAATGGGCTCAGGGGTGAAGGAGAGTGCAGACACCAGTTCTAGGAACTTGGCCCCCACTATGCCTGGAACCGCAAAGCCATCCACTTCAATTGAGACACGTTTGGAAATCTTTTAGCAGATGGTTTGTTCTACAGTCCTGTTTTTTTTCCCTTTTATGAGGAAACAACTGTTTCCCAGAAGGCCTTTCCTCAGATTTTTTGTCTTTTTTTTTTTTTTTTTTTTTTCTCCCCCCCCCATGAAAGAACCTTCAGGGCTTTATACGATGAGCTGGTTGTGTGTTATTCTCAGTGACGCACCCCAGAGTTAGAGAAAATGAAGTCTTTCTTGTGGTTTTGAGGGCTGGCTCAGGTCCCCTTGATTGCTGCAGCCGAATGCTAGCATCTCTGGGATGCACATCATGGGGACAGGGCAGGAGTGAGGTTAATCCACATTGTTGACCCCAAGCAGACATCTGGAGAGCAGGAACAAGAACCTTCTGTCTGTACAATAGGTTCTGTCACACAAAGATATGATTTTGCTGGGGAGAAACATGCTTCGAATATTCATAATAGATATTCCGCACCCAGTCGGAAATGCTGATAGTTGTGAAGTAGCATCTTTTAACTCTACATAAATAAATGGAACCCTTTTTACCCCCCTTCACACTGGTAATCCAAACAGGTGAAAGCAGCCTTTCACATTAGCCTTTGCCCTCTGCCAGAGAGATCACTCTGTGAATGTGTGGTGTGCGGTTGATTTAAGCGACAAGTTTCCATGGAGCGCCATACTTGGCCTTTGTTGATGTCTCACCTTGAAAGAGCAGGAGGATCTCATGTCACCTCTTCTGTTGTGCTCTTGATCAGGGAGCGGTTCTGTCGCCCTCTATGGACCACACCATGTCACTGCAGCCCACGTCCGTCATGAACCCACTAACACAGCAGATGAATCACCTCTCCCTCAGCAGCACCGGAACGGTAGGGGGGAGGGGGCTCGGCTAGGAGGGGGTGTAGTTCTGTGTTTCCCGTGGAATCCAGTGTCTGGGGAGAAATGTGTGAAAGCAGAAAACGATTTTGCAGGAACGAGTGGAGTCACAGTAAGCCGCTGTTTTTTCGCGTTGCAGTTCATGCCCGCCAACACAGCTTTGCAGGGAGCTTATATTCCCCAGTACGCCCACATGCAGACTACAGCTGTTCAGCTGGAGGTTTGTCATTCCTGTTCATAAACCTTTTCTGAGTTTGTTTTAAAAGCCTGCTTTCAGGCTCCCATACAGCGTACGTGAACTATTGGCATTTGCTCTCTTGCGTAGTTTATAAGTGGTTTGTAAATGTAACCAGAGACTGATGTCTTAATGGAGCTCAAAAACCAGCTCCATATACTTCTTCTAAATAATAATTACTAACAGTGATGCTGATGTGTAATGTCAGTTTCTTCATAGTAAAGGGATATTTTTGTACTTGTTATTCAGGAAAGCAGTGGGCAACAGCAGGTGGAGCCCCCTACCGACCATTCTTCCTACACGTACCAACAGGCCCAGTGACCATGAGGTAAGAATGCTATAAAACATTCCTGCTTCCTGTAATACAGAAAATTTTATTCTGTTTTTAGTGGTAACCTTTGTCCAACGTACCTTAGAGGAATAGGCTAATAGAGAAGGTGCTGTGCAGTTTTTTTTTTTTTTTTTTGTTTCACATTACTAAACTTTTTTTTTTTTTTTTTACCCCCCAATCCTTTAAGATCTGCAGTGGCAGCCTGGAAGATGGAATCACTTTACCGCCGAAACAATCATGTCTTCTTTTGATGGATCACACTTTATGGATTTATCAACATTTTGCACAGGCTCTTCAAGGCTTCCTTGGCGTCTCAAGTGAAATCAGTCAGATATTTTGGTATAAGTTCCATAAGGTGCAAAAAGAGGAAAAAAAAAGTTAATTTTTGTCAAAGGATGCTAAAAAAATAAAATGTTTTATTTTAGTAAAGAAAGAACGTTTATTTTTTACCAAGAATTGCCACATGGACGCAACAACTCTGATCACTGCGTATTGTGTGGCATTTAAGGTGCATGACAGTAAATGTCTTTTGTTAATACTTTTTATGATTTTTAATGCCTCTTTTTTCTTTAGTTTTTCTTTTTTAAAAAAAAAAAAAAAAACTGAAATAGTTTATTAGCCAGACATGTTGAAAACGATATTTTGTGCTTGCTGTGTGAGTGTTGCTATGGTGACGTGTAATATGTGTCTTGTGAAGCGTGTTGTCCTTTCTGGTCCAGATCAATCTCTGTCCTATCATACGATTTGCCTTAACTTCTTTCATACAGTAGCTGTAAAGGCAACTTCTTAGACTATGAGCAAGAAACACGGAAAACAATTGCCTTGAAAATCAGCTAGATAGGGCTTTTTTAGGCTATAGCTAATTGCTGTTCTTAGGTGTTGATCTTTCCCTCTATCTTTGCTAAATACTAATGAAAGTAGATCTTTTAGAACAGATGAATTTAAATGTTTGATTGAAAAGACTTTCAGAATCAATTTTAATAGGATGAAAAGTTTGTACTATCAGAAGGCTTAATAGACTTCTGGATGTTTGAATGTGGTAGAAATTTGCTGAATGATAACATTTTAAGTATTGCCTTTTTAAAGACTAACTAGATGTTGTACTTTTGGCTGAGGATGAGTTGGGGAGTTGTTTGGGCGTTGGGCTCATTTGTTTTTGGGGTAGGGCGCTTTATCTGATTATGAGGTTTTAAGTTAAAATCAAACAAACTTATGATTGTGCAAAAACTAAACAAAAACAAGCCTTTCTTGGTGTGTGAAGGATACATATAATTTTGTTTATAAATGACTGAGAGGTGAAAAATATACTTTGAAATAAAACTAGCTCTGTGGTAAGATAATATAAAGCCTGGCACTTTCCAAATAATTGTACTTCACCAAAGAATTCAGAGCTAGTAAATTAGTAAAATGGTATAACATTATCTCTCAGCACAAAAGTATAAAAAATTGAGTAAAGTTTTTGCCGGACTAGTTTGCATTTGGAGAACGTGCCTTCTTGTACATTTGCATTCAGTTTAGTTTTTTCTAGTTTAACATATGGACATAAACAAGCACGGAGGACGACTTCAACCAGAGTGCCACACTCGCAGATTTCATCAGTACAAAGATGAAAATGCAATATTTAAGGAAGAAACCAGGAAAAGACCATTTGAAACTATGAAATAATCACAATATTAATCTGTTGTTCTGTCTTCTACAGCAGATATGTGATAGCAAAAGCTTCATTAATTTTTGCCAGAGTAGAGTTTTTGAAGAAGGCTTTATAAATTAAGTTGTCTTCCAAGAGACTGTGTTCTGACCTGGTCATCTGATGGGCCGGTTATCTACCTCAGAGTTTTCTTTCACCCCCCTCCCCACCCCCCACCAGCCCCTCCGTTTTCCCCCCTCCTTATCCTTCTCTTTTTTTCCTGGGCCGGGTTTGCAGGTCCTGCCCGTCCCTCCAGACCAAAAGCCAAGCTCAGGAGCTGGCCATACACACATTTCTATCAGTTCATTAAACTTTTTTTTTTTTTTTTTTTTTTTAATGACATTATTCATTGCTACAGAACATTTTGTGTTGTCTTTTGTTTGGCTGTGTCCAGATACTCAGTTTCATAGTTTCAAAAGTGTAAAATAAAAATAAATGCTGCTTTTTAATCACGAGAGATTCCAGGAGTAGATGAAGTCCTTCAACAACGGCGGCAACAACACAAGAATAAGAGACCCAAAGTTGTGGTAATTTAGAGGCTTCGTTCCAGACAGATTTTGTGGCAGCCCCCTTCTCTGCGGTCGGGTCTCCGAACCCAGAGGGCCCCCTCCCCTGTGAGAAAGCTGCAGGTTCCCACTCGTTGCCTAAGACCAAGGCGCAGTACTGTTGATCACCTGTGAGGGGCGTGCTGCTAGCGATGTCTGAACCAAGTGCCATACTCCATCTGGGTTTGAAAGCTGGAGAAATTCTCTGTACAGGAAAACAGTGCTCATTTGATTAACCATCATGTATTAGTCAGCCATTAAGTTATGAAAAAGTAATAATTTATGAGAAACATTTTGTACAGACTGAAGAAATTTAAAAAAAGATTTTCAGAGATATATAATCGAGAGTTAATTTTTTTTTTTTTTTTTTTTATTTTTGTTCTAAGTGTGCCACATACTTGCCAGTGGGAACTTGTATGTTTGGTTAAAGATACTCCTCCTGTATTTTTGTTTTCTAGTCTTTGTTAATGCCAAAAAAAAAAATCTTTTTTTGAACTGTAAATTGAGGTAGATTAAATTTTATTTCTGTTCATTTCTTTGACAAATTTTTGAAATAAAAATCTGATACATACTTGCGGACTGGGTGCGTCTCCATGCTGGTGTGGGAAAGGGGTTGCCGGCCAGTTTTAATAGCGATAATCTCCCGCAGCTGTAGCTGCACCCCCCACCCCATATCGTCGCCACTGATGAGGGGAGACAGCAGGGTCGGCCGCCCGCGCTGCTGGGAACGGATCTGAGCCGTCTCCTCCCCTGCCGGAGAAATGCCAGAACTCGAGCCACGAGAGGCACCGTTTTTGCCCGCGTGGCCATCTATGGTGGCATGGATCGGGCCCGGATCTCCGCACCATGGAACAACTGTTCGGGATCCAGTCATGGAGACCTGGAGGAGGCAGGAGAGGAGATAGACCCTTGGGAGGGGGGAAACCATTTTGGTTCATTTGCTTCTCTTGAACCTCCACGTCAAACACGCCGAGCATGTTTTGCAGACCTCTCGTATGCAGCTCGTCGTGCTGCTGTCCTCGCGCTTTGCGAGTACTGTGTGAAACGCACACGGCTCGTCTTCCTCTCCGAGTTCTTTGTGCTACATTGAAAGAGTCAGGGGCTCCAAGCCTGCAGTGTCAGGACTAACATGACATGGTGCATTTGCAGTTCCTTCTTTGAGCACTAGGGGCCACTCTCGGGCAGTTATGCAGGACATTGGCGTTCATCTGAAAATACATAATCTGTGGTAATATAAAGTGCTATCTAAAGCAAAAAGTGGCACTGAATCACAAAAGATACGCCTCATGAGGCTGTAAAATATCACATGTAATTACAAAACGGTAGCCTTAGGTTGCTTTTAAAATTTTCTTTGAGACCAAAAAAAATCCAGCAATTAATACCGAAAATCATGGAAACGAAGGCAAATTAAAATACAGCGCTGGTAGACAATGGGTTATTTTTAAATCCTTTGTGCGGATGGAAGTGCAGGAGGTCTGGAGAAGGTTGAATTTAAAGCCACAGTCCTCCTTGGGATTTATTCTCATAACTGACAGCGCAGGTAACCTTAGTCCTTGACAAAGCCCACAAAGAAAAGCCTTTCACAGACTCTATTGACAGCGCGAGCCGTTGCTGCCTTTGTATCATCGCTGCTATCGAGTTTTGCCACAAAGCAAAAGGCCTTCAATAAGATAATACCAGAGACAGTGTGGCACCGTGTGTGCTTCTCCCGCAGACAAATGGCTCGGCTGGGCCCGAGGGTGGAGATTACTCCCGGCTCTTTCTTCAACCCAGATCAGAATTCCAGCAATTTTCACAGATCGCTGACCCTGACCTTCTCTCGGCTGTATGTGGTTGGGGGAGGGGTTTTCATGTGGAAAGAAGAATGACACCGCTTACTCGAAAGCCCGGCGTCTGAAAAGGCACGTGATGCATTTCCTGCTCAGTTGCGGGTGGGTATTCTCTTCTCCTCGCTTTCATTCGCTTCCGTGCACGAGCACAGCAGTCCCTGCTGCGCCGCCCCATTTCGCCATCGCAGAAGACGACCGAAAGAGCAGAATGCGGGATCAATACCGCAAGGAACATGAACCACCTCGGACCCCTCCTTATAACCACACAGTCAGTGCCAAGTCGCAATAGAGTGGATGAGAAATCTAAAGCATTATCCCAACTCATAACTGAACCTATGTGGTGCAGATGGTAAATCCACTTTTGAATTCTTGTGAATAATCCTTTTAAAGTATTTAAACGTGAAAAGAAATCTTTAAAAAATAAAAAATGAGATGCTTATTGTGGGTCACTTACTAATAGCGGCCCATCGTGTTTTTCCTCTTTCCGCAAAATACGTTTTTCTCAGCGAACGGCGTGCGGTCGGCACAGGTGCTGTTGAACTGGGTTTCTTTCTTTGCGATTGCCGTCGTGCCACACAAAGGACAAAACACTGCTCCATCGCACGCTTTACCTCCCCTCAGAGCGAGGTGCAGAGTCTGCCTCGGAAGTTTAAGAAGTCATTTCCACTTTAGGGTTCGCTCCCTTTCGGACGGCTGGCGTGATGACCAGCTGTCCGAAACGGCCACCATCTGTGGCCTTACCGGGGATGGGTTAGCAGAAAAAAACCGAGCTAAACGCCGCAGACATAACTTCTCCATGTGTCATCTCTGAGCGCTCGCACACTGGCCTGTCAATCTAAATTTGTCCGATTATCCCTCGACTAATGAACGCCTGGCATCTGTACATATCAGGCCTGCAGTTGCCACTATCATTCATTACCGCGATAAGAGTCCCTTCCCAGCTGCGCCGTGGACATGCAGAGAGGAGCCACGACATGCTCTGTAAAGCTGTCTGTTACTCTGGGTTTGCTGTTACTTGGCTAAAGGGCTACCGTCGTGTCACATGCGTTGACTTGTTTCTTTTTCGCCAGCCTGGAAGCTCCCATCTGCTTAGACAGCATGGTCTCGAAGGACGACTGTGGAGGTAAGTGGTGTGATTCACTGTTACGGAGGTTAAAGCGGTATGTTGTTTGGGTTCAGTCTGGGAAGCTGTAACGGGAGATGCGGGGAGATCGGGGGTTCTGGAGCCGTGGCGTTGAATTACGTGGAATTGGCTATGGGCGGTTCTGATAACATTCTCATGACGGTTATTGTGTGTTAAACGTCTTGGCAACGGTTGGATGGAGGCCTGCTCTTCAGTTAGCGTGAGGCAGCGCTGGCAGCGCTAGAGGGGAGCTCAGGGTGTGAGGGATTGTCCACAGCCTGGGAGAGGGCGCGTGCGCTGAGCCAACAGAGGTCTGGCGTTGGGGGGTGGCTTGAGGCCCTGGAGCAGCAGATGGGGCTCCACGGGATCTGGAGCGAAGTGACGCTGCCCCATGGGAAGCCACGAGCAGGAGACAAGCCATGCAGCCTGCGACGCCTTTGTCTGCGCTTCACCACCTGTGTTTCCCAGCACTCTTAGCGCCCTCCTCCTCACCAGACACATCCACTGTACCATCACACTTACCCCACCAGGCTCCAGATATTTACACCCTGATTCTCACTGTATGGGATTGGCAGTTCCAAACCTGCATGGGCCAGTGATTAATTCGAAGAGATTAAGCTAAAGAATATATCAAACCACAGTCTTCTAATTGCTTCTGTGATGCAAAGTCTAGTCATCACCTCATCCATCCCAGCATGCTGAGAAATAAACAGGAATTGTTTTGCTATCAAGAGAATAAGTGGTAACAAAATGCAAACAGTTTTCCAACACACTCATCGTTATTTCCGACATTAGGCATCTAGGCATGTTAGTTTGATGTTGTTGTTGTTAGGTGCCGTCAAGTCAATGTCGACTCATGGCGACTCTATGGATAGTTGTCCCGAAAAGCATCTGGTCTTGTGCCAGCCGGCTAAGAAGTTTGATGTTAGGCATATTTTCAATGCCTTAACATAAGAGTTCAATTTCTGCCAAAATCTCAGCGATAAAATCTTTACAGGTTCTTTTTTTGGGAACTGAGTCCCAGCGAAACATATTTTCTGGGGTTTTGGATCAAAATATGGATTTTTCTTAGACATGTTTTCTTCCCCCAGCATTGATTAAACCTATAAACTATATTTTAATGTCATACTCTGTATAAGTCTGATCTGGAATATCTGACAGTTCCAGATAATTTTTACATTGTTCCACATTTTGCAATATACTGGGGCTTTGTCATTTTTAGTAGACTGCCCTCACATTTCAGAGATGGACATTTATTTAGTAGATATTTGTGTAGGAATTTTATGGATGTAGATGTATTGGCTGTACAGATGTGACTGAATTTTTCACTCATTGTCACTTCTGTGAAGACTGAACAATTCCAGTACAGTACTGTAAGAAAGCTGTCAGAAATATACTCCCTGAAGAAATTAAGTATACACACACACACACATTTTCAGAACCGCTTGCCCCATACAGGGTCACAGGGAACCGGAGCCTAACCCGGTAACGCAGGGCATAAGGCCGGAGGAGGAGGGGACACACCCAGGACGGGACGCCAGTCCGTCGCAAGGCACCCCAAGCGGGACTCGAACCCCAGACCCACCGGAGAGCAGGACCCGGTCCAACCCACTGCGCCACCGCACCCCCTAGAAATTAAGTATTCTACAAAAAAAAAAACACAACTCAGGAAATAAATCCATGCATTTTAAATGTATTTTCTAGAATAAATCAGGACAGCATTGTGAGGCAGGTAAGCAAATAGGAGTCTAGACAAACCATTTAACTGAATCATGGGATGTCGTCATGAGTGTGCAGACCAGTTTTTACAAGTTTCTCTTCAGACATCTAAACGGCAGTCCACCAGCAAAGAACAGCCTCCCATAAAATGGGAAAACCACACTGGAAAATAGAGAATCCAACCTTTGCCCAGACACCTAAAAGATCCCATAAAACTGCACTTTTCGTTTCCTTAAGAATGGAATAAAAATGAACTGAGCCTGTTTTTGTTTGTCAAAAGGTATATGAGACCTAATCAGAAAGCCATACAAAAGACAGTGTCCAGAGGCAAGACAGACAGACAGACAGACACACACACACACACAGTCTGAAACCGCTGGTCCCAATGAGCCGGAGCCTAACCCGGCAACACAGCGCGCAGGGGACACACCCAGGGCAGGACGCCAGTCCATCACAAGGCACCCCAAGCGGGACTCGAACCCCAGACCCACCGGAGAGCAGGACCCGGCCAAACCCGCTGCACCACCACACCCCCTCTAGGCAAATACAGGCATTTAGATTTACCGTATGTAAATACAGCTATTCTCCAACTTACAAACCAAAGTTAGACAGAGCTGGGCTATTGCTACAAAAGTTAATGAATTGACACGGTGTTAATTAGTGGCATGGAGTTCGCAATTCATTTTACACGCTGTTACCTGTGTAATGTGTGCCAGCAAAAATTGGTGGTACTGGACTAGCTGACAGTACTTTGAGAATCACATGTACGCACCTGTATCTTTCTGCATGCTGTGAAATGCACTTTTGTTTACTCTGAGTTGTATGTCACTCTGAAGAAAAGCGTCTGATAAATGAATAAATGCGAACGTCACCGAGCCGGTTTTGGAGTGCTGCACAGACGCCCTAATCTACAGAGTAGATAAAGGGCACGGAGTTAGGCAGCAGTAGGGTTTTTGCATGGAAACAGAGCACCAGAGGAGACCGTCTCGCTCCCATTCAGCGGATTGCAGACGACGAAGGGGCAGACGGTCCCTCCCTGCGGCAAGCCGGAATGCCTCATGCACACACCTGTGTGATTTCAGTCTCTTGGCAGGAGAATTTACAACTCTGTGCAAATAAGAAAGTTCAATAAAGAGCCCTGGCCCTGAACTGCACCAGGGTGTTTACGTTCATCTGCAGCTCCTCAATACCTCCTTTTAATGTACACATCACACAAAACTCACTAAAACCAAATTAGCATGATCATAAGAAATTTAAAAAAAAAAAAAAAAAACAGAGTAAGCTGTATGTTATTTACCTTGAAGAGCATGAAGTGGCCGATGAATGGATGGATACGGCCAAATTTCGGTTGCAATTTCTAATTTGATATCTTCCTGTTCAACGAACTCAGAAGTTCGGAAGTCTGAAATGTTGAGAGCGCCAGCCTACATTTATAACTGTTTGCTGTCTGAAAAGTTCAAAGATATGATTCAAATACTATCCCTACTTCCTTGTTGCTAAGAAGCTGAAATGATATACTAACACAAGACATGATGTATAAGAAAGAAAAACAAATACTTCTCAATGAGTCACCATGATTTGTTGATGTGTTAATAACAGAATATGTTCAATGCAGAGTATTGTGCCCCATTAGGTCAAGCTCAGTTCTGGATTTGGAAGAGTAACAGACTCCAAAATCAAATTACTTGTCAACTGGGGATCGCGGCAAGCCAGAGCCTAACCCGGCAGCGAAGGGAACAAGGCCGAAGCAGGAGGGGACGCACCCAGGGTGGGACGCCAGTCCGTCGCAAGGCACCCCAAGCAGGACTCGAACCCCAGACCCACCACAGAGCAGGCACCGGCTGAGCCCGTCGCACCACCATGCCCCCACATTATGAAATACAAGACAAAAATATAAATAGTCACACTCATTACCACATCACTCATACTTGTTAAACATTAACAAATTTTTTGTTGTGTTACTTGTACGTGACTCAGAAATACTGACTCACTGACCGGGGTCAGAAAGAGTCATTCAGTCTCGGCAACACTTGTTACTCACTGTATTCTAACACTACAGATGTGTGGAGAACATGTACCTGACTTCAGACGTCCTTCAGATATGAGTTTCTTCAAGCCATTAAGGTCTTGTACGTGAATGTCTGCCATATGATTACACATTATAGGCTACAATAACAACCGTTCATGCATACATGTAGCTCAAATTCAAGTTTTAATGTTGCATTTTCACTGATACATTGCTCATACTTGGAGTAGTGGTTGGCATGGTAGTTAAGGACATGCTGTAATCTGAAACCTGTTGATTCAATAGCCTCAGGGCTGCTGAGGTTGTATTCAGAAGACACCTACTTCAATTGAAACTATTATGTACAGTACCAGTCAAAGGTTTGAGTACATCTGGACAACCTGGGAAATGCCTGTTTGGGAAGAACTGGATAGAAGGCTGAAAAAGTGCCCAGCAAATGTACTCAAACTATTGATTGCTGGTATTTATAAAGGCAAATTTGTGCTCAGCAACACATTATAGCAGAGTTTAAAACATTAATACAGTCAGTATAATGATGCTGCTATGGCCTTATGCATGACTCGGGGTATCGTAGACCACAGGCTTCCAATGCAGATTTAAGGCAATACTGGGACCGCACATCAAGATGATGCTACTCAGAGTTTCCATTTCAGGTCACCACTGATGACTAAAAACTTTTCCAGTATTTCCTGTTATTTCATGTCTAAGAAATAGGATGGATAAAGAAGCAGCTCGTTGGTCGCTTCTATTGTTTTGATAAAAGTTAGGGTTCGGTTAGGAACTGCAGTGTGTGGAGTAACAGTCCTTCACAAGTTGTGTATGAAATATACAAGAGCTATGGGTGCTGCTACTTCTGAGCAGCATGAGGCAAGCTGTTTTGGATAGCTTATTCCCTGTCCTGACAATGTGGTTCTTTACAACCAGTAAACAGTAATTAAATTTTTTCTTCCTTTGAAATACAGGTGGTAAAGTAATGAGATGGTACAGTTCATTATTATAATATCAACTCTGTGTAATTGTGCATTTAGGAGCGATTCCTTAGGTGTGCAAATTAAACACGAGTAATGAATAGCCCCGGGGGGGGGGGGTGGCGTACTGATACGGAAATAGAAAGACTGGAACGTGCTAACGCAGTACCGGTAATCTGTTCTCGGTTCTCCAAAGACTCCCGCGTCCTTTAGAGAATTTGGAAGTAGTGGTTACATAGAAACCCGTGTCTGTTTCGAACAGATAATGCCATGTCTTGTGACATTTGTGTGCGTATTCATTGCAGCAGCACGGAGGACATTTCCCCGTTCCTTACAAATTTTCCGTCTTTTCACGTCGGCATTACAAGGCAACAGCTACCATACCCGAAAAGGCAAAACACCTTGAAGAAACGATACTAACGTGGGTCACCCAGTCAACAGCACTGTTAAGTTTTCCGCACCTGGAGCGTCATTTGTCATTCAGAAGGCAATTAATGGTGTATAACAAACATAAGGTTATTTTGTTGCGCCAACTATAATGTCCGAAAGGGTCAGGTATTGATTTTTACAAAGCATTACCAGAGGTTCTGCAAGGTGTAGGATAATCGTTACACATTACTACCGTACAGTCCATAATTTCAAGTGACAGTAATGTAATTTTGTTTGATAGAAAATATTGTATAAAAGGACTTTAAAATTTCTGGAAATTTAAATTTAATTTTTATCACCACCAAAGAGGGGGGTGTAGCGGTGGGACGGGTCTGGGGTTCGAGCCCTGCTTGGGGTGCCTTGTGATGGACTGGCGTCCTGTCCTGGGTGTCTCCCGTCCCACCTCGGCCCTGCACCCTGTGTTGCCGGGTTAGGCTCCGGCTCACCGTGACCCTGCTCGGGACAAGCGGTTGTTGACGTCGGTTGGTTGGTTTTTTAAGAAATCTTTCTATTTGTTTAAAAAAAAAAAGAATTCTTAAATGTGTTTCAAAGTCAAGTGAATAAATGTGGACAATGTCTGGTTAATGTGGCTATGTGATTAATAATATGCATATTATTTTTCATTGAAAACTTTTCTGCGTAATCTGTATGACACCATTACTTGGGCACAACAGGTAGCATAGTAGTTGGAGCTGTCAGAGCTGAACCTTTGCATCTTGAAGGATCCACATTTGAATCCACACCTCCACTGCATACCCTTGACCAAAGTAAATAATTACTGAGGTGTAAAAATGGCAATATGCTACATGGTAAACGTCATAGAAATGGGTAAAAACAAGTAACTTGGGAGAAAAACTTAATACTGTAACTTATGCTTGGAGAAAATGCATATAAGCAGAATGCATTCAGTCATTTACCTGCAAGACCAGCAAGCTACTGTAGTCACCTGTGAGCTCAGCACACACACCTTCGCGACCTTACCTGTGAGCTCAGCACACACACCTTCGCGACCTTACCTGTGAGCTCAGCACACACACCTTCGCGACCTTACCTGTGAGCTCAGCACACACACCTTTGCGATCTTACCTGTGAGCTCAGCACACACACCTTTGCGACCTTACCTGTGAGCTCAGCACACACACCTTCGCGACCTTACCTGTGAGCTCGGCACACACACCTTCGCGACCTTACCTGTGAGCTCGGCACACACACCTTCGCGATCTTACCTGTGAGCTCGGCACACACACCTTCGCGACCTTACCTGTGAGCTCGGCACACACACCTTTGCGACCTTACCTGTGAGCTCGGCACACACACCTTCGCGACCTTACCTGTGAGCTCGGCACACACACCTTCGCGATCTTACCTGTGAGCTCAGCGCACACACACACACACACACACTACCACACCTTTGTGATCTTACCTGCACGGAAGTGATCGTCCCAGCTTAGCCTCACAAGTATGTCTGAGCAACACGTACAGTCGGTGTTACCTTCTCACACAGGTAAGGCTGCCTTCCTTTTCCCAACTACCTTCCAGCAGTATGAATAGAAATACACGCCACATCAATATTATTTGTTCGGTTTTGTTGCTGTGGAAGTTGCGCTGCGAGATGTAAACTCGTCTGAAATCACGTCGTTTCCCCACTTTTTTACCTGTAGCAAAGAGAGCCGCGAGGACCAATGGAGACTCATGTACTTCTGAGCCTAACTTTTACTCTTCTCTACGTGCAGCAGCTGCGCGGTGTGGCAGGTAAGAAGAAGGCGAAGAAAGATCACCTTTAATAATAATAATTTGTGCCCAATGAAAAACCTGTTCGCCTTCAGACTGTAAATTCCTCTCTACGTTTTGATTTCCTTCGAAGATGGAAACACGATATTATTATAATCAAGTTTTCTAATAATTTCTAACCGTCCTTGGCAAGAAACCCCTCTTCTCCGCTCCCTCCGGCGTCACTTCGGTCTTGTCGTCTCGTCACAAATACTCGGTATTTTTCCAGATCAAGTTGCGCCAAACACTCATTGTTGTAAGAGGAAGATAAAAATGCGTACGCGCGAGTGTAATGCGCAGAGAGATTCGTCTGAGGAGGAGGAGGAGGAGGAGGAGGAAAAGCCTCCGCCGTAACGGCTGCATGCGGAGCGGAGCGGTACGTGTCCCCCCACAGGGCGGGACTGGAGCGAAACGTGCTCGGCTTACAGTGTCTAACAGCGCTGCTGACCGCTCATGTCCAGGTGCTTGTTCCGCGGGCAGCGCCACGACCTGCAATGAGTGCCTGCAGCTGGGACCGCAGTGCGCCTGGTGCGTCCGACAGGTGGGTTCCCGCTAAATCTCTCGCCCCTGATAGGCTCCGAACCACCGCGACCCTGCATGATTATCGCATCACACACACACGTTGTCTGCAGCGAAGCCGCTTGTCCCAAGCGAGGTCGTGGCAAACCGGAGCCTAACCCGGGCGACACAGGGCGCAAGGAGGGGACATACACACACACCCAGGAGGGGACACACCCAGGAGGGGACGCCAGTCCATCGCAAGGCACCCCACCAGGGAGCGGGACCCGGCTAAAGCCGCTGCGCCACCGCACCCGGGCGCCCCACTGACCCTGCATTATTATAACAAGCGCTTATATCGAGAATGAATGAATGAATGAATGAACGAACGGACGTGTGTTGTTGCCTTTTGTTTAACAGGACTTGTTGCGTGGCCAGACTGAATAGCACCGGAATATGTTTTCTGTTTATCCTTGCAGAACTTCACAGATTCTTTTTCTGTGAGTGAGAGGTGTGACACAGTGGAGATCCTAGAGCAAAAGGGATGTAGCAGGGAGTTCACTGAGTTTCCCAGCACCAGTGTTCTGATCCACCAGAACAGGCCCTTGGGAAAGAGAGATGCCAGTGCCAATGTCACTCAGATAGCACCACAGAGAATGTCACTGAATCTTAGACCAGGTACAGTTCGTTCTTTGTCCGCAAATCCACAACCAACTCTTCGACATACTTTAAAATAGATTCGTGGAAGGTGTTTTCCACCATATTCCAAAAAATTCACATTTCTGTTGCATATAGCTGGAGTTTCTAGACACTGTTTGCAAATGAGCTCCTGCTTTTGTTTAGATATCAAATATAGCTTACTATGACAAAGAAATATTATATATATAAGGTAAAATTTTTAAACTTTAAAAAGCAACGTTTTTAACAATGAATAAATAAATAACACTGTTCCTCTTTTTTGAGGGGAAATACCTGTGACTGAATATGTCTGTTAGACTTTTTCAGTGCCTCGCTACATATATGATCTTCTTATTGTCTCAGAATTGTTTATTGTCTCTGCACTGAGTTTTATGAGCTGTTTTACTAGCTTTCTGTTATGTTTTCTGTGATTTCTTCAAAAAAAAGAAAAACCCAACAGAAAATCATTTGTGCTTTCTGGCAGGCAGTAAGGTCACTTTCCAAATTCACGTACAGCAAACGGAGGACTATCCCGTGGATATGTACTACCTGATGGACCTGTCAGCCTCCATGTTTGATGATCTGCAAACAATCAAAAATTTGGGGTCCACTCTGTCGAAGGAGATGGCCAAGCTGACAAGTAAATTCAGGCTGGGCTTTGGATCATTTGTTGAGAAACCAGTCCTCCCCTTTATTAAAATCACGCCTGCAGAGTTAGAGAACCCCTGCAGGTACATATCCTGAACACGGCACTGGCCTGAAGCTGGCTAGCACTCATTTTCAGAGAGGTTTACTAATGAGCTGTTAAGATTTTTATCCCCATCAGTTCATATCTGTCTAAATTTTCTTCTTTGCCTAATTTGTTAAGAGTTTTTTTCAAGGTTAATTTCCCATTAACTATAATTTCCCAACTTACTTTGCAATGTTAGTCTTAGTTATCGGTCAAAATATTTTAAACATTTAGCAAGAAAAAGTTAAATGCTTTTTTGGTTAGCCATCTGGTGTTATTACTATGATATAGACAAGTTTTCCATTGTTTCTGTTCTCAAGAGCAGTGTCAGTGGTACATGTTTATGTTTATATTGCAAGCAGGGGTGGCAATAATATTCCATCAATGTTTTGTGAACAGTGGGATAAAGTCTTGCTGTCGTTCTTCTTAGGAGTGTTGGTACGACCTGTCTGCCCACTTTTGGATACAAGCACGTTCTTTCACTTACCAGCAGTGCAGAGAAGTTCAACGAAATCATCAGTAGCCAACAGGTTTCAGGCAACGTCGACATTCCTGAATGTGGCTTTGATGCCATCATGCAGGCAGCTGTTTGTGGGGTGAGAGTTCTCCAGTCATCCAATTGCTGAGAAGATACTTCTATGCACAACCACTTACATAGCTCAGAGTTCTGAGCAAATGTTTTGCAGACAGGCCGACTAAGTGGCTCAGTTAGTAGCTCTGCACTGGGTGCAGATCCAGGTCTGGCTTGCTGGAGTGGAATTTCCTTATTATGCAGTTTTCCTCCACGCTCTTTGATTTCTTCCTGTAGCCCAAAGGGGTGATGCTGAGTTGGATTAATGCAAGCTCTCATTGCATAAGTGGTTTCTATAGCAATGATACTCCTTGAACCTAGAACATTTAGATCATGAACCCACAAAGATCAAGGATACCTACTTCCTAGAGACACAGCTTATTTTCTCAATATATCTTCAATGTCACCAGAAACTTGGGCCTGTTTCATTTGTGCTGAGTTGGAATAGAAAGAAATATTTATCTCTTCCCATTAGGACAAAATAGGCTGGAGGAATGATTCTATGCGCCTCGTGGTGTTTGTCAGTGATGCCGACTCACACTTTGGAATGGACAGTAAAATGTCAGGAATTGTTATTCCTAATGATGGAAAGTGTCACCTGGATAGCAACAATGAGTATTCCAAATCTACCATCATGGTAAGGAAATATTGATGCACATTGTTGCACCACAAAGTACAACTCTCAACCTAACATCCTGGAGAGCAACAGTCCAGTTATTTTTTTATGTCTACTGATACGGAAACAGAATATGTTTGAGTCACATGTTAATCCAATTCATTACATTCATGTCATGTTCACCTTATGTGTTTGGAACCAGCAAATGATCTGAATGAACAGCGAATTATGAGGAGGCTCTAATAACCAAAGAATAGGGAGGTACTCAAAATAACTAAGTTCTCCAGGACCAGGACTGGAGACCCCCACCACAGACGGTCATTCCATAGTTCTGTGCTGTTTAAGACATCTGTCTAGAAACTCAAGAGGTGAAAAGGTCCGTACCAAGATTAGGGTTGTCTGTTAGATGCACTGTCATTATTGACACTGAGAATATTTGTGAAATTAAAATGTTTTCTTTTCAACTGTAGGAGTACCCTACGCTTGGGCAGCTTATTGACAAGCTGGTAGAAAATAACATCCTGCTAATGTTTGCTGTCACTGCAAACCAGAAAAGTAATTATGAGGTAAGATGTATAGGAGCTATAATTTGGATGTCAGCCACTGAACTCATTGTACTTGAGTTGCTGTGTTGCAGCAGTCTACTAGTCTTATCACACATCTCTCTCTGATGGACAAGTACACAGGTCTAAGTGGATCAAAACTCTGCTAAATATTTATTTCAGTTTCACATGAAATATAGTCATGCTGTGATTATGACTGAGGGTTAGTGAGTTCAGTGTGTTGTTTTTGTATGCATGTCTGAGAGCATGTTTTCCTTGATAGCATATTTTAGCATTAAAGTAGTTGCTTCCTAAAAGTTGCACATATTGGTTTTCAGAAACTGAAAAGAGAACAAAGAAAGAATTGAGCAAACCTGCTGCAACACCATAGTGGCACAGTCTTCAGAATGTTATGAAGTATGAAAAAAATATGAGAGATTACATTTCTCTGTCACCTGAATGCCTAGTACTGACACCTGATGCAATTTTTTTTCCCAGAATTATGCAAATCTCATCCCTGGGGCCACTGTTGGAGTCCTTGAACATGACTCAAGGAACATCCTTGAACTGATCATGACTGCATATAAAGTAAGTTATTTGAGTATGTGTTTACATCTGTTGTACACTCCACTGACAGAGGCAGGGGTAGGTTCTCAGAAAGGTTTGACATATATGAATTACTTCAGCAGACCATCTCACATGGCTGAGATAGGCACAGGCAAATAAACTGGTTTTCAGCAGGCCTAACATACAGTGTGGTGTCTGGAAATGGCCCTTTCACCTTCCTCCTGATGCCATACTCCCCCCCCCTCCAGCATCAGTCAAAGTCAGCTATCAACCTGTCCCCACATGTTCACTCTTTGATCTCCTCCTGTAATTTACCTGCTAAGTCCCTCTAAACGGCTGCAGCTATGGAGCAGAACTGCTTCTTAGAAACCCTTTTTCGGCATCGTTTGGAGAAAGACGTCTCCCTGCTTCATTACTGGCACCTGAATTCACTTCTGCTGTTTTACTTGCAGGAGCTGCGGTCAGAAATTGACCTGGAAGTACAAGGAGACACAGACGGTCTGCAGATGTACTTCACAGCCATTTGCCACGATGGCAGTGTTCTTCCAGGACAGAAGCGCTGCTCCAACGTAAAGGTTGGAGACATGGTTAGTACCGCTAGAAAAATGTGCAACTGTATCCACAATACATACAGTAACGTATATGTTACGGATTCTTAACGCATCAAAAATCTCACAAACGCTCCTCCGAAATTCAGTGATGTTGAAGTAGGTACACTTTATTTAGTTAAATCTTGCATACAGGTCTAAAGGTTCCAATAAAATTAATTTTGTTTCAGATAATAACTATACAGCACATTGAGAACCACAGGTGTGATGGTGAGAATTTAGTTCCTATGTTTTTCCTCCCCAAATGAATTTCAATTAAACTCAACTCAAGCTGATGGTGAAAACGGCAAAGACAGCTCGCTTACCGACTGGCTTACAAGCAGGGCCTGGATCTGTCGTTTCTCAGGTGTCCTTCAATGTGACTGTGGAGCTGTCGGAGTGCCTGCCACGGCCCAAGCGCTTCTCTGTCAAGCCTTTAGGCTTTCAGGATGCACTAGAGGTGGAGCTGATGGCCATGTGTGAGTGTGACTGCCACCATCAACGTGAGTCCAACAGCACGCACTGCGGTGGCAGCGGCCAGGGTTCCCTTGAGTGCGGGACATGTGTGTGCTCTGCTGGATACATGGGACCAAACTGTGAGTGCACCGAGGACAGCATGAACACCGACAACTGTCGTGTCGGCCCTGAGGCGGAATCCTGTAGTGGCCAGGGAGAGTGCTACTGTGGCCAGTGTGTCTGCCACCCCTCCAACTTTGGGCGCATCTATGGGGCCTACTGCGAGTGTGACAACTTCTCCTGTGTCCGCTTTCGCGGGGAGCTTTGTGGGGGTAGGTGACAGTGGCTTCCGGTGATTTTGCGGTCATTAATTATTAGGAGGGGGGTGCAGTGGCACAGTGGGTTGGACCGGGTCCTGCTCTCTGGTGGGTCTGGAGTTCGAGTCCCGCTTGGGGTGCCTTGCGGCGGACTGGCGTTCCGTCCTGGGTGTGTCCCCTCCCCCTCCGGCCTTAGGCCCTGTGTTGCCGGGTAGGCTCCGGTTCCCCACGACCCCGTATGGGATGAGCGGTTCAGAAAGTGTGTGTGTATTAATTAGTATATTTAGTAATTAATAGTAATAATTAGTAACGGGGGTGCGGTGGCGCAGTGGGTTGGACCGGATCCTGCTCTCCGGTGGGTCTGGGGTTCAAGTCCCACTTGGGGTGCCTTGCGACGGACTGGCGTCCCGTCCTGGGTGTGTCCCCTCCCCCTCCGGCCCTGCACCCTGTGTTGCCGGGTTAGGCTCCGGTTCCCCGTGACCCCGTATGGGACAAGTGGTTCGGAAAGTGATGATGAAAGTAATTATTAGGAGTTAAATCCACAATTCCACTTGTGTAACTTTGGAGCACAGTCCGATTTCCAGTTGTTTGACACTTTAAATGAAAGCAGTACTGTATATGAATTTATTACACCATCTACTGAGAGGGTGCAGAATATAATATTGGAATATATACATACTGCATACTCTGATTTTTTTTTTTTAGCAAATATACGTACGTCTGTATACTCTGATACGATCACGTGTCTAAGACTTGCCGCTGTGCATTTGCAGGCCATGGTGATTGTGACTGTGGGCAATGCGTGTGCCACAATGGCTGGATAGGCGAGTACTGCAACTGTAGCAGCAGCACAGAGGCCTGTGTGTCTCCAGATGGGATGCTCTGCAGTGGTCGGGGCAGGTGTGTCTGTGGCCAGTGCATGTGTTCTGCAACTGGAGCCTCAGGCAAGACTTGTGAGAGATGCCCCACCTGTGGAGACTTCTGCAGCTCCTCCAAGTAAGGCATCTGGAAAGCCTTTCCATGGGAAATATTTTGTGGAAATTTGCATTTTACCTTTGTTAAGTCAAGGCGGGTCCTTGTGTATACAGGCTTTCCTGCCATCTGTGAACTGCTGACCGCCTCAAAAGAGCGATAAAATAAGTCTTTGTTACTTCTTGCACTGTCTCCTCCTTTCCTAAAGGATCAATTTCAGCCTCCTGGTTCACCTGCAAGCTCAGTTTATGTGATTTGTTAGCAAAGGTTGTGTAGTATTAGCGTTAGATACAGTACATGCCATGACACGTTGTCATGGTGTACATTCCTGTATTGTCAGGTTACATACAAAGACTAGAGGAAGTAATGTTAAGATGATCAATAGTCATCAAGAGTCTGGCTGGCTAGTTGTGGTGTCTCTTTGCTGTTGAGAAATAATAAATATATAGAAACCCACAACAGTTTTAAGTGTTTAAACATAAAGAAATAACCAGGGTGTTAGTTCAGACCCAACTACTGATATAGTATCTTCAAGCAAGGTACTTAATCTGAATTGCTTTAGCAAAATACCCCACTGTATAAACTGCTAATAATACAGCCTGTTTCGGAAAAAAGTGACAGTCCGAGCCCAAAATATTCCCTTTCTCTTCTTCAATGGTCCTGTTACACGTAGTCTAAATGATATCTTTGAGTTAAATCCTTGGAAACCTCCTGGAATTTATATAAGTTTGAAAGAATAAACAAGACTTTCCTCCAGTTACAGTAAGTTGTTTAGGCATGTTAATTTTACCCAGAAACAGAGAAAAAGAGCAATGTAAGGGGACATGTCTTCTGAGAGCAGTGACGATCTTTGTGTTTCCCCAGGGGCTGCGCCGAGTGCCACCTGCAAGAAGAACACCCTGAGAAGTGTTATCATAAGTGCAGTGTCTCTCATATCAGCGTCAACCACACCACAGGTCTCTATGAATGAATGTGTTGCATTGTTGGTTGACCACTATCTCCATTTTAACTGTCCTTCTGACGTATTTCAGCAGTGTTGTTAACTCATTATATTCCATATTACCAAAAAATCATAGCATCAAATGGGCTAAATGTAGCACTGAAGAGGGCCATTTTAAGCCCCTCATTCAGGTCAGGGAACTTGAGGAATTCTGTTCTGCTAATGTTAATGGATCCCTGTACTCCACATCAGCCCTCTAAGGCACTGTGTAGATTTGTCTGGCTGACACTTCACAAAGGAGAACATATTATTTACCTTGTTGTACAGACAAGCCTATTGTATTCTCTGAATAGAAACCCCAACCCCTTTATATAGTGCTTTATTATTAGGTCCTTCACACTAGTGCAAGTTGAGAAGTGTATCTGATGGGAGAATCTGATGACACATGCATGTGTTGAACGCATATATAAGACTTGGGAATCAGAACAGAGGCTTTTGGCCTTCCTTTGACATGGACACTACAGAAACCCAGAAAAGAAAAGACTGGATCATCTTACACTCTGGAAGAGACAAAACCGCTAAAGAATGCTGAGACAGAAAACACGACAGAGTTTTTTATTCTGTATGAAGTTTCAGAGGATGTTGTGGGCCAGGCTGTGGTGTGCTTCCTGCCGACTGAGAATGGGTGTGCTCTTTCATTCGCTGTGATGTCCGGAGAGCAGGGCAACGTCATCTACAACCTCAAGGTATCCGGTGAGTTTCCAAAACTTCCAGTCGTTTAACCCCTTTATTCATTTCTCCTTGCTATTATACTTGCCACGTTTTTGTTTATGGCATTAATTACATTATTAATTAATTGTTTATGGCATTAATAAGCATTGCTCTATTGCATCTTTTTATATGGGATATAAACTCTTTTGAGGTACTTTGAGGAATTTTGACTTTCCAGAACTATTCTGTTAATTTGTACTAATCCTTGCAGACTGCCCTAAACCACCAAACATAGCGATGATTGTGCTGGGAGTTTCCCTGTCAGTCCTTACAATCGGAATCATCTTGCTGGGAATCTGGAAGCTGCTTGTGTCTGTTCATGACCGAAAAGAAGTGGCAAAATTCGAGGCAGAGAGGGCCAAGGCAAAATGGCAATCGGTATGTTTTTGTGAGTTGAGTCTTGTGTATCAACGCTCGGTGGTTGTTTTTTCTAAATCAGGTTTCTTTTAACTTCTTTCTTTTCTAGGGAACAAATCCACTTTTCAGAAGCTCAACATCAACGTTTAAAAACGTGACATACAAAAATACCGGGAAACAAAAGCTAACATTATAACGGATGGCTACTAACAGTTACTTCAGTGCAGTGTAGCAAATGTGTTTGAAGACCAGTTGAGTTTATCTGTTTTGTCTCTTTACAGTTGTTGCGGACTTTCAGGGATATTTCAGTTTTAGAGCAGTTCAAAATGTGTGTATATCTGTTTAGTGCCCAATGTACTACATTTTGCTGCTGATATACTGTACTACTGATACAGATGCTTGGTGGAACACTGGAATATTCTTATATTTTGTTGCTGTTTCTTGTTGGAGGACATTTTGTAAACCATGTTGTGCTTTATTATTTGTATTTATACTATAGGTTTAAGAAAATGCTGAGTATTTTGAGGCTGAGCCTTGAATTGTGTTGGAATGGATTTTTTTATTTCAGAATTACGAGAATAAAGTTGAACTTTGATGAACTTCATGTTTTAAACATTCTATTTTGTAACAGCTGTCCAAAGAGAATGGGGTGTCATCTTTTACAGAGGTACCTTTTCACTTAGAAAACTTAATTTGCTTTAGCTTTAGCCTGATCTTAGGCCTACCAAAATGCTGCAGCAAGGTTTTTTCTGATCGCTAACAGCTTCATTAGTTGGGTTCTTGCGTTGTATTCACAGCACAATCATTCGCAGTCAAATGCAGCAGAAAGTGACTTTTGGGGGATTGTACAAAACTGTTTGCTTTGCTTAGTGGATACTTGAGAGTAAATCATCTGGAACAAGAAGCCACACGTTGCTTGAGCTTTAACAGCCCTGAGTATCTAGGAGCTCCGAATACAAAAGTGCTCTGTAAAGTTACATAATTCTGGCACAGCGTGCATAAATCACCCAAGTGTACTCTTTGACATCTAGTTGAAAAGATAAGATCTAAGTACAGTATGTTTTTGGTCTCAGGGTGGACTGCTCCAAGGCTGGATGTCACACCCGGCCTATTATCATTGGTTATATCTCATCAGGGTGGAGGGAGAGACCAGGGGAGGCTTGTGTACAGGTCCTGTCTTCTGCTTCCATCCATTCAGGAGGCACTAAACTAATACTGTGACCAGTATTAAGAGACACTCCTCTCTCTTTCTGTGACTGGAAATTCTTTGCCGGTAGTACATCAGTGCCGGGTCTTAAATAAACTTCCATTTTCATTTTTTTTTAAAAAAAAAAGCTCAGAAATAACCTACACAAACTATTCACTTTCTGTTGTGCTCAGTAGTCATCATGCTGTGTATTAAAGGGGTTTAACGGTTAATACTCGTAATATACTGACTAAGTTCGGTTGTTTCTGTTGCTGTGGGGTCAAAAAAAAAAAGTTTTAATCTTAGCACAAAATTAATTTCCAGATGAATGTACCCTTGAAACAACTGATGAAGACAGATGCACATAGAGAATGTGTGTTCTTTGTGTGCGTGTATGTCGAATCCCGCCCAGCAGCAGACACAGCTTACGGAACAAACCCTAACGGAAAAGTTGCAGGAGAAAGTTCTCGAGTCGCTCAGGAACACAGCCCCGCTCCCCCCCTCCCGGAATGCTTTCGCCTACGTTAAGTGGCGTGAAGGACATGAAGACGCACCGCGCGATCCGCGTTAAGCCGCGAGCCGTGGGGCTCCCGCTCACGCTGTGCGCGCTGCTGCTGGCGCGAGGCTGCTGCTACGACGGTGCGGAGGAGGAGGTCGACGACGAGCTTCTGGACAAGAAGCAACTTTCCGAACTGTACAGTAAGTCGAGTCGGCCTGGGCGGATACTCGGAAACTGCTCGACGCATTTCGTCCCTCACAGACGTTTTTAGAATGGATTCCATAAGCGATAAGACACGTTTATTGGAATAAGAAGAAGGTAGCTGGGGGTTGTAATTGTAAACGCGAGTCGGTCGTTGAGCCGCGGGCGAACCGGGACTCAAGCCTCTACTTGTCTGGTGGCGGTTTCCTCCTATCTGCTTGTTCGGAAGAGCGCCTCACCACAGCAGAGAGAGCCACACATTCCTCCGTGCGAGCGCACACTGCCTATTTTGCCAGCTTGTTTACGTTCCCTTCGCTTCGGAGCTTTTTTTCCACTAAGAATTTCAGCTATGTCTTTATCCATAATCTTCTTGTCCTTATGAAACGTTGAACATAACAGAACAACATCTGTCGTGCGTTCAGTTTTAGTAAGCCGGTAGGGGCCGATTAGGAGTATTTTGTGTAACAACCTGAGGCTGAGCAGACAACTTGGTTTCCAGAAGAAACAAGAACAGCCGTATGTTTGCATTAGTGACACGTGGTGGTGGACAAAGTGGTTCTGCCCATCATCATGTCTGCCTGCTGTTTTCACGGGGACTAATGACTGTGTTGTGTTCAGTTCCAGCTCAGAGGTTGGGGGTTTGGGGGCTTGTGGTGCTGACAGTAGCCCCTACAGATCACAGTAGGTTCAGGTCAGTCTGTCTTTTTGGTTTATGAAGTTCCCTAGCTGTTCTCCTGGGTGGTGTGATGTGGGTCGGAATCCGGCTGTGTGGGGAGTTAGCTTTAGTTATTGAATACATCATTTGATTGAATGGATACAGTATATTTTTACTCAAATGAGCGTTGGTTCCTTAGTAACAAGTGTGCTTAGATTTGAGGCCTAAGTAAGGAACAGCACGTTGTTACCATTGTATTATGCAAAGTCTCAATGGGACATCGGTGCAAGTGCCTTCGAGTCCAATCCAACTCATGACGACTACTTGTATGGTTTTCTAGGTAGGGGAGCACGCGAGGGGTTTACCGTTCCCTTCTTTCGTGCATCTCTCTGGGAGGCAAACATGGAGAGAATGTGCAAACTCTATACATGCTGAGCTGGACTTGAATCCGTGCCCAGCTAGAAGTTCAGAAGCTGCGAGGCACAAGCTTTAGCAGCTGTGCCACAGAGTCTCAACAACACTACGTAAATTGCGGGTTTGTGAACACACAGTCAAGATGGTTTAGAAACCAGCTTTGTTTTTGTTCGGAAGTATATAAGACGGTTTGATATTCACAGTGATCCTGTAACATAAACAGCTGTGAAATAAATTAATTGAAAACGACTGGGGGTCAGACAGTTAATCTCGGTAATAGAAGTGCTTTTAGCAGTTTTACGGAAAAAACCTAGGTAGCACAATCATCTAAATGATTGCCTCCAGGCTTTGATTTCCCAACCTGTGCAAAGCACCAGCAGGGCTCCCAGCTGCCGAGTGACTTGTTTGTGAGCTGGATGAAGTGAAGTAATGCACCATGGAAATAGGAATAAAAGTAACACGCAGGCCCAAGCTTGTCGAGAAGAGATTTCCTTATGCTTGTGGAATCTGTTTTGAGCATTATCTTCCCAAAAGATACACCTTCATTTACTCTTAGCGCAATTTTGATAGCAGTGAGATGACACCACTAGGCTGC
This sequence comes from Scleropages formosus, assembly GCF_900964775.1. NCBI lineage: Eukaryota > Metazoa > Chordata > Actinopteri > Osteoglossiformes > Osteoglossidae > Scleropages > Scleropages formosus. The sequence goes on from NC_041817.1 coordinate 1,125,762, forward strand.
AGTGTGTGTATCATGAAAGCAAGAACATAAACAATTTTCAACCCTCATAAGACAAGTAGTTGTTCACATTGCATTTACCATCAATTAAGCACTGCACAGTATAATTTTCTCTCTTTAATTTATATGAAATTCATGCATATTTTCTCTACAGGGCTATATTTTGTGGTGCATTTTCAGTAGTGATGTAACATTTTGTGGCAATTTCTCCTTGTGCTGCAAATTTGCCCCCAACCAGTTAAAATGGATCCTTTTGTGAGTTGTGTGTGTAGTTGATGTGGCATCAGCCTTCATGCTTGGACCCACAAAGAGCTCTTTTACTGTGCTGTGCTTTGTGGTGTCTTTTATATGAAGTTCCGTCCCTAACCAAGAGAGGGCATACAGATGCTCCTCGACTTATGATGGTTCGACTTAACAATGGTGAGCTGGCGATAGACATTCAGTAGAAACCGTATTTCGAATTTTGAATTTTGATTTTTTAATTTTTTTTCCTGGGTAAGTGATATGCAGTGCGACACTCTCTCACGATGCTGGGCAGCGGCAGCGATCCGCATCTCCCAGTCTGCCACGCGGCTGTGTTTTGTGCATCCATAATGTCACAGAAATACCCATCTGTGTCTCCTGCTACTGGTGGGAAGAAGAAGAGGAGGGCAATTACTCTTGAGGAGAAACTCAAGATAATTGCCCAACATGAAGGCAGCAAGTCTGTAATCGCCATCGGACGTATGCTAGGCTATGATGTTTGATAGGTCCACTTGCAGTGTGTTATATTTCTGCAGTCTGTCTGTACTTTGTTCATCATTGCCAAATGTCTGGATGAAACGGGAAGGTCTTTTTATTCAGCAACACTGTCATCATTTAGCAGAGGCTTTATATTGAGTAGGGCTTTGCAGTACTGTAAAATAGTAACGTCAACATATTTTCTGTGATATTGTGACATAACTGCAATGTATTTCATCATTTTATTTTTCATTTTCCATAAGTTGGCTTCTCAGCACTTAGTCTTAAATGCTTCATTACAAGTAACCAAGTACTCGTCTAATATTGGACAGAACTTTTTTTCAGAGCTTTCTTGCTTGTTTTCAACCTGTTCTTTTACATATGTTTGACAATGTCCTGTATTATTGCCTTTTTTTTAAAAGAACTATTCTCAGCTGAGTTGCACAAATTACCAAATGCTTTTGTAAGAATATAGCTCATCTTCCACGGCCATCTCTATATTTGAATAAGCTGGGTTGCAACCCAACACGAGATACTGTATGTCCCATATTAACCGAGAATGGGTTAACTTTGATCAAGCATTTTAATTATCAGCTAGTTTTCAGTGACAAATCTGATTTGTAACTTGTCATATTGGAAAGAATTCAAAATTGCTTCCTTCACTTTCTGAAGAAAACCATGGCTGATATACAGTTCAGTATCATAGTCTGCATCTCAGAAGAGTGTGTAAACAGGTGCGGAACCCTGTTCGAAAAGTTGGCTGGTATTGTTCTAACTGAACTCCAAATTACTCAAACTTAATTGGGATTTTGATCTGATGCATTTCACAGTTCATCACACTAAACTGTAAGATAGCAAGTTCTCAGCTTTCTTCAGCCATGTTAATGTTAAGAGGAAAAACTGTTGTCAGTCATCATGGTGGAGATACTTCTGAATTTTTATTTTTGCTGCTAAAATGTTTAATGCCATTTACTTTAATCAGCTATATTTTGTCTTAGCTTTTGAACAATGTAAAACTGATTATTTTTTTGGATGATTGAAAATTTTTTCTTATTTAATCAAGTGATTTTGATGACAATATATTCAGTCAAAGGTCAGTAATTACAGTAACAACTCAATTAATAACATAACTGAACCTAAGTTAATAAAAAATAATATAGTGTGCCTTATACCCACCCTTGGTGTACCAGGACTCTGTTGCATATTTGTACACAATTCTTTGAGCAGCAAGCCATGATCACATTGTAAGGTCACAAATCTTTTAATTATAGCAACATTATGGAAGAACAGTGAAGTGGGTGCAGAATGAGACTTGTTGCAAATCATATTTAATTTGTTTGTGAATGTCTTTACATGTAATGTATATAATTTTATACTGTATATGTAGTATATAAGTACACTTAAAGCATTTAAATTGTGTTTGTTTAGGGATATATGGTAGCGTATTGGTTAAGCACATTTAAATTTGAAGGTTGAAGATTCAAGCTTAATTTTCAGCTAGCACTGCAGTATCCCTGAAGAAGGTAGTTACCCAGAATTACTGCAGTAGAAATACTCAGCTTTGTAAATTAATAAATTAATAAGTCCTTTTGGATGAAAGTGATAGCATAATAACAGTAGTGCAAATTCAATGTATTAGAAACACTGTTTTTGATTTTCAAGTATAAAAACTATTATTGGGTATAGTGTATTATATATGGGGGGTGCGGTGGCGCAGTGGGTTGGACCACGGTCCTGCTCTCCGGTAGGTCTGAGGTTCAAGTCCCGCTTGGGGTGCCTTGCGACGGACTGGCGTCCCGTCCTGGGTGCGTCCCCTCCCCCTCCGGCCTTACGCTCTGTGTTACCGGATTGGCTCCGGTTCCCCGTGACCCCGTCTGGGACAAGCAGTTCTGAAAGTGTGTGTGTGTATTATATATCTGCAATAAATAGAAATGTATGTATGACTGAAGGAAAGCTAATTGAAGTACACAGAGTTATTGTCAATTTTGCAGTATCTCATACTTTAGCACCATGAATATTATGTTTCTTTGTAACACCATATTGGTAGATTTTTAAAATAAGTTATAGTGCTCAGTCCAAATACAGTGCTAATCAGTAATGGCTGACAATCAAGCAAGGGATTTAAAGGCAGCCGGTCTTAGCTAGTAGGGGCAAAGGGGCACAATGCATTAGATGTATACTGGTTCTGTTAGATGTATAGACATTTTAGGTTTCCTCATTTAAGTCTGTGATTTCTGCCATTAAGGGGACTTATCAGTGCTTTTAGTTCAATTGTTTTAATAAGGGACCATTTTGTTTTGACAAGCCTGGTGTCCAGAGCTGCTGTCCTGCCAATGTGGCATCCTCCCCTACTCAAGTGACAACAATGTAAATATTCTTCTATTTCTAAAATGGATAGATATGTGTAGACATGGGGTCGTTCAAATGCAAGTACCCATAAGACAATTTATGTTAAATGAGTGATTTGGTCTCAGTTTTTCCACTCTTAAATGTACAAATCTAAGAAAAATATGGAATATTTAACTTTAATGCTAGTACCACTAGTACAGAAAATGTAAGTTAAATTAATATGTACATTTCTCAGATAATAAAAATGTTTATCATTTGAATTTCAAAATATTTGAATTTGACCTGAGTGGTACCTCATTTTTTTACACCTTTTATCTTCTCAGACAAAGGCAGTTTTATCCTGGAGAGTGTTCAGCTAAAGCGCTGCATTAGCATGGACCGCTCCAACCTGGTGCTGGAGAGCTGTGAGAAACCAACACGTCGCATGCTGTGGAAGTGGGTCTCACGGCAGCGACTCTTCAACTTGGGCTGCAGCCTGTGCCTGGGCCTGAACACCAGCGATGCACTGCAACCGCTGGGTGCCTTTGAGTGTGATGCACCACTCCTGACCATGTGGTGGCGGTGTGCTGGCAGCATTCTGTTTGGGGCATCCCAGTTCAAACTGGCCGTAACAGGGCGCTTGGTGGTGGCTAAGCGCACAGCATACCATCAGTGGAGGAGGTACCTCACCACTGGAGAGGGGCCCTGTGCGTATCCCTATGAAGGCAAGGAGCTCTTGCTGCAATTTAACTTCAGGTGTATGTGTTAGCCAGCTGTGCACTCTGAGGTCAGGCTTGGCAGTGATGTTTTTTCCCCTCATTCTTTACAGAGATCCACACATTACTAGGTAACGCACAAGGCATGCCATGTGCCCTACCCTTCAAGTACAACAACAAGTGGTACCCAGAGTGTACAGCAGAAGGGCGAGAGGACCACCACCACTGGTGTGCCACTACCAGTCGATACGACAAGGATGAGAAGTGGGGGTTCTGTCCAAGTCCAGGTGCAGAAATACAACCACATCTGTGTTTGCTTCTTCAGCATTCCCTCACTTTGACTGCCATTGTGTCATAAATCTCAGCATGAAGATGCTGTTGAAGAGGCACGGTGGATCCGTGGGTGGTGTTTAACAAATACGAGTTGTGGGTTTGAACATGGTACCAACACTCTATTTACATGTTCTCTACATAACAGTTTGTGTTTAAGGTATGAAAAGTTGCTGTTCAGGGGAACTGGGGACTTCAACAAGTGCACAGATTGCATGACAACTTTTTTAAAAATATGTTTAAAAAGATAGTAAGATTTAATGAAGTTATTAGTCCAATTAAGTTTCGTTTGTGGCAACAGTGTAATAATCCTTTTGTTTCAGGAAGACAGAAATTGTAGTATAAATGTGTAGCAGAGTGCTTTGGTATACATACTTCAATGACTGTGATTTCCAGAGCCGGGCTGTGACACATTTTGGGACATGAATCAGGAGACAAGCACTTGCTATCAGTTCAACCTGTACACCATAATGACGTGGAGTCAGGCTCACACATCCTGCAGGGCTCAAGGTGGGGATCTCCTGAGCATCACAGACTTGGCAGAGCAGAAGTACATCCAAGGTATGCAATGGTGTGGATGGGATAGGGCTTTTTCAAACTTGTCCTTTTGCCTGCATATGTCGGTCTTGGGGAACTTGTTGGATTGCATTTATAGATGTTCTATGTACATTTATTATACAATTATTTAGTATAATTTATTTATTTACAGATGCTTTTTTCCAAAGTGACCTAGAATGAGTACTGTGAAGTATTTAGCTATCATCTTTTCATCCAGGATGATTTACAATGCTACAATCCAGGTAACAATTCACCTGAAACACATCTTTAAACAATGGGAGGAAACTGGAGAGCTTGGAGGAAACCCAACTCAAACACAGAGAAAATATGCAAACTCCACAAAGCCTGAGAAGAGATTGATCCGTCCTCGCACACCATTCAGGCGCTGTGAGACAGCAGCACTATTTGCTATGTGCACCTTTCTATCCATAGGGCTTGCATCTCCATCTCGGGCAACTACGTCACATTCATAAGACAAAATGGAACTCGTCACCAATCAGTATTGGAAATCCTGGCACTGTGCAAAACGCAGGCATCCCTCAAGTTATGAGCTCTTTTTATCCGAATTTTAGGTATAAGGGCTCTTGACTTTAGATTGGACTTTAGCCTCTCCAAAAAAACATTTATAAGTCTTGTATTTCATGACTGAAGCAGAAGTGCAGCAATGTACTCTACTGTTGTTGACACTCAACTCTAATTAATTGGTATGTTTCCAAACTGACTGTCTAGAAGCATACCAATTAATTATCTCATTAACTGTTTGACAGTCATGTAGTGATTAATATGTCTGTATCCAGATCTCTTTGTGTTCAGAATATGAAAGTGTTGCATTATGGGAAAAGTATGAAATTCCTTGGGATTGTCTACTGGCAATATTCCGTGTGTTATTAACATTAATGAAATAATTGGGGAGACAGGAGAGCTATAGGTTTAATATTATTGTTTCAACATACTGCCTAAAAATACCAATTAATAACCTCAAAGTTTTAAATCATGAATTTTATATCATGCTGAAATCATGTGTTAGTAGTTATTGTGGCTCTCCCATAATGCAGCGCTCTCTGTATGTGGTATATGTGTGTGTATGCATAGTTGAATGGGCATCTGTTTTGGGGAAGTATGGGGGAATTGCTTGTCCCCAGTGTTGTTCTGTCTGTGTTATACAATGTGCTGGATATGTGTGTGCTCTGTCAGTGCTACTGTTTAATCATGCTGCACCGACGGCCAACAGAACAATCAAGGTGGGCTGTAAAATTAAATAGATGTTTTACAATGTTCTACTGATATTTGGGAAGTTGGTTTGTGGTTTTTGGATAGGCTGGGAATGCATTATTCTTTTTCCCATTTCAAGTAACGGGACATATTCTTCGGGTATCTGAAAAGTCAATATATGCAACATTTTGTGGAATGGATTTGCTTCATAAATCAAGGGATACCTGTATAGACCAAAGTATATTTTAAAGTCTAAATCTTACCTAATGTTAAATGTGAACCTCACTTTAGAGAAAAGCATTTCCTTAAAAAATAAGTATGTGTATATTTGGATGGGGGACTGAGTCCAGTCAGCAAATTCTCATTCATCAATGCTTGGAAGTGTTTTGTCTTAGTGATGGATAGTAGTTTGTCTGGTTTTCAGACAGGCTGAGTGATGTCGGGGTCACTGTGTGGATCGGCCTTAATCATCTCAATGAGAAGGCTGGCTGGCACTGGTCTGATGGCTCTCCTTTAGTCCTGGTGAACTTCACTGAAGGTAAGTCCTTCTGCTTAATGACTACTTCCTGACAATTTCTGAGTTACACACTTTCCCACTTTTAACAGTCCATGACAAATAGGATAAAGAGTAGATGGTAGAAATTTGTGTAAAACTGTAGAAACTGGGTAACATGCCAACCTATCATAATGTATTGGGTAAGTGCTAATATACTTGTACTTCTGGTTCTCATTATGCTTCTGTGGTTCAGCAGTAGACTGTATTTTATGCATTGCTGTGATTCCATAATGCAGGTGTCTCAGCCGCATCTCACCAAGATCGCCAGTGTGGGGTTTACAGCTCAACCTCAGGGTATCAGTGGCAGAGTCTCTCCTGTGAGTCTGCACTGCCCTACATCTGTAAGAAGACCCCCAACAATAGCAGGAAGGCAGAGCCCTTTGGTAATGTTTGATACCTTACCATTTAACTCCTTTCTTTTATAATGGGTTAATTTCTATATTTCTTCTGTGTTCCTTCGGCTTATAGGAATGACATAAGGTATTTCAGCTTTACATCTGAACACGAAGGAGAATGTGTATCTATCTTGCCTGTGATTGTATCTCTTCTGGAGCCATTATGCCATGTGTAACCCTGGTCCACAGGGCTGTTTCATCACATGTGTCTCACTCCCCTCTCTAGACAATTGGCAGTACTACCATACAACCTGTGCCGCTGGGTGGCACCCCCACAATCGCTTCTGCTACCGGGTCCTGGAGGAGCCAAAGAGCTGGATGGATTCCTCATCTTCATGTCAGTCAATGGGAGCTAACCTGACCAGTCTGCACTCCCTTTCTGATGTAGAGCTGCTGCTTGGCCTTCTTGCTAATCGTAAGCACACCTCGGCACACTGATATGTCTCTGTTTCTCAGGTGTTTCTTAAAATTTAGGAAACCTCACAGCAAGCAGGTCATAATGGAAGGAAGCAGGAGTACAAGAAAAAAGTTTTATTTGCTGTTCTCTGCTTGACCAAATTGGTACAAATTCGGAGATCTTGTAGACAAAAAGACTTGTATTTACTATAAAACACAGTAAAATTGTATTAAATTATTGTTTCTGTTTAGTGCTCATATAGCTCTTCCATGAAGTTTCAGATACTAATGCTGAGGTGTGGATCGGACTGAAAAATAGGATCTCATCTGTCTTCGAGTGGGCCGATGGCTCACCTGTGACGGTCACCTACTGGCACAAACGGCAGCCTGACCTTCGTTACAGCCACTTGCAGCTCTGTACCAAAGCCAACAAAATTGTATGTGACACCTCCTCCATTATAGTTGCAGTATTTTTTTACGCTCCAGTGTAATTTTCTGTAACTTAAATCTCATTTTTATTGTTCAAGCATGGAAACTGGCTGTTGGTGCCCTGTGATGCAAAACTGCCATCAGTGTGTAGAAAAGCAGGCCTCCCCATCCATGAATCCAGGGAGTGGGATGTGGGCTGCCCAGAGGTAGGTCCCTGTTGCAATCACATGTGTTACTGACACTTTAACAGTTGCTTGCGCTTAGCAGAAGAGCTTTTTCGATTGATTGAAAGGTCCTTAGGCTAAGTGTAAAGAACTTTGTTTTTCTAAAGGTTCTACCCATATAACAAAGGATATGACAAAATCTGAAAGCTTTTTTTTTTTTTTTTATTAAATACATAACTCTCCTTAAGCCCTTCTGTAATGGATTTGTTCCACAAGATAACGGATTCAAGTGCAGAGTTCTTCAGATCGTTGTTTATTATAGCAGACAGACATAATCCAAAAGAGAAGTCGTGGGACAGGCGATGGTCGGGTAATCAGCAAATGGAGTACAAGGGATAAGGCAAGAAGCGTGGTCGAAGAATGCACAAGCTAAGGTCAAGATCGGAATGAGTCGCGGGTAACACAGTGGGGAAGGAAGCAGCGGTTGCCAAACAAGGTTTCGCATCCACGTCTGTTCGGCGTCCCGTTTTATCCCTGTTTCCATCAAGGAACAGCAGGTGTTGCTGATGTGCTGGCTGCTGGGGATGTGACAGTACACCCCCCCGATGGGCGGCCCCAGACGCCCTAGGCCTAGACGGCGGGCGCCCCTGGGGACGAGGGGCCGGACACTCTGGATGTTCCCTGTGGAAGACAGTGATTAGTGCAGGATCTAAAATGTCAGATGCAGCCACCCAAGACCGCTCCTCCGGGCCGTATCCCTCCCAATCGAACAGGTATTGTAGCCAACCCCGCTGCCGACAAGAGTCCAGCAGGGCCCTGATCTTGTATGTTCGGTCCCCATCAATAGGTAATGGGGGGACCGAACTGCGTCGGCCGGCGGCTGGTGAAGTGACACTCCTACAGGCTTCAGGAGGGATACGTGGAAGGTGGGGTGCACCCTGAGATCTGGGGGCGACTGCACACAGTAGGAAACTGGGGTCACTCGACATAATATCTTGAACGGGCTGATGTAGCGAGGCCCGGGTTTCCTCGAAGGGGTCTTTAGGCGAAGGTCCCGGGTTGCCCAGGTAAGAAGGATGGAGTGCGCCGATGACAATCTGCCTGACGCTTGTGCCTTTCGGAACTGCAAAGCAGGTAGTTCCGCACCATACGCCATACTCCATTGCTCTCTCGGTGCCAGGACTCTACTGCCGGGACCGGACTCTGCGGGGATTCCCTAGGAAACAGGGCAGGCTGGTATCCCAAGACACACTGAAAATGCGAGAAACCTGTGGATGAGTGCGGAGCGGAGTTGTGGGTGTACTCCGCCCACGACAGGTAGCGAGCCCATTGGTACGGTCGCTGGGAACAATAAGCCCAGAGGTACCTCGCGATGTCTTGTTGCAGGCGTTCAACCTGCCCATTAGCCTACGGGTGGTACCCCGAAGTAAGGCTTATCGTCATGCCGAGCCGCCTCCAAAAGGCCTTCCAAACTCAGGAGGTAAACTGTGGTCCTCAGTCGGAGACGATATCCTCTGGAAGTCCATACAATCAAAAGACCTGCCCGAATAGGATCTCTGCGACCTCTAGTGGGGTGGGCAACTTAGGAGAGGGACCAGTCGACAAGCTTTGGAGAACCGATCAACCACAGTGAGTACCACTGTCTTACCCTCTAAGGCGGGCAGGTCTACCACGAAGTCAAGGGCAACGTGTGTCCAGGGCCAAGTTGGTATGGGCAGTGGTTCCAAGAGGCCGGTGGTCTTTTCTGGCAGGGTCCAAGTCTGGGCACAAGTGACACAGGCCTACACGAAGTCCCGGACGTCGTCTGCCAAGGAAGGCCACCAGAACCATCCTTGTAAAAGAGAAGGAGTACGCCAGATACCTGGGTGGCTCGCCTCAGGGGTCTCGTGGGCCCACTTCATCACTGCGGTGCGAACTTGACTGGGCAAGTAGTATCTTCTTGCGAGTTTCCCTGGAGGTTCTGGCTCGCTGGCCTGGGCATCTTGGATGTCCTGGAGTAGCTGCCACCTGACAGGGCCCATGATACATCCTTTGGATAGAATCCCTCAGGAGCTGTCTGTCAGTTCGGGGTCGTGGATCCTAGACAGGGCATCTGCCTTCGTGTTTTTGGAACCCGGTCGATAGGACACAGTAAAATTGAACCGGGTAAAAAACAGAGCCCGTCGGGCCTGGCAGGAGTTCAGCCGTCTGGCTTTCTCATGGTACTCGAGGTTCTGGTGGTCGGTGAGTACGAGGAACGGGTGTACAGCCCCTTCTAACCAGTGTTGCCATTCCTCGAGCGCGAGTTTGATGGCTAGGAGCTCCTGGTTCCCAATGTCATAGTTACGTTCTGCCAGGGTCATCTTCCGTGAGAAGAAGACATGGGGGTACAACTTCGGAGGATCCCCTTGCCTCTGGGACAGGACGGCTCCCACGCTGACAAAGGAGGCGTCAACCTCCACCACGAACAGCAAGGAGGGGTCTGGCTGTTTCAGCACCGGGGCAGAGGTGAACTGGGCCTTCAGCTCCTGGGAGCCGATGCGCCTTACTGGCGGTGAGAGTGGTGAGGGGAGAGGCCACTGTGCTGAATCCTCAGATGAAATGACGGTAGAAATTAGCAAAGCTAAGGAAGCGCTGGAGTGCTCTTACCGTGGTAGGTTGGGGCCAGGATGTCACAGCACTGACCTTCCAGGGGTCCATGGAGATCCCCTGCCGGCTCAGGATGTAACCCAGGAAGGAGATCTGGCTCTGATGGAATTAACATTTCTCCCCCTTGACATAAAGTCGGTGCTCTAGGAGGCACCGTAAATGAATATACCTGATGAATGTGTTCTTCTCGGATCCAGGAGTAGATCAGGATGTCGCCTAGGTAGACGATCACACAACGGTTGATGCAGTCCCCCAGCACGTGGTTCAGGAAGGCTTGGAATACTGAGGGGGCGTTTACCAGGCCAAACAGCATGACCCGATATTCATAATGACCTAGGGTGGTGGAAAATGCCATCTTCCATTCATCCCCTTCGTGGATCCTGATCAAGTTGTAAGCACTGTGGAGCTCGAGCTTGGTGAACCAGGAAGAACCATGAATGCTTTCCAAGGCGGCTGTGATCAAAGACAATGGGTGGGGATATTTGACAGTAATTGTATTCGAACCACAGGGGGGTGCGGTGGCGCAGTGGGTTGCACCGCAGTCCTGCTCTCTGGTGGGTCTGGGGTTCAAGTCCCGCTTGGGGTGCCTTGCGGCGGACTGGCGTCCCGTCCTGGGTGTGTCCCCTTCCCCCTCCGGCCTTACGCCCTGTGTTACCGGGTAGGCTCCGGTTCCCCGTGACTCCATGAGGGACAAGCGGTTCTGAAAATGTGTGTGTGTGTGTGTGTGTGTGTGTGTGTGTATTCGAACCCCGATAGTCAATACAAGGTTGCAAGGCCCCATCTTTCTTACTGATGAAAAAGAAACCGGCTGATGCAGGAGACGTGGATGGCCGGATGAGGCCCAAAGCGAGGGCCTCGGTGATGTAATCTTGCATGGCCCTCTGTTCTGGTAATGATAGAGGATACACCCGACCCCGAGGAGGTGTGGTCTCTGGCAAGAGGTCAATCGCGCATCCCAGGGTCGGTGTGGGGGTAGTTCAGCTGCTCAGGCTTTACTGAAGACCTCCTGAAGATCCTCGTACTCCGGGGGAATCTTTGGCGGAGAGAGACCCTCTATGCCCTCCACCGAAGTTGCTCAGCAGGGAAGAGTCAGGCAAGAAGAGTGACAGTTATTTCCCCATGACACCAATTCTTTAGTGCTCCAATGGAAAACCGGATCATTTCACGTCAACCAGGGATAGCCTAAAATGATTGGGGTGTCAGGGGCTCATATCAGGAAAAAGGTGAGTACCTCTTGGTGACAGGCTCCCGTCTTGAGCTGGAGCGGAATGGTACGAGTGTCCACCGCACCGGAACTGAGGGGTTGGCCGTCGAGGGCTTTAACCTTTAGGGTGACCTCACAGGTTTTACGTGGAATATGGTGTGTTCTAGCAATGCCCAAATCCATAAAACACCGAACTGCACCGGAGTCTATCAGCGCGCTTGTCTGTACCCGGTTCCCCTCCCAGGCGATGCAGATTGGCAATCGTAATTGGCTCCGGTGCTCCGCGGAACTCACCTTGGATTCCCTGGATGTCCCTTGGGGTGGTCGTACTGGGCAAGATGCACGGAGGTGTTCCGGGGAGCCGCAGTAGAGGCGCAGGTTCCCCACCAGGCGTCGCCTTCTCTCCTCAGGGCCTAGCCAGCTCGGCCCAACCTGCATGGGCTCTGGTTCCTTTTCGGAACTGGATGCGGGGGGAGAGGCTGCCCCCCACGATGCTGTCAGTTCCGGCCGAGATTATCTATAGCAATGGCGGTTTCCACAAACCGATCAAAGGCCCAATCCTCCCCTCTGTAGGTCAGCTCGGCCTGGATCCGGGGTTCAGCCCATTACTGAAACAGGTAAGGAGAGCTGTGGAGTTCCAGCCACTCTTCACTGCGAGGGGTCGGAATTCGAAGGCGTATTCAGCCACGGTCCGGTTTCCCTGGTTTAAACGCATGAGACGGTCACCTGCTGTGCAGCCGGAGTGTGGGTGGTCAAACACCGCCTCGAACTTTTCACGAAAGGTGACATAGGTGGTCTTCTGGCGCGTGCGTCACCCCGCCGCAGCTCAAGCACGAGCCGGACCAACCAGTAATGACAAGACGAAGGCGATCTTAGCTTCATCTGTCTGGTACATGCAATGGAAGCATTCAAACACCAGCTCACATTACATCAGGAAGTCCTGACAGTGGTCGGGGGTACCATCGTACCGCTCCGGAATAGCGATGTGCGTCACAAGTCCTAAAGCCTCTGGAGGTGCGGGTGGTGCACTGTCCTCAGGGGCCGCGGGCGTCTCTTCTGTGGTGGTCTGGATTATTCCTCCGGATTGTAGCGCCTGAATCAGTCTTTTGACGATCTCTTCCAGGTGCTTCAGGGCCTAGTCTTGCGCCGCGCCCTGGGCGGCGAGCGCAGTATGCATCTGAGCATACTCTGCTGAGTCCGGCTTTGAGGTGGAACCTTCTGTCGTGGTTTCATTCCACGAGATAACGGATTCAAGTGCAGAGTTCTTCAAATTGTTGTTTATTATAGCAGACAGACGTAATCCAAAAGAGAAGTCGTGGGACAGGCGATGGTCAGGTGATCAGCAAACAGAGTACAAGGGATAAGGCAAGAAGCGTGGTCGGAGAATACACAAGCTAAGGTCAAGATCGGAATGAGTTGTAGGTAACGCAGTCGGGAAGGAAGTAGCGGTTGCCAAACAAAGTTCCGCATTCACGTCTGTTCGGCGTCCTCTTTTATCCCTGTTTCCATCAAGGAACAGCAGGTGTTGCTGATGTGCTGGCTGCCGGGGACGTGACACCTTCTGTGATAAGCGTAGCCATTTGTGGAATATGTGGTATTGTAATATTTAACTATATATGTCATTAAACAGGGGAGCGTGGTGGCGCAGTGGGTTGGACCGGGTCCTCCTCTCTGGTGGGTCTGGGGTTCAAGTCCCACTTGGGGTGCCTTGCGACAGACTGGCGTCCTGTCCTGGGTGTGTCCCCTCCCCTTCCGGACTTACGCCCTGAGTTGCCGGGTTAGGCTCCATCTCCTGCGACCCCGTATGGGACAAGCGGTTCAGATGTCATTGAACACACTCTTATAACAGGCAAATGTTTTTTTTTTTGTTTTTTTTTTTTTTTTTTTTGTTTCTGTTAGGCTTTATTTTATTTGACACAAGATACAGCCAGCTTTTTAGCTTTATCTGCACTGTATTTACTCTGTTTGGAGATGCATACTAATTGAAATGTATTTGTTGAATTACTCCAACTAGACAGGGGTGTCTGGGCAGAAAAGGTAATTTAAATGGCTGTGTGACATATTGTCTGAGGCCTTTCTGGAGTTGAGCTCTTAATTACAAGAAAATTCCTCCACTGACTCACAGAAGCCATTGCATGCGATGCTGACGTGTGGAATTCCTTTGGAGAGAAGAGATGTAACACTCAATAATCCACCGTCAGCACCATAAGAGACACCTTTTCTTACATTTGTTATCGATTTAAGATAGTGGTTCCCAGCTCTTTTGTCTTATGTATCCCCACAGCCCAATATTTCAATATGGCTCAAATACCCTCTCATTCACACCAAATTGATATCATTCAGAGTGAAAGTTTTTAAACTTTTTTTATAAAAAAACATGAAGTAGTCATTTCTTTTTTTGTAAATTATACTTAATCCACAATCTTCCCGTGTACCCTGCAATATCTGCAGTTTGTTTTGGTTAATCTATGGCACGTTCTTGTTTTAGTTGTGCCTGTCAAAAATCATAGTTGGCAGTTTCCTTATCTGATTTTTGTGCTGACTTCTGAAATCTTGCATTTACTAAATATCTGTAGTTTTATAACATGTACTAGCCATCTGTTTCTTTGTCCTCACAGGATTGGAAGCGAAGAGGTCATTTTTGCTACAAAGTTACTAGTCATTTACAGACCTATGAAGATGCTGTTATGGGTTATTATTGTGGGGCTCCTCTTGTGACTGTGGAAAACAGGTAGGAATGTCTTTCATGAACATTGTTCTATATGATGTTACCAAGGCAGTCACACAAATGGAAACGTTTTTCCTCAATTTCAGGTTTGAACAGGCCTTTCTGAACAGCCTTATGAGTACTGTGAGCTCTAACATGGGTCAGTACTACTGGACCGCCCTGCAGGACCAGAACAAAACGGGAGAGTACAGCTGGCTGGCCCACAATGGGTCTGCTCCACCTCTGCTTTACTCAAACTGGAACAGACATCAGCCAGGTCTGTAGACAGGCAGGCGTCTGATGCTCTGAGTCCTAGGTCAAGATCAGGCCTGTTTTTACCAAGAGCTGAACACAAGTCAATGTCCAGACAGTAACTCAGGTGTCTCTAAACCTCTTACATACCACTTCAGGTTCTCCGGTTGAAAAACAAACCAGGCAGGACCGTGATTCTGGGTGAGAGGTAATAGGGAAGTGTGTGTGGTTTTTTTTTTTTTTTTTTTTTTTTTTTTTTTTTGGTATCTTCTATTCTGTGAAATCCTCCAATTCTATGAGTTGCATTGCATTCAGTTAGCAGTCCTTGTGTCAGACATGCTTTTGCATAGTAACACTGCTATATGCCTCTTCAGGCAGTCATATTTGGATGTAAGTATTAGTTGAAGGCAGCGTAAAATGACTGTGATTCTTGACCCTGCTATGGGTGTCGGTGCATACCAGTTGTTTCCTGTTCACACAAGAATTCACCAAGATCTCAGTTTTATTCTTGATTGCTTTCTAAGCAAAAACTTTGACATTACACTAACATTTAGTAACATTTACACAGACAATTAGTATTTGAACCATCAGTGCGTGTCAGTAGTTTGTTCAAGTATGCAGCAGTCTGTCTAGAATGATGCCTAAACCAGATGATGCCTGAGAGGTACTGCTGTTGTACCTTTTTGATGCTTGTAAATATTTAAATTTGGAAAAATTGTGGAATAAACTAAATCCATTACTTTCATCGGAAAATGGTGTAAATGAAAAAGACATAAGACTTTGTTTTAATTTATATCTTTTGGCTGTAATTAAATCTAATGGCTAGTGAACTTTGCTGACCTTTTTTTTTCCAGGTTTTAAAATGTTTCTTTAATTCTGTTTCTTTTCATAATTTCACAGAAATGTAATGGTACCTGGGTTTACATTTTCTCAGTTTGCAACTCTTTGGACCTTTTATGAACTGTTCTAGTGAACTGTACTTTCTGAGACAAGGTTTTAGAAATGGACTTGGTGGCCTGCTTCCTCCATGTTTTTTAATTATGTATTCAGTGTTTTTAATCTTCCTTTGCATGTGCTTTGGATTATACGTTCCCCCATGGAGCTTGCAGTTGCTAGAGCTCTCAATTACTATGCTTGTGCTTGCTCACATGTGTGTTTTTTCTCACCAATATTTGGTTAGTCCATCTCATCTCTGAATCTCACATTTCTCAGGACATTAATCAGAAGTCTGTTTGGTTGTGTTTTGCAGGAGGTAACAGAATTGATTGCTAGTGCTTTTTAAACCTCCGGATTATGGTAAAAGGTACTAATGGTACAGTGTGAATGAGCTCAAATTACAGATGCACATAATGAAGGGGAGGAAATTGTTGTTTTGGTTAAAGACCTCCAGACTGGGGCTTCCAGTGTTAGAAATTGTAATAACTTTGCTCAAGGTTGTGTACAGATCTATGAATATACTCTCAAGGGCTGCTCCTTGTTACCTAAATAGCTATCTGTCTACATTTTAAACTGTAAGACATATTGAATAAAAGCAAAAAATATATATATTTTTTAAACACTTTTTCATAGGTGGATTGACATAGAATTGCTTTAATGTCATGCATTGATTTGTATCTCATTCTGTAGTTGGCGCTGGTGGCTGTGTGGCAATGAGCAGTGGACAATCTCTTGGCCGTTGGGAGGTTAAGGACTGCAAATCCTACAAGGCCCTGTCAATATGTAAACAGAGCATTAGTGGTTACCAGGAGATGGAGACGTCCAACAATCACATTGACAAGTATGCACCCTGCCCACCCGGGTGGCAGAGTAGCACTGGCTTGCTCCACTGTTACAAGGTAAGGTGATCCAGAAAAGTTTCCCAGAATTCCTTCAAGATCAAGTACATGTCACATTGTATTCTGAAAACTGCATTTTCAGTTGAACAGATGGGGGGCAAAGTGTTAAATGCGGTTGTTGTTTAGGTGTTCCACAGTGAAAAAATTCTGATGAAGAGATCATGGGCAGAAGCAGATTTCTTCTGCCAGGCTCTGGGGACAAATCTTGCCAGTTTCCACCACTATGAGGAGGAAGTCTTTGTCAGAGGGATGTTAGGATCAATGTTTGACGGGTCAGTAATTTTGCTTTGTGCATATTTCAAGATCACTTGAATTAAATGTAATTTGTGTGATATTGTTTATTATTTTTGTTGTTTGAAAATTGATTTTCTTCAAGTAATGAGTCCTTGTGTTATGAACATTCAAGTTCTACATTTTCGAAGATGAAAACATTTTTGAACATTATTTAAATGTATTTATTTTTAATTATATTTTACATTTATTCATTTAGCAGATGCTTTTCTCCAAAGTGATGTACATAGGACATACAATGTATGCATTACATTAGCAGAATTTTTTTTTCTTCACTTATGATTTTAAAAAATGTGCTTGTTATGACCATCATGTGCATTTTCAGCTGTAGACATTAGTTAGCAGTAAAACAAACAAAAAAATTCGGGACTGGATTAATTGTGCTGATCTCTATTATTACAGTTTTTTGATTGTATAGATAACAGAGTAAATGGAAGATGGCCACATACTGACAGAAGGTGCACCTGCTGCCTGTGATCAACCTGTCAGCATTGAAAAGGAGGTTGTGGAGATTGTAGAGTTTTTTCTTTCAGCAATTTAAACAGTATTTTAATGTTCTTTCAATGTGGGTGGCACGGTGGCACAGCAAGTAGCATTGCTGTCTCACAGCGTCTGGGTGGTGCAAGAGGACATGAGTTCAATCCCTGCTCAGTCTGTGTGGAGTTTGTATGTTCTTCCAGTGTCCATGTGGGTTTTCTCTGAGTGCTCTGGTTTCCTCCCACAGTCCAAAGACATGCTGTTCAGGTTCCCCCATCGTGTGTGAGTGACAGAGAGAGTGTTTCACTGATGTATGGATGAGTGACCCATCGTAAGTAGTGTATCTAGCAGTCTAAGTCACCTTGGTGAATAAGGTGTGTGGGCTGATAATACCACATAGAGTTCATTGGAAGTTGCTTTGGAGAAAAGCAACTGCTAAGTAAATAAATGTAAATAATAAGAAAAAGTCCTCTAATGCTAGGAGTCTTGTGTATGATTTTCTCAAACTCACGCCCAATATTTCCAGCACAGATTGTAGAACATGGTAACCTTGCACTGGACAGGTCTATCTGGGGTTTTTATAGAACCCAGCTGGTGAATAAATTTAGGGAAATATGTAGTCTTAGGGTTTTATTAATTGTGTCTTAATGGTAGTATTTTGAGAACAAACCTCCAGGCCCTATTGTATTTGTAAGTTGAGCACCCAGCATCTTGTCTCTTTTTATTTATCAGAATCATCATGTCATTTTTATTTTAAGATTCTTCAATGTACATTTCACAGAGGTTTGTCATACACATACTATCACAGCAGTGCAATGAACAATGGCTCTGTACATTGTTGCTTACTTTTCTGTAATTTCTGCAGGACAGAAGGACGTTGGTTCTGGGTAGGTTTCACCAAGAGGAACCCTGAGTCCGCAGGTAGCTGGGAATGGTCTGATGGGACTCCTGTGAGTACAGAAACACCACTTTGTTCTATCTGTTCCATATTATTTAACTAATAGCTTATAATTTGGCCTCAGGGACCTTTTTCTTATGAGCTTGACAGTTACTGTTGTGCTCATTTCAAAGCCCACTTACAAATAAAAGTTAAAAAGGTATTGCACAAAGGTATTAAAGTCTTTACATGATCTAATTTAATATAAATAAACATTGTATGATCTAAATTAAGAGAAACATTGTATTATTGTACCTTTACAGTACATTGTACAAACTTTGTTCACTTTTGATGTATCTGCTTTGTATAAAAATGAACAAAATTGTTATTTTTTAAAAAAGCTGTTAAATATATTGTGTAACTGGTAAGGACTTCCTTTTTTTTATCCCCTTAGGTGGCTTCTTCATTCATAGAAGATGAAAATACCGAAAACGATAAATACAACTGTGCATCATACACTGATGTAACAAATTCACTGGTCCCTCAGTCATGTGATGTCAAACATGAGTGGATCTGTAAAATACCAAGAGGTAAAGACCGGGACTTTACTTTCAAGTGAGATTTCGGCATAGTTTGTAGGGAGTGCAATGTCTCAAAAGTAGGAAAATACAGAAATATGTGTGCCATATAAATGTGCCATATACATTGCTATGCCATAATAAAGTTTATGCCAAACATTAAACTTGACATGCAAGTGTATTCTGAAGAGAGCATACTTACATACTTTTACATACGTGACACAGTGAGGTGGTATTAAAAGCAGAAAAAGTAAATATATTAACTTTCATTTAGTGAGTCAACCTCTGGCTTCAGCATGTTTAATAAAGGGGGATATCTAATATTTTCACTACAAGATGATTTGTTTCTCATTTACTACTGTTGTTAATTTTTGTAGGTATAGAGCTGAAGAAGCCTTACTGGTACACTGAACGTAGGTGGCACAGTTTTTCTTTTTTTTAAATTTAATGAGGAAAAGCCATTGAACTGAGCTTCCCTTCTCCTTTAGCGAGAGAACCCTGGGTGTTCTACAAAGGGGCAGAGTACTACTTTGACCATAATCCCTTCCCATGGGATGTAGTGTCTTTTGCCTGCATGCTGATGGGAGCTGACCTGGTCTCCATCCACTCCTCTGGGGAACTCAGCTTCATCAAGGAGCGGATGAAGGTCAGTCAAGTCAGTAATGTGAGCATGCTAATAACTTTGAGGGATTCTTTCTTTTAGAATAGACAGACTGTTTTGTTAAACAGCTAATCCTCAGGGTGCATTGAAATTGATTAAAACTTGTTCTGGTTTTAGGTGTTAGTTTAACCATACTGATGGGTCTTCCATAATCCTGAAAATGGATTTAATGAATGGAGTGGGTTCTTCTATTAATACACACACTGTCTACAACCGCTTGTCTCAAGCGGGGTCACTGCGAACCGGAGCCTAATCCGGCAACACAGGGTGCAAGGCTGGAGGGGGAGGGGGGACACCCCGGACAGGACGCCAGTCCGCTGGAAGGCACCCCAAGCGGGACTCGAACCCCAGGCCCGCCAGAGAGCGGGTCCCGGCCCCCCATTCTTTTATTAATAGAACATTTTTATTTTTGTTTTCATAGCTATATCATGGTTCTCCCCAGTGGTGGATTGGACTGACTGCAGACACGACAACGAGAGAGTTCAGGTACATTGTGGTGTTTTCACCTGTATTTAATCTTTCATGTGTTTGAAAGTACTGTTAACATTTTTAGTCTTAATTATTATATATAATACAAACCCACACACTGTCTGAAACCGCGGCGAACCGGAGCCTAACCTGCAAACACAGGGCACAAGGCTGGAGGAGGTGGGGACACACCCAGGACAGAACACCAGTCTGTCGCAAGACACCCCAAGCTGGAATTGAACCCCAGACCCACCAGAGAGCGGGACCTGGTCAAGCCCGCTGCGCCACCTTGTCCCCCTGTTTTATATATAATACTTTCCACACTTTATTTATACGTCTCAGTCATCTAAAATTTGACTTTCCAGACACAGTTCTTTTTCACACACACACACGTTGTCTGAAAGTGCTTGTCCCAAGCGGGGTCACGGCGAACCGGAGCCTAACCCGGAAACAAAGGGTACAAGGCCGGAGGGGGAGGGGACACACCCAGGATGGGACACAAGTTTGTCGCAAGAAACCCCAAGCAGGAGTCGAGCCCCAGACCCACCAGAGAGCGGGACCCGGCCAAGCCCTCTGCGCCACTGTGCCCCCCTATTATATATAATACTTTCCACATTTTATTTATACATCTCAATCATCTAAGATTTGACTTTCCAAACACAGTTCTTTTTTAGTATTTCCTAAATTTATTACAGCTGTATTGCAATTAATGGACTTGGTATACTGAGCTTCAGGATATATTTCTGACCTGAGGCATCTGGGCTGAGTGAAGGTGCTAATGTGTTTTAGCTTATCATTGTAAATCACTTTTCAATAAAGTGTCAGCTAAATGAATAACTGTAAATGTAATCATTTGTTTCCACAGCTGGAGTGACGAGTCCCCTGTGCAGTACCAGAACTGGCCAAAAGGGCATTCCCACCACTCTCCAGGCCAAAACAGGCTCTGTGTCTCCATGTCTGCGCTGTCTGGTGAATATAAACACTGCCTTATAGATAGGTTGCTTGTATAAATATACAAAGCAAGCAAAAACAGAGTAAGTCTTTGGGCTTACATTTACATCTATTCATTTAGCTGATTCTTTTTCTTTTTTCAAAGTGACTTACAATGATATACTTATTTATACAGCTGGGTAGTTTTTACTACAGGGTAAGTAACTTGCTCAAAGTTACTACAGTTGGAGGTGGGTTTTGAACCATGGTCTTTCCAACACAAGGTGCAACTCTGTCCCCTTTGCCATCGATTGCCCCACACTTACAAAATTTTTCACATGAAGTTCACAATGCAGGGGCTATTTACTCACAAATATCCAAAACTGTTTTGTATACAAATGTGTGTACTAACCTAGGAAAAAACATTGTCCATCACAGGACAGTGGTCAGAGAACCAGTGTAGCAATCAGCATGGCTACGTGTGCAAGCGCAGGATCGTGTCTGTGGTGGAGATCCCCAGGGAGCCCCATTACATCGGACAATGTCCGGAGAAGTGGCTGTATTTTGGACACAAGGTGCAGTTGTTCTTGCACTTGATTTTACTTGCATAAATTCTTCTGAAGAGCAGAACTCTTGTTACTGGTAGAACCATCAGCATTTGTGTGTATCGCCCTCTAGAGTAATTGTTTAAAAACTGCATTCTGAGTCAACATATTTACATTTTTTGTGCACACTTTTGTCTTAAGTATATCTTATAGGTTTATGTTTTAGTTTCTTTCCTAATATTTTTATTAAAACCATCTTAACATTTTGGCAGTGTATTTTGCTACATTTACCAAACTGCCAAGAAGAGAGAAAGAGTTGGAGAGATGCTCAGGGGATCTGCTCATCTTTCCAAGGATCACTGGTAGCCATCGAGAGTGAGATTGAGCAAGGTAGTGCTGTGGTGTTTCATTGTGTCTCATATAAGAACATGACAAAACCTGCTTGTTAAGTGCAACATGATCACACCTTAGAAATTCAAGTGGTTCAGGTTTATTCTTTTGCATAGGTTTTCCTCTGACTTAATGTGACTTTGACTTTGTGAAAATGACTGCAGCTGGGTGGTAGTTTTCAGCTGATATGCCATAACGGCAAAAAAACCTGCCAGTCAGATATTTTAATAATTTTATAGATTACTCTGTCTGAAACTGATGGCAGCATGCTGACAAAAGTTACCGCAACAACCCAAGCAGTCTTGCTTTGTAAAGTAAACCCATTAGATATACATGTATATAATCTTTGTCAGCGATTTAGGATTGGACCTGCTCTATGAGGTTATGTAATGTACATAAAATATTAAATGCATGTAGTAGACAGACACATTTCAGAGTTGTCTACTGCCATCTTTAAGAAACAAGTTTGTAAATTTCTAAAAGCATACATTACATATTGTTAACAATACTAATTAATTTGACTTTTTAAAATAAATGCAGCTATTTTTAAATAATATTTTTAGAATAAAAACAGTATTCTAAAGTATTTTTACTTATGTGAATACTGAGAAGTACTCATATTGCATTGTTTAATATTGCACAAAATGTCTTTAGTTAGTCAAAAATTACAATGACATTTGTTACTGAAATTATGTAAAATTACATATTTTTTGTGAGAAACAGTCCATATGTTTTATTTGCTACATTTCAAGTTTATTTACATTTATTCATTTAGCAGACGCTTTTCTCCAAAGCAATGTACATCTCATAGAAAATACAATTTGTGCATTACATTAAGAGAAAGAGACATAGTTGCAGATGTGTGATTCTTAAGTACAGTTAGTTTTCTTTCCACCATATGCACCAGTGTTCATCTCACAAGTAGCTGCATAAAACTCAGAATACTGACGATTCCTGATACCTTCCTACTAATGTTTTTTTTGAGATACACAAACATTTATGTACATTACAGGAGTAGCTGGGTATTATTATTTTTATAGTTTTTCTAGTTTATTTTTATAGTTTTTTTTTAAATATATAAAATGGTGTTTGTTTTTGTTTGCTATTTGTGAAGCCTATATCACAATGTTGCTCTCTGGGGCCACAACGGATGTCTGGATTGGGCTGCAGAATGAGCACCACTGGGTCAATGGCAAATCCCTCACTTATACCAACTGGTCACCCATTCAGCCTGAGAGTACTGTGTCTGTAGGTACATTTATTACATAAATACATAAAAGGATGTCATCTTATGGATTGTATGGGATGGGGTATTATTATAATAATGTCAAGCTGCAGACATGGTATAACACCAGAAAATAATTATGAAGACCAATTCTATGTCCCTCAGGTTTTATGTGTCAGTCTGTTGCATTGTTTATCTGAACACTGTAGGATTCACTTAAAAGCCTTATTTCTGCATGTAGCTCCCACAAAGATCAGTTTTCCATTTTGACCTATGATGCATGTTTGACAGTATTAAATAATGACTTCTGCACCTAACAGGATTACTATGGGCCACTTGACAGTGACAGTCGATTTTGCACCTTACTATCCACCGACCACAACTTTATCTTTAATGGAAAGTGGTACAATGACAGGTGCTCGGCGGCAGAGTATGGGTTTGTTTGTCAGAAACCACAAGGTATGTCACACAATGCAGTTCAAGGCTCATATTGCTGTTAAAAAAACCTCTTGTAAAAAATGACAACTGTTTAGTTCAAGTCCATATGCCTTCTGTCATTTCTTCCTGTAAACAATGTGTTTTCCCTCCCCCACTTGCTCTCTTTCTTGGAACAGACCCATCTAAACCCCCATCTCAATCCTATTTCCACCCTCTTCCTGACATTATTGAGTACAAGAACCGCAGCTACAAGGTTATCCATGGAAACATGAGCTGGTACGACGCGCTGAATAGATGCTTAGAGAATGAGGCTGAGCTAGTGAGCATTACAGACCCCTTCCAGCAGGCTTTCCTTACTGTCCTTGTGAATAAACTGGCATTCGCCCACTGGATTGGACTGTTTAGTCAAGACGTATGTATTCCCTGTTATGTTATTGGAGTACATTTTGTATGAATTTTATCATGTTGTGGCTGCACTTGGGCATGAATTTTCCAACTCTCTTTGGGTCCTTATTTGCTTTAAATATACACACTACTTGTAGCTCCTGTATGAGACTGCAAAATGCTTATTGAATAGCCACTAAAACTCCATAATATTAGAACCCACACATTGCATGAAAATTCCTCTTCTTTTAAAAGGGGAGGTTCATCCTTTTTCACTTCTGGGGTCTTTATAGTCTTTCTGCACACCTATTTACGATGTAGACCATCTTTATCTTAATTTCTAAAAGGTAAATCCTTGCACAAGTAACAAGTAAAAGAGCTGTTCCTCAAGTCAAAGTTTTAAACATATTTAAAACATACCTTACCATTTCCCATGGCTGAGATATTTGTAATAAATTTCAGCAAAGTTAAGTTTTTGAGCAAAGTTGTTTAGAGTTATCTAGTATTTATGTATGTCATTTTAGTCTTTAAATCTAGGAAGTAAGGTTACAGGGGTGGACAAAATGACAAACACTTAAGAATATGTGAATGTCAAGGACCAATTAAGGAGTAGGCCCATGCTTTGCCTTCAGAATAGCTTCAGTTCTTCTTGCAGTGTTGTCATACAAATCCTGAACTGTGTGTAGTGAGATATGGCAGGTTCTGTGGTAATTTTTGAGGGTTTACTTTTGTGACAGTTGTCCTGTGAAGTATCCATCTATCCTTGTTTAGTTAAACTCCTTTGTCGTGTTTCCATTATTGTGTGCACTGCCTATATATCAGTGCATGACAAGATGGCACAAACTTCCAGGATGGACAAGAGTGAAAATGTAGAGAAATTACTAGTTCACTTCCTGTTAGCTTTAACATTGTGGAAATCTAACTACTGCATTATAACAAATTCATTCTTCTCCATTTAGTTCCTCTATTTAAGAACATCCTGTCCTGTGAGTGTAAACAAGAACCATTAAACTATAGAAGAGCTTGCACTGGCAAAAAAAAGTTTTTTTTTTATTTTTTTTTATTTTAAATTAAGTATGCATTTTGTATTTACAAAATGCTTAGAATTTTAATTTAGCAGTTTCTGTCACTCTTGGTTGCATAGTAAATTTAGTATCAACACATACAAAAGTTAATGTTTATAAAGATCCCACATGTGAAAAAGTGCAAACTTTTTATCTTTTTAAGTATGTATTTAATAGTTGGCCTGTACAGTTTTTCTCAAGTTCTTTTTTCCTCTCATCCAGTCCCATTGTTCTGTTCTTGCCTTGCTTTGCCTTGTAATGGTCTTTTTGAAGCATAACATGATACACTGATATAAACATTATACAGTATTTTAAAATTTATATTGAACTTGCATACAAAAAGTGTCTTTTGCTCATTACTAACTGGTACTTGACATATTATGCTTCCAGTAGAATGAACCATTTTAAACTCTGAGAAATGAAAAGGCGTTGTTTTGGCAATTATGCTCTTTGTTACTTCTTATGCTGGCATGTATACCATATATTTTGCTTACTTCACTGCCAGTTTTAAGCATGATCGTTAAATTCATGATATGCATGGACAGTCTGTGAATCTGATAGAATATCTAGGCTCTAATATAGTGTGTAACCTCGGAGATTTGATTCATTTCACTCAGTATGTTTGTGACTGACTAAGGCAGAGAAGCATACCCTCACATCATACTCACTCCAGCATAGCCAGCCAAACCATCACCTTTTTGAGTATGCAATTTACTCAGCATGTACTCTCTGATCCTGGTTACCCCTTAACTGTGTCTCCCAATGTCTGCTGCCTCTTTCAGAATGGCATCAGCTACACCTGGATGGATGGCAGCACTCTCCAATTTGTGCACTGGAATTCAGAGGATAACGGTGACGAAGCAGTAGGGAGTTGCACATACATGAATGTCAGAGGAAGCTGGCAGAAGTCAGATTGCGAGATTATCCTACAGGGAGCTGTGTGCCAGGTTTTTCCCCCAAGTGAGCCTCGTCCAGATGTTTCAACCCTCCATAGGTTATTAGTTATACATATATAATATTTAGTGCTAATTTACCAGACGAAGATTAAGTCTAGTTTTGGATTAAGTTAAACTTTCAATAGGGCTTCTTGGTGGAAAATCCTTTTTAGTCTGAGTAGAATTAATCTGTATCCTGAAAGCTGGCTCTTGGTGTATCACTATGTTATGATTAAAGGATTAGCATTAATTGTGTCCTCTTAGCCACTGAAATTTCTGAAATATTGAGAGGAATGCATAAATAATACATTTAGCTTAATTTTCCCCTAACCCTTGCATATTATTTGTACTCTTTTCAGAAACTGCGCCGATGTGCTTGTATATTATACAAAGTTTAATATACAGTTTCTTTTAATGTTTCGCAAAGACATTATTACTGATAATTTAAGTTTTCCTTTTAAGTCAGACATAGCTAGAAGGTGCATTGCTTAGGAGCAGCTGTTTTTACAGGGTATTGTTTTCAAATGCAATCTCCAATATCCTCACTAACTAAAAATTTTCTGATTCTAAGCAGGTGTTTAGAGCTCTATCAGTCTTTAAGTTGTGAAACCTAATTTGCAGGGAAGTAGATCTATGATTACGCTTGTTCCAAAGAAAATGCTATGATTATTTTTTCTTATGCTTTCTCTCACTCCAGGAAGCCATTCTGTCTCATATGAGGTGACTTGCCCTGATGCCTGGGAGAAGTTTCAGAGCAGCTGCTACAGCTTTGAGCCTGTGATTCGGAGGCTGAGCCTTGGGGAGGCGAGAGAGCATTGCAGACATAAAGGTGGAGCAGGGTGTCCCGCCAGCTCCATACCAGTGTGTTTGGCTGAGCCTGCTGTGACCTACAGGCTGTGGCCCTCCTTCTTCAGAAACTTGCACCACTACATTCCTTGAGCTGCTCGACTCTTGTGTTGAGAGAGCTGCCTCTAAAGGAAGGATGTAATGTTTCTAGACCTTCCTTGACAGGGATTCTAAGGAACTTATTATTTGAACTCTTTGAAGGTTCTGTTCATTTCTGTCTGTTCTCGGGCAAGGGGGGTGCGGTGGTGCGGTGGTGCAGCAGCTTTGGCTTGTGCCCACTGTGTGACGGGATTGGGGTTCGTGCACCGCTTGGGGTACCTTGCGGCGGACTTGCACCCTGTCCAGGATGTGTCTCCTCCCTCTTCAGCCTTGCACCCTAGGCTCCGGCTTGCTGTGACCCCTGCTTGGGATGGGAGGTTGTAGACATTGCATTGCATTGCATTGCATTGCATTATTGTTGGGGGCGAAGTGGTACAGCGGGCTTGGCCGGGTTCTCCTCTCTGGCGGATCTGGGGTTCGAGTCCTACTTGGGGTGCCTTGCGACAGACTGGAATCCTGTCCTGGGTGTGTCCTCTCTCCCTCCAGCCTTGTGCCCTGTGTTGCCGGGTTAGGCTCCGGTTTGCCATGACCCTGCTTGGGACTGTGTGTGTGTGTGTGTGTGTGTGTGTGTGTGTGTGTGTGTGTGTGTGTGTGTGTGTGTGTGTGTGTGTTCTTGGGCGGTGGCATGGTAGCATGTCACGTAGCATGGGTGTCTCATAGCACCTGGGACAATTGGATGTACATTCGATTCACACTCTGTATGGAGTTTACAGTTGAATGTTCTTCATGTGTTTACCAGCCTCCAGGTGCTCTGGTTTCCTACCATAGTAGAGAGACATGTATTTCAGGTGGATTGGTGTCTAAAATTGCCAATAATGTGCATAGTGTGTGATTGCTCTGAGATTGATTGGTGAGTAGCTTGCTCTATGCCTCCAGGATAGATTCTAGACTCCCATGACCTTTCCTTAGGATAGTTGGTGTTTGAATGTGTGATATCAGTTCCCATCTATAAGTCTTCTTACAATTAACCTCATAGGTTTATAATAGTCATAATTTGTCAGTATCAGTTATTTTGTCTTAAGTATTTTTCTGTGCCCAACATTCTAATGATCTGATATTTCTTTTCATTTGCATTCTAGCAAAGTCCTCTGACTTACTGATGGTTAAGAATGAGGATGAGAACCAGTTTGTCCTGGAGAAACTAAAGTTGCATGCATTACCACACCAAACAATCTGGCTGGCCATTTCATATGACACAAATTGTAAGCCTTTCTGCAAGCACGTCTCATTCTGTTTGTTGTTCTTCGTATATGAATCATGATATTCAACATCATTAGGAAAAGTGGCAGGTGGAATTTATATTATGTAATTTCATGAATATACTGGAATATAGACTGGTCTGTATACTACAAATGGGTAGCACAGAGGTTAAACACATGAAACTGGAACATAAATGTTGCCAGTTTATGTCCTGGTAGGGTTTTGGCTATGCATGTGTACTTAACCTAAATTGGTGTGATGCAAGAAGGTGCCAAAATAGAATGTTTTCAAATATTAGAAAATAAAGTGTAAATTGTAGGTA
This sequence comes from Scleropages formosus, assembly GCF_900964775.1. Lineage (NCBI taxonomy): Eukaryota > Metazoa > Chordata > Actinopteri > Osteoglossiformes > Osteoglossidae > Scleropages > Scleropages formosus. Next base: position 1,153,919 of record NC_041817.1, read on the forward strand.
TTATTTATGGATTATTGGAAAAATTGTTTGTATTCTGTAGATAATGGTACATGATTTTTATTGGAGTGATTGGAGTGATTTTTACTTTGCAGGTGTTCTTTGCAAGGACAGATAGTTTGAAATAGTACTCTTAGTGTTTTAAATGCAGTTCAATGCAATGTCTTTTTACTTTTGACACAACTGTAAAATCAGATTTACTCCAATAAAATAGAACTTTGAAAGTGTTTCTGCAATGATTGGTAAGCACTTGTAGGTAACAGAAAGTATCTGTATAATTCTAGTATTGTTTGTTGAGTGACATAAACATTTAACCCACAGACTTAACCAAACTCAAGAAACTTGAGTAGACCTAAACAAATCAAGCATTTGAATAGACAGCATCCTAATGGAATACAACTGTTTATTATATTTAATACATATGTTTACAACTAGTTAATTGCATTGTTTACATTTTATTAAACTGAGCTTCATTTAAGTAATTTTGTAAAGTTATTTCAGCATTAATGGGACACATGGTTATCGAGAAAGCCGTGCTGTTTTGCTCAGAGGCTATGTCCTATTGTGTGTTTTTAAGCTTTTTTTTCCCCACCCTTGCCTTCCTCAGTGAACACTCTGACCTGGATGGACGGCTCTGCCATCGAATACTCCAACTGGCACTTTAAGGCTCCGAACACGGACCTGCTTACAGCAGACACATGCGTCTCCATGAGGATATCAGACAGCATCTGGCACCTGGCTCGCTGCAGTGACAGCCTGGGTTTTGTCTGCAAAACGATTACAGGTACAGCCCATATACAGCTGAATTTTACTGAAGACTTGATACTTTGAGTCACTGAAAATGTTTTGTGCTGAGGTGGAATAGCTACATATATGTGCAGATTTATCGTGTTGTTTCTTCTTACAGATACAGTCAGTGAAGTAGAGGTTCAACCAGTGAGTGGTAAGAGTTCATGTGTTCAGGTCTCAACTTTAAAATATAATTTAAAAGTTTTGTTGGATTACGAAAGCACTAAAATAATAATGACATCTACATTTCACAAGTTTGGAAGCTAGTCTTAAGTTTAGTGCTGCATCATCCAGTTCTACCTTATTTCCCCCTCACACTGGGTTTGAGTGAGTCTCACAAAGCCTTTTTAGTGCTATTACATGTAGAATAAATTAACCGTCTGTTAATGCTTGGAGGTGTCTTTTACTGGGAGCATTCAGTTATGTAGCGTTGTGTACTTGTAATGTTACAGATAAACATTAACGCTTTTGTGTTTAACAAATTAAGAAACACTGGTTGTGTGTCAAAGTAATGTGAAGAGCTGTGCCTTTAATTTCTTTTGCATTACATTGTCCAGCTTATGGCACCTGTAAAACTCATTTATATCACTTTGTCTTGTCCAGGGTTGCATCATGGCATCATCCCAGCCGCTCTTGCTGTTGCCATTTTGATTTTCAGCTTGCTTGCAGCATCACTGTGGTACGTGTACAGGAGGAATGTGACACGGTTCCGAAGACTTCCAACCCTGGGGAATGCCTATTATAGACAGGCCAGCTCTCAGGCTACAGACTCTGATGGAAATGTTCTCATAATGAACCTCGAAATAAACACAGGAGAATAAGGATTTCTTAAATCTACTTCTTCAGGTAAAGTGATGCCAGCAACTGGGAGGACATAGAGGCTGGATGATGAGGGTGGGAGTTGATGCAATTTTGATTATGGTCAGCCAAAGAACATATTCATTGTTTACATCTGTTCATTTTTACAGACAGAAAATTGAATGAAGCTGTGTGGGGGGGTTCATAGTTTGTTCTGTTAAGTTTACCTTTCTATTCAAGTGATTTTGTTCTTGCATTTGAACTAAAGTGCTTTAAAATAGTGAGAATATGCAATGCATATATGTTGAGTATAATGCACAAATTCTTTCAAAACTCTTCAGCATTAGGAAGGTGTTTTGTCCAATAAAAAAAATATTTGTTTTGACCTGTCAAACATGGACAGGAATGAACACAAGTGTATCCACAGCAATCAGAGGGTTCAGTAATGACTTGCTGTGAATCCTCAAAACACAGGGTGGCTTTGACGCATTTCTTTCTACTGCACCTCAAAGAGTTTGTGCTTTGGAACTGTGGTTTCCTAGGAATTGTTTTTTAAATGAAGGTATTTTTTGCAGATCTTTTTTGGTCTTGGAATTTGGGTAATTGTATTTAAACTGACAAATTCTTATAACATGCACATAATGTACAAAGATAGCTATAGAAGCAAAAGGTAGATTATGGTAAATATTTTATTTTATTAATATTGTACTTGTAGGACATATGCTGTAAAGGTTGTCAAGATTTTTTTTCCAGCTCTCGTGTGCAGTAAGCTATTGTGAGGTACTTAGTTGTTGCCTACAACTTATAGTTTACGTTCATATATTAAATATCTTTAAAACATTTTAACACTGCTTTCACACGAAAACAGTTTGTTTTGTTGAAGGAGTTCCTGTATAGTTAACATATCTGCACAGGTGATGAATTTCATCATCTGTTACACATGTACACAGGAAATTTTATATTTTGTTTTTGCCATTTTGGTTCAAAGGTACATTCAAACATGATGAAATAAAGATTATTTCTTGTGTACCCAACTACTTTTTGTGTATTGTGCATTATATTTTGCTTTGGAGGTGCGTCGCTGCTGTTCGTGGTGTTTCTGGTAAGTGTAGTTGTTTTGCTACCTCTACTGCTTTTTCCCCGTCACGCATTCGTGTCGTGTAGCTGTGCAGGTTGATAGATAACAATTGGTTGTGTGTTTGTGTAGCGTGGCACTGTAATTATTTTTTTTAAGATGAACATTCTCCGTATCATTTCTCTGTCCCGTAGCGGGAGTGGGCGTGACTCCGTGAGTTCGATTAATCGCGTCTGGTTGGTTGGTTGTTTTGGTCGCCATTGTTGGTGTAGTTTCGGTTTCGATTAGGAAGTCAGCTGATAGGCAGTAGCCCAGTTTGAATAGCAGCTGGTGACCCGTAGCGGCAGCGGTTGCAGCAGCCTCTTGGTGCAAAGACAAGGGAGTCTACCTGCGAGAGTCCCCCGAGGAAGGCCACTGCTACAGTTGTCCTCAAGGGAGCATGTGTCCAACATGTCGGCCATCAAAATCTTATACGGTAAACGAGCCGTGCGATTTTGCCACCACCGGAGACCTGGGTGTTCTCGCTGCTACAGCAATCTGGTTTATCCTCACCTGTCAAACTTTCCATCTTGCTTTACTTTCTCTATGGGACTCTGGAACTGCCAGTCTGCTGTGAGAAAAGCTGACTTCGTACCAGCCTATGCCTCCCATCTCTCACTGGACCTCCTAGCCCTAACTGAAACCTGGATCACCCTGGGCAACTCAGCCACACCTTCAGCACTCTCTACTAACTACTCCTTCTCTCACACCTCTCGTTCCCCTGGCAGAGGTGGAGGCACAGGCCTGCTCCTCTCTCCCTGGTGGGAATACTCTATTCTTCCTCTTCACTTGCATGATCTGTCCTCCTTTGAATGGCATGCTGTCTCTATCACTGCCCCAATCACTCTTGTTGTGGTTGTCCTTTATCGCTCTCCTGGCCCTCTTGGTCGCTGCTTGGATGACCTTGACATCTTGTTGAGCTTTCTGCCAGGGGACAACTCTTCTCCTGGGTGACTTCAACCTGCATGTCGATGACATTCATGCAAGCGGCCTCCTGTTGCTCCTATAGTCCTTTGATCTCTCCCTGTCCCAATCCCCTGCTACTCACAAAACGGGCAACTGTCTTGACCTTGTATTTTCCCTCAACTGTGGCTGTCCCCGTTCTCTCTGTCACTCCGCTGCATGTCTTTGACCACTTCATTTCCTTTCAACCCTCCCTCACCACTAACTCTTCGTCTCTTTCCTGCACCTGTTGTCACCTTTCGCCACAACTTAAAATCTCTTTCACCTTCCTGCTTTGCCTCTGCTACTCTGGCTGCTCTCCCTTCTGCTCCGCAATTCTCAGATCTATCTACAGATGATGTCACCAACACTTTCCTCTCTGCCTTATCTTCCTCCCTTGACTCTCTCTGTCTTCTAGACCAGCACGCCCCATTGCTACCCCATGGCTGTCTGATACGTTACGTGCTAATAGGACCATACTGCGGGCTGCAGAGCGAAGATGACGTAAATCCAAAACTCCAGTCACTCTTAGCTGCTTTTCAGTCTGCTGTCTCTTCAGCTAAAACCTCCTCCTTCCACAACAAAATACAGCCTGCATCCAAAAAACCACACAGACTCTTTCCCACCTTCTCATCCCTTCTGAGTTCCTCGCCACCTCCTCCTCCTTCTTCTCTCACTGCTGAAGACTTTGCTTTGTTTTTCAGAGACAAAGTCAAAGCGATCACTGATAAATTCTCACCATCAACCTGCCTGGTTCGCGCTGAACCTCCCTGCAAAGCTATCCTCTCCAACTTCAAGCCACTCTCCGAATCTGAAGTTGCTGACCTCCTGATTTTGCGCAGAGCCACCACCTGCTCGCTTGATCTGATCCCATCATCACTCCTTCAGAACACTTCCCCGCAGCTCTCCTTCTTCATCTCTTCTATCATCAACTTCTCACTCTCCTCTGGCTGTTTCCCAGCTGCCTTCAAAACCGCTCTAATTTCACCTCTGTTAAAAAAATCCTCCCTGGACCCCAATCTGGTTGAAACTTACAGACCGGTCCCTCTCCTCTCCTTCCTGTCCAAAACCCTTGAGCGGGCAGCCTGTGATCAACTGTCTGATTTCCTCACCCGGAACAATCTCCTTGATGATTATCAGTCTGGTTTTAAAGTTGGTCACTTCACTGAGACCGCCCTTCTGGCGGTATCTTACGCTCTCCGAGCTGCTAGAGCTGCCTCCCTCTCCTCGGTCCTTATCCTCCTCGATCTGTCTGCAGCATTCGACACTGTCAATCATCGGATTCTACTCTCCTCTCTTAACCAGCTTGGGATCAAAGGTGCGGCACTAAGATGGTTTGAGTCCTACCTCTGACAGATCCGGAGCTCTCGTTGTTCTCCTCTGTCTCTCTCAACTGGTGTTCCGCAGGGCTCGGTATTGGGTCCTCTTCTTTTCTCCATCTACACCTCCTCCCTCGGTCCGGTCATAGCCTCCCATGGATTCAAATTCACACCACCTGGTGTGTCAGACATCTCCGCATGCATTGCTGCCTGCCTGTCGGACATCTCTTCATGGATGTATGATAACCACCTCCAACTTAACCTCTCCAAAACAGAGATTCTTTACCTCCCAGCTGGCCTATCCTCCTGTCGCGACCTCTCAATCAAACTGGACAACTCACTCATTTCACCTAGCTCCTTCGCTAAAAGTCTGGGAGTAATGATTGATGCGAGTGTCATTCTCTCAACATATCGAAGCCACAACTCGATCCTGCAGATACATCCTGTATGATATTTGTAGGATCCGTCCCTACCTCGCTTCTGACTCCGCCCAACTACTTGTCCAGGCTATGGTGACTTCCCCTTTGGACTACTGCAACTCTCTCCTGTGTGGCCTTTCTACTAATGCCATCAAACCTCTGCAGCTTCTACAGAATGCTGCTGCACGAGTTGTTTGATTTGCCAAAGCACTCCCATGTATCTCCTCTACTATTTCTCTGCACTGGCTTCCTATAGCTGCCCGAATCAAATTCAAAACCCTTATTACTGTGTACAAATGCATCAATAGAACTTCTCCCAGCTATTTACAAGATTTAACCAACCCGTACACCCCAGCCAGGCCCCATCACTCATCTACTTCTGCTCGCTTGGTGGTCCCACGCACGAAAGGCAAAGCTCGGAGGTTCTCGGTTCTGGGTCCGTTGTGGTGTAATGACCTTCCCCTGTCACTCAGAACTGCAGAAACTCTGTCTATTTTCAAGAAGGGTCTGAAAACCCACCTTTTCCAGATCCACTTCGCCCAAGATCTCTTCAGCTCATTTATGGTGTAGCTGTTCATGCATCGTAACTCCATAAGCATCCCTAGATACAACCTTTATTCAGCCATTACTCTAGCATTGTACTTGCTCATTTGTGTATATTTAAAAAAAAAAAAAAAAAAACATTCGTGGGAGGGTATCAGGATTTGTCTATCCTGTGTCCTATCACCTACTCGAACGATGAACCTCGGTGCAGCAAGTGGTAGGGAAGAAACAGGTTTGCTTGAGACTTTCATGTCTGCAGCTATGTCTCCTCTTAATGTAATACATAATTGTACTTTTGCTGAGATGTACGTCGCTTTGGACAAAAGCGTCTGCTAAATGAATAAATGTAATTGTAAACGTATTTAATTGTAACACCCGGACGTGAAATGGACATATTTTACTGTAACATCCAGACATGGCCGTAAAGTACAGTAACCTCAATAGCAGTGTATATACAAGTGCACGGGCCTGACTGTAGGTGATCTTTGCCTCCACACACTTGTCTTCATAAAGTCTATACAAAAGTCTTGGGCAGTTCTTACAGACTTTGTAAGGCACCCCCTTAGATCCCAGTGCTCATTTGCTCTTCACAGTAACAGGGGGGAAAAAAAAAAAAAAAAGTTTAGACTGCTTGAGTTATTATTCGCCTCGTATTCATTGCTATTTTTTGCATGATTTATGGACTTCATATACAGTGCCATGAAAAAGTATTCGCCCCCTTCCTTATTTTTTTTGCATGTTTGTCACAGTTAAATGATTGAGAGCAAACAAATTTTAACATTACACAAAGATAACCTAAGTAAATACAAAATGCAGTTTTTAAAATGATGATTTCATTTATGAAGGGGAAAAAAGCTGTCCAAACCTACCTGGCCCTATGTGAAAAAGTAATTGCCCCCTAAACCTAATAACTGGTTGTGCCACCCTTGGCGGCAACAACTGCAATCAAGCGTTTGCGATAACTGGCAATGAGTCTTTCACATCGCTGTGGAGGAATTTTGGCCCACTCTTCTTTGCAGAATTGTTTTAATTCAGCCACATTGGAGGTTTTTCGAGCATGAACGGCCTATTTAAGGTCATTCCACAGCATCTCAATTGGATTTAAGTCCGGACTTTGACTAGGCCACTCCAAAACCTTAATTTTTTTTTTTTTTTGAGCCATTCAGAGGTGGACTTGCTGGTGTGTTTCGGATCATTGTCCTGCTGCATAACCCAAGTGCGCTTGAGCTTGAGGTCACAAACTGATGGCCGGACATTCGCCTTCCAGATTTTCTGGTAGAGTGCAGAATTCATGGTCCCATCAATTATGGCAAGTTGTCCAGGTCCTGAAGCTGCAAAGCAGCCCCAGAGCATCACACTACCACCACCATGTTTGACTGTTAGTATAATGTTCTTTTTATGAAATGCTATGTTACTTTTACGCCAGATGTAACGGGACGCACACCTTCAATAAAGTTCAACTTTTGTCTCATCAGTCCACAGAATATTTGCCCAAAAGTCTGGGGGATAATCAAGATGTTTTTTGGCAAATGTGAGACGAGCCTTTGTGTTCTTTTTGGTCAGCAGTGGCTTTCGCCTTGGAACTCTCCCACGGATGCCATTTTTACCCAGTCTCTTTCTTATTGTTGAATCATGAACACTGACCTTAACTGAGGCAAGTGAGGCCTGCAGTTTTTTAGATGTTGTTCTGGGTTCTTTTATGAGCTCTTGGAGGAGTCGTCGTTGCGCTCTTGGAGTAATTTTGGTAGGCCGGCCACTCCTGGGAAGGTTCACCACTGTTCCAAGTTTTCTCCATTTGTGGATAATGGCTCTCACCGTGGTTCGCTGGAGTCCCAAAGCCTTAGAAATGGCTTTGTAACCCTTTCCAGACTGATACATGTCAATTACTTTGTTTCTCATCTGTTTGTGAATTTCTTTCGATCACAGCATGATGTGTTGCTTTTTGATGTGCTTCACTTTGTCAGACAGGTTCTGTTTAAGTGATTTCTTGATTCAACAGGTCTGGCAGTAATCAGGCCTGGGTGTGGCAAGTGAAATTTAACTCAGCTTTCCAAAAAATGTGGTTAATCACAGTTCATTCATAATTTAACGGGGGGGGGGGATTAGTTTTTCACATGGGGCCAGGTAGGTTTAGACAGCTTTTTTCCCCTTAATAAATAAAATCATCATTTAAAAACTGCATTTTGTATTTACTCGGGTTATCTTTGTGTAATATTAAAATTTGTTTGATCTCAATCATTTAACTGTGACAAATATGCAAAAAATAAAAAATCAGGGAGGGGGCAAATACTTTTTCACGGCACCGGCGTATGTGTACAAATTAGGGATTTGACGTTATGCGTGAAGTTGGCAAAACAGCGTCTTTCTGACTCACCAGTAAATATTACATAAACGTGTTCGTGAAAAGTACATTTTAATTGTTCATAAATAAACCGAGACAAACAAAACCTAAAGGAATTCGCCGTGTACTACAGTACGCTCACACTGACTGACGCGCTGTCTGGAAGAGCAGTTCTCGCGTAGTGTCGCCAGCGGAATCCGCGCGTGAGCACTGCACTCACAGCTGTTGCCCCCCCCCCGCGAGAGCGGACAGCGCGCGACTCTGTGAGTGGCGCGCGAAGGAGAACGGTTCCGCGAAGTGTCTCAGCGGTCGTGTGTTTCTCTGCCATCATCCTGTACAAAAACCCCCTAAAGATTCCCCCAGTCACTGCGCTGTTGGGCTCCGGGAGGCGCGTTCCGCCGCCATCCTTTCACGAGGCTGTTTTTATAAAATGAAAGTGATTTGAACTGAAGAGGTGTGACGTTGTTTAGATACTCGAGGTGAGTGAAGAAGAGAAGAAGGAAACAAATTGAAAGTACATCGGACAGCACCGTCTGGAATGGCACTGGCGTGAGCTGAGCTTACTGAGAAAACCTCTCCGTTACCATAAAAATACCGTGAATAACATGGGTATGTTTGAGACAGGGAGTCTTTACACGACGTGTTTCCTCCTGATGGCTGGACACACGTGTCTTCTTTTTGCCGGTTGCGCACCTCTACATGCAGGTAAGACAAATGTAAATTTATTGCAAACACATTACTTGGGAAGTTTAAACTAAACTAAATGTCGCTTGTCTGTCGCTCACTGTCTTATAATTTAAATATTAAGCTGAAATGTTCACAGTCCTAACCCTAGATTAGTCATGAGAAAACGAAATTACAGTTTTAATTTGTTGTTGGCTTATACACTGAATGATACTCGTCGTTCACACGTGTGTATTGAAATAGTGATCTATAGGTAAGTAGAAGGAATTCTTGTCGAAGGTCCGCCTAAGCAAAGTGAAAGGGAAAATAAAGTGTGAGGTGATTAACTGTAACTGAACTAGGGGGGCGTGGTGGCGCAGTGGGTTGGACCACGGTCCTGTTCTCCGGTGGGTCTGGGGTTCGAGTCCTGCTTGGGGTACCTAACCTTGTGACGGACTGGCGTCCCGTCCTGGGTGTGGCCCCTCCCCCTCCGGCCTTACGCCCTGTGTTGCCGGGTAGGCTCCAGTTCCCTGTGACCCTATCTGGGACAAGCGGTTGAGAAAGTGTGTGTGTAACTGAACTAGAAAACTGGATTTCACTGGACTTTCCACAGGTTTAAAGACTTGTGCTGTTTATTAATGTGTGCATTCCCTCAGGGAGTTACTGAAGATAGGATTCTAGGAAAATACTCTGTTGATCACATCTGTAGTTTTCTTTTATAAACTTTATTTAATAAAGTTATCAAAACAATACACAACCAGAAACAAACATCAAAACATCCACAATCAAACAAACCCAAAATTATTTTTTACTTTTTTTCTAAACACCACAGATAGTACAAAACAATCACTGAATGTTGTGGAGAGCTCCCCCAGGTCACTCTAAACCTCCTTACTCCACACAATGGTTAGGAGGTCGCCCCTTGAACCTCCCAGAATTCCCTCGTGGCAGATTAAGCATAAGCAGCATAACAACCAATCAGAAAGAAACACAGGACTATGTAGAGGAATAGACACTAACACCATCTCTTTACACCAATCCACATCAGCCCCCCTCAGCGTCGTTACATTATTATTTCATTTATATTGGGGCGAACGCTGTTTAAGCGTTGCCAGATGTTCCTTGGAAACAATCTCCACCTGTTCTCCAGATGATTGATTTGAAAGCGTGTCGAACTACAGGACAGTTTTATTTAAGCTACGCAGTCTTTGCATCCAGTGTGACAGCAGGCAGTGCAGGGGTTCAGGTCGGTCCCTTGCGATCCAAAGGTTCTGGGTCCGAATGCCAGCTCCTTCTGTAGTATCTGTGAACAAGGTACTTGTCTTCATCCAGTTGATGCAGTAAGAATACCCTGCTGTACACATGAGTAAATCATTGTAAAGTTGATTGTCTAAGATTGTAAGTTTCCTTGAACAATGGCATCAGCAGAATAATAATTTCTGTGCTCCTTGAATCATGTTATTTTTCATTATATTTGTGGAAGTGATTTAGGGTTTATAGCACATATAGAAGTGAAACAGGGAAAAATTCCCAAGAGTGGTGTAACTTGACACATTTCTTCAGGTGATGATGCCTTCTCCATCCATCACGTGGGCTCTGGTCGCTGTCTTGAGTCTAGTGGCCTGAACCTGGGCATGGGGGACTGCTCTGGTTCCTTGGAACAGCAGTGGAAATGGGGCTTTGGCCACCGACTCTTCCACGTGGCCACTGCCCAGTGCCTTGGCCTACAGGTGCCCTCGAAGACCTTGGCTCTGCTCGACTGCGACTCGACTCGGGATGTACTCTGGTGGCGCTGTGCTCACGGGATCATCCGCACAGCCTACCAGCTGTCCCTCTCTGCCGGCAACGGCACCGTCAGTGCCTGGCTGAACTCCCAGGACAGTTGGACGAGGCACAATTCATCAGACAATATCTGCCGGCAACCTTACCGGGGTTAGTTGTGCCGCTTCTGAAATGACTTCCATCTCTCACCTTTCCCCTGTCCATCAGGCATTTTCATTGGGGCCTTCCGTTTGCTTTTTTGCATAAGATGTTCTTTTACATGTGCTACGCGAAAAAATTCACTGCAGCAATTTTATATTTCCACCTGATTTTCTTTTGCTTAAAAATAAATGCTGTACTTGAGGGATTTTCTGAAATGTCATTCACTTAATGGTGAACTAGGATTCATATCCTTTTGTGACACACAACCCAGGAAACAGCTGGTATGTGCTCGTTCCCCTTTAATTTAATTGTCTCGCAGAGAGTGAAACAGGTCACGGGGGGAAGTGAGGAAAGGGGACAGGGAACAGGTACAGAGGAAGGGGTCTCGTTGGGCGTCGTGCATCCATTGGCTCTGTCTCCACTTCACTTTCCATCTCCGTCCCTCATTGTTGGGCACAAGGGTTAAAATAGAGGTGGTTATTAGCCCCGGGTGTGGTAAGTCCATGTGTGCCCGTGCATGCCGCACCTCTGTATGAAAGAAAACTTGGGACTTAAGGGGAATTTCTTAAATGGTGACGTGTCAGAATCTGTTGACACTGCATATTATGAAAGCTCTGTGGCACTGCAGGGAGCCTAAATGAAAATGATCACGAAAGGATGGCTTTCTTTACAAGCCAAATATAATGCAACGTGTTCGTGGCAGTTTCATTGTTTTTGTAATTGTGGCTTGAATCTGTATCATTTGCATTCTTGCAGATATCTTTATATTTTATCTGCTACGCCATACTAGTTCACTGCATATTCAAATTTGCTTGTGAAAATTTCATTCGGTGAAATGTGTATCTGGAAGAAAAACGACTTCAAAAATGAAGTATCTGTAAATAAATATCTGTAGCTGTAATTAAAATGATCATGCAGAATCCTGAATGTACAATAACCAGTGTCTGTACAGGATGATCAAACATTTAAACAGAAATATGTGAGGTTATAAGATCCATCCTAGTATACATTACTAGCACAACGCACTTAATCTTCTTTAAAAATTTTAAACTTTACGGCCATAAAAAGCTTTTATGGCTTTTTTTGTTTTTTCATATGGTGCTGCTGGATGTAATTAATGAAAAAGTTAAACTGTGTATTTTTAATCACATTGTCTGTTCTGCTCAACCAGTTATACACACCACCATGGGGAATTCCTTCGGAGCGCCGTGTCAATTTCCATTCCGCCACAATGGCAGCTGGCATCACGGTTGTGTCTCAGGAGGGCAGGAGAAAGAATTCTCCTGGTGCGCCACCACCCACGATTACGATGGGGATCGCAAGTGGGGCTATTGTCTGAAGCCTGGTGAGCTGTCTTTCTGTCTTGCTCGGTTACTCAGAGCCAAAGGTAGTTTGTCACAGCATTTTTTTCATCGCGTCAAATGGTCCAACAATTTAATATTAACGTTAAGAGCGTTGTAGAAAAGATAAAGAACAGTGCAGTAAACAGTAATGTCTAGTAATATTATACACTTAGAGTATATGATTATATTTACTCTAGGGAACCTCTCTTTATATCCTTGTGTACCGCAAAGCATAAATGGAAGACGATGTAAAGTGAGATTGTTTGTACGGTCACATAATATGACTATTTTTTCCTACAGAGCCATTCTGTTCATCCTTGTGGGAGAATCCTGGCTGGGGGAGCTGTTACCAGTACAACCTACAGTCAGCTCTGCCATGGCGCGAAGCCCGCGCCTCTTGCCTCAGTCAGGGAGGAGACCTGCTCAGCTTCTCCAGCCTCAACGAGTCTGCCTTTATAGCTGGTGAGGAGAAACAAGCGTCTTGTCTGACCTCTGAACTGCTTCTTTCATCTCTTTTGGAGTTCCAGGTGGCAATTATGCAATCATTACAAAAGCTTGTGCCCCTGGAGGACCAGGCCTGGACACCAATATTTCACAGCAATGAAACACTGAATTTCTTTGCAATCAGAATGTGCATAAACTGACAAAAAGAAGAGAGAGGGAAGGAAGGCAGCATTGCATATGTGCTGTAGACTTGGGGGCAAGCTGGGTAGATTCTGTATGTGCTATAGTGTTGAGTACAGTGTGGTCAGTTAGGGGATACTATGTATATGACTGTTTAGTGCATAAGAGCACTTAGAGATGGGATTGATGATAAATTAGCAAAAATCATCTGTTTTCTCACGTTGTGATTTGCAGCTCAAACAGGATTGCCTAACCAGATGTGGATTGGACTGAACCAGCTAGACACGGCTCAGGGGTGGCAGTGGTCCGATGGCTCCCCCCTCTCATTTGTTAAATGGAATGAAGGTAATCATCAGCATTGGAACACCTCGGTCTTGAAACCTGCAAAATTGAAAAAAGTTTAGGTAGAATGCAGTTAAATAATAATAAAGTTATTCTTCAGAAAAGTGCTTAGAAAAACAGTCATTAAATGTGAAATGTGGATTTCTGAAATACAATTTGACATTTTTTAAAAATAAATTTAATATATACACTTTATTAGACCACTAATTTTTGTCATTTCAAAAATGCATAATGTACAAATATTTGAAAAGATAAATTGAGCATTCTGCACATTTAAAAGAAGTATTAACAGTTTTTGCTGAACTGATAAGTCCAGTCTTGCTCGTCTTCAACTGAGATCTCCTTAAACCAGCACTAACCAAATTTATCATAACTCAGTATTGTAGTCACTGTGCAGATTTTTGATCTTAGCTCACCGATGTTGTACAGGAAGTGAAATGTTACACCTACAGCCCAAATTTCTGTCCTTTTCAAAAAAATGTATTAAATGAAAGATATATTCAAAAATTAAAAATAGTAAAGTACAGTATTATTAGAACATGCATAAGTATTAAATATTTAAACCGGACAACATGGTGGTACAACGCGTAGCACTGCTGTCTCACAGTGCCTGGGTGGTGTGAGAGGATGTGGGTTCGCTCCCTGCTCAGTCTGTGTGAAGTTTGCATGTTCTTCTCGTGTGGGTCTCCAGGTGCTCTGGTTTCCTCCCACAGTCCAAAGACATGCTGTTCAGGTTCCTTCATTGTGTGTGAGTGACTGAGAGAGTGTGTTCCACTGATGTATGGATGAATGGCACATTGTAAGTAGTGTATCTAGCAGTGTAAGTCACCTTGGTGAATAAGGTGTGTGGGCTCATAACACTATATGAAGTTCATTGGAAGTTGCTTTGGAGAAAAGTCTGCTAAATAAATAAATGTAAACTATGTTACTCTTCACATCTGATAACTCTGAGCTCCAGGACATTCCCAAATGCATCTTAACACTGATTAACTTGGCTTGGGGCCTTTTCAAGCCCAATATATGCCCTTAATATTTGCATGTAACACCTCTCAGTAGTTTGAGATGACAGAGAATATTAGTAGCCCCATCTCAGTAATATTACTAATTTTTGCTATCACCAAATACTTGACCAGTTGTTATGCCGCTATGAATCTCAGAAACACTGAAATAAACATTACAGCAATTAATTGTGCATGCTAGTATGCAGCTGTCCATAGATTTATTTATTTTATAATATAGAATTTTAACAGTGTCTAAATGAAAAAACAGTGATAAATTTACAGTATATCTTTTAAGGGATATATAGACATTAGCAGGATAAACAAAAGTAAACTTTTAGATAGCTGGCAATCTTAATGCACATACTGAGGTCAATTTATTCTTAATTATATTCCATATCGTGCCTTTTATCTGAGTGTTTCACTTAGATTTGTTGTAAGGTTCAGTAACGGGGAGCAAAGTTAAATATCCAGTTTGTGTGTTTTGCAGGGATGCCCTTTACTTCTGTCTTGCAAGAGGCTGATTGCGCTGCGATGAACTCCCAGGGTTTGTGGGAGAGCGAGGCTTGTGGATTGAGGCTTCCATATATCTGCAAGAAATATCTAAACCAAACTGAGCAGCAGTCAGCTGGTGAGTGATTCTTCTCATCATTCCGTGGAGCTGTGCAATCAGATTCGTCCATGAGAAGAATAACACTATTCTCCGCTGTCATTTAACAATTAAGCATAGTACTTTTTCTTACTGAATTCTCCCAACATTACATCTAAGCTTGATTTTGAAAATCCGCTGTGAAGAACTGTGGCACAACATGTAATGCTGGTGCCTCATTTCTTCTGGGTTGTGGGTTTGGATCTGGCTAAGTGTGTATGGAGTTTGAATTTTCTTCCTCTCTTCCTGTGGGTTTCCTCTTGTGGGTCCGGTTT
Organism: Scleropages formosus; assembly: GCF_900964775.1. NCBI lineage: Eukaryota > Metazoa > Chordata > Actinopteri > Osteoglossiformes > Osteoglossidae > Scleropages > Scleropages formosus. The sequence continues at coordinate 1,168,998 of NC_041817.1, forward strand.
CCTCCCACATTCTGAAGACATTTTTCAGGTGAATTGGTGACTTTAACTTGCCCATTTTGTGTGTGTGTGTGTGTGTGTGTGTGTGTGTGTGTGTGTGTGTGTGTGTGTGAGAGAGAGAGAGAGAGAGTTTGTTACATTCTTCTGCTGTATAAATAAGTGTGACTGATTTTAGGTTGTTTACTATAGTAGATGGAAAATTCTAAATTGCTTTGGACACGTGGGAGGTAAATGCTAGTTAATCATAGAAATTTACATCATCTTGGAGAAAATATGTCTGTAGAATGAATAAACTCAAATGTAAAATAAATTTTAAGATATTTTCCCAGAGGAAATTCAAAGAAGATAAACACAGGGGTTCCCAGTATGGGTAAACTGAAAATGTTTTCATGAACACCTGAAGATGCAGCCCAGGGCTCCAGGAAAATAGTCTATTAATAAACAAATCAAAGATGATTGTTGTATAAACATAAGCTGTATAAGAGTGTTTTATTGTTGCTCTTATATATATTTCTACAACTATCATGAAATTCCGCACTCTTTTAGTTTGGTGAGATGTTAAGAGACACCTGAGGTTCCTGAACCTTATAATCTCTTGTTGCTCTCAACCCAGATCCCCCCTAACCCACTGGCAAATTGGGCTCCAGAAATGGCTGCCTAAAGAGGTGTTGGATATATCATTTTTATTTGCAGATCAATCAGTGGTGAATTTCAACCTTGTAAGAAATCATTTTGACCTACCCAATACACACACACTGTCTGAAACCGCTTGTCCCGAGTGGGGTCGCAGCGAGCCAGAGCCTGACCCAGCAACGCAGGGCGCAGGGCTGGGGGGGAGGGGACACACCCAGGAGGGGACGCCAGTCTGTCACAAGGCACCCCAAGCAGAACTCGAACCCCAGCCCCACCAGAGAGCGGGGCCCGGCCAAGCCTGCTGCACCACTGCACCCCCTCCCACCCCATAGAGGATTCTATAAATATCTACAACTATGTCATTTAATTTCTCCCTTAGAAAAGGAGAATAGACTACTGTCAAAATTAATAAAGGTTAAGGCAGGGACATGATTTCTGCATTATTATACAACTTTGTCATATGCTGCTACTGGCTCCTTTGATGCTCTAAGGGAAACTTAGGAACAGGACTTGGATTTGCCTTTTAGTGATAATGAATGGTTATCAGGATGTCTTAAAGTCTTCTCTGCCTGCATCTCCCTCAATATTAAGCAACAAAACTCCAAGTTCAACCACAGTATCTGCCTTGCTCTGATGCATCTTCTCAGGATGTTCCTGGGGACATCTCAGCTGTGCTTTAAATGGAAAGCCTCTCTGGGTACTTTACTACATGATTCTGGGAATATAAGATATAAACTTAATTCACTGGGGCATCTATCCAAGAAACATTTAACAAAAAATGTAGTTTCTCCCCAATTACTTTGTTAAATCGCACCTTTCTTGATGACTTTGACGAAAGGCTAAAGGCTAACTTTTCTTACATATTTGGCAAAGAATGTATTGTAATGCTTGGGTTTACACTAGAAGTACCACCTATAAATATGTGGATGATTGAATTTTTCCCACTGGAAAAATTTACATTTGATTGCATGACAATTATAATGAATTCTGGAATTTTGGGACACCCTTCTGGAAGTTATTATAAAGTGCTACCTGATCATACCTGTGTATTGTAACCTTTTGGCCCCGAGTCCTCAATCTATGTATGTCCACATATTTTCAATTTCTCATTGTCCTGTCGCTATCTCTTTCTCATTGTACTGTGTATGCTGTTGTGACCCTACACTGTTCATAAAACTGTTAAAAAAATAAATAAATAAACACAGTAGACACAGAATAGTACTTGAATAGGTGAATTTTTTTCAGATATATGGCTGGACGGGTCAACTTCTTGTGAGTCTGGCTGGAAACCCTGGAATGGCTTCTGCTACCAGTTAGTGAAGGACCCATGTAGGCCTATGCTGGAGGCCCAGCAGTACTGCGAAGCATCTGGGGGGGCCCTGATCAGTATGCACAGCCTTGTCGACGTGGAAGCAATCAACATGGGGTTTCATGACAGTACAGGTAGGCTCTCCAGGTTTTTTGCACTACTGCTGCATTTAAAACTAAACAGAGCCCCATGGGGAGCTAAAGACCACCACATTTACATTTATTCAGTTAGCTGATGCTTCCCCCAAAGTGACTTGCAATGTTACAATTATCAACCTGTTTATACAGGCAGGTAATTTTAGTGGAGCAATTTAAGGTAAGTACCTTGCTCAACAGTACTACAGCTAGAGGTAGGGATCAAACCTGTGCCCTTTGGGTCTAAAGGCAGTAGCTCTAACCACTATGCTACCAGCTCTCCAACATAACAGTTTGGTTTGGTCATGGTCACACAGAGAAAGGTCACTCTGCTTCTGCAGATTCCTGAAATTGAATAAGGTCTTTATTACACTACATTCTTAACTAGTTCTTGGTGTTGCGTTTAACTACATGTGTTGTGTATCAGATTTGTTACATAATTTAATATGTGGATCTGTAATTTGTTATAATAATAGTTCGAGTAGATATATCTAAGAAATTAACATTTCGGCCTTACTGCTTGCTAATGGTGTACTTAAGAAGTTTAATTTCCCGCAAAAAAGTTCTCAAACTTGTGAATATGAAGACTGTATTCAGTTTTTGGGTGTTTTTACTGGAGACCAAGAGCTGGAGGTCTGGACTGGCCTAAGGAGTAAGGAGAAACAAGCCCTTTTCTACTGGACTGACAATTCTTCAGTGTCCTTCACGTACTGGGCCAGAGATGAACCTCAGATTCCTTCTGAAAGCAAGCCAAACTGTGTTTCCTACTTTGGGCAGGTATGTGTGTAGTCATGGTGAGAATGTATCCTAATAAAACAGAATGTTCTTTAATTCACTGAAATCAACGGTGACAGTACACTGAAAAATTGTAAATATATACACATACAGAGAGCTAGGGCGTAGAGTTAAATGCTTACAGTTATGGAATATATATTGAACATATGATCAACATATTGTTATTACATTGCCACCTAGAATTTGCCTTCCGCTTACAAAAATGGTATGTGAAGTTTTTTTCTGCAGTGTGTGATAATGTTTTCCTTTTACTGCACAGTACCACCTCTGGAGGGTCAGTCCATGTGAAAAAGAACTGCCTTTTGTGTGCAAGAAGAAAGGAAATGTGAAGGAAATCATTAAAAAAGCAGGATGTCCAGAGGATGGCGTGAGCATCCATCACCCTAATTGAAATCTTTATTGAACTCTCTTTAAGCTCTGGGGAAGTTTTGTTGTCTTATAACTATAGTTTTTCAGATCAGGTCCTGAATTTCTGCTTCTTTGTCTCATAGGACTGGAAGAGACATGGTAACGCATGTTATAAGGTGGACACTGAAGAAGTTCTGTTTCAGGACAGGTGTGACCTCACAATAATGAACAGGTAGGTTGGCGTGACGGCAATAACACAGGCACCTGCTTTGCATTTTAACTTTTTCAAAAAACCAGTATGAAGTAGATTTTCCAAAAAGAGACAAGGACAGACAATATCAGATTACCAAAAGTAATACCTGCCATCCGGAATGAAGCCAAATGAGCAGGGCTTTTAAAAACAGTCTATTAATGTCTAGTACTTACCAGTTCCAAATGAAATACATGAGAATTTGGTGCATAGCATTGCACTGGAAAATTGAATGTCATTAATCTCACTGGAAATAATGCAATCAATCATTTTTCATTCTGTTAAATAGCAGTGTTTTCATACCATACAAATATATTGTTCTTAAGTTTTCATTTCATTAAGCTATATGTAAAATTTTAAACCACTTTTTTGCCCATCACAGATTTGAGCAGCTGTTCATTAACAGTCTTATTAAAGACCATATTACTACTAAAACCCTATATTTTTGGATGGGACTCCAGGACATAAATGGTACTGGAGAATTTCACTGGATTACCAGGAACGGTCAAAGTAAAGGTGTTCCTTACACCAACTGGAATAGGTTTGAACCAGGTTAGTCACTGATTAGTGAAAGCACAAAAAGAAACACTGTGTGAATTTCTTTTATTTAAACAGCTATTTTTAATGTGATTTATTAAACATGATTACCTCTGTCATGAAAATTTTATTGGAAACTGGTTAGTTTGGCATGGCACCTTCGCCACTGTTGTGGTTATGGGTCACAAGGGACACTAATGTCAGCCATGTGATTTCAGAACTAGCTGGAGGATGTGTTGTAATGTCCACTGCCCAACCCTTGGGAAAATGGGAAGTGAAAGACTGTGAGCTCTTTAAAGCTGGCTCCATCTGCAAGACGTCTATTGGGCCTCAGGTGGAACCAGATGCAGAACCAGACCTAAGCCTCCCCTGCCCCCCTGGATGGGTGACCCATCCTGATGTCCACTACTGCTACAAAGTAAAGTCGCTTCGCTCAAAATCTGGGGCTCATTTAGTCTGTCTGAAACATGGCAACCTCTGGACGGGCGGGTTTGGGAACGACACCAAAAATATGTCGGTAATCTGCAGGCTCACTGATGGCAATCTGATGTCCCTCCGGTGCCTCGCAGGTGTTCCATGAGGAGCGGCTGAGCCGGAAACGAACCTGGGGGGAGGCTGAACGGTTCTGTGAGGCCCTGGGTGCTCACTTAGTCAGCCTCAGCCACAAAAATGAGATGCAAGCCCTTCAGTCCGTCATTTCGGAGACTGTCAGGTATGACTCTACAGGGTGTAAAGCATAACACTAGTCCTGGGACGGAGAAAATACTCTGAGTGCAATCCTCCACTGTGTGCATACCTTCTTTCTGCTTCACCCTGTGGAAACATTGACATGACTTTCAGTAAATATTGGTCTGACTGCTCCTCTCACTTCCGTGTAACTCTGAAAATAATGCTGGTGTCTGTCTTATGCTTGAACCACAGGGCTGTCTCATAAAATTACTTATATTGATTTATTTAGCTGATACTTCTCTCTAAATTGGCCCACAGTGTTAGATTTGTATACTAAGCTACTTACAGTGATTTACCCATTTATACAGCCAGGTAATTTTACTGCATTAGTAAGTACCTTTCTCAGGGCTGTTAAGCAAAAGTGTGGATTTGAGTCCAGACATTGAATTGTAGCACTGACTGCTGTGCTACTTGCTGGACCTACTTTATTGCTTTATTTGAATACGTGATTGCAAGTACAACTGAATTTAAAATCCTGTACCTTTTTTCAAAAACTGTGTGTACCTTGTGGCATTACTTACATCAGCGTGCTTGTGCAAACCATCGTTCTGGGCCGTTGGCCATGCAAACTTCCTCTGTGGGCTCTTTTCCATTGTGTGTGCTGTGGGCTCCAATGTGACCACTGACACATTACTCTTTGTCTATGCCGCATACTTATTACATTTTGTTCCAGTTAGTATATAGAGCTTCAAGCTTCAGCTCTGGTGTTGTGTTTCCCACCCATAAATCACTTCTGCAGATATAAATTTTGTTGTAGCCACGGTTTAATGTAGGATTCGGTGTTCTTTTTTCTGGTAACTAATAATACCTAAAGACCTTCACAGGAATTGAAGAAAAAAAAAACAGAAGAAGCAAAATTCAGTTTATTGTTGGATAGCCTATATGTTTATCTGAATGCAGCCTATTTGTTTTTTTACCTGACTACCTATTTGATGCCTTGGTACAAAGTGACTTACATTGTTAGTTAACATCTTATAATTTTTCAGAAAGTCAGTGGGGAGTCTTCAGCTGTTTCATGTGATAATATTTTATTTCTTTATTTAAAAAACAATGCATGCACAAACTGTGTCTTGGTTTTGATCTCCATTGATCACAGCAATGAGCGGTATTTCTGGGTTGGCCTGAACCGAAGAGGTACGGAATCTGGCGATGCTTGGGAGTGGAGTGATGGAAGAGCAGTAAGTGGAGTACGATCTCATGACTAACAAATTTAAAATGACATAACAGTTTTAAAGTAACCAGTAAATTCAGATATTCGAATGTATATTAATATCCATTATTACTCAGGTAAATATGTATTTTTTTCTAAAAATAACCAAAAATTTTGTATGCATTTAAAGTGGGATGTTACTTATTTACTGGGGGGTGTGGTGGTGCAGTGGGTTGGACCTTGTCCTGCTCTCCGGTGGGTCTGGGGTTCAAGTCCCGCTTGGGGTGCCTTGCAACGGACTGGCGTCCTGCTCTGGGTGTGTCCCCTCCCCCTCCAGCCCTGCACCCTGTGTTGCTGGGTTGGGCTCCGGCTTCCCGCGACCCTGTATGGGACAAGCGGTTCAGAGGGGGGGTGTGTGTGTGTCTTACTTATTTACAGTAAGAAAATGACTTCTTAAAAAATCCATGCACTAATTCTGAAACAGATGTCATGTGTTTTGTCAGTATTATGCACCTGTAATGTCTATGTTCCAGGTGTCTGCTGACATTTTCTCGAGCGAGTTCCATGAGGATGATGAGTACAGCAGGGATTGTGCAGCCTTTAAGGTACACTGACTGTATTGTGTTTTTTTTTAAAAAAAAAAAAAAAAAAAAAAAACAGATTTTTATAGAAATTAAAGACGCAAATACGATATTGTCATGTGTCTATGAAGCCGTGATAAAGCTAGAAATAGGCAGATAGAAATGCTCCAGTCCAGGTTGAGATTCAGCCCCTTTGTGAGGTTTACTTGTCTTGTATATTTATAAAGTGACCACAGTCTCTTCAGTGGTCCACATTGTTCATTCTTCTTCCACCAAGTCACACCAAGTGGATTTTTAAATTAGTTGTAATTATGGAAATGGTTTAGCTATAATCAATCACAAGTCCACAAGTTGCTTCCACTTCTACAGCTTCACAGAGTTGTGCAGTACAGGAATACAGGTGGGAGGGGGTCATCCAAACCATGTTCATCTGTATGTTTAAAACCTCAGTTGTTTTATGTAGTGCATCTTTGATTGGATCTAAAGACTGCTTCAGTTGCAATGTTGATTTTTTTTTTTTTTTTTTTTTTTTTTTTTGACTGATTTTTTCAAGTGTTTCAGTGTTTAATTAAAATCAGTGATAATTTAGGATGTTAGATTTTTCTTTGTCACTCGTGTGCTTCGGTGGACAGTTTCAGTTGTTCTTTGGAACAGGTTGAAGTAAGGCCTCACAGAAGGAGGTATTTCCTGCATGCAGTGCACGATGTGATTAAGAAGCCTTTCTATGCCATCCGTTTCCGCTGCGACGCTCAGCTGGAGTGGGTCTGTCAGATTCCTAGAGGTAAAATACGTGAGCACCCATGAACACTAACACAAGCTCATAAATGCTGAATGTAGAACCAACACTATTTGCAGTCTGTGTAATAGAGGATCCAGTCTCTTCTTAACTGAGCGGGAGTTAGCAATACAGATAAACAATATAAAATTATAGAGAACATGGTTTGATCTGACCTAATGAATCCAAATAATTTGTTCAATGTTTTTTTTTACTCCTTAAGGAAAGAAAGAGACAGTTCCTGATTGGTATAATCCAAGTAAGTGATCATGCTCATTTTGTTTTACTTGTGTCTACGTGGTTATGGCAACTATTACTTTTATCTAAAACAACTTTGATATATTTGTTTTATACACTTACTCAGATGGATATTTCATCAACGTGATTTAAGAGTACAAAAACAAGGCTTTCCTGAGCCTTGAGCTGGCAACTTTCTTTTTTGACATGAAAATCAAACTGATGAGACTTTTTTCGTTTACTGCTGCAGACACCCATCATGAGTCTTCGATATTTGTGGATGGCAGTGAGTTCTGGTTCGTGACGAACCCAAAGCTTACCTACGATGAAGCCAGAGAGTTCTGCTGGAGCAAGGGCAGCAAGCTGGCAACTCCAATGACATATGATGCGGCAAAACAGATCAGAGAAAAACTATCTGAGGTAAATTCATCTCTTCAATGGCCATCTGTTGCAGCACAAGTTTACAACAATTTTTTTTGCTGTTTCATTAGTGCTTTTGAAGGGATGTGTTTCGTTTTGATTAAAAATCAAAGAAACTGTTTTTGTACACTTTAAATAGATTCTTAAAGGTTAAACATGCTTTCACTTTATATTGTATGCACAATGCCTTCATTCAAAACAAAGTAGAGTAAGGAGAGTAAACAACAGCTGTATTTTTTGTGTTATAATCTTCTGTGTACTTCAGCTTACAGAAAACAACAAGGGGTCACTCTGGTGGGTAGATGTGCAAGTACTTGGTTACCTCTATCCCCTGAGGTGAGTCAACCGTGTTTTATAGCCACACATTACATATAAATATTAAAAAACAATAATACTGTTTTTAGTCTATTCTTGTACTAGTCTACTAGTATAATAGTATAGTAGTAATACTATTTTTAATCTAGTTATTTTACTAAATAAGGTGGCAGTAAAAATACTATAAAGTATCATTACACGTACAAATTATAATTTTATTTTCTGTGTTTTTGTAGATATGTTGCCTAACCTTAAGATTACAAAAACATTCAGATATTGAAATCGATGATGAACGTTTTGCTTGCTGTCTGTAGCTCTTGTTATGAAATATGGAAGTCAGCTAATGTTTTTTTGTTTCTATAGGTTAATTTCAATGGACCGTTGCTATGCAATGAATACATTGTACATGACTCCAGGTAAATATCTACATTCTAGAGGTTGAGGGTGATGTGGAGTCTCATTGAAACAGGCACGTGGCCTTTTAGTTTAGTTGAGGTTGACTGGGCCTTGCTGAATACTTTCTTTACAGTCCACACATACACGTGCAAGGGGCGCTTTCCATTTGTGTGTGAGAGACTCAAAACCACGTCTTTGGAAAAGCATCCCCTGCCGGCCATCCCCATTGGGTTGCCATGTGATAATGGATTCCTGACCTTTGGAAACAAGGTCAGTCCTGATCAGCACTGCAGTCTCCAGTCCCTCTTTCAGGGCTATCCTGTCCAAATTCCTCAGTAGGAATGCTGTCTATCAACATGAGGGCTTCTCGTGCTTTTTGCCACACAGGAAATGTAATTTTAACAGTTGTACCACTACTGTATATAGTGTGGGAAAATATACATCCATTTTTTTACATAGCAGACCATTTAATCAGTTCAACAGCATGCTTGCCCCTTACTCAGTCATTTTAATTTGTGCATGTCCTTTATTTACTGTTGATAAAGCTATAATAGATAGTACAACCACACAAGTGTGCAATCAACCTGGAAGAGGTAATTTCTGACATAACTCCAGTTTCCAGTTATTGGTTCTGAGCAGTCATTCAACTCAACAATAACATAATGAACATAAAATAAACACTCGTGGAAACATTAAAGAAAATTACAGAATATGTTGCATTCATTTAACTACCGAAATAAATTTAATTATGGTTAAAGCAAGACAGCATGGCAGAACTACTTCCTATCACAACCATCAATTAATGTATGTGACACACAGTCCAACATAGTGCAGGACCATCCAAACATGCCAGTAAACAATGAACCCATTACTATCGGTCTATTTAATTTTCTCCCATCTTTGTTAGGGAGAGAGTAAGAATGAGAAGCAAGCAAAATCTTGATGACCCACTTGCCACAACTGCTGACCCTCATGAATTTTTGTCTCATATATTTTGGTGGTATTGCCATGCATAAAAATTTTTATTGTGGTATTTTAATACATTTTAGTTAGTGTTTAGTTAGTCTAGGATTTCTTTTCCATAAGAAAACCTTTTATTTTGGTATATTAATTTAATTAGTATTTTTTTTCTCTTAAGTTGTTAGCAAGAATGAATGAGAGTATGATAAATAATTGTAATTCCAACCCTTCACAATGGGAATAATTTCACATATTTAACACGGTTATATGAGGAATGGGTGTATATAACAAGTGTCTGACAGCTGAAGTTGTTGCTTTACACACCTTTCCGTCTTGGGCAAGAATGGGGCTAAATCTTTTATTGGACCGCTTTTCCATTGTGTGTGCAAAAAGCTAAAATACAGATGAATACCTGCATGTGTGTTGTTTAGAGTAGGGTCAGGTATATCTCCCACTTCCAAAGAAGGGAGACCAGCACTGTGGTATGAGTAGACTATACCATAAATATAGGGGATAAGGTAAGTGCCACTAAGTCAAATTCGACTCTTGGAGACCGTGAATGTGGTTTTCACCATAACAGAAGATACGGAAGCGGTTTACCATTCCATGCTGGCACACATGTCTTTGGACTGTGAGAGGAAACCCACACAAACACAGGAAGAACATGCAAACTCCTCACAGACTGAGTGAAGATCAAACCCCAGACCTGAAACCGCAGCCCAGGCTCTGTGCCACTATGCTGCTTATTGCATAAATATGTGATTCTATAAAAAAAACACATGGAAAAAGAATGTCTGTGCATAGAAAATTCCTTTTATGTAATGCCTCACTTTTACTAACATCAAGCCCTATTTATACATTTCAGATAAAATACTACTTTGATAGCATATGGACATTTGGTACTGTCACTTTTTTGTAGAAGGGATATATACAGAAATGTCTTGGATGGATAATCTGCTTTTTTTCAGTGCTACATGGTGATCAAGCCCCTGTACGTGTCGTTTGCCAAAGCCAGTGAGCATTGCCACACACTAGGAGGAACTCTCCTTACCATCGCAAATCAAGTGGAGCAGGGTGAGTGGAGTTTTTAGTGCCAGGCCAGCATCCAGAGACTTCGCAGTTGCTGCACCTCTGACTCTGGTGGTTCTGCCCAGTACTGCTGTCATCTACACATTCTCTGTCTGTTTTCTTCCTGTCAGACTTTGTCACATCCCTTCTATCTGAGCTGTCCAGGAAGTTCTGGATTGGACTGGAGATCAAAGAAACAGGCATGGAGTGGGTTGACAATTCTACTTTTACTTTCCACAACTTTAACCCCCTTGTGCATGGCCAATACAGACCTGTGAGGAAAGGTGTAAGTACCTTTCGCTGTGTCTTTTCTGTTGAGTAAAAAAACCCAGCTTAAGGCTTAAGTACTTAAGACTGCATAGTGACACCAAGTCCCCGTTTTTCCCATGTCAGATATATTACCCAAAAGCACTGGAGCAGTGCGCCTACATGATCAATGACCCCCATCCTGCAATGACGGGCACTTGGGACTACACATCCTGTATGGACTACCAATACATCTCTATCTGTCAGCATTACGCAGGTATATAAACTAATTCACTCATGGGAACTCCTTATCATTAGCTCTTAACCATATCAGTTGTTCAATATAAGATACATCAACCAAAATGACTTTCATGTAGATCATACTGCACAGAAAAACTGTTTGACAGGCTTTTCTAAAAGTGGTGCCAGTCATGTCACAAAACTTAAGGTAACATTTCGTAATGAAGATATCTTTTCCAGACAAGCCAGAGAGTCCTCACATTCCTGCGAGCAACTTTACAGTCGGCAGCCATACGTACAGAATCATACAGAAGAATGTAACATGGTTTGAAGCCTTGCAGCTGTGCAAGGAGGCAGGCATGGATCTGGTCAGCGTGACAGATACCTACCAGCAGGCTGCCCTCACCGTGGCCGCGAGTAGAGCCAGCCACTCCGTGTGGATCGGCCTGTTCAGCGAAGATGTAAGTTCCACGTTAAACTCTTCCTGTTCCTCTGAAGAGTTTGAGGTTTGTGAAGTCACAGGCTGCCATTGTGTTTTGAAGAGGTGGGCAAATTAATACAGACTATACATAACATGTAAATTGTAATTTAAACACATTTTCTTTAAATGTATTTCTGATTGCCTTCCTTTCATATTTTTCCACTATAAACATTTATGCAACACTTTGAGTCATGAACCTGTTGTAGAAAACTGATGCTGTTTGCTAAATAGATTGAATTGTGTGGGAAGGACATCTTATCCTGGAACTTGGCTTGTTTTTGCATCAACAGGATGGATTCCACTACAGATGGACAGACCACAGCCACGTCATGTTCAGCCGCTGGTCTCCCAAGCCCACTGTTGGGCAGTGTGTGTACCAGGACACTGATGGCTTTTGGAAAGCCACAGAGTGTGAGGAGGTGCTAAAAGGAGCAATCTGCCAGATCCCACAGAGTGAGCTTTACAAAAAGCAGATCCATCTCTCAGATTCGTCCTGATGAATCAGACCAGATGGTCCATCAGTTGTGGTTGCCAGCCAAAGGCAGTAGATCTTAAGATGTTTAAAGATGTAAAATTTGAACTTGAGTAACTTTGTAAGAGCATACCTAATATTCACCAGTAAATTATCTGGTGTAAAAAAACTTTTAAATAAAACTGTCAGCTAAGAAAATAAAAAAGAGATGCAAAAAAAATACACAACTGCATTCAATAATATTCCATAAGTACTTTCAGAGGACTTGCAGAGTTAGTGCTAGCAACCACCTAAAAGCAAAAACTCCCGTTCTGGGTGTTTCCCCTCCCTCTCCAGCCTTATGCCCTGTATTGCCGGGTTAGGCTCCGGTTCCCCGCGACCCCGTATGGGCCAAGCGGTTCAGAAAATGCGTGTGTGATTTTGGCTAACACTTTTCTATTTCTAGGTGAAACCACCCTAAAGCCAGAAAAGAACCTTGTAAAATGTCCTCACAAAATCAATGGGCTAAACTGGATTCCCTTCAGGAACAATTGCTATGCCTTCCAGTTGGACTCTTCACGATGGGAGAGCTTCACAAATGTTCGAGACATATGCAAAAAATTTGGTAAAGACAAATACCTGCACTCATTCTTCAAGATGTGTTCCCAACTTCATGATGTACTGTATGCATTTGTAGAAGTACTATTAGTAATATACTTTAAGACACAACACGTAAACCTAATTTTAAATGTCTGTCAGGTTTGCTTGTCAAAAATAAAAAAAACTAAATGAATCTAGACTTGGTTAGTGCTAAGTTCTTCCCTTACCCACCAAAAAGCTTAAGTGCTCTGAGGGTACTTATACAAAATGAGTACTATACATGATCCAGGTGAGCACTCTCCACTAGTGGTGTCTGGTCAGTTAGTGTAACATATTATGTGTCAGGTACTATGAATGAAAAGCTCTATGAATGAAAAGTGCAGTATAAATGCAACTTTGTAGAACTCCATAGAAAGTGAATTTCTGGATTGTCTGAGCTGTCCATTTCTTCTCAGACAGTGATTCAGACATTCTTACCATCCGGGATGAAATGGAGAATGAGTTTGTGAAGGAGCAGCTGCTCCCTTTCAAGGACTTGGCTCATTTTGTGTGGCTTGGAATATTCAGAGATGAAAATGGTATGGAAAACATGGTTTCTCACTTCATACATTTATTTCTGCAACTATTTTAATTTAGATTAATAGACACATTTTTAAGTACAGATGGACATTAACTTGCTGTTCACTTCCAGTTGTAATAAAGAAATATAGCAAAGACAGCAGGTAGTACAGTACTAAAGAGCATGGACTTATAACCTGAAAGCTGCAACTTTAAGTTTCAAAGTCCTGCTATTTTAACCTTGAGAAAGGCACTTAACTGCTTCAATGGAAATTTTCTGCTCTATAAATGCCTAAAGCTATAGCTGATTATTAAGAAGTGAAATGTTAGAAACAGCTGTGTGTAAGTTTAAATAGTGTACATTTTTCAATGAATTTTAGAATTATTATATATATTTAAATTTGTGTTTATGTATCATAAAAACATTGTCATTTACTCTTCCTCTTATTCCTTCTAGTTAATCGGATGAAATGGTACGACGGTACTAATGTCCAATACTCAAACTGGAGGGATGGAAGGCCATCTGTAACAAAGTCATTCATGGCAGGGCTTGGCTTGGACGGAGTCTGGGAAATATTCGCTGATGAAAACTTTTTTTCACCTTTTCAGCAAAGAAGTATTGTGGCCTGTAAAATTGACAATGGTAGGTTCCTCCTTAATTCCTTTAAAATGATATGTTCTGAGGGGTGGCGCAGTGGGTTGGACCACTGTCCTGCTCTCCGGTGGGTCTGGGGTTCAAGTCCCGCTTGGGGTGCCTTGTGATGGACTGGTGTCCCGTCCTGGGTGTGTCCCCTCCCCATCTGGCCTTACTCCCTGTGTTACCGGGTAGGCTCTGGTTCCCCGTGACCCCGTATGGGATGAGTGGTTCTGAAAATGTGTGTGTGTGTGTGTGTGTGTGTGTGTGTGTGTGTGTGTGTGTGTGAGATATGTTCTGTGTTTACATAAGCTAGTTCAATGGCTTGCTATTTCTAAGGGTTCACCTAAAGCATACACAGGATTTTATTTACCTTAAAGAATTGATGAAAGAAGTTTTCATTTTAATTTACATTGTTCTTTTACATTTTGTGCTTTGCAAGACCCAAAGGAGGAATTTCAGAAATCACCGAATGATGTGGGAGTCTATGGAAACTCGAGCTACTACATTATCGAGAGACAGCTCGCATGGTTCGATGCTGTGCGTGCATGCAGGAGTGCTGGTGGCCACCTGGCCAGCGCCCATGACTTTGCTCATGATGCCCACCTGGAACTGATGTCCAAGAAAGATGGCTTCCCGCTCTGGATTGGCCTGTCTACTCAGGATGTATGATACAGACACAACTTTATCAACTAAATATGCTATTTCCATTGCTCTATTCCCATGTGCTCAAAAAAGGTTTATTTGATTGCAGACGGTTGCTGTTTGTTGTCAGATGAACACGGAAATGAACCCCGATAAAACACCTCAGCAACAGTTGACCTTTATAGGCTACACTTTAACATGGGAATAAATAGAAACTGTGTGAATGCTGTATTTTGGTATCTAAAATGTATTAATACTGTTAAAGACACAGACCTCAAATCACTTATAGATATGACTTATCCACATCTAGTAATGACACATAACTTCAAATTGCAAGCTTTTGAACATGTAAATAACATTATTAATTAATAATAATGTCCACAATCTTCATTGCTTTCAAAAGTTACATTTAGGTTTAGTTTAACATTAGGCTCCGTAGGTTCAATACTGGTATGAAATTGTTTTGTAGATGGGCAGCTCGTACGAGTGGTCTGACGGGACCAGTTATGACTACACGCCTGGAAGCTTTGTGAGCTCAGACTCCAAAGGCGACTGTGTATTTGTGAACACGAAGGGCTTGTGGCAGCGAGCAAACTGCAGCTCCAAACAGGAAGGAGCCATTTGTTATAACTCCACTGTTCAGAGTAAGTTGCATTCACAGCATTTATTCACTTCTCTAATTAAACCACCTGCAGGGAGTTTTCCCCAGAAGACATACATAAAGCCTGAAGCTTTAAATTGTTTAGGAAAGTCCTTATGTGTTTTAAGTGCACCGTTAATACTACCAGAGTGTTCATTAATGTTTGTCTTTCTTCAGCAGAAAAAAGTGTCTGTCCACAGGCTTCTGTCCTCCCTGTGTCCAGAAATTGTCCCCAGGGAGGCACTTCAAAGTGGATAGAATACAATGGCCACTGCTATACAGTCGACATGCCTTCCTTTGTGTACACCATGAAGGAAGCCAAGTCCATTTGCAGGACTCTCGGTATGCCCTCCTCTTTGCTTTCAGATATCCAGACCAAATACAGGTGATCAGATTTACAGTTCCCACTGGAGCCTGAAGGACAGAAATCCTAGTGATTTTAATGAATTCTTTTTAAATAGCACTTAATGGTAAGGAGGAACAATCCAGTTCTTTCTTCAAGAAAGCAATTCAGAGCTCAGGTCAACAAGAATCTAGCAAAAGACATGCATACACACAAACACTCAAGACACAGATAAATAAGCAAATCATTAAGTTATGCAAATGAATAACTTCTGTATTTATGCAAGAGAGGACAGAGTGAAGTAAGGGGGTATAAGGTGTATTGAGATGACACAGAGCAGCTCAACGCCACTCAGTCATTAAGAGGTTGATTTCCTGGCAACAAGAAGACTCATAGAACCTGATAGCTACTGATATGCACCTTTAATGTGTATGACATTGTCTTTAAATGAACATTTCAGCAAAATATTTTTAAAGATGTAGTACAAGAGTGTCAGAACTTATTTCAGAAGGAAGTGTGGGTTTACTGACAGAATGTTCCCTCTTCATGTGCAGATGATTCATCACAGCTCCTGACCATAAAGAGCAAGGAAGAAAACAACTTTGTCTCTGGATGCTTATCTGAGAATCCCCTCATCACCGATCGGATTTGGCTTGGCATAGATTTGGACCACCAAGGTATCATGCAAGGGTTTCATATCTGGACATGTCAGACCTACTTCAGCATGTACTTTCAGATTATGCGCCATATAAATCTTACTATGGTGCTGAAATCCAGTCTCATTTATAATTTATGTTTTTAGAGGCCAATTTAAAACAATATTTGAACAGTTTTTGCTGAGGTGTAGGACTTCATCCAGATATTTTTGAAAGCTTTGTATTTACACTAAAGCTGAAAATCAGGACCTGAATTGCATTTATGTATAAAAAAAAAAAAATTGGTGTGATTGTAAATTATTTTCTGAAGTGTTAAAAGCAATGATCACATTTGGTATACTTAATGAATGTAGCATGTCTTATTTTCGGGACATCAGTTCCCAGCCTTCCCAGTTTTATAGCTTTGAAATGTCAGGAATACTCATGGCATCAAGAAAAGCATACATCAGCAATTTCTTGACTGAAATGTTTGCCTTTAACTTCAACATGGGGGCTGTTTTCCTTGACTCCTTCCTCCTCAGGTCAACCAATGGCCTGGGTAGATGGCACCAGTGTGGCATTGTCATTCTGGGAAACCCAAACAGAACCCTCTAACCAAGCCGCACTCAGATGCGTAGTCATGCAGGCTGGGAAGGGAGGCGTGTGGTCATATGTGAGCTGCGAAGACACTCGCAGCCGGGTTGTCTGCAAAGGCCCAAGCCGTGAGTATAACACTAGACATTCCCACTCACTGGTACCTCCTACAGACTGGTTAGCTCTTGGAAAGGGGCTCTTTGCCTACAGAAGTTGAAACTCTTAAGTTTCTTCTGTGCTAATTTGCCTGTCACTGTTAAGTAACAGGGTTATAATGTCATATAATGCTCAGCATTGGTGGAAAAGGGCAGAGTCCTGCAGGTTTCCAGCTCTTCTTACAACACTAAGTTCAGAAAGGACGTTAAATAGGAAGTTCATTCAAAACGGCACCGGGTGGTGTGCTGAACAGTTGAACTCGGTGGATTATGATTTATTTGTTTAGCAGACACATTTCTCCAAAGCAATGTATAACTCGGAGTAAACCAGTAACCAGCCATAACTTATTTTTATTTTTGTATGGCAAATGTCAAACTTCTGACCCTGTCTTTTTGACAGTTTGCAATTTTATTTTATGCATGACAGGAATGACAATGTCAATTTGTCCAAATACATGGACTACAGTGACTTGTGAGAACTTCATGCTGTTCATAGATCACATTTATGGGTTTACCTGATGCTTTTCTCCAAAGTGACTTACAATGTTGTTACAGTTATTTACCCATTTATAAAGCTTATTAATTTTACTGGTGCAATTTAGGGTAAGTACCTTGCTCAAGGGTACTACAACCAGAGGAGGGGGATCAAATCTGCAACCTTTAGATCCAGAGGCAGCAACTCTAACCACTATGCTACCAGCTGTCCCCTAAATTTCCATCACATAAACATGCATACATGTACCCACCAAAAATAACACATAGGATGTTTTCAGCACATCAGTTATTTAAATTAGCCACAAGTAGGTAAAATACTAAAATGTTTGCTTTTCAGAAGCTCATACTAAACAAATAAATTGATTTCTTATAGCTTGTTAGCACAGTTTGTGTCATTCAGACATACTGGTGGGTTTTCAAGCATGATTTTACTTTTACCATATGAAACGTTTTTACTGTGTTAATGCGCTAACAAGAAATAAAAAGTAACATGTAATCCTTTCCATGTGCAAACTAAGTTTCCTAAAGTGACTTTAATCAGATTATTAGGACAATACAAAAATCCTCCGGGAACAATAAAAAATGTCCTAGTCTGATGTGTATTTTGGGGTAGCACACACACTTTTGATACGATCATTATATTTTTTTCTCTCTCTACAGGGGCAAGAGGTACAAAAGTAGTCTTGGCCTTCTTTTTCATCATTGTCTTCATATGTATCACCACAGTAATGATTGTAATATGCAGGAGAAACAGAGCACGCTTTATTTCAACTGTGCAGTACAGAAGGAGTTTAGATGAAGACAGCAGTAGCATCATAACCCAGACAGAGTAAATGCTATTCCATGGCTTTGTGCGCTTTTACATTTTGCACCTTCTCAAAGTTTAAAACACAAATGTTAACACACAATATTTGAGTTTTAAATGGAAATAGTCCAAAATGTGCAGATGCTGACAACGAGCATTGGTGCAGAGTCCATGTAAATATCTTGTGCACCCTAACCTGTACACTTTATGTGCTTTATGATATCAGGGATTCTTCTGCATACTTATAAATTACAGGTATCTTTTAACGTAATTTTTCTGACAGATAAAGGGTATCTTTTAATGTGTACTTCAGATTATGCCGATTATGCTGTCTGAAAATGCTAGTCATGCTGGTTTTCATTTTAACTTAAACTTGAAAATTAAAGCACTCTTCTTATCAAGACAGGCTTTACTTTTGTAAAGAAATTGTTGTACTATAGGAAACTGCTGTGATTTGGTAACACTGCTTTATTTTACATTTATTTTACAATACATGTAGGTCATGGATTTGTGCCAGGTCATAATCAGCACTTTTGTAATGCGTTTCTTTTCATTGGAGCTAAATATAATTTGTCATATAGTTTTTCCTGACTGCTGAGAACTGGAGTACAAATGGCTCTGTTGTATAGCACATAAATTGCACTATTGTGCCGTACTGTTCAAACTGTTCTGCAAGCATGTTGTAAAATTTGTAAATATTTAAATTGTTCTATTGGAATTTAAAATTTGTTCAGAAGTTGTTAAAATTTCTTTGTTCTTTTTTTTCCAAACATTGTTCAATCAGGTCAACTTATTGCTCAATAAACCAAAAAATCAGTCTTATGTGTTTGAATCTGCAGTGATGGGTATGCTGTTAATACATTGCTTCCTCAATTAATGTATTCACAAGCTTAATAATACATCTTTTCGTCACATAATGGGGTCAGTCTGTTTTGTAAAATTCCCATTGTGTAATTGATTGCAGCACAAAAAGAAAGTTAATTGAAGTACAAAGTTATTTTTTGCGTGACAGAGTAGATATGACAAACATTTAATATTTGTTCCAAAAATTAATTCTTGCTTAATGTTTTCACTCATGTCTGGACAATTTAAAATGACTAACATGAAAACTGTTCTGTTTAGTCCTTATTGTTGACTGATTTAAGTCATAATGTTAAAACATGCATCTTCTTCAAACTTCTTCGTCTCCATGCCATGGCAACTCCTCTTCTTATTGGCGACCGTTCAAGGCACCAGGTGTGTCTGCGTGTCTCCTCCAAACGCTGCTCTCTTATCGACGCCTTCCCAAACGGAAGTGTGTCTGGCTTCGCGAGGCGGGACCGCGATCCTGTGACTTCACTTCCTGTGCAGTCACGCGGCCGCTCGGGACGTCGTAGCGGGGGGGGAAGAGCTCGGCGTGCGAGGAGGGAAAAAAAAAAAACCCAAACAACAACAAAAAAAGACCCAGTTCGCCTCGAGCTCTTGGTGTGGCTGAGAACATGGAGTCTGCAGGGAGAAGCGGCCTTCGTCTCTTCCTAGAAGTCGCGCTTTTGGCGTTTTGCTGTCGCTGCTGCCTGTCCGGCGGTAAGTAAGTGACCAAAACCAACTTTTCCCGACTTAGTTACTAGTTTTTTTTTTTTTTTTTCCCCTCTCTCCATGAGTCCATCATGTGGCAACGACTGAAACCACCTGAAGTGCGCAATTCAATTGCAATTTCTGCCGAAACCGGTGGAAGAAAAAGAAATGTTCAGTCAGTGACGCTGAGAAAGTGAACTTGATGCGTGGAGACGAGTTGGGTTTTGGGACTAAACACGAAATGCTAGTCGTGTCGTGGCGACGCGCTGTGCGGCTGTGTGTGTTCAGTGTGAGCGAGTCTGTTAGGCTGTGTGTTGTGAAAGACACACACACAGAGAGAGAAACGCACGCGCGGCTGCGGTCATGATCAGGTCGATTTGGGCTGTGTGAGTGACCTTCGGCCCTCCGCTGGGACACGGGGCGGGGGCGGTGAAGGTGATAGCGACGGTGACAGCGGTGCCGAAGACCCACCTTCCGTTCGGAGCCGGAGCGCCCTGCTGCTCTCCGTACAGCTGAGCTGTGTGTGTGCGCGCGCGTGCATTTTTGTGTGTTGCGTACTACTGTTTTTAAATTCGTTTCGCTTGTAAAAATTAGTGTAATACTGTTGCAAAATACTGTTTCTGCCGTTTCAGAATGATTGAGTCACAGCTGGTGCACTAATACGTGTCTTTCTCACTGACATGATGAACCACTGTCGGTGGGGGGGGGTCATGGTGCTCCACACGTCCCCCAGAAGCACGAGCTGCAAGGCTAGACGGGTCGGCAGTCCATCCGCGAGGCGCGCGCACACACACACATTTACATTTTATTCACTGAGCAGATGCTTTTCTCCAGCGTACATCTCAGAGACAGACACACACATTATTACACGCAATTTAGTTAGTGTCACCATTTCACCCGAACTCCATGTCCTTGGACTGCGGGAGGACAGAAGAGCACACAGAGAACACCCGCATTTTTGGGAGAACATGCAAATCGACGCACGCTGAGCCACGACAGCTTGGGTGCTGTGAGGCCCCAGCGCTACCCGCTGTGCCGCCCGCGGTACATTTCGTACAGGGAATTTTCTTCAGCATGATGTGTGTGCAAGTCTAGACTTGACAAATCCATTTGTCATTGAAAGTGTGTATTTTCAAGACGGAGGCATTCTTTTTCCACAGTTATATCGACTAAGTTAAACCTTACAGTTGCTGTTGCAGTTGCTGAAGTCCAGCACACACAGTGATGTGTGTACGTGCGCAAAAGAACGCAGTTACGTGCACATTTGGATCTGTAGTAGCAAAACGCCTGAAATCTGCGTTTTCCACAGAGTGTCCAGCTGACGGCCGTGTGTGGGAAACCTTCGGCAACAGCTGCTACCACTTCGTACATGGAAAAGAAGATGTTGCGAAGACCTACACCATCGAAAAGGCACGAGAGATGTGCCACGGCTACGGTATTGCAATAGCTTCGCTGTCTGAAAGTGATCTTTCCGATTGCAGCGGCTCTAAACCAGCATAATTTAGCTCGCAGGCCCCGAAGTTCACCCATAATATTCGTTACATTTGTTTACATTACTTTGTCATTTATTCTTTTAGCTGAAGCTTTTCTCCAAAGCGACTCACAATGTTAGTCTACCTACAGTCACTTACCCATTTGTACAGCTCGGTAATTTTACTGGAGCGATTTTAGGGCAAGTACCTTGATCAAGGGTACTGTTAACTGGAGGTGAGATTCAAACCTGTGACTTTTGGGTCCAATGGCAGCAGCTCTAATCACTACACTACCAGCTGTCCATATATTATTTATCAGGACTTGCAAAAATAATAAATGATATTAATGTGTTCTGTTATGTTCCACAGGACTTTTATGCATAAACAGTGAAGAAGAGAACAAATTCATAGTGAAGTACTCTTCTCGGGTTTGGAAGGACACTGAAGACATATGGCTTGACATGTATTTTGACCCCGACAGTGAGTGAAATTATTGCTGAAAACTTTCCTCCTTTGTTGCCCCTGAACTGTTTTCCGGACTGTTTATTCAACAAGTTGCTTTTTTAATTCAGCATTGTGAAGCTGCTTCCTTTTCCCTGCTACTGAAATCCTGCCGCCATTGATCCTCTGAATGCTGGCTGTTTATTAGAAAGCGCTTGCAAGTGGGGTTAAATACCGCACACGAAAAGTAACCTACATCCTAGAATAGATGACAGATAATAGATTGTCATAGCACGTCGTATTGTCCTTCAGCCTCAGCATATATCAGAATGGGGGGTTACCTGCGTCGTGCAAAAGCACCTAGGTTCAAATCCTGTTCAGTAAGTGTGGAGTTTGCATGTTCTGTCTGTGTCTGCACCAGGTGCCCCCGTTTCCTCCCACGGTCTGAAGACATTTGTTCGTTTAGCAGACACTTTTCTCCAAAGCGACTTCCAGTGAACACCATGTAGCGTTATCACGTCCACACCTTATTCACCCAAGGTGACGTGTACTGCTACGTAGACAATGAGTCCCTCGTGTACGCACCCGTGAAACAAAATTGTGTTCACTGGAAGTTCTTTTCTGAGAAGTGTTTGCTAAATAAGTAAATGTAAATTATGTAACACTACACATATTGAAATCCTGTAGTGAAAAGTTTTCTTCCAATGTTTTGTGAGAAATTAATTTTCAGAGCAAATATTTCAGTATCACATTTACTCATGAAACTAATCAGTCATCTGTATTGGTAAAAACTAGTGCTGTAACAAACTTAGCAGATGAATGTTGCGTGGTATATTGGAGCAGTAGATGTCATTGTTGCCTGTACAGTACTTATATACTGGTTGCAAAGAAATGAACAGAAGTGAGCCAATTGCATCATGTTGAGGTGAATTTTTATGGAAGTGGTAAAAGATTCCCCAGCTACTTTTTTATGCTGCCACACCTGTTGTGTGCCTGTTCTCTCAGATGACACTCTTGTCTGGCAAGACCAGACACCTGTGGTTTACACCAACTGGGAGGATGTTGACGACTTGACCCCCATGGACACCTGCGCATCCGCTGACTCCAGTTCGGGGAAGTGGGTGCGAGTCAGCTGTGAGGATTCCTACAAACGGGTTGTCTGTGAGACAAAACAAGGTGAGGAATGATGCCATACCATTGTTTTCAAGTGTCATTTTCTTTGTACTTTGCTATTTAGCATAAGATTTAGGCTTATTAATATACTTAGTTGTAGACAGTAAACCATTTATTTTTACTGGCATTTACTTTTTCATCTGAGTTTCATTTCCTCTTTCAGTATCGGAAAATGCAGCCAAAAGGGGTAAGTGATCCCAGCGTCAGTATGGTTACTCATTTTATTGAGTATTTCAGTAAGATGAGTACCTTTTTCCCCCCCCACTAAGGTAACAGTCAGCTGCTCTCTGTATTGGTCATCTTGAGTGTGGTTGTTATTCTGGGCTTCTCTACTGCTGTCTGGTTCCTGAGCCAGAAGCACAGCTTCGCACCCACCCTCTTCACGTCGTTTGAATACCACCCACCATTCCGCTCCCCCAAGTCTGATGAGACAACTCTTGTGGAAGCAGAGGAGACAGAGGCTGTGGCCTAGTAAAGCCTCCCCCCTCCTCCCAGGTGTCTATGGTGGAGCCCGGCAGTGACTTTCATAACACAGGAAGCGCGTTGCTTTGCTTCGCTTCCAGATTGTTTGTAGTTCTACATTTCCTGCCTTTGGAGTATGCAGTGACTGAGGAAGCCTGGTCACTTCTACAAGAAATGAACTGCTTTCCGTTACCCTAACTGAAGGGACCTGTTACCTGTCCTTTTCCTTTTACATTTTTAGCAAACTTTCAGTGGTTCAGTGTTCTGATATTCACGTAAGTGCAGTACATGAGAAAATCTGTAGAGACTGTGACCTTATCTGCTGCTTTGTTACACTGCAGGTATTCTCATTCTTTGGTGACAGTATTACTACTTGTATTTAGTGTGGATCTTTTTGATTATTGCCTTGCATGTTCAATTTTTCATCATTTGCTTTTGTCACTATACTGCTTTAAGTTTCTCTTAACTGCATATGTCTAAAGTAACATGAGCAATCTATAAGTGACAAAATTTTGAAGCTTTGTTTTAAAATGCACCTGAGGTAAAACAAATGTGAAACCAAAACCAAAGATTATAGTATAGGATACCCTCCTCTTTCATACTAGATGTCTGTAACAAGGATACCAAAGAAAGTCACTACCCTCCGATTCCTTTGGTGAGGGAGATGGCATTCCATCAGAGAGCACTACTGTCAGTGCAATAAGGGAAGTAGCATGAGCCTCCAAGTGCATGTACCACTAGGCTATGAAAAACAGCCAGAAGAGTGAAATGAAGCAAAGGTAAGAGGATCTAAGTGTTTAAAAGATAGAGGAAAAACTAAATCCAAAAGTGCTGAGTAGCACAACAACACTAAAGTTTGGTGTGCACTAAACTGCTGTAATATAACCCTTCACCTGCCCCTTGAGTGTACTTTGAGGGACTTTGTAATCACACGTAAGAACACCTATGGAAACATTTTACTGTGTGCTTTATTAGTGAGTGGAACTGTGAAGTTAATGGTGTTTAAATGGAAGTGCAGTCAACAAACAAATACAAATTACATTTACTTCAAGCATGCCCATACAGTCTTACTGGTCATTTTTTAAATTCCATTTTAATTATGGTTTTTGCCAAAACATTGTGAAAGTTGTATGGACAGAAACTTGTCACACTTGAGCAGGGGCTTTGTGTTTGTTTCAATCCATACAACAAATCCAGGGAGGCTTATCCAAAGACTCATTGCTGGTAGCCTTACATCTTTTTGTATTTGTGTGGCTCTTAAAACTTGATAAACATTTTCTACTCATCTAAGCCTTTAATGGAATTATTAAATCAGAAGACCCATACCATATTTTCAATAAAGTCATTTATGTAAATTCTCAAGCTGTCTGAAATTATTTTACAGAATTCAAATTAAATGCATTGCAAGTATAAAAAGTCTTTACGGCACAGACACACCAGGTTTTTGATTAAAGAAAGGGACCTGTGTGCACCACACCTGCTGACTGCAAGGCAGTCAGGTATTCAAGAAAGTGCATGAGAGTACAGTTGTACCTGTACCCACAGCGATTACAGTGACTGGTGGAAGAGCATGAACACTGGTACTGTTACACCAGTCACACACAGCACACAACTAAATGCAGCATGTCACTCGCAACATTAAAAGACTAAATATTTCCTCAGTAATATTGTTCTTGAACCATTAAGGCAAATATTCTCCAGATATTGAGTAGTTTGCATTTATTCTAAAACCACAAGCTGGGTGGTTAATTATACCTCCATTTCAGTTGCCTTTAGTCTTCATCATCATCATCATCCAAATCACAGAAGTCAACAGTTGGCCTGTTTTCCTGTACCACGTCTTCATCAGACTCCCCAAATGAGCCTTAAAAAAAGGAGGGGGACCAGTAAGTCAGTTTTGGACTAATGGTTCAGTCATGGCAAAAAAAATAATTGTAATATTCAATCATTTTTAAACTTGCTGTAAGGCTTTGTCACTTTCAATTTTTTTTTTTTATAAAGTCTCAACATATGGACTTCTACATTTTCTCAAGTTGCAAATTTCATTCCTAAACTATAAATACATATTAACCCCATTTGTTAAGATACACCCAACTGATTTGAATCCCAATACAATTCCATGCAAAGATGTTTAACTGACCAGTTTGCCAACTTTCATATTATAAACACTTCTCATCCAAAGGAAACGCACAACGTACTTTCAAGATCCTCCATGTGCTCATGAAGTGTTCTCGCCAAGTTGAAAAACTGAGCGAGAGAAGTGGGGAGGTTTATACGCAAACCTTCACAAATAAACAGTTTCATTTTTAGCTTCAAGATAATACAGCGACATCAGGAGTTCTTAACCTGACAGTTCTGCTTCCCCAGGAGAGGTGCAGATGCTCCCAAAAAAATTAATGCAGATAATTTAATTAATTGGGGAAGGACAAGGGGTGTAAATATTTGCTGTCAGGTAAGGAACAAGGGTAAAAATGTTAAGGATCCCCACTCTACATTATACAAATGGTTCCTAAACCCTGGTCCTTGAGGGCAGTAGTGTATACTGGTTTGTGCTGAATTTCACCTTTTAGATGCTTTACAGAAATCAGTAGTAGTATAGAATTTTCTCCTTTCTCAGTGTTCAGTTATCAGGATAACTTCTCTTTACAGCCCAGAAAAACCACGGTTGGACACCTTAAGATAAATGTACCAGTCATGTCCTATGGGTTTACTGTATTGTTTAGGACTTGATTTGATATGGAATTGTACTTCTTACCCCAGCATCACTGGAACTTCCAAGCATGTCTGAGAACCTCTGTTCCCACAGGTGCAGCAGGACCACCAGATAGAGGCCACAGCTGATGAACTCGTACTCAGACTGTTTTTTAAAAAGCAGAGCGCTTTAGCCAGACTTGTCTGAAAAAGCCTACCATTCCAATGACCTCAAGAAATTTTCATTACTATGTTGCTTTTCATTACAGTACCCCTTAAAATGAACATTGGTCACTACAATGATTATGTACTTAGCCATTCAACAATTAAGTTAACCCGGTAAGAACACTACTTCTAACCTTAATTAAATATAAGGCTGAAAGTCCTTGTCTAGTCACCCAGTACGCTAATCATTCTTTGTAAATAATCTTACCCTTTCGTGAGTCTTGTACAACTCATTGACATCAAAGCCTTCAATGTCAAGCTCCAGCTTCTCCTTGCACATCTCGCAGGAGGTGACAGCCTCCAGGTTGGAGCCTGGGGGGTGGAGAGAGTAAAAAAAAAATAAATAAATAAATAAATAAATAAATGAATAAGACACCATACACCGAGAGCTCCGCTTCAGCATGTGAGTGCACCAAGCCCACACTGCATTGTACCCAAAGTGAAGATGTCTGTTTGAGGGAGGAGCTAACAGGTCAAATTACCTGAGCTGATTTTGGCATTTAGCCACCTCTTCATGCAGTCCTGGTGCACATACTGAAGGCTGCCTGTGCATCGGCAGGGTGCAATCAAGGGATTGGAGGGAGAGTCAGCTCCCATTTGGCAAATGCGGCACAGGTCTCCCTCCTCTTCATCTGACTGCTCCAGCAACAAGCTAGGGGGGTACAGAAGACATGTGGTGTGCATATTTCCTATTTAACTGACAGCAAACTCTGTCACTGTGCAACTATATATACCTACAGTCCTGTCAATACATAATTAAATAGCATTTGATAAATTAGAATACGAAATTGAGGACAGGGTAATTTCTCCAGGACATATAAATCTTTGTCATTCTTGGTTACCTCTCCTGTATCTTCCTGAGTCTCTCTGGATCTCGAGACGAGGGGGCCTTGTCCTTCAGGTCCTCAGTGGAGGTCCTCCGAGCAGCGATGTTGCTAATGGCGATGACAGTGCGCCCAGGGACACTTCTGTCCAGAGATGTGGGCATGGAAAGGTGCAGCAGCGAACTGGTGATTCCAGAGAGCGAGCTGTCTCTTGCTGCATGAGGTCGTCTTTGGGCAGATATGCCTGTCGCTCCAGCCCCCTGAGATTCTTCCACTTCTTCCTCTCCCTCGGCATATTTTACCCCTGAGAATTCTGTCCTCATCAACGGCAGGTTCTGGTTCTCGTCCGATTCTGAGAGCGCCAAACGTGCCGTCTCATCCCGGCCCTCCCTTCTCCTGCGAGGGATGACAGGAGCACACCGACCCCTAAGGGATGAGCTTAGCCAGGAGTCGGCAGCCCCCGAGGATGGCTGGTTCAGACCAGAACTTGGTACGACTGGTACGGGGGGAAGCCCCTGGCGCCTTCGGTTGAGGAAGGAAAAGCCCTGGGAAGAAGCGGAACCTCTTCTCTCAGACAGACCTGGACTCCCTCGTCCACTTTCACCTATCTCTGAACTCTCAGGAGATCCAAGTGTGGAGTTAGAGCTGGATGTGGAGTCCTGAGCAGATCGTCTGGAGAAAAGTGACACGCTGTTTGCCAGGCGTGACAGGAGAGGCCTGGTGCTGCGGTGGCCCTCAGAGTCGCTGTCCTCAGGGGACTGAGTAAGAGGAGGACGTGGCAGTAAACTAGAGGACCTCTCAGACTGACCACTAGACCAGCCCTGAGAGTGCAAAGGCTGGGTCGGTGGTGTCAAGTTGGGAGCAAATGCAGAAGGCACGTGAGCCCTCGTGGAGGCAGAGCTGAAAATCCTGGAGGTGTTTCTAAGAGGGTTTCGAGAAAGCCAAGACGGCTGGTAATCCGAGGGCACAGGGAGAACATTAGAACCAGTCACCTGGCTGGAGACTTTCTCCTTTGGTCTTGCTCCTTGTGCATAAGTTGAAGCCACATGTTCTGGATCTGAAAAAAAAAAGGAAGTGACTGACTGTTTTCCCCACTTGTGAAAGAAAGCTGCAGTTTCTTATTTCTTGACAAGTGTGTAGACAAACATGCACTGTGAGCTGAGGCCAACAGCCCTGTTCTCTTACCCATCTCTACACCATGACTGCTCCTTCTATAGCTGGAGGCAGTACACTCAGCTCTCTTCTCTAGCTCTTGGCAAGACCACAGGTCCTCAGAAGAGGCGACTGCTCTGGACACAGGGCTCCACGAATTCCATGAAGGACCTAAACAGAAGGCGTTTATTTTTCATCAGTATGTTAAAAAATATATTTAAAAAAAAAAAGTGTTTAAGGGACATTATTCATATTAAAATACCATAGAAAATTCTACCTGTATTTATACGCTAAAATCAAACAATAGCATTTCAGATAAACTCGAGTTGATGACTCATACAAAGCAGCAGTATTTGCCATGATGCAAAATGTTTAACACAGTTAAAGGAAACACTGACCTGGTTGAGCAATGATAAGAGAACCAGTGTATACCTGTGACACCATCAGCCCTGGTGTACGTGCTGCCCACTACAGATGAAGATATGTTGGAACGTGATTGTCTGTTGCCATAGGACAGTTTGGGTCTTTTGGGATCTTTATCTTGTGCTGCAGTGAGAGGTCCAGGGTATGTCCCTAATCGTCGCTCCGAATCCCCCTGGTAATGAAGCTACAACCCAGAACCTTGTTAAAATGGGAAGGAGCGCAGCTCACAGTCACTGCCATCCTTCCACCAGGCACCAGCTCAGATGCAGAACGAAATGCCAGGTAAGGTAAAGAATAGGGTCCTCTGCTACATCACTGACTCTCAAACCTGTTGCTTTTGCATTTCCTGTATTTTTCTTTGTTCAGACTGGTTTTGTAATTGAGCCATTTAAAATAATGAGTGGCTTTAGTTCAACAGGATTTGAATCACACCAATTAGATGACTTGCTGTAATTTGTATTAGTTGCAAAACACCTTCATATCCACAGTGAAACAGATTTTACTTCTCTTTCTACCTCAAAAATGCAAAAGGTGTTTAAAAAGAGTTACAATGAATGATAAAACTATAAAATTTAACCTTAAATATTAATCACTGTGGTCAAATGTTCAATAATATAAAAAAGCTTTATTAGCCTAAAATGCCATCTGCAAGTTTGCCAATATTCACATTAAATACGTTTTCATCGAACAATTCAACAGCATCACAAACACCTCAGATACTCAGTATAATACAGAGTTTAATATATTAAATTAACAGCTCAGGGAAGTCCATTTACAGAATAGCTGACACAAATGGCAACGTACACAGGGCTACAAGTATCAAGATTCAGAACATTTTTCTACACAAAAAGCAAAAATATGGTGTAAAAAGAGCAGGTTTAAAACCGAGAAGCCAAACTTATTTCATAATTACCTGTTTGCTTCTGCTTGCAGTGGCGGATTCGCCCCATGAACGATCACGAGACGAGACGCCGAAGGAGGCGGATGAGGACCCATAGAGAGGATAGCGTCCCTCATTGGCACTGCCATCACTGGAGGGGTTGTGCAATCTTGGGCTCTGTAACATGGAAGGAACATCAAGCTGACAACTTCCTTACAATGGTATCGGTAAAATATTATAATTATTATTATTATTATTATTATTACTACTACTACTACTACTACTGTCTGCAAAAGGCACAGTTTTCTCACAAATCTCTGATTTGTCAGTCCAATTACATTTTCTACAGCAAATACAAGCAAAGAACATCATCAAATGTTTTCCTCTCCTGTGGAGGGGGTAAAAACAAACCAAGCTTACTCTGACCCCAGGAAAATATAACTGATGAAACCGAAACAAGCGATCTGAAAACAAACCGAGGAGACTGAAGAACCGGAGGTTTGGCAACAAGCAGCCAAACCGTGAACAGTTGCAACAGTTTGAATCAAACTTAACTTGTGTTATAACATTCCATGGGCCACGCTGGATCAGTCAAGCGATTCAGGTATTTTATCATATTTTCACCATTTTAGGCTACAACAGAAGAAATGTGGTGGGGGCATCACCAGCCAGTATCAAGGTTAACGAAAGCAAGATTACTGCTTTTCTTACAGTGCTCAGAAAATGCAAAGCAGCTTTCTGGCAAGTAGTAATGGAAAGAGCAGCTACCAAGCAACCAGAACACAAATGACACAGAGACGCACTCTGACAGCTGCCCTGGTCACAGTCACATAACTTCTCACTGTCGTTCACCACCACAGCAGTTCTTGGCTCTTCGGAAGAGCCACAGCTCCAGTTTCAGAAACCACCTTTATTTAACAAAGATCTGTTTGAAGAGGCAACATCAGAAATCCAAACTAGCACAGAGCTTCGCTAAAACAGTAAGTAGGGATGAGACATTTGAAAAAAGAAAATTACTACCATTGTGAGTGTACACAGGGCCAAGGATGGGTACATGACATGAACGTACTGAAAACTACAGCTACATGTTACTGCAACTTAACCTCAGTGAGTGTCTTCAAAAACAATTACCTGGAGTCACAAACCAAAATGAGCTAATAAAAAAAGTACATCTACTACAGCAATGGTAACATCAGTGTGTCCATATGGACTGCTGCTGCAAAATAAGCAAACTTGCTGTGCAGCAGACACAAAAAGTTGCCCATTTTTACACACAAGTGAAAGAACTGCAGCCACAAACCACCCGGATCGGTGTCTTTAATACATCGATCTTAAAACTTCACCCAGTTATAAAAGATGGTTTTTTTTAATAAAAAAAAAAAAAAAAAAAAATTACAGTGTTTACATGTATACGGATACAACTACACTACCGAACTCAACCAAATGTTTAATGTTTTGCATCTTCCTATAGTGGTGTCATTAAATAATTTTTGTAAGTTTAGTACTGGTTTAATATTCTTAGATAAGGTAAAGTTTTCATCAACATATAA